>NC_046335.1:53724474-54324474 GCF_000738735.6 Corvus cornix cornix
AACACTTAAGTTTAAAAAAACCCAACTTTTGCAAATACAGCTGTCCAACTTACTTGCATTTCTTGTTGGATCTTTCAGTCTATATATCAGCATGTAAGCATTTGTGGAGCTGGGGGAAGAGAATAGACAGCTGAATTTATCACTCAGGAGGCAATACTGGCTTCAGAAGCTGCTTTGGTGTTTTTATCTTTCAGTAAGGAGCTATGTCATATCTATCTTACTAATACACTAACCAAGAACGATTCTAAAAAAAAATTATCACATTATTTTAATGATCTGAAACAGCAGTCAGGGTAGTTCTTACAACCATCTGAAGCACCTGGTATTAATTTCAAGGTAACATATTAAGCACATGCACCTCAGCCATTCATTTGATGACACTAGAACACTACCAGAAAGAAAAGTAACATTACAGTACTACTAACCTAGCAAAAGCACTGGAATAATAGCCTCTGCTTCCAGAAGATCCTCCATATGTTTTCTTAATATCTTCCTGAGTTATCTAACAGAAAATCAATGTAATGATTATTTGAGAAACTTGCAGTAATCGAGATGCATTTATTCTCACTAGGAAACATGGCATTACACAACACACTATATTAATAATTCCAATTTTTAAAATATTTCTGCTTATTTGCTAACTTCCAAAAACAATTTCAAAGTGATCTGCTTCTCCATTTTACAATGAATGCAAACATACTTTTTTGTTTTTTAGAGTAGGATCTTCTTAGAGAAAAATATACAGGCTCTTGATTGCAATAACATCTATGGATGACACCTGGAACACCTGCATCAGCTGGACAGGTTCAGTAGCACAGTCTGAGCTGTAACAGATCTACAAATACCCTTCTCTAAGCAAAAAATGTTCTTCACATGTACAGAAGGCAAAATTCTAAATCCAGCCTGGCCCAGTCATGAATAAAGGCTTCTTTAGGAACCATCCCACCTTCATTGCCAAGGAGAAACACTCCTTCCCCTACCACCCAAAAATACATAGATAAATAATAAAAAAACTCCAACCCCCTAGAAATCAGTTAAGCTAATGAGTGAAACATATGTATATGGCAGGAGATTAGGATGAGAGGATGAAATTAAGTAAATACTTGAAATACATATAATGAAGCTGGTTTTATGTGCAGCTAAGTGGAAAACCACAAAACAGAAACTTACTGGCTCATTTGTGAGTAGAAAAGATAACTAAAAATACTATTTTTACCTTGCTAACATGCTGATCATTAAAGCTGTACCACTGATCATCACTAAAAGATTTTATACAGGCATAATAATGGCCACCAGCAGCACTTCCAGAATGAACCATGACAGAAAAGAGCTCATACAGTAAAGAACTCTGTGGAGAGAAGAAAACGTTGTGGTATGTATCCAGTAAAGAAAAGCTAAGCAAATGGTCATTTTAAAAAGTTTTAAAACAAGGACACAAATCCAGATATGTAAATAGTTGGATGCAAAGAGTAGATCTGTGTAATAGAAATTAATTAACGTAATAGGCACTGAACAAAACTAGAGCTCTGATATGCTAAACTTTATACAGGAATTTGTAGCTGCAAAGCTTAGGCCTATTTGCAATCACCCTTCTCCACACTTGCTGTCATACACTTTTGCTTCATAGATAAATGGATGGAAACACAGGGCACTAAGGACATGCCTTCAGTGTTGCATATAAATTAAAAAATAAAACTGAACCATACTGACTCACAAGTGTTACAAGGATATTTTTAGACTATGTAGGAGAAACACTTTATATTCTCAGCATATCCTACATCCCTTATTAAGATATCCAAACCAAAAAGCTTGGCTTGACAGCTTATTTGCCTTGAGAACAAGTAGTATGAAATAATTGGCCAAAGCTACTGTCAATACTTGGACATCCCACTTGCACTACAGACACATTAAAATATTCTGGTCTTGTTCCAGTCAAGTGACTGGAATTAATTTTTTCATGACTTCCAACTAAGACTGACAGTATTCAGAACATACACCAAAAAAACCCTCTCAGATGGTTCAAGATAAATAGAAACAGGGCCAGATGTGGAGATTAACATGTAAGTCAGCCTTTAAAACTCTTACTTTACGAAAGTACCAGCTGAAGACAAACAGCTTCCTAACAAGGCTGAATAAAGGCTATTGGCCTAATTTCAGATGAGTTCACTGAACAATACATGAAGTACATATTGTAGACATCACCATAAAAGTCAAGATTTTTGATGAATTTTATACTGTCCAGAAAACTCAACCAAGTTTATCAGCGATCTCTACCAACCTTTATGTCCCACAGCAGGATGACTGCTATCCTGGACTGACTTTCTGTTAATTCCTCTATTTTAAGATGACTGAAGGAATATTTAATATTTAGACCCTTGGTCTCATCTATACCACTGATAAAAACTTTCCAATATTCTCTTACTAAGCTGCAAGATGCTTTTGCAGCTAAATCTGGTAGGCCTTTGATAGCTAGCCACAAAGTAAAAACACTGCTCACAAGACAAAACAGGTCTTCAATTGGAGGGTCTGCTGCCAAAACAAGTTATCTGGAAATTCTCTGACAAGCTGGGAAGACCTTTACTCTCAGGTGACCTCCAAACCAGTTGAATTCTTTCCTTTGTTGTAGTGTTAATTTTTGAAAATTTAAATAAACTCACACACTCCCAACCTCTAACCCCACCTCCAATGTCAGAATTAATTATACTTTTATCATTTACATTTGTGGTGGGTTGACCCTGGCCAAGAACAAAGCACCCCTCCAGCCAGTCAATCACTACCCCCCTCAAGTGGGATGGTGGAGAAAATCAGAAGAGCAAAAGTGGGAACACTTGTGGTTAGAGACAATGACAGTTCAATAAAAAAAGGAAACACACACAAAAACATTAATAGTGCAGTGATGCAACGGCATCACTCAGCACCCCCCACCAGCAGACCAATGCCCAGCCAGTCTCTGAGCAACAGCTACTTTGGAAAGCCCCCAGTTTTTACTGCTGAGCATGATGCTGCCCAGCAGGGAATATGGCAGGGAATATCCTTCTGGTGAATCCAGGTCAGCCTCGCCAGCTATGTCCCTCCTCCCAGCCTCTTGCCACCCCTGTAACACCCCAGTGTTAAACACACCTTTTCACTGCCAGCTTTAGAGATCCTCTCTGCTGCACTGTTGCTTTCAAGGCAGATTCCTTCATCAACTCCATCATCATTAGAAAAATCATTGCTCATCTGGTCACTGTGACAACTGCCTTCATTTTCAGCTCCACTATCAGTGCAACTCTCAGTCTGAGGAGACTTCTTCAAAATAAGACATACATACTAACATTATACAACGTTGAAAGTTACATGGAGTAAGAAATAACTGTGTTTGTGAAATGAAAAAAATTCACTCTATGAAACAATTAAATTCCTCAAAAAACTAGAGACCTCTGCAATTCAGCAACAAGAACAGACTTGCTTCTGTTGGTGTCTTTGGTCCACCTCTTCAACCAGTATCCCTGGGTTTTGGGTACAACTGAATGGTAATTAGCAGCTTTCAGACTTGGCAAGGTTGTATTTATTACTAACCTATTCCATGCACTAGTTAACTCAATTCAGTCCCCAGAAGTCTAACATCAAATAACAAACCTGCTGTAACATGGCCCTGTTAATCAGAACTGACTGAAAATATTTTCAATCACAATCAAAGATTCCTTTTTTTCCATTTCAACTCACTGGACCGAGCCAAGGTATTACAGTAAGACTGATTACTATGAATGCAGCTCACTCAGTATATTCATCTCTTACCTGATTCTCTTGCCTCTGGATAATTGTTTTGATTTTCTGACAGTTGTTAATTTTATCTGAGTTCTATTCTGCCAGATCAATCTTCATTGTCATTTATCCCACTCACTCAGTGACACTTTGAGAGGTATCAAGTTGTCTACATGGCATCCTTCCTAAGACAAAGGTTTGTACAGAGCCAGAAAAGCCTCTCCATATGCACATCCAGGCTGTACTTCTCTTATACTAGTGCAAGCCAACAAATGTTTTCAAGAATGAAATTAGAGGAATAACTTTGGTCTTCAATGCAAAATGCACAGTAAACACTTCTTGGTGAATGTAACTGCACAACATGAATTTTGGTCAAAACCAGAAAAGTAAAAAGGTGGAAGATGGATGGGAAAAAATAAAAATTTAAATATCTTATTACTACAGTATACACTACATGTTGATTCAGAAGGGAGGAATTCATCACTAATGATTTCTGGACTAACTCCAGTATTCAGAGTTTTGAAACTTTACATCACCTCTTATGACCAACACAGATTCAGACACAAGTTTCAGAAGAATCTTCCATTCTGGAATTGCTAAGTATATATGTAGAAGCCCTGAAACTCATGTCTTTAAATCAGTCGAGTGAAGATGTAAGAAATCTGAAACAGCTTCTTTATGGAAGCAGGAACCCCAAGTAGAGAGAACATGCTTCCTTTGCAATATCAAAAAAAAAGAAATCCATATGGACAGACTTAAAAATCCTCAAATTTTAACAGTAACATGGCTAAAGAACATTTCATGTAGACAAATAAAGTTGTTAAAATGGGTTTGTAAGACTGAATTTTGATTTTCTTAATAAGAAACTTCAAGGAAGTTAAATGCTTTTCTCTGAAACCAAACACTTTACCTCATCTTCAACATCAATAAAGACACTCATGTCCAGCTCCTCTGGAAAAGTCATGCGATCATTGAGTTTAATTCTGTGCATAGTGGTATAATCAAAGTCAAATCTCTTCAGCTGTAATGTCAGCAGGTATGGAAAATGCAAGAACCGCAGACCCTAAATGAAACAAGGATAAGATTATGCTCCTGTTATCAGGAGTGGTATTTATTAGAAGTAATTTTTGCAAATCATTTGACCAGTCTTTACCTTCCTTGCATCACATTTCTTCTTACATCGCTCACAAAAGTACTGATTTGGGCCATCAAGGATCTCAGGCTGAATAAAAGCATGCAGTGCTTCTTCCTAAGAATAAAAACATGTTACCGCATTTTTAGAGTGTTTACTATGCAGGTATAAATTTACAATGAGATTGCAGACACATACAAATACTTCAATTAAATCTACCACCAAAATTTGATGGACAAACTTTTGTACAGACACAATATTCACATAAACATGACCAGAAATCAAGCTTTCTACCCAGCCCAAGGTAAACAGTAAAACCACAATTACTGTTAACTGTATCTCGTTCAGTATTTGATGAGTACCAATTGTCTTTGTTTTTAATTTAAATTACATTTACCCCTGTTATCTTGCACATCACATTTTGTCGTGTCTGTAGAGTCATCTGTTGTGAAAATGAGCTTATTTTTTAACACTGCTTTGGCCCTGCTCTCCCAGAGTTTTGAGATAGTTCTTCTGCATTCCTAAAGGAGTTCTTCTAAGAGAGCCAATCCAATATTTACATGGGTAAAGAGGAAGTGGCAGAAAAAAAAAAAGTTGCTCAGTTCCTCAATGAAGGCATGAAGACATCCTTAGTCCTATTTTACAAAGGGTCTTAGGAAACTACATTTGAAGATCCTATTTTTAAGTGAAAACTGGGGAAAGGGCGGAGGGAAGAGTACTTGAGTTTTGCTCCCAAAGGAGTGAGAATCAGATATGGCCATCTCCTATAAAGACAAAAGTAGTTTCCTCGCTAAACCTTATGAGGCAACTAAGCAATAACTGGAATTTTGTCTTCTGACAGCTACCTAGTTTGGAGTAGTTCAAAAAACCCCAGAAGTTCTGTCATTAATGCTTATATCCAGGACTTCAATGATTTCTACTTTGCTCCTCACTACAGCAAACAATATTCAAACTACAACCAAATTGATCATTACTTCTCTCCCTAACACAAATTGCTGCAATGACACTGCACATTAAGGTGTAAATACTTGAGAACAAACTTCTTCAAACAGAATTCACTAAGAATATTGAGATGGGTTCACTGAAGAATTTTACCCAGAGATTTTGAAAGTTAAAACCTATAACCCAGTCAGCTTGCACTCCAACAGGCTCTGGGTTTCTGAACTCCAAGGGGAAGCCAAAGTTCTCTGTTCACCCAAGGAGGTGAAAACAAACACAACTTGCACAGAAACAATGTTTTTAAAATCATGGTCTCTTAATGAAGGGCTGTGGCTGCTCCCCTAAGTAGGAAGGGGCTTAACAAGGCAGAGTAAACTCACCAGTCATAACATGGCTGGCAAAGAACTTAAGACTGGTATCTAAATCATGTTGTTTGGCAAGTCCCACTTTGGGAACAAATGAAGGATTTGCCAAGTTCTTCACAAAAGCCCCCAGTTCTTCCCCTCTCCCTTCTTTCTTTTCAAGAACGGAGGTAAGCAGCAAGAACTACAAAGCAAATATTTTACAAAAGCTCTGTTGCTGCTCTAGGAGAAAGGACTTTTAAGAAAGGACCCTATTCCAGGTGACAACTTTTCACAAACAAAAAGCCTGCCAACCTCCATAGAACAACTGTATAATGAAGGCAGTCATCTCAATTTCCCATTTTTTGACCCAGCCAGAAAGGCCTTTGAACAGCCCTGAAATCACAGCTCGTGGGCAAAGACTCTCTAGATGTGTGAAAACCTTTCAGAGTCTGAATCAAACTGCTGTCTAAGTCTTTATTTCCTAAATGCTACAGAGGCTGAGTTGCTTTTTACTCCAGGGCCACAAACAGCTAATGTTTTGTAAGATTATGTACTGAGATGTGCGGAATCTCATTCTAAAATATAAGAAAAAAGACTAAACAAGTTAGAACCTGCTTTAAAACAAAGCAGAAGAAATGCATTACTGTATTTTGACTACCATTCAGAACTATTTCAGTGAAAGCAAGAAGTTAATGGCCAACACAGAAAACATGAATCAGAAAACATCACATAATGACATAATAATCCCAGTGATAGAGCTCTCTCTTATGAGCCAAATGGCAGTTAAGGCAACAAAAATGTATTTCAAGTGTAAGAAACAAGTTGCAGCTCATGTATCAACATGAATATAAATGGGAATATATGAAGGATGGGACATAAATACATGATTGTGTAATGCTTATGGAGCATCATGTGATGTGCAATTTAACAAGGAAACACCCTATAAATTTTTACATAAGGCAAGAAGTGATGATGCTTTAGACCCCAGAGAAGGTAATGAAGTATTATTACATCATTCTTGAGGTTTCACTGCTTACCACACATAGTGAGCTGTGCTTTGAAAGGCCTGATTATAACTCCTGGGACCTCCATTACTTTTGAGCTATATAAATAGCCACGTATTTTTCAATCCTTGGACAATGACCATTGCTGCTCCCCAGGCTTACTCTTTTGCCTCTTATACAACCTTTATACCCAGGCTAGTTCTGCTGATTAGGATGTTTCTTAATACAATTCCTATTCTAGTGCAGTTCACTACTCTCTACCCTGACAGTTTACTCAGCAAAACCAGTGACAAAGCTGCTAAGCTGCACAACCTATCACACCACACACCCCCTGCCCTGCAGCACCACCAGAAGCCAGCCTTACCTTAGAAGTTACCTTCAAAGTGGCAACTGTTACCTAGCCTTGGAGTTACTAAGCACTTCCAGCACTCCCTACACACACACTTCAAAATAAACCATAAATTATCAAGCTACAGATCAGGATGACAAAAGCTATTTAAACTTCTTTCTAGTTCAAAGAATCAAAAGAACAATACAGGCTGAAAGAAATTTCTGGAGATCATCTGATCCCAATCCCTTGCTCAAATCAGGTCCAACTTTCAGCACATTGCTCAGAGCCTTGTCCAGCCAAGTTCTGAGTGTATCCAGTTCTTAATATTCTGAGATTTCTATCACTTAGCACACTAAAATGCTGAAACAATTAAACCTAATTACTGTCTGGCTCAAGAGAGCCACTTCAGACAACTTTCCCTCCATAAAAATGCATTATGATCTAGTCAGTAGTTTGACAGGTACCTTACTGCAAGCATTCGTAAATGTGTAAATTTTAGAACATGTGAGTAGGAGCAGTAGAACCTTTATGAAAACTTACACAACAAATGGCATTTAGGCAAAACTGCTCTTGGAAAAAACTGGAAACTAACTGCCATCTCAGATTTTCAGAGCTCATCAGTTTCCCTGTGTTCAAAGAGTACGTTCAATGAAAAATACAAGACCTCGTTGTTACTAATCTAGCTTGAAGAAAAAAGGAATTATCACATCATCCATATTCTGCCTTCAATGGTTTGGCAAGGACACCACAAAGTTCACATACAGTCCAAACTAATTTCTGCCCTAAAAAAGAACTACTTGTACACATACTTACACTCCCAAAAGAAAAGCTATAGTACAAAAGATCTTGAAAACTAACAACACTTAAAACACAACTGCATTTGCTACACCTCCGGAATACTTGTATCATTACTAGTTTTCTGGTATTACAAACCAACTCTCCCTGTTTTCTAGTAATATAATTTCAGCATCCCTATGAGTTCCTAGTTGCATCTACCTTTCTCTCAGCTGTTCATCCTGCAAAGTATTGGTTTTTACTGCAAAACACTTCAGCTTATGCCTAATGCTGTTAAATTCAGGCATCTCTACAAAAGTCACTAGTACCTACAAAAATCAGAATGTGAATTGTTGCTCCTGTTTACCTCCCTGAAATAAGCTAGATGCTTCTACGTCCAGATTTCTACTGACCTCAAGAAAAGCCTGATTCAGGGGTTTTTTTGACACCATACCCTTGAACAATGCAGATTGCATAAGTACTTTTTCAGAAACCATCTTGAATTACACACTGACAACATATCACTGCCCCAGAGGTTGTAGCTAAGCTGTCTTACTACACGAAGTTGGGGGATAGAGTGGGGAATCAGAAAGAAAAATTCCAACTGCAAACCTTAAGACCACACTGAAGAATTTCAGAATTAGCTCATATTAGGAAATAAAGCAAGCATGACATTATCCTTCCCAGTTCTTCAATGTCCCCATGTATTGAGAAGTAGTACACACATATATAAATGCAACATTTCAAGTATCTACATTTCTTTGGTAGTACACAATGTCGAACAGTGGGATAATACTCTTTAAATGGCATTCTACAGATTAACCTTACTTAAGGCTCATCCATCCATTCTCTCTCATTAGAAAGTAATGGAAAATCACTTACCTCTAACTAGAGTTCTTTGAAGGTAGTATCCTCCTTAGATCCCCTATCTTGGGTTGTGTCGCCTGCTGCAAGTTCCCTCAGGAGCTGACTAGCAAGGTCTAAAAAGTTTTACATTCCCTTCTATAAGCCCTATTAGCGCATGTGTGAAGTTTTTGATCTCTCACTCAGACCCCTTTACCTACACCTACTAAATCACCATCATCTATGGATCAATGGAGGATACTACCTTCAGAGAATTCCATTTAGAAACAGGCGATTTTTCCCTTCTCCAAAAGCAAGTATCCTCCATATCTCCCCACTGCTGAAGACTACAAAACTAAAAATTACATCTGCTATCGATCATACAAATGCAGGGAGGAGAATCAACTGAATGTAATCAGAGTATGAATTGAAAAAGCTCAAAAATTGAAGCATCAATACAAGTTGCAACCATGTAAGTTTGTGTAACAAAAATCTTAAAACTATTTTCCTCAATGTAGTTAACCCCGTAAATGCTGACTGAAAGGAAAAATATCAAATACTATTGAAAGTAATCTGATATTTAAGTCCTTATTTGTTCAAGTTTTCTGTTTTTACAAATAGACAAAGTCTTTTTTTAGCGTTGCTACAGACTTGTCCACTAAAGAAAAAAAATCTTCAATTTGAGACACATGTAAAATGCATTGTTAAATGCAGAATTAAACTACATGAACTGAATAGTTTTCATTACTTTTAACAGATCATAAAAATCTAATTACTGAATAAAAATTCCAACAAATAAAATTTGGTTCAGGGAATACTGCTAGAAATTAGCGTTAAAAAGTGAAAAGGGAAGCCATCTGTATAAAATATCAATCTGTATTAAGACAGCTTCAATTAGCTGGATAGTTCCAGAAAATTTCAATGCAATCTTAGAAAGAATTCAAAGGACTTTACTAACTTGGATCCTTTTTCCAAGATCAATGTCCCTCACCTTTACTACTTCTCAAGATTGGTATTTAAAGTTTCAAAGTATGAAGTACTTTGAAGCTACACTGCAGTTTAAATTAATTCTAACAATGCTTAACAGAATTACTGTTAAGAATTATGGACTATTAGTGCTTTAAAAATATTGCCAGCACAGTAAATATAGAAGGAAAAATACTTAATATATAATAAGCCAATTACACAAGTGCTTGTTTAGAACAACCTTTACTGAAAGAGTTGTTTGATTTAATCTTATTTTTTCTTACAATTCCATCCACAGTACAGGCATCCTAAGCCACAACTGTGGAACTTCAGAGTTTTTAATATTTTTTTTTTGGGAGGGTGGAAAAAATAAAACAAAAGAACTTCCACAGCTTTACTAAGCAATAGATATGGTTGCCAGCAGCAGTAAAGCTGGAGCAAAAGTGACCATGAACATGGATGTGTAACAGAATTTTTGGATCATCATCAAATTGCTTATTAAAAGGATATGGTATTTAAGAAGTGAACTTTAAAAAGCACAGCAACAACATGGCAATTAAAGTAAAAATTTTATGTCAATGTTCTGTTCTTTCACTAAGACTGTCAACAACGCTATGAAAATTTAGCAGATGTGCCAATAAAAAGAACAACCCAAATAAAACGTTGTGATCTCATAAAAATCCCTCAAGTAAATGCTGAAGATTTTATCAGGAAGAAAATAATTGATTACTGCAGCCCTAAGGCAATAAAGTTGCATTTCCCCTCCCCTTATACATGCACCAGTAGGACTCATTGAAGGGCAAAAGAAAAATAAAACCAAAATAAAAAATAAACCAAAAAGCCAAAAAAAAAGAAAAATCTTCTAGAACTTGCTAGCTGGTTCACTGCACAAAGACGAACACCCCAAGATGGAGTATCTAGGATGATACTTACCACGGAACCAATTAAACCACTGTGCCATTATGTATTCTATGTGTGTATGGATGCACTATTAGGCAGCATAATAGTACACACCACGCTAGCAAACGCCTGGCTGGAGCCATAGGGCCGGATGACCAAAGGGATATCCAGGTAAGTGTCGATTCTCCAGCCTTCATAGCCACACTCTAGACATCTCACATAGTCCTTCAGTTTGCCTTGATACAGTTGATTTATAAGATCAGCCTGAAAGAAACAGATTCAGCAACGCAGATTTTAAAAAAAATGACCAACACCATATTTCTTTAGTTTTATTAGAAAATACCTTTTTGTTAATTAAGTCCAAATTGCATGGCTACACGTTTAAAATACCATTCCTCAGCAGGACATCCACCTCCTGATTTCTAATTTTCCCCTGCCCAACACGTGTATCAAACGAGCTTCTCAAATCACATTACATAAGCTTCAGTGTTCTTTACAGTCACATCTTAAGAGTGACTACAAAAGCACCAAATTGAAACAAGGCTGATCTTGCAGACATTGTTAACAGACTGACCCTGCAAGTCCTTTCCTGTGTCTCCAGAGACAATTTACCAATTCCTCCTATTTACCAAACTACAAACCTCAAAACTAGCCTGCAAGGTGGCCATTTATCAGAACGTATCATGTGCCATGAATATATTCCTGACTTTCTCCCGCATTAAGAAGGGAGAGCTTGAGCTTCAAGAGGCCACAACAAAGCCTAATAAATACAGACAGCAAAGAAGTTATTGTGGGAGTTATACAATCCCTTTCTGTGCTTCAGATAAAGACTGAGTATCCAGAGTACAGAATATTCCACTTTTAATTGGGGGAGAAAAACAGATCCAACACGCTCTTGAAAGTTATACACCACAGTGTGATTAGCTTAACTATTGCATCAAATAAGAAAACTACCACAGATTTTCAATAAGCTGGTATTTAAAATTTAGTAAATTATTTTCATAATCATCTTTAGAAAAACCAACAAACCCCCACAATACTACACCACTGAAAGAAGACAGTTTTTCCAGCATTACCTGCTCCGTTTGCTTCCATTTCTGCTCCAAAGCATCAAACATGACTCTACAAAGCTCCTGTACATCATGCTGCTGCCATGCTGTTAGAAATTGAAATTATTATTAATTAAAACAAGAGATGTTATTAGTCCCAATACTGACTGTAGCCTGAGAATGCTTCCTGAAAAACTACTCATTTGTTTAAGTCTATACCTACATTATTCACTACTGGGCCAGTGTTCAATTCCACAGGCAGCTGCCTCTCAACGTAAGTCAAAAAAATAAGCAGCCAGCTTGCTCACAATGTTAATGTATAAACAAGAACTGTGTACGTAAGCAAGAATATGTGAAAAATACAGAACTGCTAATGTACATTGTTATCAAATAAACTGCTTCTGATTTCTGTCCCACTTCATGCTGATTCTCCAAACCCCAACTTCCAACTCCTTATCATCACATGGTAATGGAAAAATCAACAGGTTATGGGGCAAAATTACCACACATGTGTAAAAAAGACATATACAGTGTTTAATTTGTAGTTGACAATAATATGGGCAATTCCATAAATACAACAACTTGACATTTGTGATTCAAAACAGAAGCAAATTTCCTATAAACAATTACTTTTTTAGAAACAATTAACATGTGTAATGACAATTTAATTACAAAAATTTAACACTTTTTACTTCAACAGCCTAAAACTCATAGATGCCATTTCTTGAAAGATCAGACACACCCCACAACAAAGTATCCATGTAGGCTATTTTGTTTTGATTGAAAAAGTTGATTCATTAATTACTTATAATTATTCTGGTATTCCCCCCATGAACAGCAGTTTAGCCCCTAGCAGGCAGCAGCTGAAGCAAATCAGGCCATTTTAATAGCTGCACATTACCTTCACTACTATCCCATCCAAAACTCCGTGTGACATCTGTTGTTTCAATTGCCCTTTTTTTGCTGGTCTGCAGTAAAACAAACAGCCTTTGAAGCTGGTAGGGGATACTCCTCTCAGGATCCTCTTCAGATTCTTCAAATTCCCACCTATTTGCAACACAAGATTTTTGACAATTAAAAATGCTTTGAAAACATTACTGAAGAGGGCATTAAATCAATATTTACTACATTTCAGGTCATCTGCCCTGTCACTGCAGCTCTGTTTCTTGAGTGAACTCAAATGCAGTTGCTTTCCATTTCTGCAGTAAAGGGCAATGATACTCTTTAAATGTAGAAACATAAAAACAAAGGAAAATTTTGAAGCCATTCACTGCACAGACATGAACTGCACTTAGCATCAAATTTAAGTTTGATGTTTTCAAGATTCTTTAAAAAGCTCATCCATGCCACAACCAGTAATTTATATTTTACTGAAAATCTGACGCTTTTAAGCAGATATCATTTTTAAGTCTGTCCAGCTTGACTTCAATTATGCTTTCTAGTATCCAGACAAGGAAATTTTGACAGGAGAAATTCCAAAGGGTCTCCTACCAATATGTACTAGCACAATTTAAGAAGCTTTTGATTCTGTATACTCACTTATACAATGCATTTCTAAATTCAGGAGTCATGAAAAGTGTTTGCAGAAGGCTGTTCAAGTAGCAAGTCATTGCTTGATTTACCAGCCCCACATAACCTAAAAATAAGAGAATAATGAAATGGAAATAATGCAAAAAAATGGCAACGCACTTCAAGAGTTAAAACATTTGACAAGAAAACAATTCTGTGACAGTGTTTAAGAATTGCATTCATCTGTTGTTATTTACACTTTAAAAATGGAGGGAATGTTACAATTTCTGAGAGCAATAGAGAATAATAGTTTACATAACAGAAATAATTCTCCTGAATGATATGAAGCTGGTTTTTTGATGACAGTAACACGTAATATTTAATGCTGAATACTACACCAATGGGGATATAGGTAACTATAAATATTTTAATAGCAGATTTAAATATTTTACAGAATAAACTAGAATTTTCTAGGGAACAATTGTGCATCAGCTTACTTATTGCCTGATGTCAGCTAAAAGTATCCCAGTAATAATGTTAATATAATTTGTATCTGCACTGGTTTTACTATTGTCTTAGAATTAGAAATAAAATAAATCTCAAGTGCCCATACAATAATACTATTCTAGACCCTTCCCCCTTAAATAACTAATTAAAGAAACTAATTAAACTACTATAACTCTGTGTCATTTTTACTAGCTGAAAATGAAATTGTTTTTATTAATCTAAGCTGTAATTTTAAGATTTTCTCCAAAATATGTAATATTAGCAACAACTGATAAGCAAGGAGCATATACTAAAGCATAATATAATAAAGAAATTAAATATGCCTATTTATACTCTGAAAGCTATTGAAAAAAACCATAATCTCAGTACCATACTAATAATGAAAAGGCAGGTACTCCACACTCTTCTGTGAAGAGACTGAGTCAGAACATTTGTACCTTGTTTATTATTTAAACTGTGTAAATCATCTTCACAGTTAGATTAAATAGAAAAAAAGGTCCCAAGTAAGGAAAGGATGGAATACAGTTCTTCCATTTCTAAAGTGATGTGATAATATCATAAAAAACATGATAAAAAAATGTAGCAGTGATGTGGTTATTTTTAAAATAAATTGCAATTTATTAAAAAAAAAAAAAATCCTGAGGTGCCACTATTTGAAAATGTGCTAAAATAATTACAAATAAGCATTGCCTTTACAAGAGAGAAGACGATACCTGTCTCTGATTTGCTCAGGACTGAAGAATAAGAGTAGCTTTGACTGACATAGTCATTGGTACATCCAATAGAGCCTTCTCTTGGAAGGGGGCCTATGAATCTCTCCTGTGCACTGTCATCTGTTGTACCTGACTCCTCCTGAAAACACAAACACACCCATTTCGTGCAAAAGTTAGACAATACATTTTTACTGAAGTACCTGTGAGTTTTACCCTTCTCTCATGGCTAAGAAATCAATTTTGCTAGGCACACCACACAATTTTTTCAAAACTGCAGATTCAAAGTGTAACTTCAGTTTTGTCCTCCAAATTCTCAACCCCTTGACACATTGTTCTTAGCACTGGCAGAAGGAAAGGTCCTTTGGAATATGGCATAACCAAACACAGTATTACAATCCACACAACAAGCAAGTTTGCAATTTAGCATCTCCTATGTCTCAGTTTTCTGCACTGAAATACAGAATAAGATTTTTTCCAGACACCTAAATTTCAGTCCATTACTCTTTCAGAATCATCCTTAAATTCTGATCTTGAGCACAAATATTTACAAGTGGGGTTTCTTCCCTTTTTCAGATAATTAAACTCCACAACAAAGGCTAAGTAGGCCAGCATTACACTGATACAAGAGCTGAGTAATAAATCTTAATACATCACTAGTCTATCCAATCATTGATTTAAATACATTGCAGCTGTGTGTATCATATAGTTGAGAAATAGAAAATGGCAAAAAATTTATTATGGCAAACAGCAGCTTCTAGCAACACTGCCAACTCTTCTTTTAGATGTATCTATACACAGATACATTTATTTTTCCGTAAATGTAAATGTGAAAGCCGGTAGCTGCTGTTGATGCAGTGCTGCTGTTTCTGAGAATTCTGCCAGAAGGTCCTAAGTTGCTTTCAAACACCCAGAGGAAAGGGATTGGATATATGATTAAATATGTATTGTTAAGACTTACCTCTGAATGTATCAAAGATTAATTAATCATATACCTTAGAAAATTACTTGCAGCAAATATCACAAATGTTTGACAAGCATGAAGAGAGTGACAGCAAATCATTACTAATGAAATTGGTCCCACTCAGAAGAAATGTAAATATAGATGTAAATAAAGTCTGTTGAGAAGGTCCTCAGAGAAGCTTATTATGAAATACTCAGCCCAGTTTTATTTCATTTTCTGACCTTACACAAGCACTACAAAGAACACACACCTCTCTCCCCCAACACTATGGCTTATGTAGCTGAGTGAAGATTTTACTCACCGGCATTACATGAGGCTGCTCTCCATCCTTGTCTGTCAGATGCAGAAAGTTCTTCTTCCCTGGCTCAAAACCAGCATCAAGAATGGTTTTGTCACTGTTCTGATCTATTGGAGTCTGCTAAAGATGAGTAAAACAACAGAAACATCACTTTTTTATTACAGATCCATATGCAATTAACACATTCCATCCAAGTACATTGCTTGACGTGGTTGCTGACACAGTAAGACCACAAGAAAATAAATAATTATCCAGTAAACAAAACACACATCATTAGTACTGAAATAACTTGGGAACAGTTTAGGAAACATTACAGTATAATGCTTAGATGTTGGTTAATTTATTGAGGAGTCAGACGCTGGTCTGTAAGTTTCTAGTGAACATCACATTACCCAGTGTCCTCTACAGCATACAGACACTTTTTTCTTTAAAAGAAAAAAACAGTTACTTTCAGCAGGCTTAAACATGAGCTGAAATAAACTGATTTCTATTTCTTAACAAATCTTACAAAATTTTCTAGGTGCATCTAAAGAAATCATATTAACTAAAACCAATGCTGATTTACAATAAAGCACAGGAGTGATAACACATTTAAAGAGGTCTAAGAAACATGGGGAGTCACTACACAACACGCTGCTGCTGCTGCTAAGAAAACATTTCTCAAACAAGACCACAGGAAACTGAGATTATTTATCATGGGTATTATTATTAAAAATACATACTGATAACGAAAACTAATATTACATCTGAATGATCATATTGGTTTTTGTTTAATCATTAAACAGATCTATCATTAAAGAGCATATTTGGGAGACTAAAATTCAGCCAAATCAACACAGCGGTGTCAGTCTGCTGTGGCACACCCACCACAAAATGTTACAGGAATGAAATGAGCACTGTGCAACACAGAGGAGGTTTTCAATTCTGAAGACCGAAGTGTTTGCTACCAAGAGGAAACAAAAAGCACCCCTGCCATACCGTGTCAGTGACATTATCTCCATTGCCCCACATCAAATCAAAAGATCCATTCACGTAGCCCACTTTGGAAGCCACGTCTTCAAAGAGCCGTTTAAGTGGGGTGGAAGCCGGCAGGTTCAAGGTAATACGCTCATTCACTGTCTTGGAATTCGTGGTGTCCTGTATTATACACAGCACCCTGGGCTCCTCAGCAGCACTCTCTGCCTGGAATGACAGCAGACAACAATTCATGAGGAAAATTAAGAATACTTTGGAATTTAATTGAAAAATCAAAACACAACTTCACCAGTAAAATGAAGTATACTTTTAAAACCTAAAGTTCCTAGGAACTCAACTTTATTTTTCAAAGTAAGCATTAGAAAATTAAGAACCTTCCAGTTTTGAAAAACATATAAAAACAAGCTCCATTTTTATAGAACAAGAAGGAATTTGTACAGGTGTGGGGACAGAGAAACCGCCCAGGTTCTGCACAGAATTTCAGACAGCAAGCAGATAGAAGACTGCTTCAAAATCAGGAACAGACTTCCAAGTCATCACTTCCAGCTCATATCTTGCTTTGACACAATCATAAATCCTGCTGAGGCAGAATATACCTTTTGTGACTTTCAGAAATGCAACCCAGAAAATTTGCAAGCTTCCAAGTAACCTTAGAAGCTGACCACTAAACAAGGTTTTATAATGAAGCCACCAACTTCCTACTAACTCCACTGCTGTCTGAGTTGCAGGAGATATTCTTCTGCCTGAACAAAGCAAGAAAATTAGCATTGACAAATGGCTACTGGACAAAGTAAAAAGAGTTTAAACAGAAACTTCAATGTACCTAAAATCAGAACAATAATGATCTTGAATGAAAGTGGCAATGGAATAATACTAAAATTTTCTGGACCCAGGTAAGCCAAGAAAAATGGCATCTTTCCAACACTGAAAACCCAGCAAAAGATCTAAGCAAAATCAATTAATTATCTTGATTATCCAAAATTGTAGAACAGCAAGGAATAAATGATACTTAAATACACATCTCATAAGAAAGGATCAGGTAAGTAAAAGGAATTAGTCCTCCAGGGACTCAGCCTTTTCAAGTTGTAACACACAGAAAGCATTAGTAATGTGTTGTCAGGGTGCCCAAATCTCAGTCCATGGCTAACGGCCACGGCATCTAAAAAGGCAAAAAAACACATGCAGTGCTATCATGATTCTCAGTGGATAAGAACAATAAATGGCAATAATTATGTTCCTGCTAAAGCTCTCAGCCACATCACAAGCATCTTCTAGAGAATACAGAACTATAAAGAAGATCTGAACAACTTCAGAATCCCTTGTAGTTCTACACAACCAGCCTCACAACACATATCAGCACCATCAGAGTGGTATGGTCCTTTTTGAGAGCTCTTACATCACCAAACCCTTTGAAAAGGACCATGGACATTGCAGCTGATGCTGCATGCCTTTATTACACAGTATTCCAAGATCTGCTGGCAGTGTTCATGCAAGGATAGAATAAAATGTTAGCTGACTGCAGCATCTATTCCTATCATTGTCACAAAAAAGTTGTTAGAGAAAGGCAAACAAAACCACCCTCAACCCAATCTGTATGATGTTAATTTGCTTTCGACTATGATTTTTCTTAAGACTTTGGAGTCCAGTTTCTTTAGGTTTATCAAATGTAATATCCTGTGTGGAAGCCTTCATTAACTGCATGCTCAAAAAAATTCAAGGCACTATTTGCAGCAAATCCATAACACTTCATCTTCATACATTTCATCTTTATGGGAGAATTTTACATTTATCAACTACTTTCCAAGAAGACATGCAAAACTATTTTTGAAACATTAACCACACATTAAGAAGAAAACACAATTTGGAAGTCAAAGTAATTTTGACGTATTATATCCTCACTTTCATCTACAGCACCCACAGAGACGCACAGGGCTGTACTTAAGTAGACTAAAATTAAATTTCACCAGTGATTACTTCTCCTGGGCTCTTTCCCTGAAACTTCCCAGCACAGCATCTTTTTTTTTTGTTTTTATCTTTTTTTTTTTCCTTTTTTGCTGAAGAAGCAATTTCCCTCTTTCACTGTGTGGTTAGGAAAGAGAAGGTAAAGCTTGTTCAGTGGTCTTTCTTGATTTTTTTTTTAAGAAGATGAGCAGCAGCAGCTAAGACCCAACAAACTTGTAAGATCAGCCTATACCTACATGCAGGTCCCTCAGCAATGGTAAAGGCTTGCTCTGGGTGGAAGCTCGCCCTCCTCTCTAGAACAGCGCAGGGAGGTTAAGAGGCACTTGCTACTATTCATACAGATTCATCTTGGAAAACAGAAGTTAATTTGGATTTAATTGTCCCCACACTGATTCCGTATTGATCCTATAACTTTGATGGGCCACTGCATATGATCATATCATGAGCAGTTCTCCACTGGAGACTTCATTCCTTGTGCTACTGCCCTTACATAACCACCTCTGTAACTGCCCTCCTCCCACTCCCACTTTCCCTGCTGCCTTGGATGGTGAATCAGTTGCGACCTGTATTAGAGTTGCTACTGAAAATAATTAGACACAAAGTATCTGAGGGATGGAAATAACACTAAGGGAACAAATTACAGAAGATTACAGAAGATTTGCTGGTTGGGTTGGTGGAAGTTGCACGTCACACAAATCCTCTCTTCCTTGTTCACAGATGTAATTCTGACAGACTGAACTGGTTTAACTCACGGTTAGTATAGCAAAGGGTATTAAGCCGTCATTCATTCACACTGCCACCCGCTTCAAGTTGTTAGCAGTAAATAGATAGAGCAAAAATAACCTCAGCCCAACTCTATGCATGGAGAGCATTCACACATACCAGCTGAACTAGGAGACAACAATGCAACACCTTGTTTTGAGACTTTACTACAAAAATAGTGTGAAAAGCAATACTGGCCAGAGATAGATCCCTCAACTATTCTGACAGGCTGTTACCAAACCAAGTCCACAACAGAAACACAAAAATTCACTTTAACCATTACATAATCTGATACATTTTGAGAGCAAAACATTTCCTTTTTTTTAATGCAGAGAGAGCGCCAAAGCCTCACACACCAGTGTAAAATCATATAAGCACATACTCCAATTTGAAGCTACCATTAAGACTGAATTTAATTGGACATCATCTTTGTATTCAAGAACATGCACAGAGAGTTTAATGTCAATAGCTCATGCTCATGTTAAAATAAACAGAAGCTACAGCATATCATGCTGTTATTGTGTTTCTTGGTTATCATTTTATAAAGTTGATTTCATCTGTCTACCTGTGAAAATTTCTTCTTCATTTCAGCAAAGATACTCTGTCTGCAACTCCAAAACATATCCTATAGTATATGAAAACAAAATTAACAAGTCATAATTGAAAGTTGTAAAATTACTTTTATTTTATATAAAGTCACCTTTACAGCATAAAAAAATATTATTACCGAGTTTGAAAACACCATTCACAGAATAACTTAAGAAAGAATAGTCCATTTTAATATTTAAATTATCATAGGAGCAGTGTTACAGTGTCAGTTAAGTTGTAATACACAGAATACATTTCATAAAGAAGTGAATGGATAAGAAAATGTAAACAATAATTCAAGATATAAATTCATACTAACACTTCCCTTGATTATCTTTAAAACACACCACAGACATAAGTAAATGTTTTACCTCAAATGGTTCAAAGGTAGGATTAGCATACAACCCTGTAATTCACTTTATTATTATATTTATAAATTATGAAGCTGTCCAGTTTCATATGAAACTGTTCTTTCATGCCTGAATTATTTCCTGTAGGGAAGTTTTATTAATATGAGCCCATTTTGAAGTATGAAGGCAGTAAAGAGATGAAGTTACTGGCTTTATTCCTAACACTCTTAAAGTAAAGCCTGCCTTGGTATCGCTTACCTACCATCAAAAATTCAACAACAAATATTAACTGCACAAAATTGTTTTCTGACTAAACATCAAATTAACCAGTTTCTGACTCTCAAGTGGTGCACTGTGTATTTTTCCAGAAAGGAAAAACAGGAAGTGGGAATGAAGATGCTCATATCACTGCTCTTTTCCAAATTTCTTCAACTGTGCCCTCAGTGAAGATTATAAAAACCAAAACCACTGACATTATCTTTACTGACGTGCCCTATTTGCCCCACCAAAGGACCTATAAAAATAGCCCAAATTAGACTACTGCATTTAACTTCTCAGCAGAATGACACATAAGGCAAGACTTTTTTCTTCACATACTGAGAACTGAAGATCCTGTTTGGAAGTTTTAGTATGTCAAGACTGTGTCTAGCAGTTTCCTTTACATACCAGTTTGTAATTTCAGATTTGAGAGATTTCAGATTTAAATCACACAATTTAAATCTTTTGCTGCTTACTGGTTTTACCTGCTCTCAATTGAAAGTCACGTACATTTTGTTAAAATGACCCAAAGGTTAATGGAGTCCCAGAACCACAAATCTGAAACTGCTGATTTGTAATATTATCATTATCAAATACATTGCCCTGTGTCAAAAATTTAATTAAGACTTCCAGTTTTCCTCCTAATCAGGGACTCCAAAGAACCTTGACTTCAGCCTGAATTCCTTCTCTCCACAGACAGGCAAGCCAAGTCTGGTACACAAGGGGCATGTGTAATTCTGTAGTGTGCTATTTGACTGGGTGCACACAGTGGAGGGTGGAAGGGGAGGACAGGCTCCAGGTATCACCTGCACAGAACTATCTACAGGTTGCTTCTTTTATAAAAATGTTCTTGTGCTGGCTCCTCAGCTCTTGTTTTTTCAGTTAAGGACTGCTGGAAGATTTTCAAGAGCTACTTCACTAAACAAATTCCACATAACAAATCAAACAAATCAGATTTACAAATTATACTGTTTATATGATGTTCAGAAATTTTAGAAGTAACAGAGAGCTTTCAGCTGCTCTGACAAGACAAATCACAAGCCACAGAATCACGAAACCATTTAGGTTAGAAAAGACCTCCTAGATCATCGAGTCCAACCTTTAACTGATGATTACCATGTCAACCAGACCATGGCATTAAGTGCCACATCCAGTTGTTTCCTGAACACCTCCAGGGATGGGGACTCCACCACCTCCCTGAGCAGCCCCTTCCAATGATTAACAATCCTTTCTGTGAAGAAATTCCTCCTGATATCTAACCTGAACTTCCCCCATTGCAGCTTCAGGCTGTATCCCCTTGTCCTGTTTCCTGCAAGAAGAGGCCAATCCCCACCTGGCTACACCCTCTTTCAGGCAGTTGTGGAGAGGGATAAAGTATATGAAAACAAAATTAACAAGTCATAATTGAAAGTTGTAAAATTACTTTTATTTTATATAAAGTCACCTTTACAGTATAAAAAAAATATTATTACTGAGTTTGGAAACACCATTCACAGAATAACTTAAGAAAGAATAGTCCATTTTAATATTTAAATTATCATAGGAGCAGTGTTACAGTGTCAATTAAGTTGCAATACACAGCCTCCTTTTCTCCAGGCTAAACACCCCAAGCTCCCTCAGCTGCTCCTCATAGGATGTACCCTCTAGACCCTCCCAGCTCCATTGCCCTTCTCTGGACACGCTCCAGCCCCTCAATGTCCTTCCTGAACTGAGGGGGCCAGAACTGGACACAGCACTCGAGGTGTGGCCTCACCAGTGTCCAGTAGAGGGGGACAGTCACTGCCCTGCTCCTGCTGGCCACACTATTCCTGATCCAGACCAGGACGTCATGGGCCTTCTTGGCCACTTACAGCTGCTGTCAGTCAGCACCCCCAGGTCCTTTTCCACTGGACAGCTTTCCAGCCACTGGTCCCAAAGCCTGTAGCAATACATGGGGTTGTTGTGACCCAAGTGCAGGATACAGCACCTGGCCTTGTTGAAATCACACGGATGTGTCCATCTCTGAAATGCAGCATTCTCTACTTGTCAATTAAAGCACTCACTCCAACACTGAATAAACTTTATAATAACCACTAGTGCAATTCTGCATTTTACAAAAATCTTCTCTCAGCATGGAAATGTCTTTAAAGTACAATTACGAGACCAAAGGTCATTCTATAAAGTTGCTTAATTTTACCCTGATAAAAGTTATTCTGGAATGCACCAAGCTGATTATTTATTACACCTCACAAAATCAATAAGCATATTAACTACACAGTTCAAGGATTTCAAATTAACATACACACTGTACTCACAGGCAAATGCAAAAATACCTTACTGCCTTTTCCTCAGAAGAAATAAGAGCAACTACTCAGCTAGCAAGCAATGTATCCAGTACTCGGGAGAAGTCCTCAAAGCTCCATGCTGCTACTTTGCCAAAGTGTGACACAGTACACCAGTGGCTTAGGAAAACAAGTTGCAGACCCCCAACTGCATCAGCACCGAAAAGGCAAATGCAGACTGCTGCTTAAGGCTACAATTAACAGAATCATCCTATGATTATTTTAGCATAGAAGTTTTCTCAGGCTAATATTTTGGTCAACAGTTGAAATTGTAATTTCAACTGTTACCTGCAATTTTAAAAAACATTGAAAACACTGACACTTTCATCCCAAGTCACTCTATCTGGCTGAGGGTGGGAATCCAGCGGGATGGAGAGCACCCTCAGCAAGTTTGCTGATGACAGTAAGCTGTGTGGTGGTGCCAACATGCTGGATGGAAGAGATGCCATCCCGAGGGACACTGACAGCTTGAGAGGTGGGGCTGTGTGACCTCCATGAAGTTCAACAAAGCGAAGTGCAAGGTTCTACACCTGAGTTGGGACAATGCCAAACACCTACAGGCTGGGCAGGAAAGTGATTGAGAGCAGGCCTGAGGAGAAGGACTTGGGGGTGATGGTTGATGAAAAACTTAATGTGAGCCCGCAGCGTGAGCTGGCAGCCCAGAAAGCCAAATGTATCCTGGGGTGCATCAAGCAGAGTGTGACCAGCAGGTCAGGGGCAGGGATTCTGCTCCTCTACTCTGCCCTTGTGAGTCCCCACCCCAAGTGCTGGGTACATTTCTGGAGCCCACAGCACAAGGGGGACATGGAACTGTTGGAGCAAGTCCAGAGCAGGCACATGAAGCTGACAGGGGGACTGGGGTACCTGCCCTACAAAGACAGGCCGACAGAGTTGGGGCTGTTCAGCCCAGAGAAGAGAAACCTCATAGCAGCAGAGACCTCATAGCAGCAGTATCTGAAGGGCCTACAAGGAAGCCAGAGAGCAACTGCTCATCAGGAACTATAGTGATAAGACAAGGAGTAATGGGTTCACTCTGAAAGGGGAAACTTAGATTAGATATATGGAAGAGATTCTTTATCATGAGGGTGCTGAAGCACTGGCACATGTTGTGCAGGGAAGTTGTGGAATGCCCCATCCCTGGAAGTATTCACGGCCAGGCTGCATGGGGCTCTGAGCAACTGATCTAGTGGAAGGTGTCCCTACCCACAGCAGGGGGGTGGAACTAGATGATCTTTAAGGTCCCTTCCAACCCGAACCATCCTATGGCCCTTGACATTTTTCCATTTCTAGAAAGGTGATGATGTTAAACCTGCATGTAGAAGATTTCTGACTATCAGAGCAGACTTACCAAAGACTTTACAATACAAACATGCAATCAACACACAAGTCTGACCTGGGTGGACTTTCTAGAGGGCTGTGCTACACAAGCATTTACACCCCATGTACCTTTCTAAAAAATATTTCATCTTTCTTCCATTAAAGATCTGCACCTGCAAGTTGCAGAGCACAAAGCATGTTGTTGCACTGAAGCAATTCAAGCTGTATTTCTGTACATACCAACAAAGGCAGCATTGTTATTAGTGCCATCTGCAAGACAGACATTTGCTTTGACCATATAGGTTCTGTATTTGTTGAAAGTACAGAAACAAAAAAAGTAGAGTGTTACTAGATCTGTCACAACAATATTCAAATGTAGAACTGCAGTGGTTTTAACACTGCATTTAGATGTGGCTTGCTATTTTTCAACCTTGAATCACTGAGTTAATTAAAATTCTATAGCAGCAATTCACTATTTTAACTCCTGCTTAATTTTTATAGAATTATTTTCAGAGATGGAAAGTGAAACCTAAAGCTAAGGTCAAACTTCGTACAGATTCTACCCAATATTTCCAAATCCCAATATTTCCAACAGTTAAAAATAGACAGTAAGTAAAAATCACAAGTTTCAGGTCAAGAGTTGAACCAACAGCTGTGTGAAGTTTGACTGCCAAGTAAAGTTAACAGCCTATTGAGACTTAAAAGGACCACCACTAGAGAAGATTCTACATGTCCACACCCTGTAAATAATTCTCACCAATCACTGCAATAGAGATGAAAGACAAGGAGATCAGTAGCAAGCAGCAACGGCAGACATCAAGCTTATACTCACAGAATTACTTGGATCATTAAGCCTAAGACAGCAATTCTCAAATCTAATGTAGCTTCAGCAACTTAAGACTCCCATATGAAGTGCCCACAAGTGACTACTGCCTGTCATGTCACTGCTGGGCAAACTCTGGGATGCATATTCCAGGTCTGTGTAACTGACTGGATGCATGTTTCCAGCAATTACAAGGATAAGTGAAATCTGGGAGCTTCAATGACACAAAAGTGGTCTGCACCTTTCACTTCTAAAACATAATCACATAGAAACATTCAGACATTAACATCAATTCAACTGAACAGAAGCCTATTTCAACGTTCTCTCTCAGGAACGACAAATCAGCTCCTCGAGAACCCACAATCATAATTTAGGAATTCTTTCACCTATTCCAAGAGGTCCAATCCATTAACCACCACACTGGATACATGTTGACAGCACTGCTTTCTGCAGAAAATGTGAAGGTCAGAGATCTTTCCAATAGACAGCAAATAAGGGGAGAACAGCCAGTGAGCACCGGGATACCATTTCCACCTGTTCCCACCATTTCCCCTCTTTTTACCCTGTGATTTTTAACCATGGACTCAGAGAGTCCTTACAACCCACGACCCCCTCCTACCCTCACCAGAGCTACTCATGCTCCATGTTTTTTTAAAGCCCAACAAAGCCCTTTTTAGAGGCAAACTTCCCTGGTACAGCCAGGTGAGCAGGGTCACTCCCCAGGAAGTAAACACAGGGTGATTACAGGGTGATTCAGAATGAGGGAAGCATTGAGCAGGTGGTCTCAGACTAACATATGGCTTTATTTTAGAGGAAAGAAGCAACTTCTTTTTAAAATACAGTTTACTAAACGAATCCTGTCAGAGCACTTAGGTGTTACTCAACACAGGTGCTTTGCTGCAGCCTAGTCTGAGTTAATTGACAGAACAGTGCACTTAGAATCCTGTTACAAATGCCTGAACCAAAACACACTTACAAAGATGTATTTTATAGCACACTTGTAGCAAACTGAATACACTTTTTTTAAACACAGATCCCAGGAGGTCTTAAACAGAGTAATTTTCAGCTGTTAACTTGATATATCTTGTGTTGGAATGTTTCCTGAAGCAAAAAAAATTCTTAACAACCTTTAGACACAATCATTTAATTTTAAATCTGACTGACTTTAAAGTATTGGGTTTTTGAGTACCTCAATAACACACTTTATCCCCACCCTTCAAATTCTTCATTATACCTGGGGAGACTTCAGGCAAAATCCAACAACGTTTTAAAGCCAGTGAAACTAGAGTTCTTCTGTCCCTTTACCAGTAAGGAAGAAAATTGCTTCATAACAAGCATAAAATATCATCAAAATTCAGGAATAGATATCCTGACTCTGACCATTTTCCTAATTATTGAACCTTTGCCCCCTCCCTGGTTTGTTGGGGGGTTTTCAGGAGAGTTAACAGGACCAGCAGAGGAGTAGTAGGAGTATTTTAAATGCATGTATTATATATAGTAGTGCTTACCTCACTAAATACCAACACCACCTGGACATAACTGCAACTTTCTGTGGTATCCTAAGAGACTGAAATGAGACCCTCCATCCTTAGGTAGGGTATGAGTCTGTAAATGGCAGTGCTGCTCACAGGACAAGAGGAGTAACTCCCCCTTCTATTCTGAAAGGCCTAGAAGAGCAAAAAGTGTCACTGCTGTGGCAATGCCACTGCTTCCACCCTCATGCCACTCTCCCTGTGCTTGACAGCCGCTATAGGTACAGGATAACTGCTGCAGATCCCAAAAGGCAGGTGGGCCATACTGACACCCATGGCCCTGCCCAAGTGAACCCTACAAATGCTTTCCTACAGGGGATAACCCGATTCAGAGAGGAGATACAAAATCAGTCCTGCAGCAGAGCCCCTGTGATCTTGTTCTCTTCAGAAAATGGGGTGTATGTTTTACTCTCTTCTCTGCCTCGTGTAGATTATTCTTATTTTCAAAGGCACCTTCTCAGAAATGCTTCCTTAGTAACAAAATTTAGTTAAAAAGAATCCAAAGTGCCACCTCACTGAACCAGCTGCATGCCAGCTGTCAACTGTCACTCCTAGAAAATGCACAGGGACAAATTATTTTTATAATACATAGACACTTCAAAGTCTAATACTTCTAACTTTCTAAATGTCTCCAAAAATAACCCTATGCCTCAGAAATAAAGAGTGTGTTATGAGGCTAGCGTTTACTTTTGAGAGTTTGTTCCTACTGTTGTGTATTACTGGGTCATTTGTAAAAAACACAAAAGAATAGGAAAGGCAAAAAAAGCTGGGGTGGGGCCAGAAATAAGTTCAAGCCTGGAAGTTGTTCCAAAGACTATAAAAAAAGATATAGTGTGAGGGGATACATGTCTGGGGAGAGCTGAACTAGAGACCAAAATATCCACTTTTCAGTTTTACAGAAGGTATTTTTCTTATTTTAAGAGACTTTAAATATGCCTTACTAAGGACATCCTGAAGAACCAGTCTTCTTACACTTATCTCCTCATGGCCTTTTAAATATGGTAAATTAAGGTGATTCAAGATTAATTACTTCCCTTAAAAAAAGTCAAACAAAGCAGCCATCAATAACAAAAGAGTGCAAATATTTCCTGGTCATGCCTGCAGATCACACAAGAACTCTAACGAAGTTTCCTTAAGGGGTAACAAAGACTAGTTTAAAAATCTGTAGTTTTCTCTTAACCACTGGACATCTTGAGTATTTCACTCTCTTAAAGGTTATAATTTCAGCTGATCCTATTTCCTTTCCTCCTCTGACCCAAAGTTGTTGAGCTTGCAAAAGGTTTTTGAGAATTAAATGTCAATGAAGCTCTCTACATTTGCAAACTGTCTGCCAGACTCTCTACACTCATTACACTATAACCTTCACATTCAGATCTGAAACAGCCTCATCTTTATACAGCTTTCCCTGCTTGTAATTTGTCTCTACCTTCCTAATCAGCATGCTCCTTGTTTTTCCTTCAAAAAAAAAAAAACCCAAAAAAGCTGAAAAAGGGGGATATGAGAACACCACGAGACACTTACTACACTTTCATACGTTAATCAATACTTGCAACATTTGTTTCCTATGGAGAATCACAGGAGTAGTGGATGGACCTGCCCTCCATTTCTTCAAGTACGAATTTTAGGGTAACATTTTCCTATGCTGCTCCTATTCTAAAGGACTTTCTGCTGGATTCAATTACAAATACAACATTAGCATAAAAACAAATTAAGAGTCTGAGCAAAACCAGTACTCAGAAGAGTCTTCTCTTCATGGACAATTCTGAAATGAAGGTTTGCTTCCCTACGAAATCGCCAACAGACATGTATGCTAAAAAATTAAAGTCCTGTACAGTTTAGACATTAAAACATGACCACAGGCATAGTTTTTAGTTCTTTAACAACTTTCAAATTTTAAGCTGTCCAGCTGCTGCTGGGGAAGGAAAAACAGAAGCTGAATAGTGAGGCATGTTAGCAGGGATTCTTTGTGCAGCTCTCTAGCAATTCTGCACAGGATGAAGGGTACAGTTCAGAATGGAAGCACCTGGGCAGAAACTCTGCCTGCTGCCACTGCCACAAAGGGGAGAACATGGAACTCTGGAGCAATGTCTCCACGGAAGGAAAAAAGGATGACAATGTGTATGTGAGAAAGGATCTAGACAATTTTTCCATATATGAACTGATGAAAGCATTTTATTTAGAAACACCAGGTAATACTTAAGAGTTTCTGTATCTGCTATTTTTTCTTTTCCTTCACTGTTACTGGTCTCAACCCAATACCTACACAAATCAGTGAGCATGGCTGCCTTCCATTCCTTTAGCTCCTGTAGTATGCTGCCAAACTTCTTCAGAAAATGCTATTTACACATTCAGACATTATTTACTTGAAAACTTTCACACTATATCAAATATATTTCTCATACAGCTTCAAAACTAGAGCATTCACCAATCCTCAGGAATTCAAGCACACTTGCTCATGTTACTGAGGCAGCTTTCATCACATGTGCTTATTGAGAAGCTACACCTGAACTGCAGCAGGATAACCAGCTCTAAGCTATTCACAGAAATGCCAATCTAAAAATAATCTGTTGCCATTTTTCAGAAGCACCTAAAGCATCCTTGTGATCACAATCTCAACAATTATATTGAATCAAGTGATCTGTACCAATTTCACCCCTTAGTATTTTTAGAACATGCACAACATCCTTTTTAGAAATTATTTCATCTGCCAATGCTGTGCAAGAGCGTTTGCTCACTGCAAGCTGACTACATGCCAAACATTGCAAAAACCAAAGAAAATAAAAAACCTGGCATTTCATAGTGCCTGAAACTGTGGTCAAGTTCATTGTTATTTTATCAGAACTTCACAAAAAAATTCTGTGACTTACTAGTATTCACAATTATCAGTTCTTCAGTAACTAGTGGCATTCTTTTGAGAATATTTCATTCAAGAGAAGAAATTGAAACAAAAACAAAAAACAAAATGCTAAATAGGCAGCTCACCCGAAGGTACACCACATTAAATCTCAAAGGGCAAACTGTAAAATAGCAGCTTTAAGTGTTCACAAAGGAATGAAAAACTTCTTCAAACTGAATAAAAAGGCTGAATATGTACATGTAACTCAATCTCTCCATTTTCTTCAGACATAACTTTCACCCTTATTTTCTTACATAAAACCTAACATATTTTCAAACACAACAAAAAGAGTGAAGCTGTGACTGGATATATGAACATTTGTACAGCATATAGTGTATTACAGTACCAACTGTAATGCACAGGAGGGGAAAGGTTTAAAATAATACCCCACCCCACTCCCATTTAATTCTGACAAGACTAAAACATGTAATTCAAAGGTAATACAAATTCAAGGTACTTGTTTATTTCAGTAAATCACCACAAGTTTTAATGTTATATTGATATCAATACATTCTATCAGCAAAAGGAGGCTGCACAATAGTAATTTTCATCAGTATTTGTGTTTGGACAACTAACATTTTAAAACTATGATGCAAGGCTGCATTGATTATAACCACAATCAGTTTTAAAAAGAACAGAAAATAATATTTGTGGGCTTTATTTCATAATGGCAACAAACAAAGCACTGAAAACTTTTTTGTTGTATACTGATACTCTGAGCTCAAAAGAGTGCAGAATGTAACACTGACAAATCTCTGTATTTAAAAAGTATTCTCTGCCTCCTGGTAACTGCTTCACAGTTTACGAAAAAGTTCATTACTGGTCTGAGAAAAGAGTGTGCAGCTGCACAAAAAAAATTAATCAAGGATTATAATTTTACTACTGATGCTTTTGATTCCGAAATTTTAATCACCAGTGACGCACAAAACAGTAGAGAAAATGGCATTTCTTGTTTGTGGTGATGTTCAAGATGTATTACTGCAGGAAAAAAAACCAGTATTTCGTTATTTGGGTGTCAGATTATTCTACTGAGTAGTAACTTCAGCAAGCAGCATTTACAGCCTGAGGCTCCAGTACCAAGTACTGCCCATCAGGCAGCTGGTACCTCTCAGGCAAAAACATTTCATCAGATGATCTGGAGGTGCTGATAGTTCCTTACCCTGATCATCTTTCTACGCTGCAGATTAAATACCCAGATGATAGCAAGGGAAAGTAAATGGTGACTGGAAAACCCAATGGCTGGGAAAATGCAGGGAAAGCTCTTGAATTCTACTCCTAAGCCTTATTCACCAAACTCAGTAACCACGTGAACATCATTCAGAAAGTGTCTGTCTGCAAGGAACAAATTACTTGGTGGAATTTCATGTGGATTTTCTGTTTGTTTCCTAAATTTGATTTCCAAAATACTCTCTGTCAATGAATTAGTCAGTTTCTCTAGTTGTCACAATCATACCTTTATGTTTTCTAATGGAGCACATGAGAAGGAAAGCAGGAAAAACTGATAAATTATGCAAGCTGTAACCACTTGCAGAATCTTTTAATACATGGGAAGGAAAAAACAAGGATGTCATCAGCATAGAAAAGAACAGCATCCCTTTACTTAACAGAATTGCAAAATATCTTAATCAGATTCCCGCTCTTCTAATGAGGAAGTCAGAATGATATCCATCAAGAGACACATTTGATTTGTTCAGTGCAGAAGATTAAGATGGATTCATTAGTGTAGGGATGAAAAGACTCACATTAGTGAGCTGAGAGGGAACTCACACCGCCTTGCTTGATTTAATAGCAGCAAGTACAAAGTACATATGTGTGTGTATATATATATATTCTGACAGGTGTACTTTGGATAGTTCATGCTGAAACATGTTGAAAAAGGATCTGCACAGTATTTACTTGATCAGTAGCACAAACACTTCAAAAATCTCAGAGCAGAACATACTTCTCATATTCTGACCAATACTCACTAAGTTCTGATACATCTTGATTTTCAAGATAAGTCTTTGTAAAGTTCACTTATATTAAACACTTATAAACTTATAAACACACACCAGCATCTCCCTCATCAACTGTGTTGAAAAGAATATTTCATTATTTTCTGTTTGAGGTAGATTTTCCCAAAATAAGTTTCAAGTCAACTTTTCCTGTAAGAAAAACTGAAAGTCATAAAAAGGTTTTCCCTTCTGATAGCATAATTTTCTTCTAATTTCCATAATTATCTTGCTCATACTATTCACCCTCCCTTCCCAGGGTTACTGCTTTACTAGACTAATGAGATAAAAATCTACACTTACTAATACAGCAATTTTTAAAGAATATGCTCAAATTTTGCTATCAGGGTGCAGCAATGAGCTGTATTTTACTCAATGCCTTCTGTTTAATGGCTATAAAAGAAAACTAAATTGAATCTTTTCATCTTTTAGATGAAGAAAGCAAAGTAATTGAGGATTGGAAGGAAAAGATACAGGGACCAGTTCACACTGAACCCCAGATCCAGTGAACAGGGTCTCTCACTGCCCCCCCCCCCCCCCTAAGGAATTATTGGTTACACTCTTACAGGAACAGTTGGGAAAGCATTAGGCAGCAGTAGGGATGCAAGAATGAACTTAGTAAATGCCTGAATAGCCCAGGCAAAAATCTTTATGCAAAACAAAATCCCGACACCGGTTTATTAGAAACTGCTTTAATACATCTCTTCCAAAGGAAAAAGAACTTTATCCCGAAGTTATGAGCAAGAGAAAATAACAAGGCACTGATTACCTGGACTTCAGAAATGCAGCTGAAGCTATGGAATGAACAAAAGAAAACTTTTCACAAGAGACTAATAAAAGATATTTGAAGTGCAGCAGCGAAACTTTGTATCCACTTTGTATCCATGAAAACATGATCTTACTCCTTCCAAAAAAATCCAAGCAATTTAACTTCGGAAACAGCAATCTGAGCTCCTGTTAGCATATACAAAAATATGGAGACAAACACAAACTGAAGACTCATAATCAACTTAATACCCATCTTTCCACTCCAGCACACACAGGCTGGTAGTGTTATAGACACCTCCTACCACTTATCTACCAAGGCATCATGTAGACAAGAACCAAAATCCTTTTCCCATCCACTCCTTTGGATGATTAGTCATTCCCTAAACCAGCCTAAAGCAAACAACGTTACATTTCTTCTTGCTCTTTTACACTGGAATGCCAAGGAAAATCTGGTTGCGCAGTCATCTCAGCAGATACTGGTTCACAGCCCAGGTTAAATCTCTGGAGCAGCACTAGACAGTGAGCTGTACAAGTGATACCACCCAGCCCACCGGGAAGGGCCAAAACCCATGAACTGTGATCCTTTATCCATCCCTAAAGGGCAGAGCTGAAACTCCAAACGATCTGCTTTGCCTCCAACTGCTGTTAGGGGCATAATAGGAATATTTAGGAGCAGGCTGTTGAGAACTCAGAGACCTGGAGAATTCTGTTTACCCATAACTCAGTGCTCTCTGCAATGGGACTATTAATGAATCTCAAAAGGACTTAATGGGAATGCTGCAGTGTAACATTCATTAAAACTCCCTATCACTAAAATAAAAATGACGATATACTGAAAAACACTGGAAAAGTTGAAGATAAACTTCTGTTATAACACACGCATATATACATATATAGATATAACCAGATGGGCTTAACACAAATAGTTCATCTGTTTTCTTTCTCTCTTTGATTTCACTAATATTCTGTTCAGTTTCATTTACTTTAAAAATGCATAGAGACACAATAAAGAACCTGAAAAAACTTGCTGAGAAAAAGCAACTCCTGCTAGCATTATCAATGTACAAAGTTTATAGATTTCACACTGTTTGTTTAAGATACCCATATCTATAATCACATATATTCATCTTCCTCTGCCCATACTTCCCCCCCCCCTACAGATGAAAGTGCAGTCAAAATCCTTGTCCAATGAGTCAGTTAAAAATACACATCTGAATCATAAGTATATTCTGAATACAACTCTAAAGCCAAGGGGGATACTATTAATACATATAACTAAAATCACGGCCTTGGCTAGCTGCTTTTATTAACCACAGCTACTGCCACAATGTTTCTCCTGCCACTCTCCCTTATCTATATATTTCTTTGGTTTTAAAATGAAATATTTAAGTGTATCGGCTACTCTATCTTCCGTCTCTGATTTTATATTTTTGAAGATTTTGGTTCACAGCTGATATTTAAGCATACTAGCTACTACACTCCATCTCTTTTTAAAGTTTCTGGAGATTTCAGTTTCCTGTAAAAAGATGAGATGTAGTCCTTTAAACCTTAGTATTTTAAGAAAGGAAAGAAAAGGTAAAGTTACCGTTGTCCTACATATATCCTGTGCTTATACGTACAACTGCCTGCACAAAAAATTGTTTCTAATATTCAGTGTTGTTATTTGCTTTCAAGATCTACTCAAGAATACCATTTAAGGATCAGCATCTCATTTCGCTAAGCTCCACAAAAATGAAGCCCTTGTCTGACAAAGCTTCCCGTAAGAATACGCAAACAGAACAGGTAAACGTAACAAACACTGACGTTTGACGAAAAACAACGGGAAGGGTTTGAGTAATTTATCAGAACAAAACTATCAGAAAAGTTGGCAAAATATGCAAGTGTACCTGCTCAGGAAACAAAGTTTCTGCTGATACTACTCTACCAGTAGCTGTTCCCAAACATTTCATGCCATCACTCGAACTCCTTCCCCTGTACGGTATCGCTCCAAGTTGACACGTGTCATTCGCCTATCGCTGCAGGACAGAGGCTTCGCCTTCCTCCTTCACTCGGGCACTTATCTCTAGCCTATGGCCAAAACCAAGCCTTCCCCCTTCTCACTACAGCAGGGGAGAGATGAGGGGCTCAGAATGAAGGAAACAACCCGCTGCTCAACCCGTTCCCTCCGGCACCCACCGCGAGCACTGCCGCCCGTTCTGCGGCGCTCCGGGAGGCGCGGAGCCGCCCCGCACCCGGCCCCGGCCGCTGCCCCTCGGCCGAGACCCGCCTGGCCGCCGGGGCCGGCTGCCTAATCTGCCCCTCGCCCGCAGTCCCCGCTGGCCAGCGGGAGCGGCCGCGCTGCCTCCAGCCCCGTGACACCAGAGCGGCCCGGCCCGGCCCCGCCGCCGCGCAGGCCGGCTCCCCGCATGCCGCGGCACGGACAGGTGCAGCCTTCGGGCAGCCCGGGGCCCTGCGCAGCCCGGGCTCGGCCCCGGCCTCCTCCTCCTCCCCCGGCCAGCCCCTTCCCCCGCGCACCATCATCACCCCCAGCCCCGCACAAAGACGGGCCCCCGCCCGCCGGGCCGCGCAGGGAGGGAGCGGAGCAGAGCCGAGCCAGGCCAGGCCGGGCCTCCTCCTCCACCCCCTCCTCGGTCGGCGCCGGCGTCCCGGGCCTCCCGCCCGCCGCGGGGGCCGCCGCCTCCGCCTCCCGCCTCACCTCTTTGGGGACGAGCTGGTTCTCCTCGCTGGGCACCATGGCCGGTGGCGCGGCGCGGAGCCCGCAGCAGGCTGAACCGAGAGCCGTCGTCAGCAGCAGCGGGAGGCGGGGGGACGCCCGCGGCTCATCCTCCCCCTTCTTCTTTTCCTCCTCCTCCTCCTTCTCCTCCTCTTCTTCTTCGTCCTCCTCCTCTTCCTCCTCTTCCACCTCCTCCGCTCCCGCGGGCAGCGCCGCGGCCCCGCCCCGCCGCCAATCCATGGCAAAATGGCCGCCGGCGCGGTTCTCGCGAGAGCCGCCCCACCCCGGGCCCGCCGCGGCCCGCCGCTCTCATCGCTGTCGGCGCGGCCGCGGCGCGTCCTGGAGCCCGACCCGGGCCCGGTGCCGCTGCCCGGCCCGGCCGAGCCGCGCGGTGTTGACCGAGCACGAGGGGCGGTGTCGGAGGCGCAGCGCGGAACCTCAGCCCGCGGCAGGGCCAGAGCCGCCCCGCGCACGGAGCCGCCCGTGGCGCTGGGCCGCCGCCGCTCCCCGCTCACGTTATCCTGCCCCGGGGAACAGCGTGGGGCGCCCGGGCCTGCGGCGGGCGCGGGGGAGCAGGGAGTGAATAAATGGAACGGGCTGCCCCGGGAGGCGGTGGAGCCACCGTCTGCGGAGGCGTTTAGGGAAAGACTGGACGTGCCGCGCTGGTGTTCGGTCATGGGGTGGAGTGGATGATCTCAGGGGTGTTTTCTAAGCTAATTGAGGCCGTGGGAGTGGAGCGGCAGGAGGCGAGCGGGCGGGCAGGGAGCGCGCCCGGGTCAGCGCCGCAGGTGCGGCTCGGAGCTCGGTAGGAGCGGCCGCGGCTGTTGGGCAGCGCGGCCCCGGAGCCGGCCCGGCCGTGGGCGTGCTCGGAGCGGCGCTTCGGAGCGCCGGGCCCGCCACACGGGCTCCGTCCCCTCGCACCGCTCCCCGGGAGGCCCTTCCGGAGGCCCGGGCTGCAGGGACACGGGAGGCTATTTCGTGTGTTTCACTCGCTCTTTTGCGTTGTTGGTGCCAGGCTGGAGCGGGTGCGTAAGCACAGCCTGGTCTCGCTGCCATGTGAGCCCTTTTGGGTGCCCAGAAGTTGTTCCTTGAAGTCATGCGATGAAGTTTAGGGTGTGCTCGCTGTAAATCCGAGGTTAATAGTTCATTTTCAAGCGGAGTGCAAGGCTATTTCTGTGGCATTGCTTAATTGTTGATTTTTGCCCACAACAAGCTAAAATATATCTAGTTTTTGTGCCTCACTAAAAGCCAAATCACTAGAATGACTAAAATGCACATTAGAAGAAAAGTAGTTAATATCTACTTCACTGCAAAATGGTTTGTAAGTGAAAAACATTCTACTCGGCTAATGAACGACGCTGTATGGTAGCTGTAGGTTCCTGCACAACTATTTTTGTTACTATTTTAGTGTCCTCTTGTGGAAAAATGAAGTACTGAGGATAGGTTTTGGCTTTGTGTCCATGAAGTTTTGTGTTTGGGGATAATTTTTGAAACCCATTGTACTAGAGGCTATTGAAGATTTGATAAAATTGAATGATCTCTTCTCCCTTTTCACGTTTAAAGTATGTAACTTCTCAGGTTCTTATCTGCTTTCTCAGAGATAAGTGGAAGCTTTTGCAATCAGGATATGTTATTAGTGTTTCTATTAGTATAGTGTATTAATGCTTTAAAAAAATGCTTCAAAATGGTCATTTCTGTAAACAACATCAGTGGTTTATTTTCATCCTTCAAATATGCTATGGTAAATGCTGTTTCTGGCTTGGGTTTTTTGTTGTGGTTTGTTTATTTTTGAGGGTTTAAAAAAAATTTTTACTCATTGAATTAAGCACAGAAATCCTCTCACTGAAAAACTTGAAGCAGTTTTTAAGTATATTTCTAACCTGTTTTCCATTATATAACCTACTGGGTTCAAGTTTTTTATCTTGCAAAGGTCAGAGGGTTCTTTGGGACAGGAGCTCTTGCCCTGGATGTTTAAAATATGTTGCACCTGAAAGCCCCTCATCTTAGACCTTTGAGCTTTAATATGATAAAACCAAGTATGGAGACAGGAACCTGAGAGTCCCTTGCTGTTAACTTTATGTTAAGCATGGGGTTGTGTAGAGCTACCCCTCTACCAGAGGGAAAAAAAACCCCCTAAAATAGTGGGCTTTTTAATAGGAAAGGCAGTATGAAATTAATGAACTTGTGGCTTTCTGAAAAGAGGTGTTTTACTAATGCTTATCGTCTGTGTTTTGCATTAAAAGGTTTGGGATTTAGTTGGGGTTTTTTTTTTTTGAGGGGGACTTCTGTAAGCATCTAGGTGTGAGAAAAGGTATAATTGCAGAAGAAGTGAAAAATGATGTCAACATTTGTAGATATTTGGAGGACCACAGCTGCCTGGTGATCTCCAGTTGTCCAGTGGTGTCCAAAGATGCATGAGATTAGCGAGCAAGTGCTTGAGTTGAAGAGCCAGAACAGAGCCAAGCTTCCAATATAGGGGATCCAACCATCAAAGCATGTCGGTATGTGACTGACTGGTCTGCTGTAACTTCCCCTCTCCCCCACACTTTGGGGACACACCCCACATAACCTCTCAGACTTGGAGGTTTCTTCCTCTCTGTTGAAAGGAATCCAGAATTCGCAGATAAGAAGCTTTCAGAGATGTTACTTTGGAAAGTTCTTTTGGCTCTCTAAAATGTTATGTTCTTACAGGTTATTTTTTGCTGCCATTTGTGCTTAACAAGGGAAAAAGTTACAGAACTCAATGACTTTATTTGAAATATATTGTTCTGTTAGAATAAGGAGGTAGCTACCACAAATATGTACCTACTAGATAAGAATCAGGAGTTTGTTTTTTAAAGAAATACTTCGTTAGATCCTCCTGCCAACCTTTAAAACTGTGCAAACATCCAGTGTAGCATGTGTGCATGAAACATCTTTAATGGAGTAATAATCTCTAGTTAATAATTAAATCTTCAGGAGCTTTTGTAATCTGTGGATGCTACAGTATTTAATCTCTTTATGTGAGCCTTCTTAAAGAGGAATATTCAGTATTCGACTTTGATAAAGGGAATCCTGGCCTTATTTAAAGGCTGATTTAACATAGCACAGGTGTAACTTGTTATTAGTGTGAAGGAGAAAAATTCATATCTCAGACTACAATTGATGGTGGATTTGCAGGTACAGGTAAATTTGTTAGGCTGTTAATTGTCAAACCTGCTCAGAGTTTCCACCTGAAGAAGAGCCACCAGAGCTGCAGTGTGTCAGTTTTCAGTCAGTACAGTGCTTGTCACACTGATGTATGCTTTGGGTTAATGGAAGTATTGTTATGCAATGACAGTGTGCTGAAGTAAATAGCAGATCTCTATTTTAAAGGATGATGCACTTGTAAATTAGTCTGTAGAAATGGGTTACCTCTTTAAAGGTTGTGCTCTAATCATTCCTCCTTCTCTGTAAGAAGTCACTGAATCTTGTCCCAAGATTTGACAAATAATTTTACAAGTTTTGAAAAAAGTTCTAAGAATGAAATGGAGTGCTGCCATCTAGCTCTTTCATATAAACTGATGTCTTTCCCAAAGTAGTATTATCCTACCTGTTTGAAATGCAAGGCCTATGGAAAGAGGATTGTGTAGACTAATGCCATTGATTTGGGATGTCTTCTCTGAAACTTTTGATTTTTCAAATAGGCTGTTGGTGGGAGATCCATGCTAGTTTTTTTCTGTATTGTCCTGTTAAAAACACCCAACCAAACAAAACCACAAAAAAATCCCCTCCCACCAACCAACTAAAAAAAAACCCAAAAAATCCCCAAAACCAAACCCTCAAAAACCCCTAAACATGAAGTTTGCAGTCCTTGGCAAGAAGTTGCTGACAGATCATGAAAATATCCCAGGCATTCTGTGTTTGCCAGCAGGGGCAATGTAGCCAGTGCTGATGCAGTGTTCATTCAGAGCTCGTCAGCACTTTAAGACACAGCTCAAGGCCTCTTCCCTTTTCAGTCTTTGGCAATTCCACATCTGCTGATTGAAGGAGATGTGTGAAAGTTCAGGATATCACAGTCCAGCAGTTCATTGCACTGCTGGTTACTTTGCTGTTTGAGCCTCAAGTAACTTTTCCCCAATGGCACAGCAAGTTTTGAAGCCTTTCTCTGAAAATCTACCTGCACCATCCAGACTTTCAACAAGGAAAGTTAAAAAAAAAATCTGTAAATTCAGCCGTTATATGGATGGAGGGAAGAAGAGGGGAGAACTAAAAGGAAGAACAAATAGATTTAGTAAAAGTAAAAAGGAGAAAATTACAGAATTCTTCATCTTTAAATGTCCCTTTTCTAGATAATATCTTTGATCTTAGCTCCTTAAGTATGAAACAAATCAATAAAAGGCTAAAGAGCAAATTAAGATCTTTAAAAAAAGAACGCTGATTGTTTTGAAGTCTTCTACACCTGTTAAGAGGCTTTTATATTTTATTATTTTAGACTGTTTCTTGAATGTGTTAAGCACTGGAATCAAGATACTAATTTAAAAATAAGAAATTTTAAAATTATTTTCTATTATATGTATTTTAAAACCCCCATATAGACTTTCTTCTCTAAAGAAGTGTATTTCAAAGCAGAGTTTTAGAAAGTAAAAAAATTAATTTCAAAGAGTTGCGAATGGTGTGGAAAATTGAAACATTAAATGGGAGGTACAGTATAGAAAACATATTCTTTTGTTTTAGAGGGGCCAATGTAGCAGGTCTTGTGGTTGTAACAGCTAGGTAAGCAGCCCTCTGAAGATAAACTAAATGAGATTAAGGAAAAAATTACTTAGGTTTAGTGCAAAGCATTGTGTTCTGCAGTTAAGCAGTGTTTTCTGCCATAATCTTTATGAACAGGCAAGTGCTTTTCTCTCCTCTGATATGGTGTTTCATGACAAGATCTTTTTAATCAAAACCAGTAGGGGATTATTTTAATTAATTATAAATCAGCAGCCAAGATTCATTAACATTTTTGTTAAAGATTATCTTATTACTCTAGTTTCAAGATACCGAGTGTTCAGATACTAGCTTAGGAAGTTAGTTTTCTTTTCCATGAGAGCATTAATCTTACGTATAAATTCCCAAAAGAGTTTGGAGCTCAAATTACAGTTTTAAAGAGAAGTAGAAATACTGCAGAGAGTTTTGCCGGACCATGGATTCCTTTATTAACACTGAATTCTTTTACCAGCTTGACTTACAATTTTCAGCTTTGTGTGCTTGCAACTACGGAGCAGTTTCTGGCATTAGCAGCCTAAACAAAACACAGTTCCAGGGTGTTTGACCTCTTGATGCACTTGTCAAAACCTTCCTGGTGTCGCTGCGAGTAACACGTGTGGTAGCAGGCCAACTTCCACTTTGTGTGGTGAGAGTTGGAAAGAGATGTGGGCTGGTATCCTGTAGAGTTTGTGAGTTCCAAGCAAATCTCACATGGAGTTTGCTGGCTTGGTCATGTGGCCAGGCTGTCACTGATGGATCTAAAATGTATGCAGCAGCTTGGAAATCTGCTGTCCTTTTAAATGTGCAACTGGTGGAGTGTGTGCATCCTTTCTGGCGTGTGGGCTCCCATGTTAACCAACCCTCTAAGGCTGGAAGGTGGCAGGGGTGCAAGGAATCTCTTTGCAAAGCAACACAGGAAAGGCTTGCCTGTGGGAAAGCAAGAAGGAAGCAGAGTTGCCTTGAATGCATACCATGACAGTCATTAAGTCACCAACATGGTTCAGTTACTTTAGAGTTTCAAAAGAGCTCGCAGTGACATAGCCCGTGTATTTAAAAACACTGAATTAACACTTCCTGCATGTGAGGAATTGCTGTTGCATAGTCAGCCTGGGAGCACAAAGGCAGCAGTAAACAAGTCTGTAATGTGCGAGAGTAGCCAGCATTCAGTATGCCCTCAGTATTCAGGAGCTCTCAGATGGACAGTCAAGGTATTTATAGCTGCCCTTGGGTCCTGGGGAGTTTAATAGTTCAGGTTTGCATTAGGGGTTCCCAGTGACCCTTCAGGTTACACCTGGTGACGTTTAATATTCTGAGTGAGTGCTAATTATGCTGCTTGCAGCTCTTTGGGCAAGCAGGAAGTGGTTTCCCATCCTCAGCATGCCCTAACACATAGAGAACATTCCATCCTCCCAGATTTAACTTCCTAGGTGGCCTTCCCCTGGATTAAGTATGTTTTCTTCACCTTTTCTTTGTAAGGTGTCATGATAATCAGTGTAAAGAGGTAGGTCGCAGCTGCCTGGGCTCCACCCCATCCCCTCACTGAGAGGAGGGAAGAAAAGGCATCTTTTGAATGTCTCAAGTCTCATGGCATGGAGTACCAGGGCAGTAGCTGCAGCAGGATCTGTGATGTGATCTGCCTTTGGCCTCTGCAGTGCCCAGCCGTGGAAACCTGCCAGCCTCTTCACTGGGCAAGGCTAGAAAGCAGGAGGGGGCTGGCACCATCTCCTCATTTCTGCTTGAATGGTGCTTACTCTCGGTGCTTGACACCACTCTCTGCTTTGCTCTGTGCTCTCAGATAATTTTCTTCCACTGGTGATGGGAGAAACTTTGTATTTTGAGGAGTACTGGGCTGGACCTGGTTATTTTATAGCTGGTTCAGGATCGCTGAGGGGAGGGGAGTTGCTCTTCATCTGCCGTCATTCCTCGTGCCAGGGCTCAGAGCAGGCTGTGCTGAGACCTTTCTAAAGCAGCTTTTAGGCAGTCTGTGCAGAGCTGGTGGGAGGCTTGGTCTAAAACCAGCTGCTGGCTCCATGATTCTCCGAGCTCAACCTTGTCCTTGTTTTGCAATGTGCTGTGTCCTGAACATCTGCAGCCTCCTGGGGCTTTAAGGGCTACTCTGCTGTGGGGGTTGCTGAGCTCTTTCTTGCATTAATTAATGTAGCTTTACTTTTGGCAGCAGCAAAGGGAGCTGCCAGAGGTCTTACATAGCATTTAAAATGTCAGCTGCCAGTCTAGAGCAGCTGCCAGCACTGGAGCTCTGGCAGGGGGAATGTTGTCACAGGACATGTCAGTGTGGACACAGCGCCAGTCAGTCAGGGCAGGGACTTGTGTACAGAGTATCCTGACGTTGGTAAAATGCCCTTTGAAATCTCAGCAAGCTGGCACCTGTGTTGCTTGGGTCATATATAAGGAAATGCTGCTGGCTCCTGGCTGTTGTGGTTTGTATTCAGACCCGACTGTAAGTAGTTGTCAGAGTGTGGGGGATACACTGATAAAGTAATCCTGTGGTGTTGGGAGTCTCTCTTCTGAGTGAAAGAGTAGAGCAAAGCACTGGTGGCAAGAGTGTTGAGAGAATGTAGTTTTTAAAAGCAATAATTTTGGTCACATGTGTCTCAATTTTAATTCTTTTTAATGGACTTTTTCTTTTAAGTGTTTGGAATTTATCTGTTGATTGAACTGAATTAACATGGGATAAAAAATAAAAAAAAATTGTAACTACTGTCCTTGCTTGTCATCATTGCCTTTGTGAATAAATGTGTCTGGAGAGCATTTGTTTCTTCAGCATTTGGATTAGAGGGCTTGGCTGCAGACATTTGTGCTAATTTGAATCTTCTATTTGCTGTTAGTATGGGAAGTAGATTTCTTTTAATACTGTTACTTCTTTGCAATGAATTGTACCAGCTGTTTTAAGTTAAATGCATGCCCATTTACGTCTCACCTGTGATGTAAACCAGGCTTGTTCATTGGGCCTGTTAGATGTAAGCACATCTACCAGAGATGTCCAGATAGGTAGAGACAAATTCCAGATCATTTGGACTGAATCCAAATCCTTTCCTGAGGCTTAACTCTTCAGCAGAGCATTCTTTTGTATACAGTTGTTAAAGTAAGAGGGCTCTTTGGGGTGTTTGGGGTTGGCTGGTTACTAATGTGGGGTGCATCCATGGAATGCAGGAGTGCATGAATTAGAAGGATCTCAATGCCAGGCTCAGAGATATAATCATAGGCTGGGTACTGTAGGATTTACCACAGTGTTTTACATATGGCATTAATCTCTGCCCTTCCTTGTGCTGGAAATGTGTACCTTTGCATAGATGCTGGGTTTGTGTTCCTTATGGGAACAAAAGATTTATATTAAGCAGCCCAGACCAATTTTAAATTCTTACAGGCACATAGAGTTGTGCTTTTGATACCACCAGCAATGGAAATAATTACAGGAAACCAAATTCCAGAGTTGCTGATGGCAATGTGCTCTACTAGGATAAGAGCCACCCATAAACTTGTTGATGTTCTAGGTTTGTTTCTACCTACAAGAAAACTTGCATATACAATTAAGCTCCCGTCCTGCTCTGTATCCCAGATCCGGGCTGTATGGCAGATTTCTCTTTTTTAAATCTAGGAGGGTTTCTCAAATGGAGAAAATGCAAGCCTCAGATCATCAGAGGCTTATTGTCCATACTGCCTAAGAAGTTATAAACAAAGATGATCAAAGCAGTTGTATTTGACTTTTAGGGTTTTTGTCTGTTCTGACCTCTGAATTCTAGGAAAACTGAAAGTATGATGATAACAGACTTTTCTAACTGCAAATTTTCTGCTGTTATCCTGACCATTCCTCAGTCTGTTCTTCCTTATTTTATGCTATTCCCTCAGCCTCTTCCTTCAGAGACAGGCTGAAACTGTAGTTTGTCTTTTGTTAATCTGCTTTTTGTATTCCCATACTCTTTATTTTCATGTATTTGAATTTACCCAGGATGGCGCTAATGTAGTATACATGTTTCAGGCATGAAGAGGTTAATGAAGCTTTAACTGACTGCCTCATAATAACATCCATGTTCTTGGCAGCCTTGGGATGGTAGTTCTTGCCTGCAGCCACATACAAGGAGTTTTATCCTCTTTGATTGCCACATTTCTATACAGCCAAAGTAGATTTAACCAGTTCTTTAGGGGAGTCCTTTTGTATGTTCCTTGGCTGTAGCAGCACTTTTATAATGCCTCTTGAAAACTGAAAGGGCAGCTTTTAGTAAACAAGTAATGAAACCAAGAATTCCTATGTTGGAATGAATAAAAATAATGTTCATGCAAAGGTGTTTTGAAGATGCCTTTGTGATTTAATTTTTGGAAATAAATTCGTGGCATAAGAAACAATTCTCAAAGCCTCACTGCCAGTCTGATTCTGGTCCTTTGGCTGCTTAAACCATGGCACTACCTCAGGATGAAGTGACTAGCTGATTTTTTTTCTTTTTAATTGAGGAAGGGGAAAAACTGAAAGCACTAAGAAATAAAGTGAACATGCAATTTTTTAAAAGCTCCAATGAAAGTGATTATTTATGGAGATTTCAGAGTAGTTGCTAGTGCTGCACTGGCTATTTAAAATCCATCATGTGACTGAGAATGGTACCACTCAGTGCACTTGGACTGCATAATGCCTTTTTTCTGGGCAGTGTTGTGCTGTAAAACAGTAGTTGGGTGAGGTGTTGTTTCAAGCACAGAGTTAGTTTGGTGCTAATAAGCAGTGTGAAGAAATGTGGTTAAAACCATCATACCTGGGGGACATTCACAGGCAGAACTAAAGAGGTAGATATGAAGTACAAACCCAAGGCACTTTCTTCTGCAGTACTCACCTCATCTGTCTGAAGTCTTGAGGTGTGAAAAGTTTGATTTTGAATGCATGGTTATGTTTGGTCCGGTTGTTCTCTTGACCATTTGCTTCAGTACATCCGAGCAGTCTGTATTTTATTGTTTAGATACATGAGGTGTTCAGTGTATCTGAGTGTTGCTGCAACTTTGAACTTGGAAGTACCTGAGGTTTAGGATTTAGAACTCTCCACTTACATTTCATTAGCAATTTTGCATTTTCTTACATTTCTAAAAGGGAAGTGCCTTTACTTACTTGCATTTACTTATTTGCATTTACTTCTACTTAGCAAACATCTAAGTCTACACTGTCACAGATGAAATAGTTGAGCTTAGTTTTGAATCAAGTATGCAAATCCTGAGATAATTAGAGTATTGTTGAGTGCTGCTACTTTGAACCCAGAGATGGAAATTTGTGGTTTTCAAAACCCAGGCAGTGTCTTCTACTGTAAACTGGATGTATCTGTACATTAGAAGAAGTAAGATACAAGAATCCTTTTGTGAAATGTTAACTGCAGCTTGATGTTCTTTCTTCTTCGAATTTATAACATGCCTCAATTTAACTTAAAAAACCCAGTAACTTAAAGTTTTCTTGAGAGTACAATTAGACCTTCCTCTATCACTGTGCTAAGAGGGTTGATGTGAACAGATTCACATCTCTTAGGGTCTGCAGAGAGACTACTTTTATAGTATGCTCTAGCAGCATATTAGCAATGTTTCTTTGTGCTCAGTGATCATATAGTCAGAAAGCACGTGAAAAGAATATGGAAATTTCAAGTGTGGGAAGTGTGGGAACAGCATGACATAGATGCATGTGAACATTAGTCTTTACCATGCATGATGCAATTTGTGACACTTCAAATTTTGCAAATTACTGTATATACTAAATTTTTTTCACCATAATTTCAAGACTCCTCTCTTCTCCTAAGCTCTCCCAGTTAAACCTGGAAGAAGGAACTAAACTTGCTTAAGTTATGTAAATTTGAAGGTTAGCATGATGATAAAGAACTTCTCAGAAAAGGACATGGCAAGGTGAAAGATCCAAAAGGTTTGGAAAATAATGAGAGACAAAGTGAGAAAAAGAGAAAATGAAATGTAATCTCTACAAATAAAAGAAAATCTGTGTGCATGGGAAAATGCATGGATAACCATGATTCTGCTCATAGAAGGAATAAAGACCTTTAAAAGAACAAGCATGACACTGTCTGGCTGCTTTTTTTTTTTGTTTCTGCACCCAAAGACATTCTGGGAAGAACCAAAACATTTCCCCAGGTGCTTTTATAGGACTGAAGGCAAAAGCAATAAAGCTACTTCCTGGTACTGCAGTACAGTGATAATTGAGAAAGTTTGATTTAAAAAATCTTTTATAAAAACACAAAAAAATTAATATTAAATGAACCAATCCATCTCTGCCTTCTTTCTTTCCCACAACAGTCTTGTTGCTGAGAAAACTGAGCCGAATGCATGGAATCACAGAGGCAGCTCTAGGTGTGAGCCACCTTGCAGCCAGGAGCTTTGTGGCTCTGCTGGGAGCTGTTCTGGCAGCAGAACTAGAGCGAGGTTTGAGGAGAACAGGAAATTGCATAAGGACAGCTCTGTTGGTTGTTTACTGGGAGCCAGTGCCACTGGAATAAACAGCTGTGCAGCAGTACAGTGTCCCTTTTGTCATCCAGCCTGACAGGACTGGGAATGGAAACTTGGAGCTCGGGCCTTGAATTCAGCGAGGGAAGCCTATGGGATAAGGGAGCTTGTCATAGACCGTGGAAACTGGGTAATATGTGGTAGTTTTGATCAGACACCAGAGCTTTTTAAATCCAGAAGTTGTTTTTGCCAGTATTGCTCAGGAAACAAACTTTAACAGACACACGTAGAAGTTGAAGCCTTTGCCCCCTGTCCTTACCTCTCCCTTCCCCTATGATGTAGAGGTATTTTACATTTTTCTTAAAGATTCTTTGAACAGAGAAAGCTGTGGTGAAGAGTCAGGTTTCTCACTGCAGCATGACAGTGAGATGGGGAAGAGAAATTCCTAGCAAGAGAGTGAGCAATGCAAACAGAGACCATTCACAGCTCTTCAGCCTCAGCCACCTCTTCATTAAGCAGGGGAGTATCTGCAGACTGACTCAGTGACCAGACCTCAGTTTGCCTTGCAGCATTAGAAGAAGTGATGATAATGAGTGCTTTCCTCACTCAAAGCTACTGGTGACATTTTCACGTATTTTCTAAGCATATGTAAATACTTGGATCAACTAAACATCTTCCTGCCAGTGTACTATTTTCACAGGAAGGGGAAAATCGTGATTTTACCAAGTCACAAGTACTTAATGAGGTAAACCATGATCAGATACTGCTTCATTAATCTTGTTTCTTTACAGTCAAAAGTGATTCAGATAGTGAGTTTTCCACAACACCAGACATGAATCCAGTGCCAGAAAACAGGGTGGAAAAAAAACCAAACCCACCAGGAATTTAGTAAGACTAAAACATCTTTGTTGTTCCACTGCTGAGCAAACCAAAATGAATGTATTTACATGGATTCACTGGCAATTGTTAAGGCTGATTTATTTCAGTATAGTAGAATGTAGTGAGCACATTTTAAAGAAGTGTGCCCTTATATTGAAATTATTACACCTCTAGCAGAGATAAAGAATGCTTGATTTATCTTACTGAGGTCTGTATTCTCCCTAAGCCTCGTGTGCAGTAACATCCAGAGACCTCTGTGCTCAATTGTACAACATCAGCCAGTTAAGATGTCTTATAAGAATATACTTTTTTCTAATTTCTGAGCTGGGAATAGTTTAATTAGGTTCTAGCTGCATAACTCAAGCTCAACAACCATGTTTCAATGTTAATGTTAGGTTCTGTAATTGGAAAGAAAGGTCAGTCAGCTAAATAGGGAAGGATTTTGTCAGCATTACAGAAAAACCTTTGTGCTGTTCTTTCCTGATACTGTAGGAATTGTCCTTGGTACCATGACATGTGTTCATCTTGGGCATCTTTGAAGTACTACAATAACTTACTGTAGGTTATATTTAGACTGTTTTAAAAATGTATTTATTTTTAAGGAACACCTAGCAAATCTTTTAGTGCAGTTGGTTGTGTTGGGAAAGGAGAAGAAGAGAGGCAGAAGGTTGAACTGAATGTTGGATTTGGGTCTATTAAATTGAAAGGAGTTTAGAGTATCTCAAAGAAATGCTGTGTGTTCTGGCTATTAAAAAAAATAACACTAGTCCAAAAATAACATAAGTGTTATGAAAATATTTTACTTGTCTTTTTAATCTTTTATAGCAAATTCGTTTCTTTTTCATCAAAAGAATTCCTACTAGGTTTTGATTTAAATAATGCAGTTACTTAAATGAAATTCTTTAGTGCTACTTGTATATTTTCTAGAAAGCCCTATATTAATTTAAAATTCAGTATTTCATTTGTATGCAGGGAACATGATCCTTCTCCTTCATCTAGCAGTCTGCACCACCCATATATTCTTTTTTAAACCTTCAGATGTAACCTTCTTAAATATTTAAGGCATAGCTCCAACAGAAGTGGTAGGCTGCTCTTCTCTTAACTTTGCCGTCTCTTTTCTAGGTCTTAGTGAAACACTCAGAGTGCTTTGCTTCCCGCTGAAGAACTGGTTATTCAGATATTCTAGAAAACACAAGTGCCTTATTGACTTCTAGTGCTGTTGAAAGTGCAAGTGAATATTCAAGAAATAAGGTATTGAATGCACTTTGTGTGAAATGCATTTGTGTGAAATGCAGTGGTTTCATATTCCTGTTTCTATAGATCTGTCAGATCCAACGTGCTGGGAAAGGGAGAGCGTGTGCTTTCCAATGGGGAGAATAGATGGGATGGCAGCATGGGGTTCCAGAGGAAGGATTGATGGGGAGTGCAGTTCCACAGCTCTGGTTTTGTGGGCTCAGTCAGATTTGTGTGCCTGTTCGACTCACAGCACTGAGGCAAGTCACCTGTTTCTTGGGCTGATTTATGTGTAGTGTGCACAAAGTGTTTTCACAGCCTGGTTCTGGTGGGACTGAACCACAGGATTATAAACAACAGAGCAGTTACATAAAGGCACTGAACAAGGGTGTTATAAAGACATTTTCTTCAATCATCTATTCCTGCAACCTGGTTTCTAAATTTTAAAAATATGCAAGGTGCATGTTTAGTATGCAAGGTTTTTGTTTAGCTCAGGAATGTGCTTTTGGAGCAAATCTCGTTGTTATTACTATTTACTGTTGCTTGTCACTTTCTCAAGCTGTCTCTTCAAATCCATATAATCAGTGGATGCAAAGACCTCCCCACCAATGGTTTGGTCTCCAGACCTGCTGGATGGGTTGCACTTTCTGAAGGTTTCCTGCTGTTATAGAGAAGTTCTGCAAGTGATACCCTGCAGTCCCCAAAATTCCAAGTAATATGGGGTTCTTTTTTCCGTTACTTCTCTGGTGAAAGGTTTCATTAAATTTTGGCTCCTCTGTGATTATTTCACCATGTGTACTGTTGTGTTTACTTGCTGTGCAGAAATAATTACTGCAGCCAGGAATGGTAACCAAAGAAGAAATTAATAAAGAGAAAGTAGTTTAATATTCAGTGCAAGCTTAAGTATGATGAATAGTTCAAGTGAAGGTCATTTATTCTAGAAATTATTGGTTTGAACACCCTAGTGGTTAAAAAAATTGTCTTTTTTTTTCTTTGTATTTTGTTTTCTTTAATGTCTTGCTTTTCTTAAATCTCATTTTGGACAATAATGTTCTTTTAAGCAGTGATTTTGGTTGTGTGTAGCATTGACAATTGTGAACATTATCAAAGAAAATAGCTCTTTTAAAACCTCAGTGTAGGTAAGTAGTCATTCTTTAATTGATGTTTGCAATACATTAAACTCTACCTGCAAGGTGAAGCACTTAGTATTTTAAATTAATTTTTTGAGGGAGGCCAGCTGTACCCTGAATAGGTCAGAATCCTAGCTGTTGATTCAGGAAATAATTTTTTTTCCAGAATCTGTCATGGAGATTCTTTGAATTCTGCATCCCTTACCATACTTGTATAAACAGCTAAAAATAGTTTCAGCATGTATAATACATCAGATAATAGATGTATAGAAAGTTTTTATCACAGTATTCTCAAGATGTACTCTGTGAATCAGATGGAACAAGATGTCTCATATTTAGTCATGGTTTGGTTGAGCAGGGAGCTATATCTTAAGTTACATGGATATTTTAAGTTGCTGATTTCATTACAAAATGCTTAGAAATATTCTCATTCCAAACATTTCTTTGGTAAGAACTCCTCCAGTTTCAGAAAGTGATCTTTCATTTTGCTGACAGAACTTTTGCATAAAGAAGTCCAGTTAGAATATGACCCAGGACGTTAAAATCTGAATATTCATGATGGGTTCAGATGCTGATAATGATCATCTCCCTGCAGGTGTGTTGGATACTTGGCTCAACTCAGTCTGTAGATACTTTTGTAGATCTTCTCTATGAACATGTAGCCATGACTGACACTCCTTCAAAAGAAGAAAGGAAGAAAAGGCTTTGAAGAAAAAAAAATTTGAAGTAGAATTTTGTAACTCTGGAAGTAGCTCTGTCTTTTCAGCCCCTTTGCACTTCAAATAGAGTTGTGAATGTTCACTGCTTGCCAAGAAAATGTTGTTCTGACATGGGAATTCTTGTAGGAAGCTCAGGGAAGCTCAGCAATTCAGACCTCTTGGTTCTTGTTCTGGTGCCCAGACTTCTGGAATTGTTTGGAGCAGAATTTGGGTTGTCCAGGTTGTCAGAGCTGTTCCTGGCCCTTGTAGGAGGCTGCTGGGTGTGGCTGACCAGGAACCCAGGACTGCAGAGGTGGTGTGGGGACACAGTGACCCCCAGACTCTGTTACTGAGTCCCCCACTGGGCATTTTCTGACTTGGGGGATGTTCTTACTTGGTCAGTTGGATGGGTTTTATGGCTTTTCATGTTTTGAAGGAAGAACAGTGTGCACACACCATCCTTGCAAACATGTCCTCTGTATTCCACAGTTCTAATGCATTTTTTTTTAAGAGGTTCAAGACAGCAAAGTAAGCTCAGGTGTGTAGGAGAGGCAAAATACCTGAGGGCAGATTGATGTTCTGAGGTGAGGTATAGAGATAAATCCCATTAAAACCAAAGCCCCTTAACTTTGAAGGGGCATTTGAATGCTGGCAATGTAAGGTTGCTTTCCAAGTGAAGTAGGTACATCTCCCGAGTCCATTTTTTAAAGAGTTCTCAGACCTCAGCAAATTACAAAGCTCAATTTGTCAGCTGGGTAACCAGTACCGGGAAATACAACGAGTGGGTTTTGCCTGTAAATGTGGGTCATGTCATCCTTTTCCCTTCCCCTTACCTGCTCCTCTCTTAGGCCAGAAACATTCATATTTACAGGAATTAACATGGGGATGTGGAGCATCAAAGGATTCAGAGGCTGTTGCCCACGAATCCACAGCAGCTTTGCAGCTGGAGGAGAAGTACAACATATTCTGATCTCTGCTTAAACACAGTTTATTTTGGGCTGTGGTTTCAGATTAAATAACTGAATATAGAGTTTAGAGATTCCAGGCTCCCTAAGTTTATTGAATTAAAAATAAATTTGAAGGCCATTGTTGTAGTGAATAGAAGGCAATGTGTTTTGCAGAGAAGGGGGTAAAATGTATCTGTTGATTCAGTGGACTTCCAAGCAATTACAAAGGGCAGATCTTGCTGGTAATTCAAACAACAAAAACATTTTATAATTATATAGGGCCAGATTGTCTGGTTTACAGTTTCCCAATGAAGAACTGTGCTTTGGAAAGCCTAGGGTAGAACTTCCCCTCTTCTGCCAGTCCTTTTGAAGGAGCAGGGAAAGAGGAAAAGGTGTTCTTGGCTCACGCAACGCATGCTGCGGTGGTGATGCAAGCTAATACTTACATTACACACAGTTTGCAGCTAGCAAGTGCCAAAATGTCTGATAATTGAGGCTGCAGTCCTTTCCTTCAGAAATACCAAAACATTTTACTTTTGTGTAAATAGCTGTGTTATTCAAAGACAGAGCACGATGGTGGTTTATACTCTTTTTTTCCAAAGGAATAAATGAAGAGCCAGAGCTGTAACAGACTGCAACAGAGCAAGAATAAAATCTAGCAGTATGCAGCAATGGTCAACACTGTCTCCTCACCAGCTGCTTCAGCTGCAAAGTAACAGATTCATTTCAGTAACACCTGTGAGTGATTATTAAAATAACCTCTTGTAACATAACAAATTTGCCTATTCAGAGAGCAGAGAGGTCTGTTTATAGCTACAACTACCTAAGTGGTGTAAAGCTGTTTCTGATGTAAAGAGCTTGCAGGAAGACATGGATTTTGCAGCCAGGAGGAGCAGGTGATTTTTAATTTTTTTTTCTAGCAATAGGAAATCTTTAGGCATGATAATAAAATTAATTTTAGGACATTTCTCAGTATCCCCATGTGAAAACTGAATGTGCATATAGACTCTGTGGTGTATGGTCATTAAAATACTAGAGATTTTTGTGTTACTTTCAAAAATGAAACATTGTAATATTGTATTTTCTGCATTATATATTATAAATATGTAAATAGAAGATTTAACTATTCCATTCACAAATATGAAGTCAGAATATTTTGATCATATTAAAGCTACTCTATTTCTTTTACCAAATAGATTCCTGCTGAGCGTCTGCAACACTTGAAGTGGCACTTTCAGCTGTAAAAGCACTGTTGGAAAATTTCACTCTAGGTTTAATAGCAGTCAGTGTTTCTTTAGCTCATGGTATTAAATTCAATCCAACTGTAGGTGGTCCTAGTTCTTGTCTTGAAATCTGGTGTGTGTGCATTAGAATGAGAGTACAGAGAGTTAGAATATAGAGATTTAGAAAAATGTAAGATATTAGAATGACAATGGTCTGTTATTTGGTCAACAACTCAAGAAATTACTTTGTTCCCTTTAGCTGTACTCTGTCCCTTGATCCCTAATGTCAAGGACTGATGGATGGATGTAATATCTGTGGAAAATACATTTTTTTAAAAATTGCTTGGGTTTTCCAATCTAGCAGCACAAAGCACCAGCTGCATAGTGGAATTTAAAAGAAAGAAAGTGGATCATCAACTTTTAGCATGAACTGCCTGTGGATCCTTTGCTTTAATTTCCACCTGAAATGCAAGTTCCCTTAGTTTTGAATTTACTACTGCACTGTGAGTGTTCTCCTGGCACCCAAGGTGAGCTTGCTTTGAAGAATTCTTAGTTCCTGGGCAGTATTGCTTATCCTCTCCACTCTGTGTCCAAAGGGCTGGGTCTGTGGAGGGAGAGCAAATGTCCAGCTCCCATCCCTGGCAGTTCCTGACCTGGGTGTCCCATAGACCTTCCGTCACTGTGAATACATCTCTGGAATGAAAACGTGGATTTAAGCCTTTCTCTCACAAGATGGCAGCATCACTTCAGGGAATAAAACCACCTGCACCAGTCAGGAGGCCTTGGACATTTGAGTATTTCCATTTTATCCAGTATGTGAAAGAAACTCTGATAGCTGTGCTCATTCGTGTTATCTGAATTTACATATCAGCATCAGGCACGGGACTGGACGGGTTTCATTCAATTGCTTCTATGTTTACGATGAAAATGATGAATTGTATTGAAATTGTGAATTGTACTGAAATGGTGTCATTATTATTGTGACTCTAGTTAATACTGTAGTTGCATTCCTGAGATTTCAGCAGCAGCATCGGGTTGTACCAAATGCACTAAGCAGAAATACCGTACAGAAATTTAATTTCAGATTCACACATTTCCCTCCATGTCCAGTGAGTGTTTTTATTCATTCAAGGCTTGATCCCACTCTCCCTGAAGTTAATGGCTGAGTCAGAATTTTAGGGTAAGTCCTGTAAGGAGATAGAAACAGCAGAAAAGAAAGGTCATTAAAGTGGGGGTTTTAATGGGGTTTTTAATGTCTTTTGCCCCCTATATAAATAATCAGGAATGATGAAAGAGCTGCTGTTTGAACCATTGGAAGCATCGACCTTCAGTTAATTCTGGGTAACACCTTTATTTTATTTTAGGGCAGCACTGATCAACTTCTAAAGGAATTACGTCAAGTTTATTTCTGATTCTAAAAACAGGTCTTACCAATTTGGCCTTACCCATTAGGAATAAAAAGCTTGGAAATAATGGACTCCTCACTGTGGTTTTTGGATGAAGTTGAGCTTCCCAAGAATATAGACACTTTTTTTTTTGTTGTTTTATTACCATTTTGCCTGTGATTTTGATTTTACAGCATGAGTTGTGAGCTGAAGAATAATACTTTCTAATTCATATGGTTGTTTTATAACTTTCTTCAGATATTCCACTAATATGACCATTTTCATTTTTAAATCAGAAAAGCATTTTTCATGACTGCCTGGAGAAATATCTCTTTTATACTTACAGTAATGAAGGAGATGTACTTTGCTATCCTGGGTAGCAGCTGTTATTGTTTAATGGAATTATTGGCTTGTGTGCAATAATATTTTAACATGAAAATATTTAAAGTCTTGTATTTTCATTTTCTTAAAAATTTTTATGCTGAGCACAAAAAAAATTCCTTTTCTTTCAGTTTTTCAAAATCCAACATGCTTAAGATATGGTTTTACTGAACAAGCGGTCACTTTTTTTGCACATTTGCATTGTTTACTTTTGTGGCTTTGTACACATTTTCTAAAATTGCTGAAGGAAGAAAGCCATAAATAAATGATATTGGGAGAATGAAGTCAGGTCCTTGGGTGATAATGATTGCTGAATTCTGCTCTTGCCTTCCTATCCAGCGTAGATTCTAAGGAAACAGAAGAAATGCACCTGATATCTTCATTTGTAGAACCTGGTGCCTCCACTTCCACATATATTCTGAGATGTTGTAAGAACTGAACTGGAACACACAGACAGCAGTGTGTGAGAGCTTCAGAAAGGCAGGTTCAAACACTGCAGGTTGTTTTGGCTGCTGCAGGTCAGCACACCTCCATCATTCCACCTCTCTTTGGTTAAAAAAGAGAGAGAGCACAAATATAACCTCCTGGTCACACAAAGCCTGTGATACTCTCCATGAGCCTCTTCCCTCACTCATCCTGCCAGTAGGATAAGTCTGGCTTTCAAAGAAAATTGAAAAGCATTCTGCTTTAAAGAGGAGGATAATTCAAGGGCTAGCCTCTAGCAGAAAATTGAGAGATTGTTTAAGGAAATGGAATAATTGAGGTTATTTGTGATGAAATGTGCTATTGATCACATTCAAATCCAACCCACACTGTTAAAAGTCAGAAGCTATTTTTTTTACTAGGCTGCATGAAATTAATTTCTTCTCTTCCTAGTGCATGAGAATTCTGGTTATAAGTGGGTCTCACTGGTTTAATCAGCAGTGATCCTATTTGTGGTCCTTTAATCTAGAAGTGTTTAATGTTCATGTTTAAGCCATGCATTTTTTCAGAAAGCATTTAAAATGGGTTTGGCTTTTACTGTGTTTTTCAGGGCTGGTTGGAAGCACACTTGAAAGACAGAGGGGAATGAGGTACTTCTAACCATTACAGTAGCACTTGTAAGACAAAAGCAAAACTTTCATGATGCAGCTTTTATCACATGTGTTAATTCCAGAAACATTTGTGCCTACCTGACCCACAAACAAATAGATTTCATTTTTAAGGACTCGAAAGTCAGTACCTTCACATTCTAAATACAAAGCACTAAAAGAAAGAAGAGACGTAACATTACTCTCTCTGATTACTCAGAGAATGGAATAGGAAAGTAGGTAGCAAGGATGATACAGATCTCAGATGGTTTAAGGAAATGCTGAATTTTGGCTTTATACTTGTTTTTAGTATGGCCTATTTATTTTCATTGCTAGAATAATACTAATCCAAGGTCATATTATGATCCATGTGTGCAGTTTCCATTGAATATCATGGTAGTTGTTTGACTCTTGAAACCATATAATTGACTAGAAATTATTAGAAGAAACATAGAAATAATTGGGAACATTTCCTTTTTCAATACTTCCCTTCAGTCATGAAAGAATTTGCAAAGACACTGTTGAAAATGACCAGATTACAGAATTTACTTCTCCCTCAGAAACAATGAAATGTTCTGTTTCAAATTCCCATCCCATTTTACTTCTCCATGCTTTAAGGATTTATATTGGCATTACAAGGACAGACAGAGATGAACATTTAAATTTCATATTTGGTTCATATCCTGATAAAGGTGCACCACTGGAAAATAGATTCTTCAAAAGCATACATAATGTTGGAATGTTCATTAAAATGCTTTTGAGTAGCTGAGTGCTGGTCAAAATTGTTGGATGGGTCTGCATTTGGCTCCTGGTTTACTGCAAATAAGAGATATTGAAATCCCCAACTTTCATTAAAAGTTTCTGACCATTATATAATGCAAATGTGTCAAAAAGACCCCAGGCTTACTCTGAGAAGGGTAAGTAGACATATGGTCAAAATGTCATTAATACTTTTGCTCAAAAATGTAGTTAGAGGAACATATGTTGTATTGTGAATAACATTGTTTGTGCTAATAAAGCAAAGGTTTTATTAGAAGTAGTCCTTGGGCCAGATTCTACTTTCTGCTATAACAGATGTGGAATAAATGTAAAGCTGAAAAATACCAGAAAAACACAAGCTATTGTTTGCAAAGATTTTCTACTGGCATGTTTGAGATTAGTGTCTGTTCCATTTGCTGTATATGAATTTTTAAGTGGTAATATATGTGGTAACTACAATACATATTACTGAGTCCCAAGCATTGTCTATTATATTGCCTGGAAAGTAGTAGAGTAAATAAATTTCATTCTTTACACAGTACTGCAAAGAAGAAATTTGGTAATATTCTACCATTTTGCAGATGGGGGAGAATTAAATAAAGCCCAAAAGCAGGGGTGTTAAGGTAAAATGCTCAGCTGTTAATGTAGAAGAATATGTAAGTTAATTCTCTTTGTAAGTCCTCAGATCTTTGGGGTGCTTATTCAGGAATAATTCATAACAAATTAAGCAAAACAGAGGTTTGTAGGCTGTGGAAGAGCTTCTCAGGAAATGTGAGCTGTTAGTTGATACAGCAGCTCTAAGCCTTGCTAACAGACCAACTTCTTTATGGGACATGCCTTGCTGTATCAGAGCTGTAAGAACAGACATCATTTAAGGTTACAAGTGATGTATTTTATGCAAAATTATATATTAAATATTTATTTAGAGTTCATCATGCTTGACGGGTGAAAGGTTGTAGGTGTACGCATTCAGTTGCATGGTTGAAGAAGATGTAGGAAAGAAAATAAAAGATTATGAATTACAGTAAATTGGGAGGTATTGGAGAAGAAGCTGGTGGGTCTTAGAATAAAAAGGAAGGTAAATTAAAAGTTGTAAAGGATTTGCAGATAAAAATGAAACCAGGAGAAAGGCTGAGTGAAGGGAAGAATCTGCATGAATCCCAAGTAATGGAAGGAGCGGACAGAATATATGAAAATATGTGATTGGATATTTAAGAAGCTTTCAGTCTTTAAAATGTAAACTTAACTGGGAGAAGTCTTAACATCCCCTAATCCATACAGGCTGTTTAGGACTCCATACAGTCCTGGGGAAGAGCAGATTGTTTTGTTCCATTGTGTGCAGGCCTCTGTGCAAACCACGCAGTAAGGAATTGCAGGAGGGTTCTCAGCAGGCTCGGAGCAGGAATAGGAGCTGCACTTTTGAATGCAATGGTTTCGTTGTTTATAGCTGGGCTGTTACAGAAATCCAAGATTATAAATATACCTGTCAGGGAAAGATACTTACAATGAATTTTCTCACAGGTAACAAAATTGAGATAAAACGCCTGACAGTATCCTAACACTTCATGTAAGTAGGCTAAAAAAAGAATGTGCATTACAATCTTCTGGGGGCAGTTGTTTCTTTGTTTCCTTCTCAAAGCCCTGTGCACTGAAAAGCAGAACTGACTTGGAGTGTTTGCAGTAGAAGGAGCAGCCAGAAGAGAAAAGGATGTTTGTGTCCTGCACTGGGTGTGGAAGGCTGTGTTAGCTTCCACCATTATCAACAGCAAGCTTATGTGGTCAGATGTTATTCAAAGTTAGTGAAACTAAAACGAGGTGTAGGCTCAGAAAACTTCTCTGCAAGACACAGAGCTGTGCTACATATGCAGGAAGAGCTTTTGTAATTCCAGTCTCAGAGGGGAAGGGAGACGTGTACAAGCGATGTGTATTGATGGCACTGCCAGCAGCAAAAGTTAGCAGGCAGCAGGTTTTGTGGAGAATATTTGAGGTAAGATTGGAAGAACAATCAACTGGGAAACAGAAACCTTGACTGTGTTTTAAAAACAAGCACTAACAGCTGCTGTGAGCCTAAAGCCTTTAACTGTGTTTTTCTGATAGACTAAAAACTCCCCAAACCATCCAGTACCTGAAATAACTTCCAGTGTAATAGCACAGGGTAAGCAGATACCTCTCATTTACAAACTGACTTCACAGTTCTGAGACATTGCTGCAGAGCATTAGGTGCAAGACACAATGTAGGCTTGTAACCATCTTTGTAACGTGCTAGTCCCTTGCTAAGAAATGAATTGGTATTAGAAGACTGTAACACATTTGTGATTTCTCTTGCATGAGTAACATGCAGTGGTGAAAGGTTTGGATGGTATTAGCTCAGAGATTGCTGGAGGAAATCCCCAATACCTTTTGCAATAGTATTTGCATAAAATAATGTGAAATTCTGTCTTATTGCTGACATACTGAGTTAAGAGTTACTAGCAGGGTCCTGACACAAGGTACTTGATATTTATATGGAATATAAAGTGGAGTTTTTTAAGAATTTAACACTTCTGGAGATAGTTTCTATGTGTTTTCCATATTACTTAGTTCAGTTCTGAAATATGCTGCTCAATGGCATTGAACTATGTTCTGATGTGTTCCTTTGCAGGTGAAGAAATACACCTTCTAACCAACCAGAAATGCAGTGGTAGAACCAAAAATTCAACTTAGTTCTTTGAAACTTGTTTCAAAGACTTTGCAGACTGTGTTCTGCCTTCATGGCAAACCTTGCCTTTTGCAAATGTTGTCTGACTGTAGTTGAGTAGGATGGTACTTGTTAAGTGTTTGAAATGAGCAGGGAGGTGCTTTGAAGGAAATGCCCTGTGTATTACAGAGTTTATGTTTCTAGCTGTGGAGACAGTAGCTTAACAAAGATTGTATGAGTATTTCTGGTTTGGTTCAGACCAGCTGCAGATGGGACACCATCAAATACATTGTTTAAACAGGCTGTAAAAACAGCCTTGCTAAATCTGAGCAGTGTGATGATTCCAGCGGGCTCGCTGAAATGAGTTATTTTTGGCAGGAAAGAAAGAAGATAGGACTTGGGATGTGCACTGAGAACCTAATTTTCTCTTTTATTTAGGGAACAGGAAATGAGAAGCAACATTACAGCTGAGGATAAAGCTAGCATAGAACAATGGGGATGAAAAACTAAGATAAAACTGACCTCTTCAGGGGAAGAGGCTGATAGATATGTCTGGCTGGTGTGGTAAAGAAGACATGATGAGCAAGTTTAGGGTTATTTGGGTTGGACTGAGGTCTGAAAAAGGTGACCAGTGAGGTTCTTGAGGAGGAAGGGGGGAGTTTTGTTTAACTCTTACATATATTTCCTATATAACATTTTGTGCTTTCTGAGGTCCCTTTTTAGAGCATTTTTCCAGATAACATTTTTTGTCCTGTTATCTTGTGTTTGGAAGCCATGTGTGAAATTTTGATAGTAATGAAATGCCTCCTGTTAATTTGAAAAACAGTGATAATGAAGTTTACTGATTTCCACTATTCTGTGCTATTGAATGCTCTTGAACTAAGCCATTAGTAAGGATGACAGAGCTGGGATTCTGTGCTCTATGCAATGTTTTCATGGCTAGTTCAGCACTGCTACTGAATTCGTAAACACGACAACTGAAGTTATGAAATTAACTTTAAAGTAGAGTAAAAGCCTAAAGAACACAGGATTTGAAAATGGATATTGACAAATTCGAGGAAGGAGTTATATGACTGGCTAGGATGTTCTTGCATGTTTTAAGTGGATTAGGAAGAGTTGTTAAAGTTTTGGTTTTAATCAATTATCTTAGTTGAGGATTGCCACTAATTACCTGAAGGATTGAAGAATTTTTTTCCCCTGTCTCTCTGTCATGCGTTCTTTTTTTTTCATCATTACAATTTTTGTGGGGTTTGTTTATTTATTTGTTTTTCTTTGCTAGGAGCTAAAGATGGGAGTCTGAACATGCCATACTGTTATTCCTATGGGAAATCTTAATGATCCTGTTTGTGTTTTCCACCCATGCTTGGCAATGCCATCTGGCGTGCAGTGGCCAGATTTGAGGGGAGTAAGGAATTCTCTCCCACCCTCTCATCCTTGTTTACACTGGCAGAGGCTGTTGGGATCTTTATTTTTCCATGCTCTTCTGTTTTATGGAGTAAAGTTCACTTGCTGAGCTTAGTTCAACTGCTTCACTGTGGTTCCCTGGCAGTGTGAGACCTGTAGTGCTGCTAAATATAATTGCTCTTTATTTCTGTGGGATGTCTGGAGGGTTTTTCTATCCTTTATACTAAAGATATACATTACAGGCTATGAGTGTATTTCAGCTGCTTTGTATGTATGTGTGGATAGCATGGGTGTGATTTTCTGTTTTAATTTAACGAATACTACATAGTTTAGGACTTCAGGGTGATCAGGGTAGTCCCATCCCATCATTTACACCCCAATTCTGCTAGGAAATGTCTCTGCTACAGTCACACAAGCAGCAAAATCAATATTGTGCTTTAACCCTGAATGTATTTAAAATTTTGCTTTGAAAACCTCAATCATTTTAGACTATTTCTTTGCTATGCAACACTGTAGGCTGTACACCCTCAATCTGGTTCATAGGACTGCACCAGTAGTAGAATCAAACTGTTTAAAGCCCGATCTCTCCATGATTTAGGGTTTTCAGGGGGGAAAAAAATAAAGAGGATCTGTGATCTTGGAACCATTGCCCAAAAGGTGTTGAAAATCGAGTAATTCTAACACTTTTATTTTTCAACAAGATCAGAGCACTCCCAGCCTTTCAAATACCTTTCCATGTGATTTAGATTAATATGCAAATATGAAAGCTTTGAGCTACTTGAATATTAATTACTTTTGAAATATGCTCCTATTGAGATGTTTGAACATTAAGGACAGTGAACATTGCGTAATTGATAAGAATGGCTCATTAGTTAAAACAGAGTTTGTGAGGTTGTTGATAAATGACTTGAAGTCATATTAATTTGTCAATGATATCTGTCAGTACAGAGTTACTTTGGGAGGTGTAAGGTGGTATTTGTGTGTTGGATAGGAGGTGGCAGAACACTGAGAGGGCAATAGCAGCTCTGCCAGTGTTGCTACCTTCATGTGCAATGTAATTTAGGCAGAGATGGGGGAAAGCAATGATTTTTTTGTGCTCTCCATTCATCAGTTCTATTTCTGTTTTTATACTTTGCTTTCATTCTCTTTATAAAAGTCATAAATGGTATAATCTGACAAACTTCTAATGTGCAGCTGTGCTCACACAGGGAGTGTGCTGAGTGTGAGCAGGAGAGACCACCTCTGTCATGCAGCTCGAAACAGGACACAAGGGTGGATTTATTCATGCATGACATGAAATCCTAATGCTGCTCTGGCTTCCTGCAGCCACCATGTGTGACCTGGAGCTGAGGAGAACCTGTGGTGCAGCACCAAAAATGTCTCAGTTCCAAAACCTAAGTGAGAAGATGAGGCTCAGCTGACCACCAGTGAATATGAACCTGGTGCTCAGTAAAATGGGGTCTTTAGTGATTTGCTCACTAAAAGCATAAACACTGATATGTTTCCAGGCTGAGGACACAGGACAAAATGAGCAGGAAGAACCTATGTTGCAGATCAGGTGTAATCAGATGATTTCTCTGTAATTAAGTCAGAGTAATTGCTGTTGAAAGGGATGCCTGGAATCTGAGGAGTAGCAAGCTCCTCTCTAAAGGACTGTCAGATATAAGGAGGGAACTAAAAATGTGACTGATGGCAGAGTGTGGAGATAACTGCTGTCACTGGCGAGCACGGAGGTGGCCCAGAGGGGCCATATTCATGTGAAATATGGCTACACAGTGTCTACACTGCTCACTTCAGAGCAGGGATGCATTTGCAAGAGAAAACTCTTACATCACGTATCTATTAGGTGGGTCAGATCCATTGGTGGGCACCAGCAGGGAAGAAAGGAACTAGGGATACTCAGGACCTGAGGAACTGATGAGCAGCCAAAGGAAAGACCCCACTTATACATGAAGCATTTGCATAAATTAACACCTGCACTGACAGAAGCTTGGGACCAAATTCCTGCGTCCTGTGGGAGTGCACAGGTGTGGGGTGTGAGAACACAGAAATCAGTGTGGAAAACCTGTTGCCCACCTGAGAGAGAGCACAGGGAGACAGAAGTTGCTTCCTTCAGTGCCATCAGAAGAGATGGATTATGGGCAGGAAGGAGTCAGATATTTCTCAGCCATTTCCCTGGCGAACCAGAGAAGTGGTATTATTTGACTTACGTACCAAAACCCCATACCTGAGAATGAATAGATGTGTTACTTTAAACGTGTTTCAACTGCATCACTGCAATACATTTTGAACATACAGCTTGTGGCAATCTCTGTAGAGATGCAGAAAAGGATTCAATTCTTGAGCCTGTTTATTGCTTTTATCTGTGATGTTACATTAGAAAGAAATTGGGTAGTGTAGAAATGCTTTTATAATAAATGACTACATCCACAGTATAAGGTAAAGCTGGGAGATAACATGAGGATTCAGAGCAAGAAGAATCAGAAAAATGCATAGCAGATGTGTAGTGCATACTATGATGGGACACAGATGTTTTTCTTGCTTCTTATTTCAAACTAAATGAACTAAAAATCATACTCTGAATCAGGTAAGAATAAAGTGCTAATGCTGTGCAGCTGTCCTTGCTGAAGGATGGCCTTTGTCTCACATAATTACACTTAAAGTTGTATTACAATGGAGCTGTGTACTAATGGGATGGTTTGGCCATAAATCCAGAAGCCATACTGAGGCCATTAGAATGTTGAGGGTGTCCTGTGTAAGCCTCCCTTGCACTTCCTGGTCACCCTCTGGAAGGAAGCCAACGAGGTGCAAACAACCATTTGTGAGCAAATAAGAGCCAGACCTGTAAGGGTCACACTCCAATGTAAAATATGTATGGATTTATCTGTGGGAGTCATTATCAACATACCTCAGTGCTGCTCTTTACCTCACTGTGCACACCAGCTCAAGTGGAAAATCAAATGACAGGTTAATGCTATGCATTTGCAAAACCCCTGTGAGAGGAGCAGACACTGTTGCCCATAAATATAAACCTCTTAAGAGGTGAAGATGGGTGAAGGTGAAACAAATATTACTGTACTTAACAACAAACTGCTCTTCCTCCTGAAAGTCAATTGCAAGGCTTCTATTGGCATTAATGGGGGAAGGCTTGGCCTGTTCATGATCTGTAGAGGGGCTGCACAAGGAGCTCTTCAGGGTTTTAAGTACAGAAATAAAAATTTAAAATTTTTTTTAAAAAGGAAAAAAAACAAAAAAACCCCAATCAACCAACTAAACAAAAAACCCCAACAAACAATCCCCCCCACCAAAACCAAACCAACAAACAAACAAACAACACCCCCTCCCCTCCCCCCCCAAAAAAAACCAAACCCAACTAAACAAAAACCCAACAAAATACCACAAACAACCTACACACTGTTTCCAAAGTGTATGGTAATGACATCTGTATTAGAATTAAAAGGGGGCTGGGGAAGGGGTTGTTGATACTCTGTTTATTCCTGCAGGAGAAGTCATTTAGTGGAGGAGGGTGAATTTTGATAACTGGCCTCGGTGCACTGTTACCATGGTGAGTTGCAAACAATTCCTCTCTGGATTCTGGTGGGTTTGTGCATTTGCTGAAGTTAACGCTGTTACTGAGTGAATTATTTAGTTCAGTATTCCTGGCTTATAATTTGTTGGTTGCAGAATTCTGGGACTAAAGTCTCAGTCTCTGAATGGCTGGCTCCTGATAAATCAGTTTGAAGTGAAGTCTTATGCTTAAATAAGCATCCTCTGGAAGGTGTGAAATGTACCAAATACAGGAAATGGAAAAGAGCCTCTGGCATTCCATGAGATTTTTGAGTGTTCCTGACTGTTTGCCAAGGCTCATTCAAAGTAATTTGGAAGGGTTACTTCCTAATAGTTCATGGGCAGTGACCCATATAAAAAAACTTCTGCGACTCCACTTGCTTTACTTACCTAAAAGAATTTTTGGAAAAGGGCCTGCTAGAAACAGATTTTATGCACATTGTATTTATATTTTCTGCCTTCTTGCTTTCAGATAACTGGGGTGGGAGAGAGTAACCAGATAAGGTTTGAGCTTCTCTTTTTGGAGAGAGGAACCAGGATCTGAGCTGGAGAGCCTTAATCCACAAAGATGCAATTAAAGGTAGAAAACAGGAGCTGTCCATACAAGGGAAGAAAAAAAAAAATGGAAGCAATGAACTGTAATGTTGATCTGTTCTAGGGCTGGAAGCAGGCTGACAGACAAAAATCCAATTTGGAAAACAGCTGGACACATCTCAGATTCTCGGTTAAGGCACAGACTTTAATCCCTAAGAGAAATACAGAAGTTTGTCCTGAAGGCAGCTATCCAGTCTGTAAATGCACTGGAGTTGCAAATAGTAGTGAACTTCAGGGAGCTGTTCAGTTTTGGTTTATTGTTGTTGGATTTTCTGCTGTCTTTCCAGATGCAGGAACAATTTGTATGTCATTCTGCTCCTTACACAGGATATTGTGTCACTTGGACTTGGTGAATCACAGAATTTGTGACAGATCTGTGGAAGGATGTGCTGTGCTCCTTTTGCCTGGTCACTCCATGGCAGTGTGGAAAAAATGAGTTCTGACTCAAATGTTTGTGTGGCACAGCTTGGGAACGGATTAACAACGTGCTGCAGTAATTGGCTCTTTAGGGCTTGAAAGTGGGAAGAAAAGAACAGGTTTTGGCTAAGTATGCTCTTGATAAGCTGAGGAAGCAGATATGTAAGTGAAGTAATACGTCCTTGCTGTATAGAACCTTGTCTGGACACACAGCTCTTTAATTGTATGTTCTACATGATTGTAGGCAAGGAAGTCCTGATTCAGGTTTTCATCTCTTTACATAATACAAAATGGTGTTGGGTTTTTTCTTACTTTTTTCCTAGGCAAAAGGGCACATTTCTTTCCTAGTAAAATATTTAGGATATTATAAATAACTTCTCAGCAATGCATAGTTGTCTGCATTAAAATGGAACTATGTCAGTAATGAATGTTGACCTGGAATTACAGCCAGTATGGTAATGAAATAAAGCCCCATTAGATTTAAGTAATTTGCAAATTGAGGTTGTTATCAGTTAATAATGATGTCCCCAGCTGATGTGAGGAAAGGGTTGTGCTACTCAATCAAATAGGAAGTAGGACTTGTAAACAGATGTAACTAGCATAAATGTTAAATTATGGATTAATTTCATACATACATTGCAATAAATCCCCACTAGTAGACAGTTGTCAAGACTGCCTAGAAAACTTGGCTACATTTATGTTCAATGTGATCATTCTCCTGCTCTTGTTCTACTTCTAGGAAAGCTTTAAGTAATTATTTTTGTGTAAATTCCAGCAGTACATCAGTTTATCACAATGCTTGTGTTATTCATATATATATTTGTAATTAACCACAAGTTATTCAGGTGCTAAATAGGTGCATCAGCTTCTAGGTCACTTTTGACTTTCTTAACTAGAGCCTTACAAAAGAGTAGGCATAATAAACTATATTTGAAAGAAGATTCATTCAGGGTATCCCCTGAGTTTTAGTAAATGTGTATTTTTACCTGAAGGAGATGTAGGAGAATCAAAATGCATCACAAACCTTTGTGAACCAGGAGTGTTTCGCCCCCTCTGTATAATTCTGCTTGTGCGCTGCTTGATGTTAAACCAATGTTTTGTTGCCACTGGGTTTCCTCTGACACAGGATTTGACCAGGGACCTGTGTAACTATAGAGCATCTGCTCTGTTTCTTTACCTCCCTTAATTAAAATCAGATCTATTTGTTAGGAAACATTGTGGAAAACCTAGAGGCACCAAAAGGGAGCCTCCAATACAGAAACTCTCTGCAACCCTCTGGAAACTTTGAGGTTCAAAACAGTGAAAACCTCTGCAGTTGTGGTGAAGCAGAGTATCAAAGAACAACAAAGTCACCCTGATTTGTCAGTAATTTGCAAGTAGCTATAAATAAAACCTGAATTCTCTTATTGTGTCAACTGGGGTCCAGTAAAGCATTTTATTTTCCAAATAGAAATTTATCCTATAGGGTGACTGATTAAATATACCAGTCAAACAGCTTCTTAAATAAGAAATACTTATCTATTCTTTGTCTCTTTCAGTAGCTGTGACTTTTGAAAAATTTTGTCCATATTTTCCCCCAAGAATGACATGATATTAATGGTACAAAGCTTGGTTGGATGACAGTGCTACCAAACTGTCTGAGGATATAGTATGAGTGCCACACAGGCTTCCTGCTAATGCACCAGTCTCTGTAACTGCAGAAATGCTGATAGGAGTGTGCTGCCTTTGACTTCTCACCACCTCGATGTTTGTGGATTCACTTAGGCCTCCATACAGAGTGTATAAAATGCTGCTAAATCAGAACACCTCTTTCTGAGTGTCTTTACAGCTGTGACAATGGGCTGTAGTCCTTTTATTCAGTAAGGATATTCCATTGTAGAGTTGCCTGTGAGTTACTGGAATGTGGTTTAACATTCTCTCTTCTAGTTTGGAGTCAGACATCTGGCACTGACTGGTTGTCTGTAAACAGGACATGATGTTTCCTCAGCCACACACCTTTTCTCTTGGCACTGAACCCTATAGCTGGGAGGTGCAGGTGGAAGAGGAATTTGCTTATTGCCAGAGGGAGCTGCAAAGGGGAAAAGGCTGAGCTAGGTGATTCACAGGGGGGTTGTTTTGGTTTTGTTAGCTTGTTTCCCCTAAAGGGCTGCCAGGGTCATGTGAGGGCACAGGGGTGTGTGTCCCCTGTCCTGGGGGCATCAGGCACAGCATCATTGTCCAGGCAAGGGAGGGATTGTCCTGCTCTGCTCTGAGCTGGAGCGGCCTCACCTCCAGTGCTGGGGGCAGTTTTGGGTGCCACAAGAAAAAAAAGACATGAAGCCGTTAGAGAGTGTCCAAAGGAGGGTCATGAGGATGGTGAAGGGTCTGGAGGGGAATCCGTAGGACGAACAGCTGCAGGCACTTGTTCTGTTCAGCCTGGAGGAGACTGAGGGGAGACCTCATTGCTGCCTCCAGCTTCCTCACAAGGGGAAGAGGAGGGGCCGGCATTGATCTTTTCACTGTAGTGACAAGTGACAGGACCTGAGGGAAGGGCATAAATCTGTGTTAGGGGAGGTTTAGGTTGGATATCAGGAAAAAGCTTTTCACCCCGAGGGTGGCTGGGCGCTGGAACAGGCTCCTCAGGGCAGTGGTCACAGCACCAGCCTGACACAGCTCAAGAAACCTTTGGACAATGCTCTCATGCACATACAGTGATTTTTGAGGTGTCCTGTGCAGGGCCAGGAGTTGGAATTTGATGATCCTTGTGGGTCCCTTCCAACACAGGATATTCTAGGATTCTAGGGTTAGAGTACTGAACCATCTGCTCCTGCTCAAGGTGGACCTAGCCTGGGATTGCAGCATTCTTCTCCTGAGAGTTTGAACTTCCAGGCTAATGATCTGTCTCTTTCCTTTAGACTTCTGTTCTTTGGAAACTGATGATAAAGCAAGAACTTTAACTCTGAGAAAATAGTTGCTGTTGGGGTATTTGCTTTAACCAGTATTTGAATGGTGAAGCTGAGGGGCTGGTATGTCATGTTTGACTGGTCACTTCAGTTTGAAGTGAGGATGGAATCACTGAGTCTGGCATAAATTGAGGTTATGGATGAACTGCAGTGAGTTAGGGAAAAATTCAGTTCTACTTCAAACATTTTTTCTCTCTGCATATGGATGTGTATATTCTTTAAATATTAACTATGCTCCATATTATAATAGTCAAGGATGACTGCTGATAACCATTCATCTTAAGCTTCCTTTCATATGGTACAAGAAAAGCTTGCTAAAGCTCTATTTTAAATTATTAATATGAGATTACATGGCCAAACAGTTCCTCCTTTTCTCTCATGCCTGAGCTTCCTAACCTGACAGCAAGACAGGTGGCCTAGAATGACTGTGATGAAGGAAGCTTAATCAGAGGCAAGGGGTCAGTTGGAGTAAAATTAGACAAATAACCAGGGTTCAAGGATATGCTTAAATGAACTGCACAGTTTGCACTATCTGTTGGCAGTTATTTTAAGATGCATAAAGCACAGAGTCCACAATGTCCTAATTTTGCAGGGATAGGCTGTAAAGATCATAAATTCTATGAAAGGGGTCAGGCTCTAATTTATAGGTCTGATTCAAAGCTTGCTGAGGTCAATGAAAACCTCTTCTATTAAGTTTAGTAGGGTTTGGATCATATCTTAAAGAAAAAAAGTGTATTGAGAGACTGCTAAGATTAAGTGAGAGAAGTAAATTTTCCCAGGATAAATGCACTTTTCATCTACCTATCATTGAAACAGGAAAAAGCCTGTTTATAAGACTGATAGGTTCTCACAGTTCCATTTTAATTTATTTCAAAATACAGTGAGCCTAGTGAGTGAAGAGGGGGATTATTCACTACCTGCTGTTATACAGTAAATGGAAATGCACCTTTGCCTCAGTGATCCAGGTGAAAAGAATATTTGGGAAGATGTCTCCTGCAAAAATGTCCTTCTCAGTACAGAATGAACCAGAAGTACTGTTGGGATTATTTAGTCCATTGAATACACAATCCTGTAGCTGTCCTCTGGCTAAAAGCACAAGATTACCTTTTCTGCTGATGAAAATGAGAGCTGCTCCACTGACACTTTGAGCCACATCATCATGTTGTGCAAAGAACTTGGTCTGGTTTTCTCTGCTGCTTCTGTTTAGTTGTAAAGGCCCCACTCAGGATTTGGGCTGTTTGCCATACAGAAACCAGGGTGAGATGTCTGTGAGGAAATGCCCTGCACCAGTCATTAATGCTGGTTTGCATCAGCTGCCTTACAAAAGAGAAGTGGTCCTTAAATCAAGCACCAGGATCCTTTTAAAAGAAGGAAAAATGCTCAGTTTTGAGTTTGCTCCTCTGCAGCAAAATAGAAATGTCAATGCTCCTACAATCTTAGGCCAGGACAGGCTTTGGTAAGGATAATGGGACATAAGTGCCTTTTGTTTTGCTGTTAGTGAGAGTAAATTGTATAGCTGTCAAGTTGTGGCACGTCCATAAGTGCTGAGTAAAACCTTTGCTGGGAGTGATGAAATTAGCGTGCCAAAGGAGAGGGAAGAATGCACATCCATCAAGGGAACCTGGGAGGATTCAGTAGCAGGTTTAAACCAGTACAGAGGCCTTGGCCATCTGCTGAGGACATGTGTGGACATAATTGCACAGAACAACTGTTGTTTCATTTTTTATAAAAGCACCTTAGTTTGCAGGATGCTTGCAGCTGAAGGGAGCAGCTTCTCACTCCCTCCAAAGGAGCAGCTTCTCCCTCCAAAGCCCATGTCCTAGAAATACCTGTATGTTCTTTCTTAATGGTCAGATTCAAACAGCTTGGTTTATTTGAGGCTCCCACGGTGTGTAAGAAGTTACATCCAGCCTGTCCTGCAGAGGAAGCTGAAACCCCTGGCAGTTTTGCATTGCCAATGTAGCTCAGAGTTTATCGCAGAAGTACTGAGATACTCTGAGCTGTAAGGATGCTCCCAGAGCTTTGTTCTTGTGCTCTAAATCACTGGAAGCTATGGCAGGATGATATCTGCATTTTGTGGCTGCCTGTCCATTGTTTTTATTACAGCAAAAGGGAGCGTGAGCTTGGATCATGGGAGTGTTGCCACCCTTTCCAGGGCATGTCAGAGCTGCAGAAGCCACAGAGATGCATTTGCAAACAGATAAAATTTAATAGAACCTAATGAAGGCTGAGGACATTTTTGTATGCTCAAATACACCTTAATGGACGATTTTAAGTGTTTGAATTCACAAGTGGCAGCAGTAAATTTCATTCACCTTTTTAAAGCAGGGATATTTTCACCCAGCTTCCTAAGCATGGACACAGTTTTAGGTAGAAGCTCAGTTTCATCTGGTAGGAATAAAAAGTAAATATCCTATGCCTGGTCTCTGTCAAGTGATTGACTGTTTCCGAGCATGGGGTGTTTGGAAGTTGTTCCCAGTTGCTGGATTTGTCACAGTGTCTTTGCTTGTTTGTGATTTGTATAATGAAAAAACAAACTAGAGAGATGAGGGTAAACAAATGAAATAGTATTGTTTATCTCATACTTTTGCATCTACATTTTACATTCTGTTACTTGGGTGATGAGTTTTGGTGTCTATTTTTCTTTCTTTTGGAAAAGAACATGTATTTGCAGAGTCTGAGGTTTTTCAAAAGCAGATCCATTGTAAGCACAGGAAATCTATTAAAAAATGTTTAGAGAAAAAAATTATATGGCTGGAGAAAATGTCTGGGAACACTCTGAGATAAATGCTTGGGGGTTTCTATTTTACTGTCTTAGCAGATTTTGCTAGTGCCACTTTAGCTTTAAGCCATATGATTATATCAATTTAGCTTGCTAAAATGGTAATATGTATAGAGAGATGCATAAATTCTAAAATCATCAAACCATTTCTCCCGAGATTCAAAAGTGAGTCAAGAAGTCAATGACCTAAGGCTCCCTTTTTTTTTTTGTAGGTTTTTTTTTGTTTTCCTGACATTTTTCTTTGAGGTTTCACTAGAAGCAGTTCTCCTAGTTCTTGAAGAGCTCCAAATATCACATTTGTACTTCACAACATACCTGGGGTTATCAGGAAATGTTTTTCATGCTTGACATACTCTTTGTCACCATGTGCAGAGCCAGATGGAGTCCCTGTCTGAATGGGAAAATATGTCCCCACACCTGGATCTTATGCTGTGAGCACAGGCTGTGTTTGATGGGAAAGAGAGGATGGAAAGTTTGCCTAGAACTGCCTCTGGCAATTCCTCCCTGATTGTATTGCTCGGTCATGGCCAGTTTGGAGATACATTTATGACTTCCAGACTGCATCTTGTTTTTTAAATACTCAGGCAGTTCATATTGTATAGCTTTTCCTTTTCATGAACTTTCGTTGTGGAAACCCTTCCTGATGTCAAAATGAACCAAATTCTGATTCTAGTCCCATTCTTCAGATTCCTAGGATACCATCTTTGTTAAAAACCAGGAAATACACTCTGGAAAGGTTTGCTCTGATTCTTAGGGGCAAAGATCTGTTATGCAGGCTGATTGTCAACTGCTTAGTAAGGACCTCTCCCGCTATCTCCAGAGCATTATTTGCTGTTTGCCCTTGGAGATGCTGCACCATTGGACTGTAATTCAAGTATTGTATATAGACTGGTTTCTCATTCCAAGACACACCTGCTAATTTTTCTGTTCTTGGTACAGAAACAGGGAGGAAGCCTTTTGGTCTGATCCAACCTGATTTAAATAGCAAAATAAAAATCTTTCACTAGGCACTGTCTAGAATTATTTCAGTTTTCTTTGTACTGCTGATGGTGACTGAAGTCTTTGTCAAGGCTTGCCTTTCCATTCTGGTTAAAGCTGTATTTAAAAACCATGTTTAAAACAGCAGTATGTTCTGTATTTATAGCTATTAACTATGGCATCATTCCAAGTTCTATTTTAAGACAACTTTTGTTCAGTTTCTGTGTGATGCTCCAGTTTCCCTATCCTCCCAGTGCAATGGGGGCTCCTGCTCCTCTGCTAGATTTTTAAGTTCCCTGTAAGCAGGTGTATATTTATCATCTGGGTGATTATCTAACATTGTTGAATAATTGCATCTTTTAATGTTTAGAAGCTAAAGCTGCTCATCACGCTTTTTGGTATTAACCTCTGTCTTGTTGCTCCTTTAAGAAATGATACCTTGCTTCTCCAATTGTTTCTAGTACTTTGGTATTGGGGTTCTTTTATTTTTCGTCTCAGGTTTCCCAGGACATAAAGATGGCATATTTTTATCTAAAATATATTCCAGAAACTTGCTGATGAGGTTGTGGTATGTATGTTTGTGCCTTCCCACAGGGACTATTTTTGAGCTAGAGGTTTCCAGATCAACTTACAGAATAGACTCCAGATGGTCTGGAATCCTTCTTTAGCAATCTATAGCTAATTAAACATTCAGCACAAATGACTCTGTTTTTAAAGCTGAGCACAGTCTTTCAGAAAAACAGCATATTGATCTTTAGCTTTACTTTTCATAATTTCTTTTGTTTCATTACTTAGTGTTTCTCATTGCTGGTCCTTGCATCTTTGTTGTGTGGCTCAGGGGCCTCTGTGAGGCGCCTTGTATCTTATGTTTCAATCAATAAAGGAAATTAATAAGACCTCTGTGGGCCATTGCTTTTTTTTTCTCTAAGTTACTATGAAGGGGAGAAAATAAGGTTGTGCTGTGGCCTATATTTGTAGCAACTTCTACTTGCCAACTGATCTCATGGAACAAGACAAAGGGAGGTGGAGTGGCTTGTGAGAACAGCATTCTTTTGTTTTCACGGGCTTGATTTGAGGTAAAATACAAACGAGCTGTATGCTGGCCTAGACTAAGCAGCGTTATTTTTGTACCTGAGTGCAAACAGCACAGTACAGTTAGTACAGAGACTATTCCTGGCCACCTGTAGTCAGAGAGACATATCAAGGAACAAACTCATCTCCAAGGAGCAGGTTCTGCTCCTTAAAGAATACGATCAAACTGGGGCTCCCATGAGATTTTTCTGTGAAGCATTCAAATCGGGATTAAGTGTTATCCATTATTTATTAAATGGTGGAAGTTATTAAATGCTGAGCATTATTCATTCCCTTCTGGAGGTATTGTTACAGGAATGTTTCCTCACTGTTCTAGAGCTGAGGGGCCATGGCATTGTGAGAATATTTTTACAGTGCAAAACCAGGCAAATATCAGTTAAAGGTAACAAAAACTTTTTCTGCATCTTATATACCCAAAGATTGTTCATAGCACTATCATTATTGTAAATCCTTGAATAAAGTTTGGTTCAGATTAACTCTAGATTTGATTCATTAAAACAGTTTCAGGCTTCTGGGATAAAGTTAGGACCATGCTTATTAAATATTTCGTTGATTAAAAGCCAGTGTATGTTATTGTTACATGTATATTGACTTAGTATTGGAAGTGATATAAATTGGCTTTAAAAAAAAAACTTAGGAATTATTTTTAAAAGGTCTTAATATATGAAAAAATATATCCCTTATAAATGTGACAATTAAGTTGGGGGTGGGGGGTTTGATTGTTTAATAGAGCTTTGGTTCTAGAGGCCTATGGGCCACTCTGGCAAATGAAGTTATCTATGAACACAGGCTCTTCCAGGATCTGATTCAAAGGGTATTAAAGGCAGTGGGAGGCCCCTGGCCCTGGGAGTTCAGAGGCTACATGCTGTTCTGGGACTTCTTTCAGGTTTAATCTGAGAGTCAATTTACCTAACTGGAAGAAAAGAGAAGTGTGAGAGTAGCTGGAGGCAAATTCAGACATGTATAGAAACAGGTAGTGCTCAGTTTTTAGTGTAAGTGAATGCAGGCTGGACTCCATAAGGTTTCTGGACTTTTCAAGTTACGACATTGCAGTTGAGTTACTTTTCAATTAAAAATTTAATGTACTTAACATCTTAAAACTCATTGGGCGAGATCTGAAAATTTATGACCTTAGCCTAGAGCGTATTTTAGTCAGTAGTCTTTGGAACAAATTCTGTTGTAAATAAAACATTACAGTGATATATTATGAAGGCAGAAAAACTTTTTGCTGTGGCACTGCACTACTGAAACTTAAACAGTCTTTTTTTTTTTTTTACTGAAATGGGTTTTCTCTCTACTCAGGAAATGTGTGAAGAACTTCCCATTGGATCAGAGTACAGGCAGTGAAGGATTCTCTGGATACCGAATGCTGGAAAAACATTCTGTGTACAGGCAAGCAAGGATGGCTTCTCAGTTAACCTCTGTGGGTGTCAGGAGCCAGTGGCCAGGATTTACTGCATCAAATACATGGTAAACACAGAGGAACAGCAGCACAATGTATTGACTTGGGTGTAATTGTCCAACTGTTTTGTTTTCAGGAACCAGAAAGGGGTTTTGAGGGCAGGCAGAAAGGGGTCATTTCTCTTTTGTAATCTATCTTCTTTCCATCATGTCCACACATGTCAAGAAAAACACAGTATTTTATGGGACTAAAAAAAAACAAAATCCCAGAAATTGAAGCATCTCTCCATCTCCAGGTCCCAGAAAGGCCAGAGATGAAGCTAGGAGAGCTAGAACAACAGCTTTTAAAATAGAATGGAGAGAGATAAAGTTCTCAAACTGCCTCAGAGAAGTCTAGTTCAATGTGCTGCATTGCTTATCCAGCCTAGAGCTAATTTATTGTTCATATTGATTGCAGAAGTCAATCAGAATCCTCTATGTCTATGTGCACATAATAACTAATTCCTAAATGAAGGCTTGCTTTATGTACACCTGCAGGTACACAAATACACTTTAGGTGTGTGGTGAAAGCTGATGTCTCAACTCACAAATGGGATGCCTCCAGGATTTATTTTTAACTTTTATGAGGAAAGGAGAATTACAAGAGATGTGGACAGGTGAGTTAGGTAAGTGCCTTCAAAAAGAAGCACCAAAAACCAAGTTCCTCAATTAGTGCTTAAATTAATTTTGCTTTCCAGAAGTCTTTAATTGCACTGGACTTTATAATCAGGTGGTCCACTTTTGCCTTATGTTCATATTTCTTCTATGTTTGTGTGCAATGAAAAAGCCTCAGTATTAGATTTGCAATGTGCAATGCTGACGAGTCCTATGAGGAAAAATATGACAAGTTTACATCAAGTTGGTTAACATGATAGGTCTCAGGAATTACTGGTGAAAATTGCAGACAAGGGTATTTGCTAGTATAACTTCCCTTCCTGTGGGTGCTGAAATATTGGTGTATGGGCTGGGGTATTACAGTAAATCTTAGCAAGCCTGAAAGTCAGCAGCTCAGTGTGGTGTGATGTGCTTGCAATGAATCTTGTCATCTGTAAATCCAAGTTCGCTCTCCTAAAGGTCAGAACTGCCAGGACTCACTGGTGCACCTGGTATTAACTTTCATTATTTCCATTGGCATTGAAAGAGGATACAAATCATGAAGTGTTTCCAAAATTAGATACGGTATTACAACCTCTCCCAGGTCCTTGAGTCTCTGCTATGAGTCATTTCTTTTAGTGTCTGTTTCAGCTCACGGTGGTACGAATAGCGCCTGTGCTTGTATCCCATTCCTGATGAGATTTAGAAATTGAATTCGGCACAAAGGGTGTATTTCACTCTGGGCACCTTCATCCTCTCAGCCCTGCAGTTGGGGGAGCAGTGGTTCTGTAGAACTCCCTCTGACAGACCATCAAATAAGTGCTTCTCACCCATGGTAGGGCTGAGCTGTTTCGGCTTGACTTCATCCCAGTGATTAGAATTATGTCCTCCTCACCAAGCAGAACAAGGCTTAATCACCAGTGAATTTCACTCTTCTGAGTGAAGTTGGATTGCCACTGAAAATCCTAACTTCTTCCTTACTTCAGTAGTCTTCAACTTCTAATATTTTTTCTATAATTCTTGACCACCTCAAGACAAAGTTGACCTCTTCATGTAAATCCTGAGGTACTGCCTGGTGTGGCACATGCTGCTTGTGAAATCATCACTGTTGCCCTTCATGTGTGGATAGCAACTAATAGACAATAAATACATTGGTTTAGTTGATATGTTCATTTTAGTAATTATTAACTTAAAGCTTGATGGCTATATAAAAAGTAAAAGGAGCATCACCAGTGCTGTTTTGCAGGTTAATATCATATGGATCTGCAGAAAGTTTTAAATAAAGTTATGTCTTTTATTTGCACACTTTCCACAGGATTTTGTGGCATATTCTGTTTTGATTGTGGGTTTTTTGGACTGTACTGGGCAAAATTAGATGTACACAATGGTCTCCATAATATTGCTGATCCAACAAGGCATAAGTACTCTGTCACTGATGCATGGGAACATATTGCTGTTCTGTATCTCTAGCTAATACTTAAATGATCACAGAATTGTTTCATGGAATGGTTTGGGTTGGAAGGGACCTTAAATCTCATCTAGTTCCAACACACTGCTGTGGGCAGGGACACTTTTCACTAGACCAGATTGCTCAGAGCCCCCTCCAACCTGGCCGTGAATACTTCCAGGAATGGGGCATCCACAATTTCTCTGGACAACCTGTGCCAGTGCCTCACCACCCTCACAGGGAAGAATTTCTTCCTAATATCCAAACTAACCCTGCCCTCTCAGTTTGAAGCCATCCCTCCTAGTTCTACCACTACCTGCCCTTTTCAGAAGTCCCCCTCCAGCTCCCTTGTAGCCCCTTTTAGCACTGGAAGGTGTTGCAAGGTTTCCCTGGAGTGTGTTCTTCTCCAGGCTGAACACCCCCAGCTCATGGTGGTGGTGTATGATGGGCTGCCAAGCCTTTCAGGGCCAGTAGTAAACATCAGGGAAATACTACTGTAGGGGATATAAATAGCAGCTTGTAAGTGTAGCACCTGTGACCACATGATTCTGAGAGAAGCATAAAATAACCTTGTAAGGCTTTTAGGGCAGAAAGCCCAAGTACTTCCAGTATTTGAAGCATTTATATAACCATTAGAAACAGAATTGTTTTCTTTGGGTGTCTTAAATGTAGAAGCAACATCTCTGATGTTCCTAGGAAGTGCAGCTCTACCCTGTACGCCTAGAACAACCAGGCAGTAAAAGAACAGTAAGCCCCAAAGGCCTCTCATGTAAATGGATATGGATGTGGTGTTATAACCAGGGTATGAGCTGGGGCTGCCCAGGGTCCCTGACACAAATGTTCTCCACTGAGTGTTCTTCCCCTGTAGTACCCTCTAACCAACAGTGGTGCTTCATCTTGTCCAGAAACTGAGCAAAAATACAGCAATTTCACTCACTCTGTACAAGACTGGGGAAAAAGCTTATGTCTACTTTTCCCAACGATATCCCTTCTGCAGTTGCTAGGGAAAAAACCCAACAAGTCCCAATGCTGTCTTTTTATGGTAGTTTCATATAATTTTATATTAATAATTGCTATAGTTCCCTAGGCATTAACACCTGTTTGGCTTTTATGAGCCAAATAATTGAATATGAAACTGAGCTCAAGTTGCTGAACTTTGCTTGCCCTGGTCACTGATTATCATTAGGCTCAATGGCTCCTGCTTCTCAGAATGTTAAATTAGTTCTGAGCTTGCCCAAGCGGCGCTCACTGGGATGACCCCGAAACTTTGCATTGGATGAAATGAACAGACCAAACAGCTTTAGCTGGTTGCTTTCCACGTCTTGAGGAACTGCAAACTGTCAACAATGCAGAGGTGCATTGATGGAGCACTCTGTTATGGATGTCACAGTCTGGAATGGTAATACACTGATTATGTTACATCCTTTTGTATGCTCTGATGTGCACACTAAGTCACAGCTCTTTTAAGAATGTGTTCCAGTACATTACCTTAAAAACCTAAAACCTTGACCATGTAAAACCTCATAATTCCAGCATTTTTGGGGTGTTCATTTGCTGATGGTTTTGTGGTGTTTTTTCTAAATTTGGAATACCTTTCCCTTCCCTGCAGTTTAGAGTATAAATCAACCCCCAGTATTGGTGATAATTCTACAGTGAAAGGGGAGTTTTGGAGGAAGCTCTAATCTTAAAAGCTAAACAAAGTAGGAAAAAGTTGTAATGAAAAAAAATTACCCTTTAGCTGAGACCTTTTTCTACTGAGCTTTAGCCTGGAGCACATTGTTATAGGCAAGTTATAAACCTGTAAAACAATGTTTCTTGTAAAGCAGAGCCAATGATCTATGATAGTTGAAAGCAGAGTTTATGGTCTAAAACATCCTAGAAATTGTTTGAAATACTTAATGCATCCTTCAAACACATAAATTCTAGAGCTATGTGAAGTTTTGCTGGCTGTTTGATTCTCTGGGGGACACGTTTTGGGTGACTGATGGCTATTTGTTAAGGTCAGCAAAAATTAATTCAGCTCGTAAGAAACACATTTCTGGTGAGAGACTCTGGAATCACCTTTAAAGAAGCACTGTTCTTTAAAACAAAAAGGGAGTCTTTTATTTAAAATACAAGCTAGTCACAAACCACCATCTTACTATCACATCACAGAAATTTTGGACTTGGAGAGGTCCTTGTCTGCCATGCAGCTCATATTCTTCCTTGTTCATCTGTCAGCTATATTTATTAGTGCTAATGTAAGTGTATTTTTTATTTAAAAGCTTCTGATATTTTAATCACTGTTAATTTTTAATCACTGTTAATTAAAAAGTAGCTTCAAATAAATTGAATGTGTAAACCAAGGCCTCATTCTACTTTAGCTTAGACAGCTTCTTCACTTGGGCAGATCTCCCATCAAAACCAGCTCAGTTGTGCCATGCTCAGCTCAAAATCAGGTTAGCCTGAGCAGTGAGGGCAAACCCATGTCCTGCCCTAGGAAAGCTGCTTTCCTGACCCATAATGGCATTGACTAGTAAAGACTGTGAAGCCAAAATCCTACTTTTCTTTTATCTGGGAAAAAGAAGGGACAGGGAACATTTCCTCCTACTTGCCTTCCCAAGGCAGGAAGGAACATCGAGGATATCTTTCTTCACTGAATTTCTTAGATTTGTGCCCCAAGCCAATGAGGACAGGAGGACATAGGTCAGCTCCATATCAAAATCCATCTGGGCAACAGCCAGAGAGCCCAGCCTGGGTGCAGGGAGGGTATGAGCCCGAGCTAACCCCTGAGCTATAGCCCCTCCCTGGGGGTTATTTGAGCAATGGATAAACAGGACTTAAATTCTACATTTTGGCTTGATGCTGTTGTTCTTATGAGTCGTTGCTCAGAGACAGTCAGGGGAAGGAGAGGTGTGGGCAGCACTGGTGCAGTTTTCTTCCTTAGGAAACGGTGTCCCAAGTGAGATGATGTCAGCGTGTTTGTAACAGGCAGGGACTCAGGCTAGGATGGTGACAAGGAGGGGAATGATATTGTCAGTTACTTTTAATAAAGCTTTTCTTCAGCGTTAGATTAGAGATATGACACCATAAATGAGGCTGCTGAATGACAGGGCTTTGCCTCCAAATGCAATGTTATTAAGGTGAGCTTCCAGTGACATTCCCTACCCCAGACTACTGGCAGATTAAGCAAGCCATCTCTATTGCTATTGGCACTGATGCAGGATTGTTTCTTTCTCATATCTTCTCTATGCCTTGTCAGTAGAAACTGTGATCATTCGCTTCACAGTCACCAGAGGTGGTTCCGTGAGGCATCAGAGGATGCTGAGTCATTTTTCTTGCTCTCAGCCTGGTGGCTCAGCAAGCCTGGGACCAGGGTATCAGTCATGTACTGCACTGGTGTCATGGAGGGCTGTCACAGGCTCTGCTTGGAGTGCACACAGCTGAAACAGCAGAGGATAGCAGGCAAAAATCCATCTTCCCATCTCTGTTCTTTACATTCAATGTATTAGTCAAATGCCCACAAGCCTGTGAATTTTGTTTTAAAAATGCTTATTTCACTTTGTGATAAATGAAGAGAAGCTTAAGTGGGGGCAGTTTTTGAGCATTTTTAGGGAGTTTTAGGAAGCAGTAGGGGGAAAATGAGATCTTGACACAATCAATACCAAGGAACATTCTCTAGAAATTAAACAGAAAGACTTGTATGCAAAATCCCCAGCTCTAGCAGTTTGAAAGGGACCTTAGAGAGAGGAAACAGCTTAAGATGTATCTTTGACCTTGGCTGTTTTTCAAAGACTGAGGAGGATAACTCATGTGATGGCCCACACCAGCCCTAATTCTAGCCCTGACATGAGGAACATATGGCAGTGTAGGAAAAATAATAGTTTAAGGGTTGTAGCTGGAATGCACTGTGCTACAGCTGTTTCCCAGGGCTTGGAAAGGGGTTCTGAGGAGCAAAGTATGAGCTGGGGCTAACTAAGCCTCTGCAGAGTCTAGGGGGAAACACAGCCTGAGGAACACAAAGGGAGTTTCAGAATCTCTTTTCTCCTGCTTGGTGTCAGTGCTGGAACACAAACAATTTCTTAGCCAATAGTAACAGCAAGCTGAATTGCTTTAATTGACAGCTGAAAGCTAATTTTGCACATTTCTAGTGGCATAAAGGGTTTTCAAGATGGATAAATACTTTATTTTTGTACTCTTTTTTTAAAGCTTTCCAGTTTCCTCCATGTTCCAGCCTGCTGCAGTCACTGCACTCTTCAGACAAAACTTGGGAGAATGAATCTGTCACAACATGACATGACAGGCACCTGCCATCTGTGTCTGAGCATTACTCTCCAGGAATCAGAGTGCATGAAAGCAGCCTTGCTCATGGGGTGTGCCAGTCACTCCCTGACAGCCTCCCTCTCACTTCATAAAGAGCCCATTAGCAATGGTGATGAATCATGCTCATCCATTTACCAGCAGAACAGGAATTATTAGCTCTAATAAATATATTATTATGTAGCCATTAGGTATCAGTTATAAAGCTGCTTAATGTCTGCATGATTACTTGTAAATGGATTTGGAAAGCAGCTAAATTGGTTATTTATTGCCCGTATGGAACAGCATTATTTATTGGCTTGACTCAGTAAGTTTGATTTTTCAAGCTAAAATGAGATTCTAAGTCTGTAATGAGCTAACCAGGGTGTAAGTCGATTCAGGAAAATTATATTTTTCTGAAGAAATGCTAAATTTAATGGTAAATATGATTCTAGAATTACCTGGTTTCTCTTTCCTTTCAAGTTCATTAACTAATTACTTTAAAATGTGCTCCTGAGACAAAAATCTGAGAAACTAGGGAATTTAATACAAGCTGCATTGAGATGCTGCTTCCAAGTGGCCCTGTGTGTCAGCAGCTCCCTGCTTGGCAGATCATTTGCTGTACCAACACTTAAAAATTTGCTGCTACAATACCTTAAAAGCCTGAAGCAAATTTAATTTCATGGGATGTAGTCTTCTCACTGAGGTTGATCCTGTTTATCTCCACTGTGTAAAAACTAATTTTTGGCTGATTATTTTCTAGAAAAGAAAGGCTGGGGGTACAGCCTGCTGATTGAACTCTAACAAAGAAAGGCAAGGCAAGAAAAACACTGAGGAAAAGTCAGCAAGTGCCAGAGTGCAGTGTTTGCTCCTTCAGTAATATTTAATGCATGTTAAACATTTAATCCAATAGGCAGATATTGCACATGGATATGCTCCTAGACTATCAGAACAAGAAAGAAAGAAGCACTTTATCGCCCCTGAAATATGTTGGATTGCTTTTAACTACAGAAGGCTGCTGACTTCCATGGGTGTAACAGGGACTCGGGAAGCTCTCGCATTTGGTTTTGTTCAGTAGTGAAAAGAAGTTCCTGTGAAGCAGATCAGTATTATTTGACTTGTATTTCTGGTGAGCACAGAGCTCTGACTTCTAATTAAATATCGTCTAAAAATATCTGCAGATTGTGGTAGGAGGGACAGGGGGTTGGAATCCCAGTGAAAAGGTTGCCACAGCTGAGTGGCACAGCTGAGTGTATTAAAGACCTCCAAGGGGTTCAGGGGACACGCCAAAGCTAATGAAGGCCAAGATGGAAAAGGCACTGCGGAATTCAAACCAGCTGTTGGATGGGATGTGCTGGCAGGGGGAAGCCACTTTCCCCTCACAACATTCCCCCGGGGTTTTTTGTCTCCTTGTCCTGCCTTGCAGCAGGAGATGGGGCAGAGGCTCACTGCCTCTGACGCTCACAACAGGTACAGGGAGGACAACCACTGCTTTTAAAACATAAGCAGGCAGAAGAACAAAAGACCAATGTTAGAGGCCAGTCCCATGTGATTGGTGTCTTTTTATTTCCCCTGGGCTGCAGAGAAGGTTGCAGAAATGCCTGAGTTGTTTGCAAAGGCACAGCTCCCTGGGAAGGATTTGAGGGCCTACAGAGACATTGCTGAATCTCTGAGAGTATTTGGCCTTTTGCTGGCTGCATTTGCCAGTATTTAGTGAACGATGGAATAGATGTCTGCTGTTCCAGTTGTGTCAGACTTAGAAACAATGGGAGATTTTTCAACTAAATGCTTTTTGTTCTCAAATAAAGACTAAGCTTTTTACACAACAGAAATAGTTTCAACCAAAAAAAAAAAAAAAAGTTCTTATTTTTAACAGTCTTTGTCTTGAAATCCAGCCCCTACCTTCTTGAATGAAAACCTACTGCTATTTGCAATAAAAAACCCATATTTGTCTCAGTGTTGAAGCAAACCTAGAGGAAAAAAAATGCATCAAAACCAAGATTAATATTTTCAGGTAATTGGAAGAGAATGCTGGTCCAAAATTGAACTCTTCCCACCTCAGCTTCTATCTTCAAAATGCTTGAATTACCCAATTTTAATACCTCTTAAAAACAGAATCTCAGATACTTAAGTCATGACTGAGGTTTTGAGGTTTTTCTTATAAACTGCTTTTTGTGTTACAACCATATGATTAATCATGAGTGAGAACTGAATTTCTGGTGAGGAAACCTTTCCTGCCTTACAGATGTTTCCAGGCTCAGGGCTGTGTGCAGCTGGCAGTTATCCTGCTGCAGGCTGCTGGATAACATCTCTCCTCTCCCAACACAGCTTGCTTTCTCCATTTCACAGTACAGAAGAGGTGACTAGCAAACATCCTGTTAAATTTGTAAAAATGGGAAGAAGGAAGGAGAAATTCTAGAGAGAAATGGCAGGATGTGCCAGAAACAGTGTTTTGCAAATTAAAAAAAGAAAGGCAGGTGGTAGGACAGTGTTGTACCTAGATGGAGTGAGAAAAGTACTTAAGGAATCTTTTGGGAATCAGACACATTGCCAGCATTTTACATCTTCTACAGACAATTATAGACATTAGAAACTTCCTTAACTTTGTAAATATAGAAGCACTAAGTGATTGCAAAGAATTTTGGTTTTGGTTTATGGCTGGAGGTTCCTTGCTTGGTTTAGTGGATTGTAGTGCTGTTTTTAGCTCCTTTGTACTGGCTTCTTTCTGTTTTAAATTGACCAAAATGTAATAAAACCCACGTGGGTGTTTTTACAGATGACAGCAAGGGCATCCAGCATTAATGCTATAAGGCTCTGCCACCAGAATCCAAGGGCAGTGTCACTGCAGCTGGAAATCACAGTGGTCAGATTTTCCATGGGCTGCTGACAGGAAAATGTAACATATGCTGTATTTCACAAGTACTTATATTTTCAATTCTGCATCACAGCTTGTTGCCTATTATTTCCTTGTGGTTCACTGTTCAGGCTTGAGGAACATTTTTCTCGATTTACAGCTCTATTAAACTGATAAATCAATCACTTGTGTGAAGGGAGGCAGTTTGCTGACATTTGCTTTGCCAACACACTGCCACCCACAACAGCATTCACAAGGTCCTCAAGGATATGGTAAGAGGGAGGAAGCTTTCCCTGTAACTTAATTTTTAAAGCACGAAACCTGATTCTGGTGCTCTGAGCAACTTCAATGAGAATATTTTTGAAGAGCTGTCACTTGCTAATCCAATATTTAACTTGGCATTTTTTTACATTGCTGTATAACAAAACAGCTGCAGTATTGTTCAAGATGTAAAAGACATTTTTCTAAAAAATGACCACCTTAGGCTTTTAAAACTGTAATTACCAGAAGGAAAGAAAACAGAAAACAAACGTTTTGGGGAGCTACACAGAGTATTTTTACCAGTGTTTAAATTGTCTGACAGCTGTACTCTGGGATTTGCTCATCTTCCCTTGAGTGCATGCTTACTTCTGAAACAAAAGTGTCAAGGCAATTATTTTCAGAATGGTCTTGAGACTTCTGTCTGTGGTGCATAAGTTGCTCTATTATGTGACCATTGGTTTAAGCAGTGGTAGACCTTTTTTTCCCTCCTACACCAGACAGTAGTGAGGTTACCTGGATCCTGTAGGTAGAGTTCACTGTACCATGCAGGAGAGTTCCAGCCTTTAGTTATGAGCTGCAGAACAGTGCCAGGGTCTGAGAAAGAGGGTGGGAAAGCAGAGTTCTTGTTGGAGCTTGGTTTCGAACAGGGAACTGCCCAGGTACAGCAGAACAAAGATCCTTTTTTGTTGTCTTCAACTGAACAACCACAGCCAGATCCCTTCTGTTAACACAAGTGATTTTGCACAGTCAAGTAGAAAGAATCATATACACTGTGCTATCTGTTTGAAGACTGGTAGTCTTCTCCTTAGGCAATATAGATAAATTTGGGGTTAAATTTTATTATTCTGAGCTAGTGGTTTTGTCAAAATCAGCTTATTAATACATATTGCCTCTTTGTTAGGATGATGAATTTATACAAGCTTTATTGAAGTTATTCTTCTTTTGTATGGGTGTAATTGATGGGAGAACTGGCTGAGTGTCTTGGAAAGAGGGAATGTGAAAAAATAAAATGAAGAAGCATGTACTCTGTCAGCAGGGTTTCTCATACGAGTAAGTTTATGCTAATTTTATGTTTCATCATTTATCATAATGCCAGGATGAATCCTTTCATGCCTACATAGGATTTAAATAAAATTAGTAAGAACTTTTGTGTAACTTCTGCAGTAGCACTGAAGGGAACAAATGAACACAATGTGCATAATTATTTTCCTGTTTTTGCAGTGAGAGACTTAGTTGTTGGTCTTTTGTTTGCATTTGACATATAATTCTCTTCCCTAATATTTCCCTGTGCCGTTCTCCTGGTGTTCAGCATTAGACAAACCTGCATCTTCAGGTGAGTGCTGTTCTCAGCAGTGCAGCTGTGATACTGCAGAGGGCAAGCAGGACCATCTCCAGGCCTCCTGGCAGGTTGGGCTGTGTCAGGACTGTGGGTTGTAAAGCACGTGAGGCTGCTTGGAGCACTGAGCTTAGCAGCTGCAGTTCCCTTGTCTAGGGAGCCATTCAAGACACTGGGATGGTGCCTGTTTGCTCTTTGCATTATGAAAGCAGATTCTGACAAAAATTTAGGTGTTTCAAGATGCATTCTGCATGTACACACTGATGAATGAGGAAGATGGAAGAGAAGAAAAGCACCTCAAGGAGGAAAACTCAAGTCTGGGTGCAATAAAGTGATGTTTTGTACTGCTACACTTGTTAAGAAGCCTTGCTTGCCTTTCAGATCCGGTTCAGTCTTGTCCTTACTCAGAGAAACTCTCTCAGGGATAGCCTGAATTCCCTGTGCTCTTGAAAATACATAAAACATAAATAAAATTTTGTCTAACTTAAAGTAGCCAGCTGTGAACAATACAACAATATGTACTGTGTCATAATATCTGAAGTATTGATCCTCTGGACTTCTGTCTCTCAATTGGAGAGATAGGGATTTGATGGATGGACTGCTGAGGGGAAGAGGAATTGGTTGGATGAGTGCATCTAGAGGGAGATAGATGACAACAAGTGTCCATAGGGGTCTGTTTTGGCACCAGTATGTTTGCTATCTTTGCCAAGGACACAGCCAGTGGGATCCAGTGCACCCTCAGCAGGTGTGGAGACAACACCAAGCTGAAGTTGGAACACCTGAGGGACAGGATGCCATTCAGAGGGAGCTGGACAAGCTCCTCAGCACGGGAAAGACATGGACCTGTTGGAGTAGGTCCAGAGGAGGGCCACAAAAATGATCAGAGGGCTGGAGCACCCCTTCTGTGAGGAAAGGCTGAGAGGGTTGGGGTTGTTCAGCCTGGAGAAGAAAAGGCTCTTGGGAGACCTTATTGCAGCTTTCAGTACTGAAAGGGGGCTTATAAGGACAATGGGGACAGACTTTTAATTAGGGCCTGTAGTGACAGAACAAGGGAAGTTTTGAACAAGGAGGGTGGTGAAACACTGCCACAGGTGGCACAGAGAGGTGGTGGATGCCCCATCCCTGGAAAACATTCAAGGCCAGGTTGGATGGGGCTCTGAGCAACCTGATCCAATTGAAGATGTCCCTGCTCATTGCAGGGGTGTCAGGCTGGATGAGCTTTAAAGGTCCCTTCCAGCACAAAGTATTCTGTGATTCAATGATTATGAATTCTGAATGTGTCTCATTTCACTACATCAAAATGCATCTTTAGAGAGAGTTGTTTTTAAACCCTCTTCTGTTCTGCCTCTTCACTCGACTGCTCTGTCTGTCCTAAGCTGACTCTCTGTACACTGTGAATAATATAATTGTTCCTTTTCACTGAATATCAAACATAAGAAGCCCTATTCTACTATATTTAAAAAATCTGCCAGATGCTCTTGTGCCTTTGCAAAGACATCACCAGTGAAACTGTCAGAAGACCACGGTGTGTGAAGAGCTGCATCTTTTGCCATCTATTCTATTACTAAAGCAAAGATCTTTTACTTTCCTGATGTTATTGGAGATACCATTTCCACAGGTGAGAACTTAACATTGTCCAATCACAAGACCTCAATTTATATATTATTTGCTGTCATTAAATATTTAGGCCACACTGTCCCACGTCTTTGTTGTAATTTCTCTGGGCTGAAAGAGTTTAGCCTCAACTACTTCATTTCTGTTGCTTTCCTTGTGCTGGCCTCAGCTTATGTGCTATGTATACTGTGCAGAGTAATGAAAAATTTGAAAAATCAGTTGAGAGATTTGGATGTTTAATTGGCTTAAGCTCACCTCCCAGCTGTGGGAATGTGGGAGCTTACACAGAGAAGGTGATGGGACCAAGGCAAAGGGCAAGTGATGGGGTCTTGCTGCTGGAAATTGTGTCACTGTGGATAAAAAACTATCGTGTTTGGCTGGGCAAAGAAAGATGTTGGGAAGAAATATGTGAAAATGCCCAGGGGAGTGAATATCAGTGGTTCTTAATGCCACTAACAGTTTCAGGTCAGACAGCTTGCAAACCATGCTTGGATTTTGAGGGATATGCAAGAGCTCTGAACCTGGGTAGACAGACATAATTTTGAGAGAGTAAGAGTTGCTTATTGAGGATAGAATGGATATTGTGAAGGACTGAAGACGGCACTGAAACTTCCAGCTTGTTTAAGACATTAATTTCATTCTTTCAATCAATGTGTGTACATCCAAGGAAATCCTTCCTTTCTGATGGATGGGTGTGATGCTAATGTCAAAGCGCACCTGCTGTCTGCAGGCCATACAGAAAGTGAGAAATGACAGACTCACCAAGCTCCTTCTTTATTAAATTTGTGTGGTGCTTGAAGGGAAGGGGCACAGGCTATGAGTATTTTAATGTTCTGGATCAGTAAGTGTTTCCCTGCTGCACAACAAGCACTTCAAAACTGATCATTCTTCCTGTGCTCCAGGCTTCACATCCACCACTGCTCAGTGCACCCAGCACTGCTGGCATTCCCATCCTGGAAAAGGCCACTTTTCACAGACATTGTCACATTGCAGCTCCTACATGAAACAAAGCACACCTAATCCTTTAAACACCTGAGGTACCTACTTGCAAATCTTTCTGAATTTGTCCTTGGCCCATGAATGCAAACTGTGGCATTAAGACAAAGGCTTGTTTTCAAAGTTATAAATAGCTTAGTTCTTATTGTTGTCATAGAATCTGTGGCATAATCCTGTGAGGAGTATTGTGCTTGTCACACCAGACAGTACAATCCATGTTTTGTTTACCCTTTCCCCATTCTGGTTCTCAGTTTATAGCAGTGCCAGCTGCAGGTGTGGTGGAGGCTTTATGACATTTCTCTGACGTGAAGCTGAGACCATTAACTCTGACCCCTCTTTCAGAACATTTTCTGCATCTCTGCCTTACCTGTTTTCATTGATTCTGTCTGACTGCTATGAAAACCCTTTTTATATTGCAACACATACTCAAAACCACAAATGTTACAGATCTGGATCATGAATTTATTCTTTCCTAGTGTTCATCCAGCCCATGGCAGTTACCATGTGACAGCAGCTCTGGGAAGTACCTGGACATTTTAGAATGCGGTACTTTCTGTTGAAAAGATGATTTTTGCCAGATATGTTTCACACCATAAACATGCCACTGTACATGGTTTGGTGAAAAACTCCACAAAACAAAAGGAAAGGAGGCAAAACAATTTGCCTGTTCTAGCCATATGTCCTGGGTTGCAGTGTATTCTATTACCATCCTCATGAGCTGTTGAAACCAGGTGGGGCAGTGTTTCCTTGCCTCCTCCCTCCGGACTATCTTCTGTTAATGAGCCCATCAATGCCTTGCTTAATGACTCATCATCCCGTTGTGAGATGCTCCACCCAGAGGGAGGAACCAAGCATCCCATCCTGGATATAATCTGAGATTCCAAACACTAGAAACAACCTTCCCACTGGATTTCCAGAGGACAGGAGCTACACAGCCACCACTGGACTTTCTGAGGAAGAGCAACCCCTTTCTACAGGATCACTGCTTCAACAGAACCACATCCACCACTTCAGGAGGACTGCCACCACCACCCTGACTAACAGGGTGTCAGGTTGTATCCTGACTCTGTCAGTTTAACCCAGTGTTTTCTGCCTTTATTTTTTTGATTTCCCTATTAAATTGTTATTCCGACTTGGTGCCTCCCACTGGTTTGTTTTCAAACTAGTACAGCATAGGAGGGATAATTCTTTCAAGAGGTGCAGGGATAGGATTTTGGTTTTAAAGTCAATTTGCTACTGGCTACCAGTCATTACTGCTTGCCTTTGTGTAGATGCTATACCTTAACAGGCTTCCCTCTGCTGAACGTGCCTGAGTTCAGAATTTAGGGTCCAAATGCACAGCAGGTTAAAATGTATCTGCTCTGCTCTTAACAAACCATTTCTGGGATAGGATACTCTTTTTTTCTGTTCAGACCATTTCCTCAAGTCCTGTCACTGGTGAAGAGATCAGTGTCCGTCCCTCCTCTTCCCTTTGTGAGGATATTGAAGACCACAATGAGGTCTCTCCTCAGTCTTCTCTTCTCCAGGCTGAACAAACTCAGAGACCTCAGCTTCTCCTCACAAGGCTTCCCCTCCAGACCCTTCACCATCCTCATGGCCTCCTTCGGACATTCTCTAATACATTAATGTCTTTTCTATACTGTGGCACCCAAAACTGCCCCCAGGAGTCGAGATGAGGCCGCCCCAGTGCAGAGCAGAGCTGAACTCCCCCCTGTACACACGTGCTGGAGTGAGTTTGGTGCCCTGCAAGGTGAAGCTGAAGTGCTAGGGAATGTTTTTTTATCTGAACTTTGCAAACAGGCACTGGTGGTTTAACATCCCCAGCTTCTGGATGCTGCCCCATATCCTTTTCTCCCTCTCTGAATCGTTATCTGTAGCAGCTTGGCATGAATGAGGCTTCATGAAACTCATTACCGTCCCTTTTCCCTATTGGAATTTCTCCTGGGCATGATGACAATAAACAAGTAGAACTGCATGGGATAAGATTGCACTACAGTGTTGATGCTGTTCTTGTCCGGATAAGTATAATGCTTAAGATGTCTCCTAATAATCTGGCAGCTGCCTGTTAATAACCTTTCATAAAACAACAACATTTTAGAAATTCTGTGCTCTGGTAGCCATCTAATCTGTAATAGAGTCGAAGTTCTTAAGAAGATGATGATCAGTTGCTGTTCATGAGCTGAAATTAACATAATATTGAGTTAGAAATTATTTAGTTTATATACTGGCATAAGAGATTGACATACATCAGGAAATGGGGAATATTTCAGAAGATGGGGAACAGAAAGGAAGGGTTGAAACCTTGGCTAGAAGAGAGCCAGGCTGGTGGCCCTGAAAACATAAGAAAGTGCTATAAACTGTGAGGAAGCTGACAGATGTAGAGGAGCACAGATGTCAGAGGGCTGTGATCCCCAAAATGCCCATGGATAATGTTCAGGGCATGTCTAAAGAGCTGCAAGGAAAGCACCACAAGTGCAGTGAGTAGGGAAGGCACATCAGCCTCCTTCCCCTGTCAGCTGACAATGTGCCCAATGAGGGGGGCAACAGACCAAGGGCAAACCTTGCCAGGGCTGGAAGCATGGAAAATGAAATGGGGAGAACCAGGGTGCTTGGCTTCATATGATGAGAGAGGCACCTCAGAGACCTTGCAGGAAGGGAGTAATTGGTGGATGTGATGTTCCCAGCCTATCAACTTTATACAAATTGACAGAACAGGATGTGCATGCAGAGGGCTGGCAGCGGTTTTGGAGTCTAAAATACAGTGTAACCAAAACAAATTATTGTTGTTGGGAAAAAAAAAAAAACCCAGTCTGAAATCCCTCTGGTTGGAAGTATCCTACTGTAATAATAAAAATGTAATGATTGTATAATTACCCCTACTCTCAGCCAGGATTTAGATAGAGGATAGAGTTTAGAGCACCTGCAAAGTCAGGACAGGTATTAATATTGGGATGTATCAGCTACCAACAGAATAAATGCCTCATCACCTATGACAGGATATAGAAATACAATTTTTGGAGCTGCTTTCCAGAACAAGTAGTCTACAATCCCAGAAAAGCTCTGTCCTGGCTTTGGTCCTGAGTGGTGCACAGGACCAGCTCAAGAAGCATGTGGGAGAGATGATCTAATAGCAATTGCAGGATGATTAGGCTTAACCCTGCAGCAGGAGAGACTAAACAAATAAATCCAGGACACAAGTGTTCAGTTTAAAGAAAGGGAACTGCATACTAATATGGCAAGTGGTTAAAAGGAAGGAAAAGGATTAAGGAAGGAGCAGACTAAAAAGCAAGAAGCGTAGAGGTAGCCTAGACACTTCTGAGAAATCCTGTATTAGCATTCAAGACAAACTGTGCTGAAATTTGAAAAGAAATTAGAGTGGTCCAGCAAAAGCCCTTCAGGACTAAATAGAAAATTAAAGGTGATTTCCATGTAGGAAGGACTGGCATTTGTCACGGGAATTTTGTCCTTCAGAATAGACCATGAAACTCCATATGGCAGACCAAATGTAACCAGGACATTAGGAGGGTTAAGAGAGAGTTTGAGGAGCACCTTGCACAGGATGAGGAAGAAAAAAAAATTTAAAAAGGTAAAAGTTATTTCAACAAGAGAAAAGCAAGAATATTGCTGAAGTCTGTCCCATCCATAGAAATGGCTCTAGAAAGGATGCTAGAAATGATGGACCATGAGTCTGACTGGCATCCTTCAAGAGGTGATAAACCTGGCAATGAAGATTAAGATCACTGAACATGTAGATAAACTGTTGGAGAAAAAGATCTCCATCAGAACTGGAGAAATATGAGAAATAAGAGAAATCTGAGTTTACCAGCCACTTGAATTGGCCCAAGGTGCCTGTGGCTACTACACCAGGGACTCACAGCTGCTGTGGTGAGCAGGGGCTGGGTGGTCACAGACAGACAGCAGAGGAATTTTAGTGCACGTGTCCCCTACGCAGGAGGCAGCAAAGCAGCTGGAAGGGTGGCTGGAGACAGAAGTGGGTGTGTATGAAAGGCCTGTGGCGTGTGCAGGAGTGGGGAGGGTGTGTAATGCAGGAAGGAAAGCAATTCCTTTGTGGGGCTGTTGGGACTGTCCTTCCTACACACAGTTGTCCACCCGACCTCCCAGGATATTAAAGTGCAGACCCTTGCCTGCTTCTTTCCAAACCTTTGTTATTGCACACGTAACAGGAAGCACAGGGGATGGGCAAAAGGGATGGTGAACCTGAAGCAGAGACTGAAGGTGACTTCACATATATGGACAGTAAGAACTCTGTGTTCTTGGATCTTGGGTATTTCCTCCTTGGGACTTAGAAATAACATTTCCCAAAACTGGGAAAGAAGCTCTTTAAGAAAGAACATTTTTACTTTTGCAACTGTGGAGGCTGCTGGGGTAACTAAATATACAATGTAGTCATAGGGTCTAAGGAGAGCTCAGAATCTCAGTAAAGATGATAAATTTAAAGGCAACATAACTGTGCAGTGTTTGAACAAACAACCCAGATGTGACACTGCAGTTATTAGGGAATCATCAAAGCTAGCATCTCTGGTATTCCAAGATGTGCTCTTCCAACAGCACAGTTATTCCTCAGGGGAGGGCTGAACAGCAAATTCATTTGTGGCTGTGACCAGAAGCTCTTCCAGGAAGCCTGGATGTTTTTCAATTGTCTGCATTATTATTCTTATCTAAACGGATCTATTGATCATTAATGATCTAGAAATGCTTAAGGCGTGACAGGGGACTGAGGAAAATCCAATAAGCTCTCCACCACTGCAGAATACCAAGAAGTGAGAATACTACAGTTGTGTCCTTCTGGCACGCTGTGAAACACCCCATGAATTAGTAAACAGGATCGTCTGGATGCTCCAGGCTGACCCTCAGTTCTGAGTGTACACAGGGATCTACTGAGCACAGCCTTTTGTGCAAACAGAACCTGCTTTCAAACAGTATCTTATAAATTAAAAATAGATTTTTGAAGAAAATGGAGTGTGCAACACCTACAAACATGCTAATTGTTATTTAGGGCCTTATGAATATATTTAACATGGACACAACACACTCAACACTGCATTATTATTATTATTATTATTCTCATTTCAACAAATGGGTATGTACACTTTTGTGAAATAAAGACATTGCCAATGAAGACAGAGCTGAGTGTCAGAGTTATTTTCCATGACTTACTGAGGTAAAAATCCTGGGGTGTGACCACTACTATGGGACAAGGATGAGAAAAACCTGATTTGATTTTTTCATCACATGTCACCAAAGATGGCTTTCAGACATTTAAGCATGTTTGTTTATTTAGAAGTAAGAAGTTCCTGGTTTAAGAAACTGCATGAATAAAAGGATCTCTTAGATTTACTAGTAAAACAGTCTGGTACTATACCATAGGTGGTAATATCAAGAGGAATTGCTGGTCAAGGGTATCTGGGGCCAGTCACTCAAGGCCTGATTCAGACAAAGAGCTTTAGCTATTGTCTAGTGTCTACCCAGTAATTTTTAATGTGCTTTACACCAATAAAACAGTCTGGTACTAGAGCTTTCCTGGAAAGTCTCACCACTTCCACCAGAAATGTTTGTGCACTAAGCCATTTTAATTAAAGCATACTAACTTTGATACCTTCCTTAAATAATGGTTTGGGGTTTTTTTTTCTGGAAGATTTCTATCTGTAGGTATCAACAGTATTAACTCAGTCAGAGAGTTTCAGGGATAAAACCTTCTGTAGGTTTCATCCTCCTTATAATAGGCAGGCCTGAGGCAGAGCCCATCAGCCCTGTTTGTGTCAGTGCAGCCCAGCAGTCATTTCTCAGCCTCTCTGGCCCTGCAGGCAGCACGGATGTCAGCTCAGATCAGCTGTCCTGGGAGCCAAGGGGTTTAGCACAGGCATGGTGCCCATCTAACCTGCTTTTGGTACCCTCTGAAGCATCCTGTGCTGGGGGCAGCATGGGCTGTGTTTGCTGGGCAGTTACTGACCAGCCGGGTTAACCCTGCTCCATTGCCTGGGACAGACGTGCCCTCTCTGCTGTGAAATCATTTCTGTGTGGGAGGACAGGGAGGAAGATTCACACCCTCTGAAGTCCAATACTGCTCCTTTAAAGCAGTAATGGAACAGTGTGTGCTGAGTACAGGACTGGCTTTTGCCCAGTGAACAAGTAAGAACAAAATCAAATAGTGGAGAGTGGGTCAATAAGAGAGCAATCAATCTGTCTTAAATCCGAATAAAGCATGGCTCACATCGAAGAAATAGTACCTGTGCATGCAGTAAAGTTGTAGATCATAATGAATATGTGCAGTTTTAATCCTGGTATCTCCTGATTCATTAATTCTTGGCTATATTTTTCATAGCCTTGTAAATTGTTCTTGTAAGTAATATATAAACATATTTAAGAAATCTTAGCTTAATGGTACTGTATTCTTCATAATGTTTTAACCTTTTAAAAATCTTTGAATGGTAATCTGCATGTTTTTTCTTGTGTTCAGGTGCATATGTGTGTTTATAATAAATGAAATAAAAACAAAAGCTTCCAATGTCGTTTTTGCATACAGCAATGTTTGGCTTGGGTTACTTATTATTTGATCCAACATAAACAGTACTTTTCAGGATCATATGCCCCAAATAAACTTTCCAGATACCTTTTAGACATCAGATTAGAAAGAAGACCTAATTCTGTACTTACAAGTTGACTGTGTTTTATTAAGATAACCTAATGTTAAGTATAGTGTAGAATAAAGGAGTTTAAAAATCTGCCAGGTGTTTAAAAATGAAACAAAACAGAGAATGGGAACAGGTCATATGGCACAAGAAGAAAGAAATAAGGCTTGATGCCAAGTTTGATATGACAGAATTCTTGACTGGAGAGAGGAAACAGGTTGTGCACTGTAACTGGGAACTGTGGGGGAGTGAACAAAGATGAGAGAGTGGAGGAGAAAGTGGAGGGAAGAAGATCCTGATCTGATAGCATCAGGAAGCAGCACAAGAACTCAGTGTCCCTGCTAACTCCTGGAGCTGTAAAATTATATTGGTGTGTCTTACACTTTTGATAATTGTCACTCACTAAGTGTTCTGATGCCCTACTCATTCCAGGTAAGCCAGGTTAGTGGTTGACCCTGCTATGACAACTCCTTTCCATGCTGCAAGAACCAGGAGGTGACTGGACCAAAAATGTTCTCTCCATCAGTTGGTCTGGCTGGTGAATATTCTCTTCTTCAGCTGGCCAAGTTAGTGGGTGGCTGTGCTAATTACTTAGCATGCATCTCAAGTCTAAAGAGGCCCTTTGTTTTATTTTGGACAATAATGAAACTCTCTCTTTGATTAATGCCGATTACTAGTTAATTAATGCTCATCTCTGTTGTATTTTAATAGAAGTGTGTGATACATAAAGGTTTCTGCTTCTTGAAAAAAACAACTATTTCCTTTCTTTACAATTTCCTGATAAATTAATAATGAGCATTTTGCTACCTCTTTGATATTGCTGGGATCACATTCTATGTGTGGCTTTCTCTGGGACCACTATATTTCAGGTCAGTTCATACTGTTTTGTCTGTTTCTGATATAGTACAAATGTTTTTCCTTTTAGTCCTCTCGTAACTTGTTACTGTCCTAGGCCATCATTTTCTTCCTGCTTGCATTAGGATAGAAATGCTGCATTTTAAGAAATCTACACCTTTCTGCAAGTCTGGCTCATTATAACGTTACAATGCATTGTTAATTCAGTGCTCAGCAGATTAAGATAAATCACACACTGGATATTATGAGGAAGCTTCAGGATTTGAGGATGTAAGTTGAGGCTGGCACCTTCTTAGGAGGAGTTATGAGGCTAGAGGGGGTTTGACTACTAGAGATCTTCAAGGAATCTGCCTGGGGCCAAACATGTGATGCTTTCATTAATGACCTCTCTGAAATAATGAAGAGTTTGCTAATGAAACCCCCTGTTGGAATACAGCTGGGAAACATTGTTACCGTGCAAGAGAATAGCAGTATGATAAAGAGGAGCTGAATAACCTTGAGGACAGCAAGAGATAGAACAGAAGAAATTCAGCAGCTGAGAGAAGAGGTTCATGCACTTAGAGGCTGTTCACGAGAGCTTTCTCCTGTGAGACTGTAGCTGCTACCAACCCAGTCAAGGTCAGGATCCACTGACTTTTCAGTCATTGTTCATGTAAAAAACTGCTGTAGCTTAAACTTTTACTAAATCAAAGCTGATGCAAGTTTTACAAGTTATATATTTTCCTGTCTCTCCCACTGGCACAGCCCTCCAGAAACACAAGGCAGAACCAAATAAACACTGAGGAGCACAAGCTTGTTTCACTCTTAATTCATTTGTCCATCCAATTTGAAGGCAGAACCTGAGTCTCTCAGGAAAATGCATCAGCAAATAGGATCAAGAATATTCAGTTTCAAGTTTTCTGCATTCTTCAGCTGAAATATTTACCATCCCCCTTGTCTCCTGTAAGCTACTTCTACCATTTACACTGCATTGTGGTGAAACTTGACCAGATAAAAAGTTCCTGCCAGGTCACTTGACAAATGTTGATATTAGAACCAGAGAAGGGATGGAAGTGTCTTGCAGGCAGAGTGGCACTGCCCCTCAGGCCAGCACTGGCCTCAAGGATGGGATGAAACTGCCCCAAAGATCCCTGTTCATCATTAATGTGTTGAAAGTGCTGTGCTGCTTATGTTCCTGCTGAATTTGGACGACAGCCTTTGCACACCAATTCTAATTTAGAAGGAAAGACTGATGAAAATGCCTTTGAGATGTCCATGTAACAGCATCAGTGGTAACTCATAGTCACTGCCAACAATAAATACTGTATTGATCCACAAGGATGGGACCCTGGGAACAAAATGCTTCCCGAAAGTGGAGCACTCACTCTTCTGATGCTCTCTTAAATGTCTTCCAGCAGTGGTCCTGCAGTGGCATGTCTCATTATTTGTTACAGTTGAAAGGCTGCTTCTTCTCATTAAATGTTTTGTGCTGCACAACAGGTCTCGGGTTTACTGTTGCTTGAAGTTCCCTTGTGGATTTTTTTCCCTTTTCAAAGAGTTTCAAAGTAGTCCTTCTTTACTGATCTTTCACAATCACCGAAACGTTGGAAGAGCATACAGACTGTGAAAGAAAACAAAGTTCAGGCAATTCCCAGCTGAGGGTGATATGGCACCGTATATCCATCACATAGATTTAGGCATTAGAGAGAAAATTAAGCAGCTTGTTGAAGTAGTGGCACTGTGCCTAGGTGTTGGAAAGAAATACAACACTTCCCATCAGTAAATGAGGATTTAATGTTCAGGGTGCTCAAATGTTTCTCATTTTTTCTAAAGCAAACCTTCATTAGCATGTTTGTTTAAGCAGTACAAACTGTCCTGTCCTGGTGGCCACGAGGCTTTGGCTGCAGCTGCCAGTCCCTTCTAATGGGCACTTGGACATCATCTGCATGTGTCCACTTCGTTTTTCACAGAGAAAATAGGATTTTTAAAGGGTCAGATTGCTGACTGGTGAATAGCAGAAATAAGTTCATAAAACCAGTGGTAGTAGGTGCAAAATGGTGTCACTGTTTTAGTTCTTTAATATTTTTAGTTCTTCTAATTTTTTTATCCACAGAGCTTTATTTCTGCTTGCAGGACATTTTTATTCAAGGGTAGTAAGATTGCAGAAATCAATGTTTGTAATGCAAATTGTGACCTGACTTTAATGTTAGGCTTGATCAGTGTCTGCTGAAACGGCTGTGCCTTAAGAAATACTGACTGTGATAAATCCACCTCTACAGTGAAATGTACAAAAAAAGAAAATACACATACAAATAATTATTTATAGAGTCTGGTATGGGACTAGAACAGCAAGAAACTTCAGGAAGAAAACCTTAAAACTCTCCTGTGCCAGATCCTGGAAGTCAGAGGCAATGTTACCACATTACTGACACTGAGTCTATACAGGCAGACTCTGTGGTCTCTACACGACCATTTGTGGGGTGCTCACAGCTCTGGCCTCAGCAGCTGCCCTTGAGAAAGCACCACCTTATTAAACAACTTTATTTTTGCTTTGCCTTCCCGTGCAGCTCGTTAAATTGCAGGCTCTGTGCCTGACTGGAGACATCCAGCTAAGTGCACGGAGCACCAGCAACTGGGCCAAGCGCTGAGCCCACCTGGCCAGAACCTTCTGGATGGAGGAAAGGCTGCGCTCAGCTGCTTCTTGGTTTTGCTCCAAAAGGAAGCGTAGTGCTGAGAAAGATGCCTGGTGCAGGTGTTGCTTCGAGGGATGCTTTTGACTTAGAACGACGGAGCCACACTGATTTCAGAGGAGAGAAGGCAGCTGCGCCACCTGGGGAAGTTCCTGGTAGGTGATGAGGATAAATTATGTGGGAGGGGAGATCAGCGCTAATTCCCAGAGGGGAGCGTTCTGCTTTCGGATGCTGTTCCTGCTGTAGCCGGGACTGTCCCGTGTGCAGGGGCAGCGGGGGGAGGCTCCGTGCTCCTGCCAAACCGGGCCGGGGCCGCGAGGTGGAGCCGCGGCCGCGCTTCTGCCTCCGCCTCCTGCCTTTAATTTCCCGGATTTTTTTTCCCTGGAGCTGTAAGCAAGCTGCTTTGGGAGGGATTGACAACGCAAGTGCTTTATTTCCTCCGAGCGATGAAAAGCCCTGGCTCGCAGCTTCAAAGCAAGGCTTTCCTGTGTTGTTTGTCCTTCCACAAGGACGTGGGAATAGCAGCGTGCCCAGGGTGGCTTTTGGAGTATCCTAAATTTGTCCGGTGGTAGAGTCAGGGGAAAAAGCATTTCCTGGAGGACAAAAGAACCATCCTGTTTACTTCTAATTCTTGAACAGGCTTAGGAGAGAAGAAAGGTGTGGAAGGGGAGGTTCCTCCCCTCACTCCCAAAACTGGTTTGTTTCTCCCAAGAAAGCAAAGAAACTCTGGGTGCCCAGTGTGACTCAGTGGTTCAGCCTAAGCAGGAAGCCTGCAGGGGATTTGGCTTCATTCAGCCTGCCAAGGGCACTAAACCCAAGGATTTTAGTCCTTCTCCTCTTCATTAATGTAGCTGTGGCCTAAAAGGCAAAATAATATGCCTTAGTCTTTGTGAGGGAACTTGCTCCCCAGTGTAGAGACCCATACAGCAGAGTGGCAACAGGGTTATGAAGTTACTGCATCTGAAGTACAACCAACTTCAGGGCTGGGAAAGAGGGTGTGAGGAGTTCTTTCAAGCCTGGCAGGAGTAACTGGTCTAAAGTGAGAGTAGCTTAAAAAAAAAAAAGTCCTCCCTTATGACTGTCAGAGGAACACCTAGAGCAGACCTCTGATGTGAGGAGAATGTCCAAAACTGCAGCTGGCTAATAATATCCAGTCAACTTTTGAAAATAATCTGAGTTGCTGTGTCTGAACCAAGTTTCCTGGATCTCTAGAGAATCTTATTTCAACTCCAAAGCCTTATTTTAAGAATTAACTCAACATTTCAAAACAAGCTGTTGGAATTTCAGTGGTGCTGCAATTTGCCATCTGCTATTTTTCTAATTCTAGCTTATGCTCAGATAAATTTGGCTCGTTTTCACAAAAGTATGTTCTAGGACTTGCATGTTCTGGCACTGCATGATCCTCTTGGATTTATTCATGGGTTGCGTGGGTACCTGGGGATGGGGTCTCAGAACGGAAAAGGTTTCTGACATCTGTTCTTAACCTTCCCTTTTTTCAAATTTATGAAATTGTTCTAAATAACACATATTTTATTATTCTGAAAGGGAAGTGAGAGGAGGATCAGTGATTGTAGTCTCTGCTTGGTTTGGTGGAGTTTTTGGTGATTTGACTTCCAGAAAGAGTACTCTGCTATCGGTAACACACTGCTCTAAATAAAAAATATGCATGGGGGTTTTTTTCTTTTTTTTTTAGATGTTGTTGTTGTTATGAAAGCATGAACTTCATAACTGATGGGCAGATTTCCAAAATGTGTGAGGGCTTAGCAAGGTTAACATTCCAGAGGGATAACAATACAGAGTATGTCTTGATTCTGGTTAACCTAGCAGTTGTCAAGGGCTGGGCCTTCTCTGCATTCCAAGCTACTGTAATAATTTCCTGTATTTCTGGGACATTTGCACATACCATCTTTTAAGTTTGTTTTCCAGTTACTGTATCCAATTATATGTAGGCTTACGTTCTAATAGTTGCACTGAAGTTTCGCACAAAGAATAGGGATGTTTGGATCAGAGTTCTTCCCTGGTGTGTTTTATCTGGTCCTTTGGCACCTGAGTCCAGGTGACTCCTGTTCCTGTCTTTTGGATCACCTACTCCTAGTGTAACTTAATTCTATTGCAGCGTTACTTGCACTTTACTAGAGAGAGCTTCATGAAATGCTGCATGAAGGACATGCTTTTATTCTTTTATGGGCAGAACACCTAATCCTGTTTCCAGTCACACACCTAATGTACTTTGGGCTGCCTGGGAAGTGAATCACAGCCATAAGAGAGCCAGGGAAGGAGCTGTGTTTCTGCTGTTGTACTATTAAACACTAGGTGCATTATATGGGAAGGCTATTAATAATTAAAAAGCAATTTAAGAGTAAACTTTGTTGTACAACGAAGCGAAACAAACATGTTTTCTTCCTCCCCTTCACAAAACCAAAGCTGGCTATCTGGAGACTTCTGAAATGAGCCGGTATTAGCAAGTTTCTTGAAGAAAAATTAAATGTGGGGTAACTAATAGAATTTATTGAAACTTGGGAAATTATGTTGCCTGTTTCCAAGCACAGTAAACTGTAATATTCCATAAGAGAGCACTGAAATCACTTGACTGTTACAGGCTTGTGTGATAGATGTACATGAGGAGGGCACTTCTTGTCTTGCTGCAAAGCCATAGCTGACTCTGTACCTGCAAACCCAGACCTTTTCATACCCCAAAAGGTCAACCATTAGCTTTATTTGTAAGGCAGCACCTGAGATCGCTGTGTGATTTATACCCACCCACGGATGGGGCGAGCTTGTTTTCCTCATGGGAGGTACATGAGGAAGTGTCCAGGTTCCAGAGCAGTCCCATCTGCACAGTTCCACAGAAGCTGAGCTTTTCACTGCTGTGGCTTTTGTTGCTGCTCATCACCAAAGTCTTACCCTCTCCTCTGCCTTGGCTCCAGTGCATGGTCAACTCAGAGCTGAACTGTCTGCCAGGAACCCTCCTGAGCTGGCTCCTTGTTGGGTTAGACAGGTGCCAGCTCTAGGAAAAGAGCTGCATGCACAGCCTGAAGTAGGGAGTTCCTTCATTCAGCCATGTGTGTCTGCCCTAGACCTTGTTCTCTGAACAAGGGATAATCAGTCTAAAATGGAAGAGAGGTGACTGAGGTGGTCAGTCAGAGATGCCTTCTGACTGTCCTCTAATGGAGCCAGAGGCATCAAATGGTGGAAGGTTGGGAGAAAGAAATGGAACTAAGGAGGAAAACCACTCTGTGTATGTTCCTCAGCTCATTTGTCAAGGTTTGGGGCTTGTCTACCTTCCAGGTTGTTTTAACAATTCCCTGTATTTCTGGGAAATTCAGTCAGGGCTGTAGGACACCAGAGCACCACCTTTGACTCGGGAACTCTGCCTACCCTAAATCTCTGGGGGCTGAAAGAATATTTTGGAGAAAGAATGCCTTTGTGGTGTGCTCCATTACATGCTCTCTCTGGGTTATTTGCTGTTGGCTGCTGCGGAGGACAGGTACTAAGTCAAACAAAGGCTTGTTCAGACCCAGTGTGTTAAACACTTAGTGGGCTCAGGGAAGGAGTCAGACTCCCAGGAGCTCCTCTGCCCTGCTCAGACAGTCTCCTGCAGTGGGCTGGCTGTGTGCAGGGATAATGCAAGGGGTTCTTTTTGTACTGTGCTGCAGTTAACACCTGCTGGACTTTCATCCTCTGAAGTGCTGAGTGTGCTTTGTCCTGGGATAAGTAACCTCTGTGCTTCAGGCATCTCAGATAAAGCAGGTGGCTGTAGGTGTGACAAAGGAAGCAAACCTTGGCCACAAGAAGGAAATGGATTCAGTGTGTGCCTTTCCCCCCCAATACTACATTCCTCATTTTTTGAGATTCGCATGTAACACAGTGCCTGTGCTTTACATATGGATGTGCACAGGCACGTATGTAACCTCTGTGGGGTCACATAAAACATAATTTTGAAGTGTGCATCTCAATACTTCTCAGTAGCCAAATGGAACGGTGCAATACCTAAGAAATTTGAGAGAAATGAGGATAGCAGGCTGCCAAATGCTGCTCAGTTGTGCTCTTTGGCAGGGTGATCTCTTTAGGTGTTGACCTGTCAGCAGCTATTTTGAAAGGAGCCAGGATTTTGGTTAGCAAATGCAAGGAGACCTAATACTTACAGTCAGCAGAAGGTTTTCAGAAGGCTACTTAGGAGCAAAGATTTTAGTGCTATTTATATTCCTTCTCAACTATGAATTTTCAAGTACTTTGCATCGTTTAAGGCCGAGTATTGACAGATGTTGAATGTTTTCAACTAGCAGTAAAGTCACAAGGATGTGAGGTCAAATCCCACATAATGAGCTAAGCTCATAGGGTCAGCCCTATCCAAATTATTTGAAGAAATTTTACTGAAACACAATCATGTTCCTTTAGTCTTCATCTTCTCCCATATTTTTAAAAAAGACTACTACCTAAGCAGAGAAAATCTGTACAGGTGTTAGGCAAAGGGGAATGGTTATTAAAGAGTGGTTATTGTAGTGTTGTTTGGACACCAGTATGGTCTGGATTAGCATAGTTGTGTTGTGATTAATGACCTAATCAAAACTCAGAAAAATTACAGAACTTACACAAAGGAATGCAATATCCACTACCAGCACAGAACTTCATAACAAGGCAAAGCATGAAACCGTTTGATGTCATTAATAAAATCTATCATGGGAGGCAGGAAAGTATTTGCAATTGCATCAGTCCTTGAGAAAAAGGCAGACAAGACAGCTGGGGTGATGGAAAAGATAATACATTAAAGAAAAATTAACATATCTTTGGGGATCTTTTTAGCAGGAGGTGAAGGGAAGCTTTTATTCATTAAGGGAAACTGCAGTTGTCTGAAAGCATGGAGAACATCATGGATAGAAATATTCACTATTAGAGCAAGCATTCTTTAAGTGGAGACCCTTACAGGTACCTGGGTGTTTTATGTAACCAGTGCTATTTTTTCAAGTGGAAGTTTCAGCTGCAGTTGTGTTTTACCTTTGTGTCAGCTAGTGAGTCCTTCTGGAGAATGCACCCACTCTTCCTCTCACGTATTTCAGCTAATGATAGCTATGAAAATGCAGTGAGTGTTGAGGTTCTTAGTTTTAGTTAAGTCATACCATAAAACTTTGTAAATCTTCAGAACCTGGAGTTACTGTATTCTTCTCTTGCTTAAATTCTTGCCTGGCTTTGCCTTTCCTTGAGCGCTGAAATCTGCAAACAGACCTTGTGGCCTGTTCATTCCTTGCTGGCTTCATCCCCTTAAAAGATGGGGATGTTTCTATCACTGAATATTCCTGTGAAATAGAAGACAATAGGCTTCAAGTCACGAGGCACAAGATGCAAGCACTGCACCTAGGAATAGCCTAAGAGCCTCTCTGGAAGGTGGCTAATTTTGTATCCCTCTGCTTTACAATTCAGAGGAGCAGCTGAGGGAGCTGGGGTTGTTTAATTTGGAGGAAAGGAGGCTCAGGGGAGACCTTATCACGCTCTACAGGAGGATGTAGCTGGGTGGGGTCGGTCTCTTCCCCCACATGACAAGTGACAGGATGAGAGGAAATGGCCTCAAGTTGTGCCAGGGAAAGTTCAGATTGGATATTAGGGAAAATCTCTTCAAGAAAAGGGTTGTCAGGCAATGCAATGGGCTGTCCGGGGAAGTGGTGGAATCACCATCCCTGGAAGTGCTCAAAAAACATGTGGATGTGCACCTGGTAAACATGGGCAGTGCTGCTGGATTAACATTTGGACCTGATCAGCTTTGAGGTCTTTTTCAGCCTTAATTGTTCTATGATGCTATACAACCACTGGCCAAATAAGTTGCGCCCAAACTTGAAGAGAAGGAATCCCATGCTGCCACTGGCATTTGGTCACTTGAAATCTGGCACAAAACAGAGAGACAGAGATTGCAGAAAATTGCAGAGTTGAAAGAAGCAGGAAGGTCTGCAGTATGCAGATATCTACAGATTTTTAGCCACCCAACACTGGTACAAAACACCAAGCATGACCAAAATTCCAGGATGCCCTGTGAGAGGTTCCTGCTTTTGCCCAGGTTCTTAGTAAACTGCTCACCATCTGTGTTAGTGCTGCTGACAGTGATGGTCACCAGGCACTGGAGGAAGTCTCAGTCTCATAGCTCTGGGTATTGATGAGATCATCTTGATCAGAGCAGGAGCAAAGGCCCAATTCCAGGTTTTTCTTCTGTCAGAAACTGGAGATATTCTGTCCTTCCTAACACTCTAAACTGGCAAATAAACATCTAGTTCTTATTAATGAGGAGAAATTTTCATTGCTGTGGCTGAATGACTTAAAATAATTGAGAGTGCACTAAGCACATGGCCAAAGCTCTGAGCTAGAAAAATCAAATAATTTATGGATTTTTCTCCTTATTCAGCCTACTTGAGCCACCTACTGATGCAAGGCCTGGAGGTCACAGGTTGTCATAAAGCTGAATGGGAGATTATTTTAAATGAATCTCATTAAGTTGGCTTAGAGTCATGTAACACTGAGGTATATTCATTTACACAGCTAAGCTCATCTTTTTAATGGGGCTTTCTCAGCTCACCTTTGGTTTTTTTCTACTTTCAAATTTTTGTCAGCCTGAACCATCCAGTTGCAGAGGACTTGCAAAGGACCACTCAATGAGTTGTATTTTGAACAAGAAGCCTCCAAACTTGCTAGCAGTCAAGGATGCTCTCTCAGGGTGTTGGCTACATCTGTTGCTTGCTTCTTGAAACATTTCTTCAGCTGTGACCTGTTCACTGACTTCCAAGATGCTTGCCAGAAAAAAAACCTGTCAGATACCTTTAAGATCCTGAAGAATGCACCTGAACTGCCTGTGACAGGATTTATTTCACTGCATGTCTGAAGGAGGAACATCTGTCTGATGATAACTGTGTTCCTCCAGCCAGTGCAGTGTTGCACCTGCGTTATTCTGGCTTGGGAAGATCTCTGCAGTCAGGAGCTGGCTCTAGCTGGGGTGGTGAGTGATACCAAGGTTGCTTCAACTCTTCCACTATTACCATTAGCACAAGGAGGAGCAGAGGATGGGAGCTGTGTGCTGACCTGAAAAGGAAATGCGTGGATGTTCTCACTTGATTCACTTGCTCTGCCATGAGTGTGGGTTTAGTGCTTTTTTTAGCATGGCACCGTTCTTGGGCGCTGTTAAACACAGCGCATATGCCTGTCAGCAGAATTCTAGTTAGTTCCCTTTCAATCCTCCTGATTATTTTTCAGGAGGTTATTAAAAAAAAATCTGAAAGGAAAACACACCTGCTAGGTGAAGACAGATTATTCAAGTGTCAGGAGAAAACCTCCTCCATATGCACTGTAATAAAAGCAAAGAGTCTTAAAATAGACTTCCGTGACTTGCATAATAATTGGAACACAATTTACTGTGGAGACAGCATCAATGTAACTAAGGAAACTTTCCTGTCTGATGGTGGAGGATGAGGAAATGGTATATCAAAGTGCTTCAATCACTGCTTTAAAACTATAATCTGTGTCAGTCAGATTGAGAACACATTATGTGTTCTTCTGCACCATCTGCCCAACAATCAATTGAACTTAGTCTGAAAGGGATGGAAAAGCAGCCCTCAGTAACTTTAGAATATGACATTTATCACATTTAATACCTACTGAAGAAAATGTCTGTTAATAAAAGGGTGCGCTAAAATAATAATGGAGAATTTCTTTGGGTTTCTGCCTTCATTTTTTGCATAAAACTGTCAATGAAATGCTACCATCTTGCTTGTCAATGTGTAATTGTCTTTTAATGGTTGGCTGCTCAGTAGTAATTTTTTCCCATTTACTGGTTTCAAAGGCAAAACTTTTTGATAAGACTTTCCCAGCCTGGAGGAAGTGAAATTGTTTCATTGTCTTTAATTGTGGATGTATCTTAGATGCATCCGGTGCTTAGGTGAACCTCTCCTATCTCATCCACCTCCACCCTATGCTATGCACAGGTGGCCTTTGCTTCACCACAGTGAATGAATTGTGTGTTGCCTGATGATGAGCGCAGGTGCATGCAGGGACCTTGCCCATTACCATATCATGCTGCCAAAACCTGATCAATTCAGAACCTGAGGGAGCAGCCCGTGGTGACTTTGCATTTGTCAGCTACGGCTGTCTTGCAAAGAGTTCAGCTTGCCTGAAACCTTCCTTGTGAAGCAGTAGCACAGCACAGAGATGGTTCTTGTGGATGGAAGCCTTTGGGAAAGCAGGGGCATGTCCTGTCTCTTGCCTTTCTGAAGACTGGTGTGGTGACATCCTCTTTAGGACAAAAGGCAGATGTATGCATTGCTCTGGACTCTGAATGCCAGTCAGGAATGAAGAAAGGCATTGACATTGGATATGTGTTGATGCCATCCTGGGCTTAACTGAGTGACTGAGTGGTTGGTTGGTTTGTGGTTTTTTTCTTCCATTTTATTTCAGAGGATACATTCCGAATATTTTCTGTAAGCTAGTTTTTCTTTGGCAGTTTCAGAAATGAAACAGTCTGGATGGCTAGGATCAGATCCCCTTAGATACATAAACACAAAATCACATTCTAGAGGGCAGGGAAGTCGTGCTGTTCTATCCCATTATTGTGTGCAAGGAAGGTGTTTCAAAGACGTTTTGTATTAACATTTACAGAAGAGTAGTAAATTTTTTTTCTAAAATCTTAATAAGATGACAACACTAACCAGTCAAATCCTGAAATTATTTTAATGAGACCATGTGGTGATCAGTGCATTTACAAATCACTGACCAAGACTAGCAGAGTGCAAGTCACAGAAGCCTGTGCTGAGCACACAAATGTTAACTGGAGTCACTGAAGTGTTCCTCTGCACAATGGGACATTTTCTCTTAGACAAAAGTCCCTTTGCACTTTTTGCTTGTGTTACAGGTCCTCTCCATATCACAGTGAGTTCACAATATGGAAAAAAAGACAGGTTTTTTTTTGTTTGTTTGTTTTGTGGTTTGTTTTTTTTTTTTTGTTCTGTGAACCTGACATTCTTAACAGTCTTGTTTTGCCTGTGATGCCTGTCAAAAATGAACTGTAAAGGGAAGGGCAGTGGGGTAGTCATAAATATTGAAAGAAATCTAACTTGAGTGAAATCTAATCTGAGTGACATGTTCATCTTCCTTTTTCTTTTAAATGAGGAGAGTAAAGATTCTCTTGCAAGTGAAGAAAACAGAACTAAGCTCTGCTGGTTTGTCAGCCAGGGCCAGTCCTTACTGTGTGCCTGAAACTAGTTCAAGCAATGAAGAGCTGGATATTCTGTATCCTTTGGACCTGTTCTGCAGCGTGGGTGCTCAAAATGCAAGTATTTTTGGGGGCAGACAAAAGTAAAAATGACTGCATTGTTGCCAGAATGTGTAGAATACCAAATGCAATAAAAGATGGAAGCTCCTTTTCATTTTGTAACTTAAACGTTAAACTTCTAAAGTTCTGTGAGTTCTCATTTTTTCATTTGGCAGGGAGTAATAGCTGTGGAAGGTGTACATTGGTGTCACAAAAGAAAGATGGAAATCGTGACTCTCTTACCTTTTTATGAACTATCTATGACGTGAAAGGCTTGCTCTGAAAGGGCATTTCACTAAAATAGGCTTTTGGTGTTTCTGGGAAACCTCAGGTTTAACAATATTGCAGTTTTCTAAATATCAGACAACCCTACTAGTCTGCAATAAGAAAACTTTCTCCTTCCAGCTGTAACTAGGAGAGAGAAGTAGCAGTGTTTCCAGCCAGTGCACGTGGATTTCATGTTTACACAGGGTTAGTGGAAACTGCCCTCTGGGAAAAGATAAGTCTTCACCTTTTTGCACTATCTCATAACTGGTGGGGGACAAACATGTCCCAAACAGTACTTCTGCAGCTTAGTGATTGCAGAATCTGCTTCTTCATACTTGGCCTGTCAGCTAACTATGTCTGAAATGTTTTTACTTTAACAGATGCAATAAAATTTACTGTCCATTAAGTTTCTTTATGAATGAGCTCTGCTTCCCTCGAAGAAAAATGTGTAAATATACACCCCCTAATTTACAGTTTTGCCAAATCTTTCATGTTCCAACCCAGCCAGCTTTGACCAGTTAATGAAACTGTTGGTCTCGCATGCAGATTCATTCAAAGAAAGCAGTCTAGTGAAATGCAAAGGCAAAGCCCAGCAGCAGTGATGCAAGAAGTGGTGTTAAGCCTCCTTTAGCCTCCATCTGTGTTCTCTTTCAGCTCTGCTACATATTTACCTAGCAGGAAGGAAAAAAAAAAAGAAATAAAGCAGCTTTTGGCAATGGCATCTAGCACCATTTCAGTTGGGTTTCTAGATTTCTCCTGCCAGTGACGGAAGTTACAGGTGACATTTGTGGCAAACTCAGTGATTCTCCCACCTGTGAATTAAAATAGATAATTGCAGTTACAGAGTTTGAGAGGTTTTCTCTGGTTTTATTATTTGTCTTCACTTGGCATAGTATTTTACTACAGTTAGGTTTAATCTGATTTAGCTGCCTAACAAACTCATTAAAACTCGTAAAACATTGCAGAAATTCTTAATGATGATGATGAAGAAAGTGGACAATGGGAACAAGAGAGAGTAGGACTTTAAGGGAAAATCCTCATCTTTTTGGAGGACAACTAAAAACAGAATCACTAAGCATAATATTTTTTTTGCCAATTCTAAAACTTTAGATTTTTGGTGTCAGAACACTCTTTTCTATAAAAAATTACGTAACATTTAATAATACTACTGTAGCATATATTAATCTGGATTTTCACTCCTATAATAAGTGGAATACAGTCAAAGATTTATTTATGTAGGAAATAGTCAAATTCATGGTCTCTTACATACATGAGGCTATAGAGCCTTCCACGGTAGGTGACAGAAAAACCTTCACTGTTAACATTAGAACTAAAAAATAGTATAAAATAAATTCTGACACCACCTCCTCCCTTCCCCAAAGATGTTCCCCTTTTGGTAACACAGGGTTTCTGTACAGGTGGTAGCTGTGGCTGGACCATGAGCGGGGCCACTCATCCCTGCTCTTTGTGAGTGCTCTCAGATCGTGTCAGGATGCTCGGTGGTGTAATTGGTCTCAATTACTCTCTGTGCTCTCTGCAATTCAGGATGTTTCAGCTGCTCTTATTCCCAGCCCTCCATGAAAGCTCACAGAAGGGGAACACATCCACTGGCTAAAGTACACTGAGGTTAACACAGCTCTGTTAGACTCAGGAATTGTTGTTTAAGTCTTACCCTCTCTGCCTGGTACTCCACATTTTTTTGAAAACTATGTGCCTAGTGGCATTGATGGGTTTTGGGTATTTTCCCACTGCACCATCAAACTTCAGTGTTCCCTAAATTCTAGTTTAAACCTGGGGAAGCTTTGCACCTTTATTTTCTCCAATTTCTTCTTACTTTATGGAGGAACACCTGCTGTCCCAGGTAACCCATTCTATGGATTGGTGTGGCTGTATTGCTCTAAGAGAATCCATAATTCAGCTCTTTGTCCAATAAACAAAGCAAGGAAATACAAGGTGTGTTCAACTTGGTAATGTTCTCCAACGGGGCAAGAACTTTTTATGTGACCTGGTATGAGAGATTCTCTCTTTTTAGTTAATGAAGATGGATATGAATCATGTGATGTCATATGTCTTGATTTAGAGTATTTATTAAATCTGGCTTAGAGGTTGAAAGTAAATGTTTCAGTTATTTTCTAAAAGCTTAGCTTTTGAGCTACAGGAAAGGCAGAGTTTTCCCCCTTTCTGACTGTGTTGCTTAGTTTTGTTTTTAAAAGCATGACAGATTTCCTACAGTTTCAAAAAGTCTTGTTAATATCCTACACAGTTGTGAACAGACTCTTGGATTATTTTTTTTCTAAATTAGCCTACGGAGTCTTTCTTTCTTACTGGAAGCAAGAATATTTTTTGACTGTTTTTTTTTTATTTCACTCTAAGAAGGTCAAGAATTTAGAAGTAACACAGCATTAAAAGTACCACATCATAGAATGAACTCTAAGTTACAATGGTAATCAAATAATATATTGATTTTTTTTTTCTTTACATAAAAATACTTTTTTCCACAAAAAAAGGCCTTTCTGCGGAACAGCTTGGAGGAGAGGGAAACATATTTAGTTTTTAGGCAAAGGTTTTAAATTCAGATTAGAGACTAATGCTTTTCATCATTGTTGAAAGGGAAGAAATGAATATTTTTTGAGTTATTAATTGTATTTGTGCTGAAGTTGCCTAAAGGTAATGATTTTTAAGGAAGTAATGTAATTATTTTAGTAATATTTGTTTCTCTACACTTTTTAAAAAAACCTGATTTGTGTAAATTGGTATCTTCTTTATGGTAGACATGGATGAGTTTGAAATATTTCCTCCTATTGTACAAAGTAGTAATATTCTCTAGCCTTTGACCAGCAATTGATGTTTGGTCTCTCTGTGCCAGTGCTGGAGATAAAATTTGGATCTGCAAACCAGTGGAAGCCATTTTGCTGCACATACCCTCACTGCAGAAAAGAAAGAATCTTCTTTCTTGCTGCTGGATTGACGTGCGCTGCCTCATTTAAACAAAACAAAATAATGAAGCAGTGCTGGCATTGTAGAGATATTCCTGAGCTCTTTGAGCAGGCACAGTGGAGTGGAAAACGTGCTTTAATGAAGGAAGCCGGCAGCACTTTACTCCTCCTTTTGTGTTTGTCACAGCCATTAAGTTATTTTGCTTCAAGAAAATAAGGAAAACAACAGACACCTCCCCTCAAAATCAAGGAAATTTATCTCCTAAAACTCTCAAAACCAAAAAATAACAAAGAAAAACAAATTATGAAAATGAGTTCAGGAGGACTGGCTCAATCTTTAAAACAATATTCTTCGGGGGTCAGCATTTATTTTGCCCTTGAAGGTTTAGGGATATTGAACTTCTCTGTTCAGGCCTTGTAAAAAGGACCTGGAAATGGAACTTTCAAGGTGGTACATGATATCAGTTTGACTTTTCTGAAAAATAGAAGAAATCTAAGTTGCTACAACTGTCAGAGAATCATTGCCTATTTCACAGTTCTTCTCTTTGCCACAAACTGACCATCAAATGTGTTCCCAAACAGATGTCCTATTTCCAAACACCAAACTCGCCTTACTGCCATATGCTGAGTGTTTTGAATGCCATTTGATTATCAGAATGTGTCAGAGTGCACTTACAAGCATGAAAACTTCTACTGATAGAAATGTGAAATAATGAGCTTGTGTTCAGAGTTTGCACAGCAAACAGGAGGTCCTGTTTAATGCAAATCCCAATGGAAATAACTCCCAAATTCTGCTTACCTGTTATTCCTATAATAAATGGCAACTGGAATTAGTACTGCTCTTAACAGCTAGCAGTGTGTTCTACAGCCTGGTATCACTGAGTTCTGCAGGTATTTCACAGAAATATTATTTGACTGATGAGTCATCCTCAGAACACAGCATTGTAATGAAATAATGCTTGGCATGTGATAGATAAATCTAAGTTAAAACTGGTGGAAATTGCTTGAGCTGGGGGAAGAATTATATTGAAACATGTTTGGTTTTTTTTTTTGTTTTTTTTTTTAACAGCAAGAAGCAAAATAAATGAATATCACCAGGGAATAAACTTCAGATTAGATGTTCCTCTTTAGTCCTCCCAGTGGTCCTTCCCTAGAGAGTAAAAACCAAAGCATAGAGTTGGATCTTGTGCTGCAGGTGAACACTTAATGCTAAATGTATAATTTTTATTGTACTTTGTTTTTTCCCTTTGCTTACAGGTTGAGTTGTTTTCCTATCTTTTCCCCAAAAATTCCACCTTCAGTCTAGCCTTTGCTCTTTAAATTTCACTGCAAAAGGTTAAAATGTTGGTTTTATGGATTGCTTACCATACAAATCAGCATGTAAATTCTGGTTCTGTGTCATTTTTTCCTGAGAGACTTCAGCTGAGAAGTCCAGATGCAGGAGGAAGACCCACCAAAAACTGACATCAATTCTCAGAGTTAAAACCTCTGCTTCTGAAGTATTTGCAGTGGAACCTTTCTAACATCCTGGTAAAAGAAACAAAGGCTTGTTGAGGCAGGCCCTGTGGAGGAAAGCGTGAGCCTTGGGCAGAATTTCTGCTGCTAAAATAACTGTATTATTTACAATCTACAGAGAAACGGCATCTACTGTGATTTCCACACTTTACAGATGGTCTATATTGCACTTCTTTATCAACAGCTAGGTAGAAACACCATCCGGGTGATGTTTAGTGAAATTTGCGTTCAGCACAGTGCTGTTCATAGATGTCAGACTGCAGTTGCCTGAAGATGTATGTCAGCTATACTATTCTGTTGATGGCTGGAGATTTAATCTCTTCTAGTCTGAATGTTTTTGGCAAGAAGCCAGTGGAATGTAATCCTATAGAGGAAATTACCTAACAAAACCAAGGCCATAAAACTGGGTAGTTGAAAACGTGCAACTGAGATGTTCCAAGGAGGAAGAGGCATGGTACAATTTAAACAGATTGCACCTTAGTCTTAAATCCATATGATCTTGTAACTTTTTTGAACTGTGTAGGTTGGCAAACACAAGCAACAGAAGCCTTCAGAGTGCCTGGATGCCATGTCAGTGGCTGAAAAATAACACCTTATATATCCTCCAAGACTTCATGATAATGAAAGCCAGGCTGTGGGACTCCAAAACCAGCATTTACTTTGTTAAAGCTGTAGCAACCTGAGGAACTGAACCAGTATCTCTTATGTGGACTATTTTGAGGTAACTAAAATAAAAAAGATTAGAGTTTTAAAAAAATCTCTGAAACTCCTATACCTCTTGCTGTTGTGGACTGATGCTTCTGGATCCCATCTTCTGATTAGTACTACATAAATAGTACTGCATAAATTAAGACTTCTGAATATCTTTTATTCATAGTAAAGCCACCCTGCAGTCGACTTTATCATTTAAATAAGTGATGTTTAGTATTTCAGTAACAGCAAGAATTCCAAAAGTTTCTTGAGCTCACATATTCTGTTCTAGGCTCCGGGACCCAGTCGTGTTTTTAAGGAAGTTTTCTGTGGGGCAGAAGAGACTGTTCCAGCAATTATAAAGCAAATAGCATAAAGGACAGGAAGGTAAACTGGAATATCTAAACAGGGCAATTCAGCTGCTTGTTTCTTTAGATGATCTTGAAGTATTGCTGACTGGTGGTAGCTTATTCTGTGAATGAACATGCTGTGTGTTGAATTTAGAGAGGCAAATAGAAATTCATGCCCTTTCTTGTCTTGAACTATATAAAAGTAGGTGATTTTATAAAAAGGAATTCTTTTTCTTAGTGTGCAGACCACTTAAGACCAACAAAAGAATAAACAAGTTGATATTTTTCTGATATCCAGTATGAATTTGGCAATGAACAAACTGGTAGCAATAATGACAATGTAAGTCCTGTTTATTTCTGAACTTGACTAGAAAAGACAATACAAGGAAGGGTGGAACCACTTCAGCACATTGTAAAAAAAGAGTTCTCACTTGCAGTCCTCCTGTCAAAAAAAGCCCTGGCATTTTTAAAATCTTTTCATGTGATCATTAGAGTGAAAGCTGTGGGTTAGTGGGCTGCTGGATGCCCGTTAGAAAATGCTTTTTGTAGCTTTTCTTTGGCCTAAAGAAGCTGTGGACTGTGTGTGTGTGGTGCTGATAAAAATTCAAGCTGTAAATAATGTTGCAGCTGGAGCCTAGACCCGGCTGTATGTGAAGCCGGCTTCTAGACTGGAAATCCTCCAAATTATGTAACAGCGTTTTTCTACCTCTTGTGCCCCCAACCCACAGAGATCCAATGAAACTGTTTCTTCCTCGCTTCAAATAACTCACTCAGGTTGGCATCCAGAGTTTTTGCCGAGCTGTGACATGTTTCCAGCTGCATGGTAGCTCTACCCACTAAAATTGTCCTGTTGCTTCTTTTCACTACAGTAGTAAAACAAATAGTGGAAGGCTAATGCCTTGAAATGCCCAGTCATTGCAATCTAAGCAAAATCTCAGTGAAACAGGTGCTCCATTTCTTCATGGTAGAAGTACTAAGTTATTTTCCTTAGCTTTTTTTTTTTTTTTCATTTTGACCAACATATAATTCTTTAGGCTCAAAGAGACATGGTGAAATCTCTGGAAAAGTGAATGCTACTTTATGCTTTGAGGTTGCTTTGATTTGTTACATCGCTTTGCCAGTGTCTGATATGGTTTGATTGTCTGTGTAACTGAGCATTTGCTGCTTTCCATGGAAGATTCAGAGAATTTCTTAAGCATTTCATAAGCAGTCCATGCTCAATCTTCAAGCTTTAGAAGGCAAATTATTTGTTTCACCTAAAAATGTTGAAGGATATTTCTAACTGTGTTGATCATCGCAATACCAGGTAGACTTTGAGATGCTTTGCTTTGTGGCTCCATGAAGGTATGACAGAAGAAAAAATTTTTACAGTCTGAAGGATTGAATTACCTGATATTTGAAGTGTTCTTTAGTGCTTGATTGATTACGCTGAAGACCATAAAGCATGTGCATCCCATGGAAAAAAGAATTCAAGGAGTATGGAAGTTGCACAGCAAAAGAGTATGTGCATGTGACTCCAGTGTACACCACAGGGAATCTTGTTCTTTAGTAAGGAAAGAGCCTGGTTGGAGCTGCATGGGAGATTTTAAAAATAGTTTGCTTTTACTTCTATTAGAACGATGTTTTCTTCAAAACTTTTATTTAAAACATTTTATAGGTTGTCTGAAGCCTATGCTTTGAAATATTCTCTTCAGGAGTTCTAAAATCTGGAGTTCTGCCTGATTCAAGACATACCTAGAACTTTGTGAATCCTGGATGGGTGATCTCTACTTGCTGGTACCGTACTGGTTGTTGAAAGAACCCGTCTCTCATCCAGTGCTTCCTCTGAGGCCTTCCTTGTCTTTTCCTGTGATAACTTCTGCGAGCATCTCTCTTTATTTTGTGAACAAAAAGAAGAGGCTTTTGGAAGTAATAATATGTTGCTCCATGAGTGCTGGTGTGGAGCTCATGTGCAAAGCCATCAATCACTGCAGCCCGTCTCATGTGGAACGGTGAAAGACCCCAGCAATGTACGGAAAACCTGAACTTTATTGAACTTTAAGACTCTTAAAAGCTACAGCTAAGGCGGGGGGGAAACTACTAGGACCCCCTTGCCTAAAAAACAACTTTCTTAAATTGGAGAAACTACAACTTCTACATAAAAACATTCCTATAAAAAATCTACGACTAAAAATGAGGGGCTTCAGCACAGCTATGGTTGGGAACATCCCAGTGCCGGGCACTGGCACCAGTCATGCATTCCCCACCACGTGCTGCTAGCCCAGAGCGGGGCTGGAGCCAGAGAGACACAGGCGAGGGGAGAAGTGGACTCTCCTCCTCTTCCAAAGGCCATGTCTCCTTTGGCTCCTGTCTCTCGGCGGTGCCTTGTGCGCAGAGCGCTGCTGCAGACACAGCTCCACCAGGGCCCGGCTGTCCCTGAGCAGCCGCAGCAGCTCCTGGTGGCTGCAGCGTCCCTGCCAGCTCTCAGGCCTGGCCCGACACCACCTTGGCCCAAGGCTTTGGTGGCTCCTGGCCCCGGCTGCCTGATGCCATCCCTCACCTCTCCCCAGCATCTCCTGAGCCTCCTGCCCAGCCAGCGTGCCAGGAACACGCCCGTAGCAGCATGTTCAGGGCTGAGCAGGTCCAAGAGAGCAGCTCCAGGCCATCCCAGGGGCTCGTCTCTGGGCCCGGGAGCTGCTGCTCCAGCTCCTTGGGAAGGACAGCGTCCCCCTCAAGACGGCTGGAAGGGTCGAGTCTTCCAGCCAGGAGCAGGAGCACGGAGAGCTGCAGGAGCCTGGAGAAGCTTCGGCTGGCCATCGTGCTGCTGTGGGACGAGCTGCTGCCTCTGCACACGCTCGGCACATCGCTGCCACGCGAGTTCAGCCCGTGCTCTGGCCACAGCCTCGGGCTGGGGACACTTGCCAGCCACCGCGCTGGCCCCAGAGGCTGTGAGATCACAAGAGCACCAAACCCCTTGGCTTGCAAGAGCCTTCTGAGGTCACAGAGTCCGACCGGGGACCCATCCCCAGCATGGCAACTGGAGCCGAGCACTGAGTGCCATGCCCAGGCTTTCCTCGAACACCTGCCCCTGACCTGGGTAGCCTACTCCAAAACCTAGTCAGCCTTTCTGGGAAAAAAGTCTTCCGAATGTCCAACCAAAACATCCCCTGGCACAGCTTACATTGCCTCTGTTTTGCATCTGCTCTTCCTTGTCCTTGCCCACCTGGCACAAGTCTGGCACTGACCTGCTGGCAGTAGAAGAGGCTGTGCCAATGAGCACTGCTCAACTTTTAGGACATTCAGAGGGGCTCCTCTCCTTCTTCTTTCTCTCTTTCTGTTGAAGAAGAAAGCAGCAGCTCAGGAATGACCTGCTGTTTCATGTCACAGACAGTTTGTACAAGAGGAAAGGTCAAGAAATAGATAGGGTAAAAGACTGAGGCTGCAAAGTAGAAGATGATTTGTTCTGGAAGAGCTTTTCAGGAAGCAGAGCCTGGCCCTTGAAGACAGACTCGGAGCAGCGCACACAAGGTAGTTCTAGGATGTGGCTGCTGTGGCAGCAGGACAATGCCAAGGCCCCCTCCAGTCCTAGAGCCCTCAAAGCAGAGGGCAACAGGACTCCAAAGTAGCAGAAATTGTGTCTGATGGGTAAGATATGCATAGAGATCAAGGTCAGTGAGAGAATGAGCACAGGCAGTCATCTTATACAGGTCTGAAGAAATTTGTCATGTATGCGACACACACTTAGAGAATTCACTGAAGTGTCTGTATTGTCTCAAGAGAAATCACTGACAAAGGAGTGCAATAAACAGAGGAGTGCAGTATCTCTCACAGATATTGGGAGTTGGGATTTGGAGCGCAGTGTGTTTGGGCCCAGATCCATGAATGGTGCTTAATAAACTGTGGCCCTGCTTGAGGCTGCCCAGCAATGGCAGGGATGTGCCCAGTGCTTGGTGCCAGCACCTGCTGGAGTAAGTGTTGCTGGCACAGGAGGGACATTGAGCCAGACACAGAGCCCAGTGGGAAGGATGGAGCTGCCTGAGGCTGGAGCTGCATGAAGGGCACAGGGCCTCTGCCTGGAGACAATGGGGCCTCACCTGTTGGAGACATGGTATGTTTGAGGCACTGTACCAGGAGGGGAGCAGGCTCCAGAGCTCCAGGAAGCTGTATGGAGAGAGACTGAGGGCTCTTGGTCTGTTCAGCTGGAGAAGAAGAGACTGAGGGGAGACCTCATTGTAGGTTTACGTTTTTCCTAAAATCTGTAGCAACTTAAGGCCAAACTAATCCACAAAACCCTGAGGTGAAGGGGTTATACAAATCTTAACTGTCAGCGTTACAAGACCATTCCCTCTGCAGTTCATCAGAGCAAGTCTGCAGCAGGGCACAGGTGTTTTGTTAGACATTCTTGGAGCAGTGTGAGGCCTAACCAAATAAAAACTTCAATCTCCTCTCATACCATGAGAGCTGTTACAATACCAAGCTGGACTGAAAGCTTTCTTGCTGTGGAGTCAGTTTTGTTTAAAAATGGCACAAGGGCTTTCTTTTGTGTTTCAGGGTGGTGGTGGTGGTTTTTATGCAGTGAACAGATCAGAGAAAAGATAACTCCTAAAAATCAACCAAACACACATCCAAAGCAGAAGACTTTTTCATCTATCTAAGAAACAGAATTAATTACTAACATACTCTAGGTATTTTAAGGTGAATTTCTTGTTTGCTTAAGCTGTGGCTGCAGTATCTGATGAAAGAAGGTGTCATATGGAAAATGGTTTCCGCAGTCTCAAATTGTAGAACCCATGTTTCAGCTAAATTACATACTTGGATGTAAACTTGGCAAAAGAACATCAACAGAGGCTTTTGTGCATTTACTCTAACCACTGGCTGAAGGACAGCTGGCCAAATCTCATCTTTAAAATTATTTGGATAACGTTGATTGGGAAATGGAAGAGTTAAACCAATTGATTTCACCAGCACTGTCCTTCATTGGTGTCTGTCCTGCCTTACATTAAACCAGTAAGGCAGAATCATACAATTTTTTATAATTTCTCATTGAGCAATAAACTGAACCTACAGAAGTAATTAGTCCCTTCTAACCATCAATTTGAATTACAAATGACAATTACTTTAATGTTCAATTTTCTCTGATCTCTATTTTGACTTTACAGTCACTTCTGAGGTTCTACCCTTCTAACCCTCTGTTGCGGTTTCATTAACTCTCTTTACTCTGGCATAATGCTCTTGAATGCTTCAGTGCCAATTCCTCTGAAACACTGTGAAAATCCAAGCCTTCAGAAAAGAAAGAATTTGGAAGAAATAATCACCCCCTGCCTTGCAGGAATGGGAGGAAAAGGAGTATTGCAGGTTTTTAGGCTTCTTTTAAGGAATTTCTGTCTAGAAAAGTAGCTCTCTAACGAGCAATTGAAGGAAGTCACTTTCCACCTATTTACTGGTTTGTTTTTTTTTTTTTTTTGAGACATCAGAGAACATGGGTAATGATGATAGTTGATGCTAGATTTAATTGGTACTTGGGCTGCAAAGCCTTCCTAGGAGTTTGTTCTCCAAAGGCTGACACCCATTATGCTTAAGGAGAAGCTCCATTCATGCATTAAAAACTGATTAAGACAGAAAGGACAAAGAATAGGAAGAAATCATCAGTTTCCAAAGAGAAGAGAGTCATGAGCAGGGGAGGTTGGGATCTGCATTGTTCAGCATACGTAGATGTGATCAGACAAGCATGTAAATAGTGAGGGTACCGTAGCTTTAGTAATTTCTAAAGCCAGCTGCAAAAGGTGGGAGAAGCCATGACCCTGAACGACAAGCTGATGAAATAGCAAAATTACAACAATTAATTGACGTATGGAGTTCCTGTCATGTGAGAAGGGGCTGCATATACGAGCCTCACATTGGCCAAGAGCTGTCTAAGAAGGGGGTCTGTGATAGGCCTGCACAATCTGTTCATGTTTCTTTAGAATATGAGAAAGTTCAGAATTTTGTGAATTTGTAATTGCTTGCACAGCTAGTGTAAGTAATCACTTGCAACCACTGACACAGACAGCCTTTAAGCCATTAAATGTGTTGAAGCTTTTCCAGGCAAAGCCTGGCAAAAGGACTATTTTTGTCCCTCAATATTCAGAGCTAGACAGTATTTGGAAATAGGATATTTGGCTGACTCAGTTTTTGTTTGACATAGTACAATGATTTGTATAACTATAGTTAAAGATAGAAAAAAACAGCATTGAGGAATGGTTTGAGAAAGCCAAAATTTCTAGATGTCACAAATTATTTTGCATTTACTACTTTTTTTTTTTTTTTTTTTTTTTTGCATCTGAATATAAAAAGATTCAGAGATTGAGTGGGCTGCTGCAATCTCTGGAAATCTGTTTCAAATGTTTCCAAGGTTTAACACCCAAAAACGAAGAGACTTGAAGTTGCTTAGGGACAAGGTTGTCATTGGAGGTGTAGGGTGTAGACACATGACAGCTTTGAAGAGAACAGAACATAATGCTTCTCTTAGAAACTGTAGACATGCCACTTGCAAAGGACCATATGTTGCATCTTTTACTCCTGCTGGTGAATTGCTGGTCACACATGAGTCACTTGACATGGATTAACTGAGAGTTTTGTGGCAAAAAAATGGTGCAGTGTAATGCTGCCAGGAAAAATAAATCACACCAGTGCATAAAAGTAACTAATAAAGCAGCACAGCAGAGATCAATTACAGTATGAAGTGATTTTTGATGGTTTTGATAGAAAAACATTTTGGAAAGACAAATGGACAAGATAAGCCTGGCAAACACTGAGAATGGAAAATGCCATCTGGAAACAGAAAATACAGACATAAATTTTATAGCAACTGTATAAGGGAGATGGAAAATGCCTTCTAAGCCATGAACCTGGTGATGGAGAAGACAACACACACTCATGTGCCCCTGGCTCTTGCAGGTTGCTTTTTAATCTAAGTTTCCAGTAGATGTTTTAATGTTCTTTCTGGCTCTGTTCTGTGCTCTTTGCATGAGATGTTTTCTCATAGCTTCATGTGCAGTGAGAGCTCAGTCCAGAAGACAGGATACAGTTCGGTTTTCCTCTTGAAACAGTGTTGGCACTCTGTTGCTTCTGTATCTTCTGCATTGTTCCATTTCTTCCTTTCAGTGCTCAGTGAGTGGTTTTGAAATGACAGAGCCCATGGCTTGGACAGGTGTGCTCTTTAGTCTGGAGAAAAGGAGGCTCAGGGGTGACCTTATCACTCTCTACAACTCTCTGACAGGAGGGGGTGATTAGACATTGGAAGGGGCTGCCCAGGGAGGTGATGGAATTCCTATCCCTGCAGGTGTTCAGGAAAGAACTGGACATGGCACTTAGTGCTATGGCCCAGCTGACATGGTGCTGTTTGGTCAAAGGCTGGAATGGATGATCTTGGAGGTGTTTTCCAACCTCAATGCTTCCATGATTCACGGATGTTAGTTATGTATTGTGAATGCCATTGGACGTCTGTGTGTTAGACACCACATTAGCTCTCCTCCTTGGGAGGCTGCAGTGGCCATGTGAAGCTGAATTTTGCTGTAGTTGGTGCTTTGGTGAGCACTCTTTGCCAAACAGTGAAAAATGAGGAGTCCTGCGTGACCTCGATGAACTGGTGATTGCTAAAAATGTCACAACGGGTGATGTGTAAGAGAACTAGTGTAAATTTCAAAGTGGTGATTTTTAAATGAGGGATGGGAAAGATGACAGAGAATAGTAAAGGGCTGGAGCAGATATGGACCCAAAGAAGGCAAGAGAGAAAGAAAAAGAGAAAATGCCAGAGGAATAAGGATGATGAGAATGTGTCCCATTGTAACAGGAAAAAGTAGTTTTTAGTTTTCTCTTGTCTTCATCCATCCTACTTTTCATTAATTCAGCTTTTTTCCAATTTTCGTTCCTTTTTTTTGTTTTGTTTTGCATTCAGTTCATATTCACTATCTTACAACATCCACTTACCAAAATCCCTTATCAAAATCCAAAATCCAGCTCCAGAAAATGCGAAGGCATCTCTGCAACTCCTGCGTATCTCTTTTTAGGGTTTAATAGAAGTTTCAGATTGGTTTAAAATTTGTGAGAGTGATGACTAGGGACAATGCATACCAAAGTTCATCAGATCACTTCCCTGGGGACTGAACACCTGACCTTTATCTTCAAAATAGAGAAAGCTGCCTCTTTTGAGGAGCTAAACCCCCAGTTTTATAATTTGAACTGTGGGAAGAGCTCATCTGCAGAAGGGGTAATGTCTGCTCGAGATGCACAGGTCTTGATTTGTGTGTACAGGCTCAGACATCAGAGCTTCCAAAAAGATTACCTTCTCAGAGTAATTCAGACTTTCCTGAATTTATTTAGTCATCTCTATCCACAATGTAAAAGGCTGTGTTGCTTAGTGAGTGCTTTGGAATTTTTTATCACCTTTCCAAACAAAAGATGTGATAATCATGGGTGAGAGGGAAGAAATAATAGAAGAAAATCCCCTCAGACTAGATAATAATGAAGATTATATCTCCACAAACTAATAGGATTTCACTTAAGAATCTGAATAGAATGTGATAAAAATAAAGAGTTAAGCTTTTCCACTGATTTCTAACAAGGTGTAAGAAACCTGTTCCTATAAAATGGGATAAGTACTTTTGTTTCTGATGTTTCAAGGACCATCTTACATGTTAAAGTGTTTTAACCTGCATCAAAATGCAGCAATAAAAATATAGTTCTTAAACATTTCCCTTCCATGAGCTGTAATGATAAGTAAGAAATACTAACTGAATTACTTACAGGTCACTTTACAGCTGCCACTTATCTTGCATTATTTACTAGATTGTGAGGTAATAATTCCTCAGCACTGTTTGAAATGGTGCCCTATTACAGCAGTGTAGCTGGGGGAAATCCACATTAAAGCCTGTAATACATATATGTTTTAAGAAATGTGAAATAATTACATGAAATAATTTGCATAGCATGACATAGCACCACAGGACAAGGATAAAATCAAGATACATATTTTAATAACCTGCACAGTAGATTGTACTGCCTCAAGCTTAAACACCTGAAGGAGAAAACACCACTTTGATTTAAGAGAAAATATTTCATAGACCTTGTGCTCCCCTATAATTTAAATGTTCAAAAAAGAAACATTTAGGGGTTTTACCACCTAATTTTCTCCTTGACTATAATGTGAGGCTGGCAGCATTTCTGTTCTCCTATTGTTCCTTCTCCTGTTTTTGTTCCCATTAAATTACAAAAGTGGACTGCTTATGTATTTATGTAATAGGTTACATGAAGGGGTCTCATCTGGATTGTAATACTAAACAATAAATCAAAATGACAAAACCAACCAATTTCTAAATGGCATACACTTGGATACCTCCAACTTTGTATAAACACATAAAAGAAGACTTTTAAAGAGACCTGTCTAGAATATTATTACCAGAGACATGAAAGCAAGCGCATTTTTTGTGTATCAAAGCACCCGGAGGTTTCACAATGAGTCAGTTTTAAGAGTAGCTTCAGTCAAATCAAGGCTCAAGTGAGGAGACAGGAGTGCAGCTTTGGTAGTAGGAGAATGTGGTTAGAAATGAAAATATATTCTAAACATGATCAGAGCTGATGGGAACAAAAGGCTAATGAACTATTAATAGTTACTGTAGGTTAATCAATTATGTGCTGTTATAAGCAACCTATTAAGCCTGTGAGACACATTACCCATCTTTTTTCCAAAGGCTTGTGTCACTTAAGGATGTGCTTACAGTCATTAGTAACAAGTGCTATTCATATTTGTTTATAAAAGCAGTTAGTGCTTAGTATTTTATAAATTTCCATGGAAAATGTGACTTATTAACGCTTGTTTTTCATCCCTTATCTGCACTGATTTCAGGCAAGTTGTGCTTTAAATTGAGAAGTCCCAGGCTAAGTCCTGGATTCTGCCTAAATTGCTGAAGAATTCATATTTTGTGACTGCAGGCAGGGTTTACAAAGATTAAAGGAAGTCTAGATAACACTATTATTAAAGGCTTCAGCCACAGCACTTCCTGCTCTCGATTACTACCAGAAGCAAAGCTGTAACACTGAAGTGTTACCCAAAGATAGGAAATAGGAAAATAAATGATGGTGTAGACAAACATTCATTGCAGACCAAGTGGATCAACTGACTTACAGGGTGGAACTGTTCTAGTATATTCTGTCAGTGTTTTGTCTTTTACAAAGCTTGAACTTGTTCATTGACTGCTTTGGCCAGCAAACTTCCCTGTATTATTGAAAATATCTTTTCTTAAAATGTAAATATTGTTTTCTCATTCAAATACCTTGTGTTATATATTCTCATTTCCAAGGGAGTTCTCTTGGGCTCACCTTTGCTAGTGTTACCACTGGGGAAGTACTTTTAAACTGGCCAAAATTTCAGTTCGTTTTCAGAGAGGCTCAGAAGACTGAGGGGGCAGTTTGTTTTTTCAGCTTTATTAGCAGGGTTGACTGCAGCTTCTGTTGGTGCTGGTTTGTATGTGTGAGTATTCGTCATTTTTACTGTTTCTATGGAGTAACAACTGATGGAAAGGAAGAAGTCGTTCTGCCTTTTGGCAGGACAGCTGCCTGCCTTCTCTCTTGAATACTGGGTCTTGCTTGCAATTAGTTTGAAAACAACAACTCCAAGCTGTACATTCGAGTTGTTGAAGGGTTTGAACATTCACATGTTTATGCTTCAGAGTAGTAAGTCCTGGTACCTGCTGGGCTTTCTGCACACAGGCAAGCCCTGGAGGCACGATCAGTTCTGGAGCATGACTACAGACTGCAGTCAATCCACAACATTTGATACTCTCGCTTTCATTGGATAAGTATTTAAAATAATTTTAGAATGTTAATTAACACGTGCCTCATTGTTTCTAATACTGGATATGCTGGTTACATTTCTGTCTCGAGACTGTCAAAAGAAAATGATCTCATATAGTACAAAAGTCCCTATTTAATAGCAATGGAAAAGATTCATCATGTGCCTTCTCTCAAATCAGTGAGATTTCATATTGAGAGGAATTTGCCTTTATGTGTTTTCAAAAGTACTGTGAAATATGAGGTGAAGAGAGGAAAGCAGCATGGGTATCCTGAACTAAATTGTGAGTTACTGATCCTGCCCCTGATACTGAAGCTAATTCTGGATGTTCTCAGATAAAGCGTGTCCCTGTGGAGGTGGGGGAAGCGACGACCGGATGGATACGGGGCTCGCTGCTGTGGATGCGAGCAACCATTCGGTATTCCCAGTCCAGCCTCGGCGGCAGCGGGCACGCCAAGAGGCTCAAAGCCAAACGCATCGCAGCAGTGCGTGGTCGCAGGGAGCCGAGAGCTCCGCTGAGCCCAAGGCACGGCCCCGGTTTCACCGCTCAGGCAAATGGACGCCTCCGGGTGTGAGCGGCGACACCGCTGCTCTCCCAGCCCCGCCGCACAGCGAACGGCAGCCTCTCCCGGCTGGGGATCCTTCGCAGGCAGCCCGGGGAGCGGCAGGAGGGCGGGAAGGAGGGAGGCGCCGGCCCGGCCCCCGCCCCGGCGGCAGCGCGGCGGAGGGGCCCCCGGCGCGGCCCCGTGTGCGAGCGAGGAGCAGGTGGGTCCCGCCGCACGCCCGCCCCGCCGGCCCGGCGCTGGGAGCGGCCCCCGCGCCAGCGCCGCTCCCCATTGGAGCCGGGCGCTGCCAGTCGGCGGGGGGCGAGTCCCGCTCCCCGGCAGCCTGCTCCCCAGGGCTGAGGCTGGAGCCGCGGCCGGTTGCGATGGGAAGCGGCGTCGGAGGGAAGAAAGTTTGCCGCGCTCGGGCACTGGGCTGCCGGCGTCCGTGATGCCCCGGGGCGGGGGCGGTGCCTGAAGGCAGCGGGCAGCCGGGCGGCTGGCACGCCTCGCTGTCTGCTGTCGGCACTGCCATCGCAAAGTTTCAGCTATTTTCATGTACTCAAAGCCAGGATTCTAATTATCAGCCCTCCCCGCCCCCACCTCTCCTTCTAGGTAGGCGACAAGTATTTTTTATTCTGTGGATTAGAGAACTTTTTGCATGGAAATTTACTGACTTCGGAGTGGTCTCCGTTTCGGGGAAAGGGGGGAAAAGGATTTCTTTTCATCGCAGATTATTTTTGTTTTCTGGATCACAGGATTTTTGGAGCTATATGGAGGGATCTCAGGATGGTGTGCACCAGGAAAACCAAAACTTTAGTGTCCACTTGCGTGATTTTGAGTGGAATGACTAACATCGTCTGCCTGTTGTACGTGGGCTGGGTGACCAACTACATTGCCAGTGTTTATGTGAAAGTGCAGGAGCCGATCTCAGAAAAAAAGTTAGAAGAAGACAAAGGGGACACTTTAAGGATTATAGAAAGGCTGGACCATTTGGAGAATGTCATCAAGCAGCACATCCAAGGTACCACCTCACCCCCGCTTGCTCGCCCTCCTCTCCCCTCTCCGCCCGCCGCTTGCCGTGTGCAGCCTCCATCCCTCCTCTGTGGCGGCCGTGTGTGCGTGTGTCTGTCGCGTCTGTGGCGATCGGCTGAGCCATCGCCAGCCCGGAAGAGCCGGCGCTGCGCGGGGCGTGCGGGATCGCCGGGGGAGCCCTCCCGGAGCCCGACCGGGGAGCGGCGGAGGCGGGGGGGACCTGCGGGAGCCGCCCCCACCCGCGGGGCTCGGCCTGGGGCTGGAACAAACCTCAGCTCCCTGCCTGCCTCCGCCTTCCTCAAGTAGGGGTGCGCGGGGAGGGCTCGGCGCCAAGACCCGCTTCCCATCGTGCTGTTGTTGTATTTTTTTTCTTTTTTTTTAAATTTCTATTTGTTATTTTTCAAAATGGGCTGCTGCGAGTGGAATTCTTGTTCTCTTCCCCCTTTAAGCCTGACTCTGCTAATCCGTGCTGAGTCTCTGTGTTCCTTGGGGTGATGAAGCTTTTCCCTTAGTGCTGCTGTATTGCCGGGAGCCTCTTGGGATTATAACTGGGGCAATCTCTTTGTGTAATGCCTTTTAATTTGATCTCCTTTTAATGGGTGCTCTGGGAGAAGGGTTGAAGTGGGCAAACAGTGGGAGAGAATAAGATTATTTCCTGTGAGTTTGGGATTTTACATGACTTTTGCTTTACTGAGGGATCTTTAGTGTCTTCCTTTATATTTTCATCATCTGCATGGCATTATAGTGTCACTCTCTCAGCCTGCCAAGTGAATTGGATGGTAAGGAGGCTTGAGGGTAGGTGAGAGCCTGTACAAAATCTAGAGGGTCCATCTTTCTCTGCTTCTGCATAACCTCCACTGAATGCTCAAACCCCAGTTAGTCTCTCCTAAATCTGAAAAAGAAGAGTAGACCATGTGGTGAAGGACACCTATCACCAGTGCAAAAAATCTTGCTCACTTCCAGCTGTGACCAACTGGTCGTCTGGGAATATGAAGCCAGTGGAGAGAGCAGGGTGGGTAATCCCTTACGAGCTGGGCTTACCTGCTGGTCAATACACATGACTTTGTAGTGCTATTAAAACCCAGCTACTTTGCTTTGACTTGTGTTAATATCTTTTTAAATATGGCATATCATCATTCATTTTGTATATAGACTCTTTTCTCAGGTAGTCTTGTCATCTTGCTTAAAGGAGTAAAATGCTGCTTTTTTATAATGTTTTTTCCCCTTTCTTCCCTGGAGAATGGGTTATAGCAGCTTCTCTAAGTTTTAAGTTCTATCATGCAGACCTTAAGTTTTTCTTGATTCCTGAAATGGATTTTTAAAAGGAAATGTATTCTTGTCTGTGTGCCAGTGGAGTGCACTGTGGAAGCATATATGAAGGCAGGGATTTTTCAAAAGGCTCTGGCTAAGAGTGAGATACACGAAGTTAATTGACTTCCCTTATGAGGCTGGAGCATAACTCCTTCAGGTTTGTTGGTGTGAAACTCAAACAGCCTTGTTTCTTTTCAAGGAAACTAACCACATTGGTGCCTTTGGTAAGTAGTCCTCAGAGTAGCAGAGGAAAGGTACACTTAAACCAGGAGAGAGTATAACATGGATTAGAGCAAAAGCTTTTTTTTTTTTTTTTTTTTTTTGGTGACTATCCATAAGCCAAACAAGATGGTTTTTTCCTTAAACAGTGCTCGTTTTAAAGTTGAAGAGGGTCTTTCAAAATTAACTAAGTGAACAGTTTGGTGATAAATACTAAAATAGTAGGGGTAAAAAAAAGCTTTACAAGCTTCTCATGCCTTATTGAAACTACTTAGTCTTAAAGAAATAAAATAAAAATCACAGATCCTTAGCTCAAAGTGGATTTTCTGTACTTTTATTTGCCAAATAATTATAATGGGGGTTCTCACAGAAATTCCCATGGCAGATACTGCAGAATAGGATGTTACCTTAATCAGATTTTGCTTAGAATTATGAGATGCTGTGAATTCTGGGTCAGGGCACAAAACTCACTGGAGTTACTGAAAGAAATATCCCAAGCTTGATTGGGTTTGATTTGAACTTGAAGGTCAGCTTTAAGAAATTACACATTTGAGAGTTCTTGCCAGAAATTGAGTAAACCAGCTGCTGTAATGGTTCTAGACATGGTTATAAGGGTTATCTGTAGCTTGCTAATAAACTTTTTCCTTGGACCACTTCTTTTTGGTGTTGGAGAGAGGTCTCAATAGCTCAGATGTTCTGCAGTGCTGAACAGGCATGAAATTAGCACGGGTAATAGAATTACATTCCATAGGCTATCCTGCAAATGCCAGAGAGCTTTAGCTGCTGCATTTTACACATGGGATTGCGCTAATATTTCATTTTAATTTGCTTTCTCATTGAATTGTTTGATTAGATGCCATCTGGGAATTCCTTTAGCATATAAATTGCAATCTTGTAATATTTTATCAAGTGTCCTAGAAATGAGACGCACCTTCATATAAAACCCCTTTTAAAGTATGTATTTTTAAAAAGACATTTTCATGGCAAGAAAAGCGTCAGACTGAAAAGAGATTTCCAGGTAAGAGAGGTTCAGAGGGAATCAAAGCCTGCATGCCTTGTGTTTGGAAAGAACGGTATGGACAGGGAAATCCCAGGCCACAGAAAGAAGAATCTTGCGGAGCTAAAGCTCAGTGCTGAAACTTGAGCTGTCTGAAGCCTGGGAATCCTGAATTCTTGGCTTGTGGCCAGACACAGCTCACAACACGGTTTTGGTGAAATGACTTTACCTTTTTGCAATGATAACGACCTGCAGGATTTTCTGTGGCAGTGTGTTGTGGCATTGTGATGTTAATTACGTCTGAGTGCTCCCCAGCATTCAGTACCAAGGAGATTCTCCTCCCCTCCAGCCCAAATCTTCAGTCGGAGGCACATGCCCCATGCTAGCGGGCAGCCCACTGAGAGAAACTTTTAGTTCCCACCTCCTTTTGAGTTTGCAAACAGGATGGTGTCTTTTTTGAGATTAATTGTGTGTATGTGTTTGAAAGAAACTGAGTAAAAGACCAGATGGGTAGCTTGATGCAAAGTGCAGCCCTTCCATGCCTGACAAAGGTGTGTGGCACATGGACTGTGTAGTAGCACTGAGCTTTATTCCCAGAAAGTATGCTTTAGAGGGCTAAGGTTAACGAGTGTCAAATGAGAGAAAAAACTGTGTTCTGTTGAGTTCCCAAGCACCAAACTGGCTCAAAACCCCCCAAACACTCTCACTTTATTAAAAACAATTCAAGAGTGCTTCAGACAGATCATGACTTATCCTTCATCTTAATAATGCATCATGCATTGGCTCTGACACCAAAAACTTGCCCTAAGTCATATGTGCAGTTGGAAGATCAGGTGAGTGGGCAGGCTGCTCTCAATCTGATACGTAGTTTGTATCAGTGACAATGTGAAAAAAACTAGCAGAAAGGGAGGAATGTATTGGTTTCTGTAGCCTCACTTTAGGCCATCATAGCCCATAGTTTCATTTTCCTTGAAAAGCTAAGCTGTGATTAAACCCATATCACTCAAAACACCTCTGCACATCATCCTGTCTGTCTTATTATGCAATGTCATTTTAGTATTTTTCAGCCTTCCTAGTTTTAATCAGATGATGTTTGTGTTCCAGAATTATCTTAAAAGATTATAGGCTATGAAATCTATGTCATGAACTTGCTTCTTGCCCCTGCCCCATTCTTCCTCTCAACCCCTTGGACCTAGACAGAATTACTAAACAGTTAAGACAAAGACTAGATCTAAATTGAAGTTGTAGCACACAGTTCATTTCTGGACTAGCTGAATTCTTAGTTGAGGTCGATGGATGGTTACTAAGACATCTGTGTCCAGCTGGGATTTTGGTCATCCATCCTTGCAACCTGCTGCATCCTGATCTTATCAGTGGAATATCAGACACTGTGTGGACTTGCTTGGGAAAATTTGTGAGAGAAGAGTTGTTTACATTATCTTTCATTCTCCTGCTTAGAATGATTTGCTGTGTGGATTTACTTGAGCTAATATTAGCTATCCCACAGTTGGATATCTGATCACCCTCTGTGGTCAGCTGGGGCACAGGGAGGTCTCCAGTGTGTGATTCACTCAGTACCTGTGTCAGGTGTTAGGGTGAATTTATTTGCTTTCAGAAACTGCGTATTTTGAGCTTGGGAGCTAGGTCAAGCCACATTCTTCATTTTAGCCTGGGAAAGGTTTGAGTAAGTAAACGTTGTGTTTGTTATTTACCCTTTATTTCTTGATCTCAAACAAAGAAGAATGTCTTCTGTCTTTTGCAGCCTGGCTAACTAACCCTAGCTGGGTTCTGTAAAGTCAGCTCAATAGGATTCAAATGGCCACTCCACCATGTCTCTTACTCCTGAGTTACTTTCCTTTTGGGAATAATTAATGACTAAATCCCCCCAGCTTATTTCCCTCAAGCTCAAAAGCAATTAGGCATGTTTATCACTCACTGCAGCATATTTATTCTACTGAGAAACAAATGAGCACCAGGCAGCAGCCCTGGGAGCACTCAGCTCTTGCTCCACTGCAGAAGGCTCTGTATTCCCTGTCTCTGTGCAAGCAGAGAGATCTGCTGTCCCAATGTAGCTAATTGCAATGGAAGCAACTCCTTGCAGATGTAAGACAGGCGGGATTAATCCCATTATTTTTTCTCTATAGGCTGTGACTTCTCAAGTCATTCTAGATGGCTGCATGTCAGTGCAGATTAATTGGAATTTAACTTTCATGTTCTGCCATGCTTAGGGATGAGTGCACTAAAGAAACCTTAATACAGTTATTTCAACTGGAAGACTTAATTTGCTGTAAATTTTCAAGCAATACTGGAGGTGCAGGTATTTCAAGGACAATCTACTGAAGACTTAATGTTGTTGATTATGTTGACTACAACTCGATAGTATATTATTACTATTATTAAAATTAACCTTTTTGTGCTTTTAATATCTTTAGCTCCCTTCTAGTTATATTCTTGGTGCCTCTTCCACTGAGGATTTATGTCACTGGGGTTAGGATGCAGTGGGCAAAACTGAGGAGTGGTAGTTTGGCCTTATTAAGGTAACTGGATTTCATTACTGGATATTGAATGATTCCTTTCCATGATTAAAGTTGTTTTCTTCAGAATGAGGTTTCTGGGGTTTTTTTTATTTTCCATTTTCCTGATTGCTCTGTTTCTTCGGGTGTATACAATGGGAATGGCATGACAGATTTATTTGAGATTGGTTCTTTTGAGAGAAAGAAGAAAAGTTTTATTTGGCTACTGAGTGAGAGTGAATGATAGCTTTGTAGTTGGGAAGGGAATTGACCTGGATTCCGTTTCCTTCAATCATGACAATTTCTGTAGTTCACATGAAAGTCTTCAACAGAAGGTTAAAAAAATGAATCAGGAGCAGAGCTGCGACTTCCATGCCCTCCACAACTTCCCTCATTGCTAAGCTAGAAAAGTTTGCCTTTTTCTCTGAAAAAGTTCATTTTTGTTGACATATGTTATCTCTGCACAATGGCACAGCCTCAGTGGAAGGAGGGGGGTTTTTAGTGCAGTGTTTGAGCAGATGATGTATGGGCTGAGCAGAGATGGAGAGAGCTGTTCTGCTTCAGGTCCTGCACTCAGTGCTTCATTTGTGCCACTCAGGTGTCACTTTGGGCAATGTTGCTTAGGCTGGCACAAGCAGCCTGCAGCTGTGCAGGAGTTCCAGCTGAGGTCTTTCCTGCCAGCTTGTTATGCCTACTTTAGTACTAACGAGTGATTTTTATCTGTATGACCAGAATAGAGGTAAATACATCTGAAATGAAACATAAAGCAAGACCTATGCACAGCTGCTGGGAATTGTGTGTAATGTGTGGGATCAGCTTGGTCCTGGGCTCTCGCTCTCTCATGGCATCTCGTGAGGCAGATTTTGCCTTTCTCCACCTGACACTGCTCCCCTGCCTGTGACAATACACAGAAGCAGTTTACTGAAATTCTGCGTTCAACAGAAAGGTCCTGTCATCAGTGTTACACTGTGAAAGTGTACATAAGCTGTGGTGAGATGGGATAGGCTGATATTACCCCTCTGGATGGTAGAGACATGATGTGTAAAGAAAATCTGTGGTGATTTAAAAAAGCTCAGATTTGGCTCAGATCTTGAGACAGCGGTGGCAGTTGTGAAGAGGGCTTAGGGCTTAGCTGCCTCCTGAGGGTGATGGGGGATCCTTGCTTGTCATTGGAACAGCCCAGGAACTCGATCATCAGCTATTAATGTATGGAGTGTGGAAAGGGACACAACGGGACATGAATCTTCTGTAGCTGGTTAATGGCTGTCCTCCTTTCTTGCAGCCATAAGATTATGTTGTCAGCCACACTTGGCCTGGAGATCAGACCCTGGGCACTGTGGTGTCTTAGGAGTGTCCCTGAGTCCAGAGCAGTGAAGGAATTTACTGGTCCACAATTAACAAAACTAATGAAGTTTAATTTCTGTCTAATGCAAAAGTGAAAACTACGTATTGTGAAAACTAACTTCATTCCTCTGAGGCAAATCCTTCTTCATTCATCTGCTGTATTGTTTTCCTTTAACCATCTCTGGAGGTATCTTTCTGTGCTGCCCTTGGCCTTCCAGTGCTCTCTGTAGCCTCTTGAGAAACTGCAGGGCTCCTTCATTTTAGTAACTTGATAAACAGCTCAGTAACAAGCTGTTGGATTAGTGTGGACAAATACTCTGGACAGACACTGAAATTCTCAGGTATGTGAAACTTAATGCTTTGACTTCATGCTGCTCTTATCTACACCTGAATCTATTCTCCAGTTGTGCAATGCAGGTGTGTTCTCTCTGCAACAACATTTTGTTCCTGTTTTCTCCACAAATTTTCCCTGCTCAACTGGTGTTTTGTAACTAAGGTGCTGTTTTTAACCTGATATCCTCCGTTTTCTGAGGGAAAGGCAGAGATGTTTAGGAGCTGAAACTGTGATGGTCATTATTACAGCTCTCCAGCATCTCCTTTACTTGGCTTTGAAAATTAACAAACAAGAATATTCCAATTTCTGTTTTAGAATATGAAGGTGGAAGGTCCAAGCTGCTACTTTGAAGTGCTCTGCCTTTAAAATGTCAATTTGTCTTCTCAAGTCTGTGAGGGATTCTTACTATATTCGCTACTTAGATTGTGTTTTAAACACATGAGATTTTTAAAATGTCTTATTTCTATGACAACAGCGCTGTGGCAGCTGGCAGGAATCCCAGCTGTCCTGTGATCAGTGCCATATGAATGTGTAGTGCAGCCCCTGACTCGGAGACCTTCATTTCCATGGATGAGGTCTGCAGGAGCAGGGCAGAGGAGGGGGATAGAGAGAACTGATATGGCCCCATTTTTAGAGACTGTTAGTGGCAGCTTTGACTGGTTGCTGGAGTTGCTCACAAGAATCAGACCCAAGGTCCATTCTCTCACAGGGAGAGCCCAGGGAGTGTGTGAGTCCTGCAGCAGCCAAGTGGTGGTGGGGTGCAGCAGCCACATCTGTTGTCCACTGACACAAATTTGAGGCTGACATGAACCCTGAAGTATGAGATTAGAGAGCTCTCCCAACATGCATGTTATAATTAGCACATCCTAAATACTACATAATTGCCTAAATCTCTGCTTGTATACTGAAAATTCAGGAGCTCAGTGACCTTCTGTTAGTAATGTCAGTAGGGGTGTGGAAATCCTGTTGTAGTTTTGGTTTTGACATTTCCTATCTCCTAAATCAAGCACTGTATTTTAAATGTGAATGTTTGAATTTTCCTTTTATTAGAGCTGTCACAGGTGATCTCTGAGAATATAAGATTTCTGTAAGCAGCTTTCTGAAGAGTATAAGAAAAAGTATTTCTGGGTTTTTTTTTCTTCATAGATAAATGATCATTCTAGTCTTCATTTTAGGGAGATAATATAGATTTTTAGACTTCCTCATATGTAATCTGAATCTAGCTAAAGATCTCTTTCATGAATCATCCAACTAATGCAGAGAATTACCTGTCCCTGCTTTCATGGTGGATTCAAATTCCTTTGAAGCTTTTCTTTCTGCGTCAAGTCATGACTTGCCAGAGGCTTTGCAAGAAGATTTGGCATGCTGGAGGTAAAAGTAAAACTGTCAGATAAACTTTTCAAGCACTGCAGACTCAGTGAGTCTGTACTCATCCATTACAGGATTATCATTGCAATGAAATTATGGTTGGAGAAAACGTCTTTTGGGATTTCTCTGTGCACAGAATAAAAAGGGCTTGCAGAACTGAGCACAGAATCATTTTTAAAATAACATTGTTGTATGTATTTTTTTTTCTCTGAGATATTTATAATTTTGCCAGCTGTATATGGAATGATCATATTATGTCAGCCTTTCCCTCTTCTACTTGTGCTAACAGGAATATTTTAAGTTGTTCAAGCAAAGGGTGTGGGAGTAGTATGCTGTAATTTCTGTGGAATTTCTGATTAGAAAACGTGTTCACATTTAACAGTTTGGAGGACGAGGAGGGTCAAGGAGGAGAAAAGTACAGCAAAAGCTACAGTCTGCACAAGAATACCTGAATGTTTTATCTTTTTTTAGCTGATATGAAATTGCAGTTATTGAGTGGAAACTATGGAGTCTCCACTGGTGTTAGTGAAACTGGTGCTAGTGAGTTTCCATGGAGTGGAAAGAGGCGATGCACCATTTTTGATTCTCTTCTGAAAGCCTGTTGCTTTCCTGTCGCATCAAAACCAGTTTCACATCTGGTAGATTGCTACAAATATTTGCTTGTTAATTAACCCCAAATCTAGCATTCAAAAACTGAAGACTTCAATCTATTTGATTTAGTTTATATGGATCTTTTAAAACATGTGTAGCACCTTTAATGAAGTAAGAAATATTTTTTTTGCATACAGTCAGACTATCATAAGCAAAATACTGGGCCTGGAACCAAAATTGTGATGCTCTTGGTCTCCAATATTATAATTGTGTGTTGTTGTTGTTTTGATCCTGGTTTTTTAGAGTTAGAACTCTGTGACTTTACGACATGATGTCAGCCATAAAGGATTATGACATCATTAAACTTAGATGTAACTAAATGAGGTATTTCAAGCTTCTGTTTAGCTAATGTTTTCATGTGCCTGTAAAGCTGTACAAGTTTAAACTTAATTTAAAACTGTTAGACATAAGCCAAACTAACCAACAATAAAAAAAACCCAAACACAAGTTCCAAAGGGATGTGTAAAGCTGTACAGAATGGCAAGAAGACTGGTGAATTTAGGCACTAAAAGCAGCAAGAGCAGAAAAAGCTGTAACAAAGTGGCAACAGCAGACTCATGTTTGGATACATCATTCCCACTTGCTGCCATTGTAACAGGAATGCTTTTGGTATAGAAATAGTTAAATCCCATTGATTTATTGTTATACTTCCTAAAAGTGCAATTCCATCGACACCCATGAGTTTTCAGCACAGCTTATGTCTTTCTTACATAAAAAGACATAAAATTTGTTTAAAGCACCTTCACAGTGCTGATTCTACTACTCTCATTTAAGTACTGAGATAAAATTTTGCATGCAGATGAATATAGAAATATTAAATATATCTAAAATATTTTCTGTATGAAATCTCTCTATAAAAATATGGTTAAGCTAAGGATCCATATGTCTTGTCTGGAAGGTAGGAAGGGGCTTCACCGTTGGTTGACAGGGGCTTACCTGTAAGAGTCTGTAAATGGTAGTGCAAGCACCAAAGCAAGAGCTTGGTTAGAGCACATGGGAGTGTGTTTGCAAAATATCTCAGTGTGGTGGCAGCAGGAGACTGAAAGCGCAAGGATGGAAGTATTGCCTGAGGTGTGTTGGAATCAGGTTTTCAGACTGTTGTCAGTGCTGTCTGCAGTAACTGAGTAATAGCTGGTGGCTAGGCTGATCCCTGCCCATTTTGTCTCTTTTCCTGGATGATTGCAGATGCAGGTGGAATACTGGGCCCCAGAGTGAATGGGGAGCCACACTATTGATTTCTTGTTAGGAGTAAGCAGAGGTAAAAGCTTTTTATGTGGCAACTGCCAGCTCTAGAGGATAGGATTTTAATCACTCTGCTCTGGATTCTTTTTTTCTTAATTAAGCTGCTCTTGGAGAATTTCTAAATTTATGACAGAGTAAAATTCCTTATTATGAGGAAACCTGGAGATTTGAAAACAACGTAAAAGGAAATTCAGTGTTGTAACGTGGGAAACATTCCTTAGCTCGTTGCATAACATGTCAATATGTTTTTGTCTGCTTGACAATATGTAGGAAATGCCTTTGATTTTGTGAAATTGCATGTAATTTCTCAGCATTTCTTTTGATTCTATTGATTAAAGCTTTTCTCCCTGCCTAGAGACATTAAATAGCAAACCATCTACTAAAAGTGGATTGATAACATTCCCGAAAATTAACATTTGAAAAAAAATTTTAGTCTAAATATATTTCAGACTGTTTCTGTTTGTGTTCTGAGATGAAGAGGAAAACAAAAGCTTCTGTTTTAGTCTGGCAAAAGGTTGCAATACCTGATGAAATACCGGTATTGTCTTCACACTATGGGGAGAGAGATGTTGACCATGGCAAAAAAGCAGAGAGGTACCAGGAGATGTGGTGTAAAAGTGTCATTGCAAACACTGTCCCATGTGGCTGCATGTTTACCACCTGTATCTCTTTTCCAGGGATTGATGGATAATCAGCCACTCAGCCCAAGGTATGCTGTGTGTGGCTGTCAGCAGGGAAAATACCCTGATTGCAGTCACTAACTCTATGGGTAAGTGTAGGTTATAGAGAAATCCCCAAGCCCCAGGTTTTGCTAAAACAATGAGGTGGTAAATATAACACTGGGGTGATCATGGAGAGTGATATTTTTTTGATTCTGCTTAGTTTTACTCACCAATGTCTTTCTGATTATGGTTTCTTACAAAGAGCTTTGTGTGAGCAGCTTTTGGGCTGTGAGTGGCTGTCCTGAAGCTGAGAACATGCTCGCAGGAATAAGAACTCTCCGTATGTTTGAAGTGCTGGGTCAACCACAGGGAATATTTCTTGGCAGGTTGAGAGAAAAAGCTTGTGCATTTAACCTGGTGGCTGGTTTTGCCAGGTAAGAATGCCGTGTAACTTAAAAAATTTGTTTATCTGTCTTAGGAAAAGAAGGAACAGAGAAAAAGAGTTACTCAATGCTCTCTGTGTAGGCACAGATTCAGTGGAAGATAATTCTGTATATTTGCTTCTCCAGCAACTGGATTATCATTCTAACTGTCCAGTTAAGACAGACTTTTAAGTAATAAAGTAATCTCTGAAGGCACTGTGCATTTATACCCTTTCTGTTACTAAAAAACAAGATACACGGGTTTTATTTGAAAGTGAGAACAAGGAAGTCCTGGCAGTGGCTGTTCTGTCACAAGATTTTTCCTTACATTAAAAACCTTGAGATACTGACAGATATTAAATGATTTTTTTGGACTGCATTCTTCCCACAGAAAGAATGTAACACAGAGCCCCTGGATTGAGTTCTCAGTGTGATTCTACGCAAAGTTTTTGCTCTAAAATCCTGTCTCCATTGGACTCACATAAATTGCTGTTGTGGCCATGCTGCAGTAGCTCATACATCTGAGGAGCTGTGGGGCTTGGGAGGGAGCAGAGTGATCTGTGCAGAGCAGTATAAAACACAGGGACTCACTTTCTCTGTCCCCTCTGCTGCCCCAGAATTCTGCCCTGGATTACCCACAGGCCAGGTCAGGATCATGTAGGGGAGCTTTTCCTTGCCTCACATCTGTGGAGTCACTTCTTTCTAATCACCATGTACACCACTGGGTCTGAAGCATGAAGAAGGGAAGGGAAAGAAGAATCAAAGTATTCACAAGTGTAAAAGATTATGTAATTATTATAGGAGTGACATAAAATACTGTGTAAAATTACAGGCAATGGCAAATATTAAGCAATGCTGTCTGTCTATTTTTAAAACTCGTGCTGAGCTAGCCCCCAGGCAGCCAGACTGTTCTTTGTGCTGGTGTGTGCCGTGGCATTGTCTGGCTGTTGTCACAATGAACGGGGTGCAGGGAATGGGAGTGGTTTAGCCACAATGACAACTTGTGACAGTGCAAGGTGTGACAGGAAAAAAAATGAGAAAACCACAATGTAGGATGTAGCAGTTTAGCTTTGCTACATTCAGCTAAGAGAAAAGGGTAATTTTACTTTCAAAAATATTTTTAATGTATTTCTTTTACTCTCTGTTCAATGTTTATGGTACACATTTATTAAGAGTGATTTTGAGTTTGCCTTTCTGCTGTTTGATGAGAACAGATGTTATTTTCTCCCAACTTCTTGACACCTGGAACTGTCAAAATTCCCCATGCTCATTCAATTATCATCGAACAAGCAGGATTTATTCCAGCAATTTACCTAGAAGGACCAATTCAACACAAGATACCCTTTTCACGGATATTAAAATACACTTAAGAAGTCCTGTTTGTTTCATTGGAATGAGTAGCTGTCTTTTAAATAACAAAAATAAAAATGCAATTTTATGAAGTCACCTCAGACAGCAGGAGTAACACTGGGAGTAGATGGCCCTGGCTGAAGGAATTTACACATTTGCATTTCACATCTTTCAGTTCTAGTATCTTAAGGGGAAGTCTTGCACCCCCCTTAAGTGGACAAACATAATTTTCCTACAGGTGACTATTGTGATTGATATTTGAGACCTGAACATGGTGTTTTGGTCACATTCCTTTGCCCAGCACTGAGCAGGATGTGTGTTTTCAAGTCATCTCATGTCTAGCAGTGTTTTTGTTTTAACTTGCCTTTGCAGCTCCAAACCCAAAATGTGAACTAAAATGTGTTGACTAGAGATACAAAGGAGGTTGCAGTCAAGCAATTAGGATTTGGTTGAAAATTTAAATAGTTTAAACCACTGCAGCAGTGCCATGTGGCAGGATGGGCTCAAGGGCCAGTGAAGAGCATGATGACCTTTCCCCCTTCCCCCCCTTCCCCCCCCCGTTAATTAACTTAATTAATGTCTTCTGTTTTCTAGGAGTGGGTTTTTTCCCCCCTCCTTTACTAACCTTACTATTTAAACCTTGTGCCACCTGTGTTGTAATAAGTTAGGATTTTTCAGTTGGTGGACTTTGGAAACTTGTAGATAAAAGTAGTTAGGAAAAGGTAAGTTAGGCTATGGGATGTCTGTTACAAATATGCAGGAGTTTCCCATCCCATGCTGCCTATCTCTTTGAAAGAGGTTTTTGAAAATTAAGTATCTGCTGAAAAGGTCTGTGCTAAACTCTGTAAGCAGCCAGATTTCCGTGAATACTTAGAATACAAAATAGCATAAGGGGGAATGAGAATTCATTTTTCTCTAGCAACTTGATCCACTTCACTAAAAAAGCATGGAAGGTAAGGTTAGTCTCCTTGTGTTCATGTTATAACTTGTTTTCCAGAAATGTGGAAGCAGCCAGTTGTCCAATATGCCTCCTTTCTACTTCCTCAAGAATGCCATTCTTTGAATGCCTCAGTCTTGGAGCCCCATATAGCCTTGTAACAAAGGCTCCAAGGTCTGAATGTGAGTTGTTTCCAGTTGTTCAGTGTTTTCAACTTCTTGAATGACTTTGTTTGTTGATATATATGTTTTAAATTGGCTCCTGATTATAGGTTTGTTTTTTTTTGGATTATGACCTGTTTTAGCTACTGCCTCTTACCTGACCCAAAAAGTGCAGTACGATCATTAGACAGTGTGAGTAAAAACCTTCACATTAGAAATGATGACAAAACACGTGGCTGCAACAGGAGCAGAATTTCAGTAAAATGTTTTCTAAAAACTTGTAAGTCCCATTTCTATAGGTCTCTTAGATATGTTTTGAATTTTTTTTTCTATAAGTTATTTTGGAGCCTCCACTGCTTAATCTCCTTTAATGTGTGTTACCTTTCCAAGAAAAAAAAATTAAATTGCTTGAGGCATACCTCAGAATTTTCCCACAGGGAACTGGAGGTAAAATACCAGGTAATAGAAATTCTGAGGAATTCACACAATACATTTCGGTTATTATGTAATTGCTTAAAATTATTACCAGTAATGTTGGCATTAAAAGGAGGAATCAGATACCTACTGGGTTGTCTAATAAGCTTTCTATTTTTTTACTTCTGAATCTGAATGATTAAGAAAGCAATCCATCTACCTTTCTAATAACTTTGGAATCTCACAGTCAAATTGACGTAATCAGAGGTTAAAAATGTTGGAAATAACTATATCCATAAAAGTCTCCTCCAGGTAGTAGAGGGAGACACTGTAGGTACTCTCTTGTGCTAGTTGAAAAGCTGCATTTATTAATATTTATTGTCAGACAGTGTGCATAGGAAAGAACACTCACCTGCTCCTAGTAATTTCCTGAATATTGCAAAATTTCAAAAGCACTTGCATTAACCCCAGAACTAAGTCCAAAGGAAAACTGCCATTATCTGCTCTTGTGCTCAGTGATCTGGTTTATTTAATCATGTCCTAGGTCCTTTCTAAGCTTTTGGGAGGAATTCCTGAGCAGAAATGGGAATATTCATTCTGCTAACGTGACTGTAACATCCTGGTGTGAGCTGCGGCGTGTTTCCTTTTCCATCAGCTAAACTGAATTCTGATTGCAGATGGGTGAGAAACTGGGACACAGCAAAATTCGCAGCAGTATTAGTAAATGAGACAGAAAGTGTACTTTGCTATTTCCAGATATTGTGCAGAAGATCATCTGAGCTGCCTGCCCATTTTGCTCAGCTTGATGGGATCACATGGGCTTTCAAAGGTTGTGACCAGGAAGTACAGCAGCTGTTGGAATCCAGCATCTCTGGGAATGGGCCAGTGAAACATTGAGCTGGGTCTTCACCACTCCAGTCTTAGTTTCAGGAGCCAGCTGTCCCATTTGCAAGGATCAGGGAGTGTAAAAATAAGTGAAAACTCGATGGAAAATTACCAGGTTGCAGGTGCACACTTGCAGAGCTTGGGAGCCTTAGTCAGTGGAAAGGGGTGTGCTTTTGACAGGTTTTGGGCTTAATTATGACGAGCTTGGAAATGTCAAAATATACACCATCCCAATGAGACAGATAAAGTTTCACTGTTTGAGTTCAGGGAGGATAATTTCTGTCACTATATGAAGATATTTCCTGTTTACTCAGCATGTGTGGTATCCTCCTATAAGAAATAAGCATTTAACAGCTGAGGGTGGCATTTTTGCATTCTTTAGAGCACTGACTTCACCACTTCAGTTAGCCAGTTGATTTTTACACAATCACCTGCCCTTCTACAGGAACCTGAACTTGAAAACAAATTATCAGTAATGTTTTTTGCCACTGAGCAGCAGAAGGTAAGAGTGTCAGTAAGACCTGCTGATGGCCAAGCTGCAGTTAAGAATTTTAGTATATTATTGCCTGACATCTGTGTTTTCTAATATTTCTTAAATAAAAGTCAGCTTTACAAGACATAAGATATTCTCAGTGTAGTGAGCACTGTCTTCATTCTGTATTAAGGTGCAAATACAGGCCCCTGAGCCAGTCTGGAGGGGAATTATAACACCTATGTGGATTTGCAGTTCTTAGTTTGCAGATTTCCATTTGGACCTCCACAGCTGTTGCAGCAGGATCATTATTGCTAATGGGATGATCAGGTACAGGAAAGACGAGTGTCTGCTGAAAGCCTGCCTGTTGGAAGCTGGGATCCAGAGTCATTCTTACAATGAATGGTCCTGCCTCCTTTGGATAGTTGGTGGCTGTTCTACCAGCAGGTGGGGATGATTTTTCTTCTATTCTGGCACAGGTGACACGTTGAGCTTGCTGAGCTGATTAATAGCCCTAAACAAAAGCTTCAGTGTTTACTCTTCTAGAAGGAGGCTTGTCAAATTCAATCAGTCATTATATTTACATGGCAAATGGTTTTTGGGATATATTGTAATCAGCCTCTGTATGAATATTTTCCTGAAACAAAGCACAGAAACTTGACAGTGTTTGGGGCCCTCTGCAATAAATAGAATGGCTAAAAGAATGTTTGCAGCAGGAAGATAAATGTTGCTACATTTTTAATAAGTGCATTTTTTTCTTCCATAATGGAAATTCTTTTGCTGTTTTTGTTGGGAATCTTCTTTGTCAGAGGACATACTTATCTCCTCTTGTTTAGGCTCAATTTATATGCTAACTGCTTTGGTAAAATGCCAGGTGACCTTGTGACAATTTTGTACACATTTGGACTGGGGCCCTTGTGGTGTTTGTTTCTGTCACTAGTTAGGGTAAAGTTCCTTTTCTTGCTTTGCACTGCACAGGGAATACTACCTTATACTTCTAAATTCGTAAAGAAGAAATAAAGATGTGCAAGAAAGGCGCTGTGTTTCTTTTGGGGAACAGATTTTTATGGTGCAGAGGTAGTTTCAATCCAGCTTTTTGAAATTGTGTGCTGTTTCAAGGCAGAGCAGGCACATTTGCAGGGTTACCATGTCCTGTTCAGAAAGAAAAAATTAAAATTGTGCAGTTTGGCCTAGCAAGGGAAACTCAGATAGTCCATCAGTTTTTGGTACTGTCAGCTCTGTACTTTGTATTACCTTGGCAAAATTTCAGCTAGCAGGCTTTTGTAGACTTATGGATTGTCTTGACAATGACTGAAACTTGTAAAAAAATCTTATTTCATTTGGTGACTACAGAATGGTTGCTTTGTAAAGCATATATTTTCTGTGGTTTTCTGTAATGTAATTTAGTGCTGTAGCAAATGTTTTATACCTTGTTAGGAGAACTTCCCCAAAGGAAGTCTGAAAGTTCACTGTAGAGGCACCAAAGCCATTAAGAATTGTAGCAGGACTATACATGAACAAGAATTCCTGCTCATTATGGTGAACTGATACTTTCACCGTAAAACCCATTTTAATTCATGCGTTAGTAAGAACTGTCTAGCAACTTAGTAACAGAAGGCAATTGTTTTTCTTGTAAAATTTCACTTTCATGAAATTCTTTACACATATATTACAAAAAAGCCCCCAAACAACCAAACCAAACCCCCAACCAGTGTAATCACTTAAATCTTTCCCTAGAAGAACAATAAAGACAATTCTGCTAGGTAAATAGGAATATATTGTAAATTACTACAAGCTTGAAACACAACACTGTAAGGAACTGCAGTTTAAAAATTCTTGATTTTAGCATTAGTTTGATAGAATAATGACAGATATGAGGGATATAAGTAGAAATTCTTAGGTGTGAATACACAACCTCTGAAACCCTACATTTGCCAATTTTTTAAGGAATGTCTGATCTTAATGTATATTATTGATTGGTTTTCCAATCCAGAAGCTCTGCTTAATTATTAATACATCTCTCTCCAGGAATCTCCAGTTTCTAATGTGTGTTTAAAAGCTAAACCTCTTCCCTTCCTCCCCCTGCCTCTGAGAGCCCTAAAACACTGACCCTTCCTTGTGCCTTTGCCTGACTAAGCTGGTGTTTACTCAGAGCTGCAGTACACCCTATAGAAGAGCTGGGTTGCCATTTACTCTGTTAATATCTTAATTTCATTAAGCTTGTGCTAATGGCCTCAACACTTCCCTTCTAATGGAACATTTCGAGCTATTGATTCTTCTGCTCACTTTATTGTATGCCTTAAGGTACAAACAAAGTCAGGGGGCTCAGCTCTTTGTTCTGCAGATATACTCCAGAAGTGCTTCTGTACAGTTCAGAAAAAGCCTTCCAAATCAAGCTGCCCACCCCTAAGTCTCACTGAGTTTTAGGTGCTTGGGTATTTTAATAAACAGGCTTTACTGAGACAGGAGTTCAGTTAATGGAAATGCACATTCTGTACATCCATCTCCTCTTCCACACACAGATTTTCCCATAATGACTGTCTAGAATAGAAGCATCCAAGATTTGCATGTTTGATTTTTCTGATCTTGAGAATGTATGCTGCCTTAGATTAACATCCCAACTGTCTTCTAGAAGTTACTTAATTGTTTTTTTTTTTTCCCCTTGTATTGGAGCTGCAGGTTTTCCAGACAAAATATTGTTATTTTTTGAATTGCATAGTACTTTCTCTTTCCTTAATCCTAATGACTCCTGCAATCCTACTGGCTTGGCCAGTAAAGCCCTAGTCAGCATGAGTGACACTAGGATAATCTGCTTCACTATGCACTTTGATAGAAATTAATTCCACTCTGACCCTGTTGTTTTTCCAGACCAATCTGTAGCCTGTTCCTTGACCAATTTTTGAAAGCTATGGCTAGAGCAGTTACTGTTGAGTTTTTGTGAATACAGAAAAGCCCAAGTGGTTTATTCTGTGTATTACAGATTGTTGTGAAGGTGTAGTATTTTCCTCTTGCAAGTTTGTTTCTTGTTTTCCTCAGTCTTATAAGAGTAAGAAAATGTGTGTGCAGAACATTAAAATTTATTATGGCAGTCCAATTGATGAGTTCAGCATATCCCTGTGTGCCAGTTAAGATGGAGAGGGCAAATGTTAGTTATTCACCTTGGGGAAAAATGTATTTATTCCCTTGCAAAAATGTCCAAGGTAAACTTTGAAAAACATTTTTCTGAAATCACCATCTTAAGGGAGAATTTCAGTGCAGCCTTTCTGTATTTTTACTTACTTGTGCAGCTGAGAGGAAGAAGGGGGAAACAAAACCTCCCCACAAATGTATTTGTACAACAAAATAGAGAAAAACATATACTAGAAGCTTGCTTTCTTCCTACTACATTTACTGAATCAATAGTTCTACCGTGATAACTTTTAGAATTTTGCCTGAGGTTTTTCAGTTGATCACAACTTAAGGGAAAAAATAAACCCACACCAAATCCACAAACCTGGACAAGAGTCTGCTCCTTCCTTTGACTTGATGAAGAGCAGGATTTATTTTAAAAGCTATGCTTAGCCTGGGCTTGACTTCTGAACTGAACTCCTCCTGCCTTGAATGCGTGTGCTCGGGTCGTTGTTCGTATCTTGGGAGCAGTGCAGAGAGCAGTGTTCCGGGCAGGACATGCATTTAACATTTCCCCTTTTACTGCTTGCGTGCAGGAGGTTCATGAGGATTTGCTGTTGCAGGCAAGTGTCGAATTAAGAACATCAGTAAGCAAACTGAGTAATTCTCTCAATTTCTATATCTTATGGTGTTGTCCAGAAAGAGGAAAGAGGAAGATGAGGAAGTCACAGTGTTGCAGAGGGTCTCCTGTTCCTCTGTAGTCTCTTACATTTCTTCCTGAAAGTTTCTGGAAAAGGGAAAGGGACTGAAACCTGCCTTAGAGCAAAGTTTTGTAATAATACTCCAGTGACAATTAAATGTACTCGTGTCTTTTGCTAATTCCTTGCACAAGTCTGCTGAATGCTGCCCTAAATGGTTGGATTTTGCATGAAAGCATAGAAGATGGAAAAAAGTAATAGAAATGTCAAGAAATCATTTATTGTTTTCAAAGAAACAAAAAAGAAAAACCAAGACCTTGATTTTTAAAGTAAATGTATTCTTAAACTTAACTGTTTCAAATTAATTCTAATACCATTTTGATTGGCAGTTTAGGTGACTTTGTGTCTCAATAACATTTAAATATTTTGTTTCACTTGGGTAACTACCTTGCATGATAATTTTTAAATTGCTCATTTAAAATCAGTGCTTTACAGGAATTCTTCTGAAGCAGCAACAGTCTTTCTTCTGCAGAATGAAAGGGAGCAGAGCCATGCACAAAGTGCATAATTTTAAAAAAGATGTTCATAGGTCTAGTGTGAGCTCTGCTTATCTTTCTTCCTGCTCAGAGATGCCTTTGTTCATAATAGAAAAGGACTCTGCACTGTATTAATGTTTTGCCTTAAACCTCGAGCAGCACTCTGGCTTTCACTTCCTTTCCCTATTGTGACCATTACAGAGAGTGGGAGAAGGATTTATCTGATGGAAAGTTTGTGTCAAGGCTCCCTGTAAGGGAAGAGGCTCAACTCAACCCAGTCTAGAAGCCTTTACATTTCTCCATGAAAGCACCTGCTTCTCTCCACAAACGGTAGAGGGACTGAAGCTTAATAACCCTCATGCAGATCCCTGCTGTAAAAGGAGCTTCAGCTGACTCACCCACATGTAGATATCCACTTTGTGAGTGTTTACTGCCAGAGGAGATCAACCCTACGTTAAAGGTTTGTCAGTCTAAATCTCTTGAAATCAATAGATTTAATTATGTGACTGAGGTTGGCCAGTTTTAAGATATGTCTTTTAGAAGCAAAAAAAGCTTGTTTTTTCTTCTCTGCTAAACCAATATTTTGTTGTGTCTCATGTTAGACATTAGCTCCTCTTATGAGGTGCTGTAGCCCTTTTAGTTTGGCTGGATCAGCCATTTATAAAGTGTACTGCACAATAAATGCAGTCCCAAGATGTTTATCTCAGTATTTTAGCATGAATATCATTGTCTGTTGTATTTGTGAATATATATATCTATAAATATATTGACATACTGGCTCTTTGTTCTGGTTGCAACTATAATAATCCCCTATTTCACTGGTGGTTAAATCTTCATTGTATTGAGCCTTTTACTTGGGATACTCAGGCCCATTTAAATAAAACAGTAGACTTAGCATGTGTTGTGCACAGCAATGCTGCAGAGTCTCAGCCAGAAACCAATACATAAGACAGGATGCTAGTAAGCAAACAAGGTGTTTCTATGCAGACTGGAGATATTAATTTATATATACAAACTCAGGAAATTATTTCTACTGCCATCTGGGAATTTTGAGCGACAAGCTATTATGAGTACTAAAAACCAATTTATAGTAATGATTCAGTTCTAGCTTTTCCTTTAGGCTGCTGCTTCCACTGGGGACTGGGAATATGAGACTGGGTTCTTTTGTTTTGTGCAGATTTCAGTGCAGCATCACACAGATAACACATCATGTGTGAGGCACAAGTTCTCACTTTTTTCCTTTTTCTTCTTTATCCTAAAGTATTACAGTAGTGCCAGGGTCACCCCAGCATGCTCTGTTACAAGCTTGCAGTTAAGTTACAGCTTACCTTAAAAAAAATCCCAGTATTATAAAGAAGCAGTCATGGACAGGAAGGATTTGTTGTGTTTTGTCCTTTATTGTGGAAGTTACAAGAACAGGAAGGTTTTTCCCTGTGGTACAGCAGGACCTGCTGCACTTTCTGGCTTGGAGCTGAAGGACACTTCCCAAAGCAAGGGGATAATTTCTCCTGGTGAAGAAATTACCTTCTCTGATAGGATGGGAAAAGTGAAAATGGAAAGCACAAGGGACTGAGACCCTTGGCTTCAGTGGGAAGTGGATGCTGGCTGTTATGGGTACCCTCAGTGCAATTTGGGTGGTTGCCAGCCTCTGTTTATATAATGGGAAAAGGAAGCCACACACTCTGAAAACAATTTAATTAGACTTAGGTCTCAGGGGCTACTGGTCTGGTGGCTTTCACAAACACTAAAGCATTTATTCATTCCATTAAAAAGTGAAAGCAGGGAAAATAATAAAAATGGGAGGAAAAAGAATACTTTTAAATGCTGCCAGTTAGAAGGAATTTGTAATGTAAAGATTATGGAACGTGTTGATTTTTAAAGGCTTTATCTAAAGTCCAAGATGTGTAAAAAAAAAAAAAAAAAAAGTTGAAGTATGAAGTGTTTCACGGGTAACCTGAACCTCTCTTCAGGTTGTTTTAATATTTTGTGTGTCATCCCTTACCCACTGGAGATCCAAAAGGGCATTTGTTGTTCAAGCCAGTGCCATATGCCAGCATTTGAATGTGCGTATTGGTTTTTAAGGAGGATAACCCCCCACAAAACAAAGGTGAACTAGAAGCAACTGATGCCCTGTGATAGCATAGTTTAAAACTCTCTAAATAGTCTCCAGCTCTCTTGAGATCAAATGAAAAACAAATTTCTTCCTACATAGCTGAGGACACGTTCTGCTCAGTGTAGGTCGTACCAAAGGCTGTGCTGCTCTGGACTAACCAGACCTGCCCTCATCTGGACATCCAGCTTTGCCTTGTGCTGTACCAGCCCCTTCAGAGCCAGTTTGGGCTTCTCTGTGCTGGGTTTAAATACTCATTTAAAATCAGTACAGTCCAGGAGGGGTGGTTCTGGTAGCCACAGTGCTAGGCTGCAATTTAGAAAGCCTGGGTTTAATGCAGTTCCATAGATATATATCTGTTTTTCATCAGCAGACAAAACAACCTAATGAGCTGTACTGGGTAATGACAAGATGAATATAAATAGCCCTGTGCTTTAGAATAACATCATGTTATGCACAGTTGCCAACTGGTTGTCACAACTTGTTACCTGCCTTGGCAATGTCACACTATGGGTTTGGATGTGTTTATGACAGGAGAGAGTCTGAAGGTCATGCAGGTCTCACTTCAGTGCTTTTTTTATTAAATACTTACCTTTCATATTTTTATTCTTATTTCCCTGAGGATACCTTTTAAAGTTTTTTTCTGTGTCAAATTAATTTTATTCAGTATATTTATTTACTTCTAGAATGGCTAGGCATAAAAAGGGAAGATTCAAGACAAAAAAAAAAAAAGAAAGCAAGCAGCAGATTCTGGCACATGGTGCACCTTGAAGTTAAATGGACACAATTTGGGGCATCAGGCAAATTAAAGCTGGTTGGTTCCATCCACTTAGTTCTGGTTGCATATAAAGAGTTAAACAGTTGCTGCTCATTATATGTAAGATACTAATTAGGGTGCTTAAACTGTGTGTGAAACAACATATGGTATGTGAAATCATAAAGGAGATTTTTCGGATCATAGGATTCATTCATTATTTGATAAGAATATTTAATTTATTGACATCACAAAATGAATTAATTCAAATTAATTTTTAGACTCTTTTATGAGCTTTTTATATGTGGCCACAGAGCAGGTGATTGCCATCAAAAGTTCAGTCTAAAATTTTTGTGAGTTTGCAGCCTTTGACATTTTTTTTCTTCAGCAGAGAATTAGTTCAGTTCATGGTGTCCCAAACTCTTAATGCCATTAGATCCATCATGACGGTTAGGAATGAACCATATTGTTTAAATTCTACTTTTGATAAGGAGCATTTGTTGAATTTCTTGGTTTGGCAGAGCTGGAGGAGCACAGGCTCTTTCTGAGCTCTGGGTGGAAGAAAGTGGTAGTGAAAGGTTTTTAGTCCAGAAATATATTATGCCCTTTGCATATGGCATTAAGGAAGAATAGCCACTCTTCACCTATGTGGCCATACATGACAGAATAAAATTGTCCCAAAATGTGACAGGGAGTCCTGAGAGTATTCTGATACAAGTAAACAGTTTGTGTTAAGAAATTAATCTGCACAGTTGGGGCTTTTCTAGGAAAATCTTATTGAATTGCCAAATTTGGGTAGACATTTGAAGGCAACAGCTATTTCTGGTTAGTTTGAGACTGGCAACTGCAGTTGTCTGAGACTTTCCAAGAGCTGCTTATCACAAAGTGTTTTACCTTCTGCCAGCCATAAAAGTTGTTATTGAAATGAAAGATGTTACCAAGATTCATCAGGAGATTTACAGGGCTCTGACTTTATTGAATTTCTCACCTCAGACAGACAATGACCGATGTACTGACCTTGTCTCGTGGAATTTTCTGTAGATTAATGTCTTCTGCACTTTTCCTCCTTCTTTTGTTCTTCACCCTTCCAGTAAGTCCTGCTGGCTAACTGTCAATGCCTGGAGATATTCATGGATGATAAGCCCTTGAGATTTCTATCCCAGCAACACTTGAAAAACAAGTACAAATTCTGAGTTTCCAACTGATGTTCAAATATAATGAATGCTCCTGTAGACAAAAAACAGCACTAGCTTGAAACCCCTGCCCTTTCCAGAGCCCTCACTTAATTAAACAAGCTACCTGCTTGCACCTGCAAGAAGGTGTGAACTAAGAAAATCAGGTTTATTTTGATGCTACAGTTTTGGCAAACTGTAAAATCAAATCCTTCCCATTTCCAGAACAGGCTTGGGAAGGATGTGGAATCTCTAAGGAAATAATTCAAAGCCTGAGAGATGTGAATATTTTTATGGTATTGATTATTAATGAAGTCAAGGGGAAGAAAGGTATGACTGTATATTTTTTTTTAAAGGAAATTTGTTTGCAAAATGTCACCATTATTCTTACTAACTGAATTGGCACTCTTCTTCTGGCAGCTAAGACTGTCTGCACAAAAATAAAACCTGGGTTCTAATCTTGCTTGTAATAAAACAAATGTCCCCAGTGAATGTCTGCCAGTATTTGGTGTTACTAGACTGCAAATCAGTTAAATCTCTACATGCTGCAATATCTAGATGAGTATCTAAGGCTCCAGGCTCTTACTTTAATAACAGCCAGGACTTAGCAAAGACAGTTTTCTTTGAGCCCTGAATTTTCCTGTCTTTGTACGTGGTCTTCTTACAGTCTGGTCTTGGAAATCTTGCAATTAAAGTATCACTATCCCCAAAGACTGATCTTTTAATTTGTAGTTTTAAAGCAGTCTCTTTTCATGAAGTAAAAGGAACTTGCATATAAATACGAGTACCTTTTGTATAACTGGGACGTTGTACAACACTAAACCTAACAAATGCTTCCTGTTGTATAGACTACATGAATATTTTATTTATGAACATTCAAAACAGAATGATCTTGAATTTATTAAGCAGTGAACAATTAAAAGAAATAATTGCAGGTTAAATGTAGGTGAAGTGATTTGAATTGTAAAGTAGAAGAAAGAAATTCAAGGTAGTATAAAGTTTGAGTTGAGGATCCCTTCCTGTCATATGCGCACATTGAAGTTGGGAGCATAAGTTCATGTTAAGTCACATGTAAATTAAGGCTGACATTATACTGTTCTGCCTGGTATCTCTGAATAATTAACAGGGGGGGAAAAAGAATTGTACAGTAGATCTTCAGTTTGGAATTCCCTAAATTTAAATATCTACTTCTGAATATATATGTTCCACTCAGTCTCCTTACAAATCCTCTTACATCTGGTCATCACCATGTAAAATTTGTGTTTTCACATAACCGTACTCTACAGCCAATAGAGTGAAACTCTCTTGAATTTAAATGCTTAGGAAATAATTTTGTTTCAGCTGGGAACCACAGAGTAAATCGAAGGGGGAAATTGGAAAATTAAGTTTTCTGTATTGTATAATATTAGTCCATGGAATTGTTCTAAATTTTCCTGTGAGTGCTGAGACTTGTTATTCAAAATATGTTAATGTATAGGTGTACACATATTTTTTCCATTGTGATGGCATCAGCTGGGACCTTTCTGGAAGCAACCCAGTGTGGTGGGGAAATGGATCTGAGATATGAGAGTCTGTCCCTGATGCAGCTCTGAAGTAGGGAATGGGAAGTCTCCGCTTCCTGCTTTGGGTAGTCAGGATTGAAACCTCCAGGACTAATCCATCTCTCAGTGGGAGATTTTTCTCAGCTGCAGTTCAGCTTCAAATCTTACTATATCAAAAGTAAACTCTGAATCTCAGCAAAAGAGTCTGGAAAGTGGAGCATCCTCCTCATCTTAGGGGACAGATCTGCTGTGGCAATTTGTGAAAAAGCTACAGTGAATAGAAGTGTAGCACATCACTCTTACTGCATCTGCTCTCCAGATTTTTTATATCAAACAATATTTTGTTTTAAAATGTCCCTGAATTCAGCCAGAATAATCTTTTTAAAATAAGGACAATTAAAGAATTAGGACTAGAGTAACTTCTGTACTGCAGTGCCAGTAGCTACTGACTTTTGTACTGCAACCAGGAGCTGCTGACAGCTGTAGTGTCAAACATTTTAGTGGTTCTTCATTCAAATTTATTTGAATTTTTTATTCAGTGAAAAATACTATTTCGGCCCTACAGTCAGTCTGGGGTGAAAACAACTTAAATTTGTGAGTATAAACAGTGTTTACAGGATAAACAAATACTCTATGAAACCATGTACAGTTATCGGTACCAACCCCATTATATGAAAGGTAGAAGAAGACAGATGCTCAGTATTTGAAAGAAATTTAACTTGCAAGACTCTGAGATTTGGGATTTGTTTTCTTTTTGTTGGTCAGAAAACAAACTGCAGGGTTTGCCTGTGAGAGTTATGGAAAGTTTATGACAAAAATATTCTGTAGGAATTAGCGCAGAGGCCTAGAACCAAATTTTAAAACCGTGATGTCTCGGATTAAAAGTGATCCCTTTTTCTGGTCTTGGTTTGCTACAAGAGAGTGTGTATTGGAGTTTGCCTGTGCTAGGAAGATGTATTTACTTTGTATTCAACCAACAATTGATTTCAAGATACAGATGGCTAAAGGACATGTTAATTCAGTGTTTTTTGTCAAAAATATGTACTGTACCTTTTTTTCAGGTCTCTCATTGAGTTTACTGAGATATTCTCGAGGGAAAATTACGAAATTGAGAAGACCTAGTGGTTCATTTCATGTAATTGGAATTTATTTAAGACTCTTCATTTCTTCAGGCAGCTCTGGTAGAGATGTAGCCTTTGGAAGGCATAATGCCTGTTAAATCACCAAGACTTCTGCTCCTTACAAATGAACACACTGGAGCTTTGAAAAGAGAACTGCTCTTTGAAACTGCTGAACAGTCTCATGTACAGGTTTTTCTGCTGCATGATCTCTGTACTCTGCTTAAATTACCTTTTAAAAGTTTTTAACTTATATTGAATTTCAGTCACTGAGAATTTTTATTCAAGAGTGAAAAAAATTCTTCTGCGTAGTTCAGCGAGTGCTGGATCAGATCTTAGATGTGTCAATTCTGCCACTGACTTCTAGGTTTGCTAGTTATTAGCTAGAAGAACTTTTAAGTACTTTGTAGGAAAGTGATAATTAGGAAAAAAAAGGTGGGAAACAATATTGTTTATAAATCAAATCTGTAACACCTTTGCAGTTGTCCCTGTGGTGAAGCAGATGTTTCAGCTTGTTGTGGTTTAGTTGTGGAGTTCTTTGAGGCAAACTGAGTTTTGATTTTTGGGAATGTTTGATTGCAGCAGTGACATTCATGGTGATGGGCAGCTCCTTTAACAGTCACATTGAAACTTCTGCAAGCACTGGCCTGACTAAAAAGCTCAGAGGAGGGCAAGAGCTGGAGCAGAGCAGAGGTCCAGTGCTCCCAAAGAGCAACTCTGTCTGATCTCCCTTCTGCCCTCCTGCACCTGTTTGCATTTTCATTTGCCAAAGTCCTTTGGTTTCAGTGATTAATGGGGTAGCTGCTCTGTGTAATTAGGACATCACATACGTATTTTTCTGGTGTTTTGATTTGAAATGTGCTAGTTAGGGAATTGTCAATATATTGCCTCTGATATCTTTTCAAATGCAAATTTAAATCTCGTACTTGTCTGCAGTAATTTGAAAAATAAAGTCAATATTTGACTTTTTCAAAAGTATTACCTCCTTTTCTTAATCTGTGTTGAAATTTGATGCAGTTGTTCTCTTAGTGCAGGTTTTCAATTTCGAACTAAAAAAAGGTAGGTGAAAAAGGTGTTTAATGTAGTAGACTTCATAGCAGCTATATCATCAGATATCTGTGGGTCTGGCTTTGGAAATGTCCATAAATTCCATAAGCATATGAGTGGGGTGTTTCTCTGGGTTGGTTTTTTGTATCCCATTGAAATCTTGGTGTTTTTTCCATTATACAATCATTCCACACAACCAATAAAAGTAAATTTGATGTGGGAAGGAGTCATCAAAGCAAAATATCTTTCACTAGTAGGTCAGACAGGATCCTTGAAAAGGAATTTGATCTTGTTCCTGTTGGGTAACTCCTAGAAAGGCTTTAATAGGTATTAAATATGCACTCCCCTAGGCTTGCAGGTGGACTGAAGGGACAATGCAGAAAGATTCTTATCACTTCTGGGTGACAAGTTTTCTTGGCATCTGTCAGCAGCAAGTGCAGCTGTGCTTGCTATATCATTTTCAGGTCAGCCCCAAGAAGACAGGGCCGTTGTTTTGGAAGGGCAGATTTGGATGCAGTAGCTGAAGCAGTAATGGTCCCTGACTGCTGTGGAAGTCACTGTGCTTTCAGCAGGGATGGGGAAACAGAAGATGTATCCAGTCCTGAAAAACCCAGGCTCTGTGGGGGTAGCAAATGCTGGCAGAAGAACGTGGAAAAGAGCTGGTTCTTCAACCACTTCAGCTGTCTCAGGAGTAACTGTCTGAGAGTTTGGGTGATATTCTTCTGCAGTGAAACTGCCTAGATGAATTCAGGTGATGCTGGAAACCTGGACAATGTGGAATTGTGCCCTATTTTTAGAGCCACAGTGTTGCTCAGCTGTCAGAGGCATAGGAAGGGAAAGGAGCTGTGTGTGTACAAGCACAGCACCCACTGTTCTCCAGCTCCAGGGATGTGTTTGCTCCCACTGTTAGGATGTCTGGATGTTTGCAGTGTATTTAACCTCACAGCCTTCCCCCTGAAATGGGGAAGTGCTGCTCACTGCAGTTTTGCTGATAGGGAGCAGAGATGGATGGGTGCAGATGTGTGTGCCTGAGGGTGTCTATAGAAGTGCTGCAAATTCAACCTGAATCTCTGGGCTTGATACATTTAATTGCTGTCACATCCCCCCACCTTTGAGCTATTCCTGTGTGAAACCCTAAATGTGCTGAAGTGGGCTTGTTTTGCTCTTGCTTTCTAAATCTTCTGCATGTACCTGAGCATTGCTGAAGTACTCTCAGTCAAAGAAATGATTCATGCCAAGGTGAGTTATCTGATCTTCCATTTTTTTTGTTGAGAACCTAACCTTGAAGTTCACATTTTGCACTGAGCTGAGAAATTATTTTTTGTGAACTTCATAGATTCCTACCTACTGCAGAATTCTCTGACTGATGGAATTCCATTTTTTCTGGGATGTAACTCATGTCTTTACCTGCTTTATTTTCCCTGTTGTCAATTTAGATTTGTATTTGTTGATACTAACTTTAAACAGGTTTTTTTGGGATTTCTTTTTATGAGGGTTTTAGCCTGTTACCATCCTGTAAATGGAGGAAGCTTCTCAAACTAATGTCTGAGCAACCAATCTTCTGCTTGGGTGTATGAAGCTGCTTCAATATTAAAAAAGGAAAAATATTTCCATAGCAACCTATTAGAAGCACAGAATGTTTTTGCTGTGTAGGGTTTTTGTTGTTGATGTTGTTACACCCTTACAGTGGAGATTTTTGACTGCTGTAACCGAGCCATAAAAAGTAGCCAGTAATAGCACAGCAACATTTGTTTTTCTATTTAGGACTTTGTTCTGCATATATACTTTTATAAATAAATGTAAGCTGCTATTAACGAAACTACCTCAGGTTTCTAAAACAGCTACATATTTTGCCCACATTATCCAGCATTTCTTCTGAGTCCTGATAGAGAAGAATCAACAAACCTGCAGAGCAGAAGATGAGAAAGCAAAAGGAAGTTAACCACTACATTCAAACAGCTGGATGACCTACTCTCTATCTCCCCAAAGAAGAAACATGCTTTGGCACTTATTTTCATTAAGGGGTGGATGTGCACCAATGTACCTGTACTAGAGAACCTCAGGATAATGGAATGGAGCCTAAATATTCAATTTCTGCTTTGGTTACATAAGGAAGTTGCACATTCCCATCCAAAGCAGCCCTGTTTAGTCTTTTTTGGGTGGTGTTCCAGGACATTCCTAGTCATTATGGGGGTGGGTAGTAATAACAAGGAAGGCTCTGGACTGTCCCAGTCAGGCTTTGTTGTGGTGCCAGATTAAATAACAGTGAGCTACAAGATTGCACTTGGCTTCATAAGCAGAGTGACAAAACACTGCTGCTCCTGAGTAGCTCCTTGTTTCATGACCATGTTGGTTAGGATTCCTGTTGCAAGATGAGGCATTTCTTTTGCCATCTGGTTGGCTGAAGGCTGGGAGGGAGGGGGTGTTTCAGGCTGCTCAGCCTTTCCTTTTGGTTGTTATTATTATTGTTATTAGCATCCATTTTTTTGCGTTTAAATGTCTGTGTCATAGAGGAACCCAAGAAAACTATTTTGGTTTTTTTAAACATCTTTCCTGAGAAGTTCCATATCTGCTCTGCATTGTCTCTTGCTTGCTTCCAAATCCTTTGTTTCCTGTCTTGCACCTCTTTACAGTATTCCAGATCCAGTACTGCTGCACTGACTGGATTTACATCTCTGTATCAATAGAGACAAGGTTTAGTTGTGGACTTGGCAGTGTTAGGTTGGGTTCTATCTAAAGGTTTTTTACAACCTAAATGATATGAGGAAATAATGGAGAAACAGAAGAGGCAGTATGTAATTTAAAGGTCCATTTGTTCTAAAAGATAGACAAAATTACATTTATTTGGCTTAAAGAAATTATTTCTTTGTACATTCAGCTTATTTTGGTAGTAATATCTGGAATACTTGAATTTTGCCCCAGGACCTTGCAGTTGACTTCTCTGTTTCACTCTAACCCTTTTTTACCATTGTAAAACTTAATAGCCTTGAATAAATATTTAAGTGGATAGTGAGTGGTCTCTCAAAAAGGAGTTGACTGAAGAAGTGGGGCCTCATTTTACATTTGGTGAAGTAACTGATTAACAGAGAGGGATTAGAGGGTAGGGAGTGCTGCCCTAATCCTGTCACTTCCATGTTATGATTTTGTGGAAGACTTGCTCATTTAGTTCAAACTGATTCTTTTTTAAAAAAAATTGATGTCACTATTTATTTAATTAAAAATGCAAAGGGGAGGTTCAGAACAGTTGGAGTCACTGCATCCATCTCAGGAATGTTACAGTTTTGCACCAATTTACTCAGTACCACTAAAAGGTTATTAATTTGGGCTATGTGCTTCTTTGTAGATTCACAGACTGGTGTATTTTAAGATTGATACAGGAAGTCCATACTTGTTACTGCTTAGCTTGGCTGTAATGTCACACCACTGGTATCAACCAAGTGACACCACTTTACATTTGTATCCCTGTTTAGCTTAGGAAAGCTGTGGTGATTGTTGAGGCTGCTGATGTAACAACAATACAGTGTTGCATGTATCCTGACTGGTGTTTGTATGCTGGTATGACTGACAAGATGCATGCATTGATTAAGTTTAGGATGTGATTTTTAGATTCTTACAGAGTTTATATGAAAATTTATTTGCAAACTGCAGGAATCTTGTCATATATATAATTTGCTTTCCTGAACCTTGTTGACAGTGAAACTTCAGGCTGAGAGAGGTAGCTCTACACGGGGTCAATTTGTGAACCTCCAGCTTAACTCAGCTGCTGTTGGCTCTTCTGGGATTGGTGTCCAGAGGCCTCTTTGAAGAGCTGTCAGTTTAGCTGGCAGGTGTTTATTCTGCAGTGGTGTTATCTCTGGGCAGAGCTGATCCCTATTTCAGAATAGCTGTGACACCAGTAAGCACTGAGGCTAACATTTCTGAGAGTAAATTAAAATAGCTTGATCCAAAAGCCTGCACTACATCAAGGAAAATCTTGACTTGTGGAGATCAGCTGTTAGCTTAGTAAATGGCTGACATGCCCCAGAATACCATCATCCATAGTTCAGTGATCATCTCCCACTTGTTTGTAAGGCTTCTTCCACCAGGAATCCTGGTATCCTAAAACTTCCATTAACATTGTGGGATTCTGAGAAATGTCTTTTCTTATTTCTGAAAGAAGAGTTTACTCTCTTTTCTTTTTAATTTGAAGATTTGGAGTTTTTTCTTACCAACTCTTCTCTCATGGTTACTTGCTACCAACAGATCTCTTCTATTTTCCTTTTTAGCACTGGAGTAGTTAGCTACTAATAAACTGTATTTTATAGCTGGAGTATATCTATGTGGCTGAAACCACAGGTTATAGAGGGGTATTAAAATTAAAATGAGTCAAAGCTTTGTTCTCTGAAGATATTTTACTCATAGTGTTTTAAGCGCATTTGTTTTTCAAGGTGATACTCTCCTTTTGTGCTGCTTTTTGAGGTGGTGAAAATGTACTAAAATTAAGTAGACAGTGTACCTACATAATGCCAAAAATTGCATTGCTTTGTAGATTAAGCACCTGAACTTCATCCCATGGTGACATGCAAGTTTACTGTGGTTTGGTGTGAACAGAAAGCAATTTTCGTGGCTTTGTAGTTCAGTTAGTGTACCATTTCATTACAGTGACTAGGAACCCTCTGCCTTCTTTCCTCTGAGTTAAATCCAGACTTTTCTAAGGCTCAAAGTAATGTGTACTTTTTCTTGTTTTATCTTTGCTCTCAGGATTTCCTAATACTCCCACAGCTGCCTTACATGTCATTCTGTTTTTCACAGAGGTATCCAGGCAATTCCCTTTTTTTCCTCCTTCCTCTGAAGAATTTCAAAGATCCAAAAACAGAACCCCAAAGATGGGTTCAAGAGATGACAGAAAGGCTGTGTTCAGGTTTGCATCTCTGTTCTGCCATGGATTGTTAAAGTCTGCCATAGACTTTTAAAGCCCTTGATCTCTCTGCCTGAAATCCCCACCTGTACAGTTTTGGCTTGTTTCATGAGAGAATGCTAAATTCTTGTATGGTATCTGATGGGACTCACTGGTGTGCCATTACTCTGGTTAGCTGCTGCCTCTTCTTTCAGTTCTGTGTTCTCACTCTGCCATGCAGACCCCTCAAGTTTTCGGGCTGCTCAGAAGTCTGTTAAATCTGGTTCTGGTCGGAAAAGATCAGGAAAGATGTAATGACTAAACAGGATTGTGCTGCATGCTACAGGCGAATCTCTTTGTGGTCATCTGGAGCTGTGCTATGACCAGTACTGGAGAGTGTTAATTTATAATTACAAAATCTTCTAGGTGACTATTGATTCACCTACAATTAAAAAAAAAAAAAAATAGGTGTCTTTTACATTTTGAGAAAGAATCCTCAAGAGCCCCGTCATGAACATGTTAATGCATTTTGGAAGAGTGAGTGTGCTCCTGCAGCACATTCCAGCCCCAAATGAGAGGCATGCCAGGTCATTTTGCATGCCTGTCAATTATTGGAATGTAACAGATGTGAAGCTTGGAGGCAAACTGCTGTGGAGCAGCTCCTGTCCTGACTCGGGCCCTGTGTTAGTTAATAATATCAGCATCTTCCACAGATTGGTGAAAATGTGTAGATCACCAGGAGCACTTGGAAGTATCTAGAGATAGCAGTGCTGTGTTTCAGATGTGCCAAAGGTTGGAGGTACTTGAATTCTGATTCAGCCCCTATAGTTTGACTTGATATAAATGATATTTTCAGGTTTGGTTTGTTTTTTTTTTTTTTTCACTTTTAACAGAACCTACGTACAAAATTCTGCTCCAGATGTCTCTTCCATCAAGCAAACCCTGCATGTATGAGTCAATTGTATGTTTCCATAAAACAGTACAAGTACTCCTCTCCTAGTTAAAATAGCTTTTAAACAACCTGGGTGAGAGAGAACAGAATTATGGATTTGAATATTAATATCTATTGACTATCAAAGTTATTTGGCTTGATACTATATCTCACCTAATTCTGAAAGGTTTATCCAAAGCTCTTCCCTGTTTTCTTGTCTGTGTAACCTAAGGCAGGCAGAGTCCAGCTTCTGGAATAAACAGCACCTTGAACAAGTGAGCCATGGAGAACCTGAGATGTTTAGTTTTGTCATACAAAGTCCAGTAACATGTGCTAAAGCTGAGGTCGATCCTTCCCTCACCCAGCGGTGATGAGACAGCTTTTCTGTGGGGCAGTCGCTTTGTGGATGTTAAAGAAGGTGTGATGAACAGCAGATCATAACGTCAGAGTCCAGAGCTTTTCTCGGATGCCTTTTGCTTAGCTGAATACTCCTGAGGCATTGAAACCAACGCAAGCTGAGGATATCAGAGGGGTTTTTTGTTCTTCATGCTTTTTTAATCAATCAGTTGCTTAAAACGTTTCTGTGGTTTAAGGTGAATAGCCAGTTATTGTAGAATTTTACAGCAGCTTTAACTAAAACTTTACAAAGTTATATTTCATAACCCCTTCACTTCACTCAGCAGAGCAATTACTGACATCTCTTAGGGAAGCAGCAGGTGTTTTTTCTTCTCCCCATTATGAGTTTGGGAAGGTTCACTTCCTCACCATCCGTGGTGTGTCAGCATGAACCCAAACTCATCTCCATTGCCTGTCTCCTTTGGAAACTTTGCCTACACAGTGGGCATCGTTTGTCTCTGTCCTAATTCCCTTCTGACTGTAAATGCAATAGGAACATTTACAAAGAATACATCTTTTCAGTATATTGACAAAGCTGCTTCTGTAATTGTGTTAGCTGAACCAGACGATGAGCTGAAATCCTTTTTGAATTAGGGTTTATGTAACTCTAACCCAATTCCTGGCTAAGCCTTGCAGCTCGATCCAGAACAGTGAGCACTGACAGCTCGTGAGTTTTGCTGCAGTCTGAAATGTGTGGCCTGACACACTAACGCTGGGAGAGTTCAGTCTGCTTTTTCAGCTTGGATTTGCCCTGCTTCACAGTCATTTCCCTGTGGCAGTGTCACCTGGAAAAGAAGGAGAAAAGGCTCAGCTGTAGCCAGGGGTGTAGTAATTTCCAAGTGGAGCAGTTTGGGATGCAGCGAGGAAGCCAAAGGAGCCTGGTTGGCTGCTGGAGCAATTTGGTTGTTGCTCTGTTTCCAGAAGCTCCATGTGGGTGGAGCCAAGCTGGCATGGAAAAGCACAGTCCACTCTGCTTTTATCTGAAAGCATTTCCTGTGAACACAGGGAGGCTGCAAGAAAGGATGGAGAGGTCTCACCTATCACGGGGTCTTTTACAGACTTAGGAGCGAGGGAAGGCCTCCCATCGTTTGCTTTCTTTAGCTCCCCTCTGTTACATTCTTTCCCCATTGTGTTGTTTGGAAAATGGGGGTGAAAAGCAATAGAGCAATGGCATAGGTAAAGAGCTGGAAATGTATGTGTTCTATGAATTTATTAAAGGTCTGTTGAGGAGTGAATGCACAACCAAGCTGGGTGGAAGCTATAATTACACCAATGTTTCAAAACAAAACCACAAATTCCTGCCAGACCTGCATCTTGCCTTTGCTACTGCTCTAGAGTTTATTTTTATTGTTCAACTTGGCTTGTGTTTCCAAAATACCATTTTCATAATGTGTTTTCTCACTACACAGAATTAGCCAAGTCCATTGCACAGTGAGTGAAATACCTGACATTGGGTATTAAAAAAGAGGAATTGGTTTGATGACACCAAATTATCAGTGGGAATGAAAACCAGTAGCACGTGTTATACAAATTATGTGAGTTTTGTGCTAGATAAAGATATTTAGTAAGAGGCAAAAAGAAAAGAAAATTGGCTTATGATGACAGTCCTGATGGTCTATGCTCTTTTCCATTTTATGGACTTTGATGTGTAATTTTTTGAAAAAGAAAATATTTTTAACTGATCAGGCCATTTTTTAGTTTTTAACATCTGTAAAGGAGTAGTAGTTAGGATGTTGCATTCTTCTTACTGTATTTATTTGGAAATATCACAAGGTGGAATTTGAAGTTGGAGCAAAAAAGGAACTTTGTGCAAAACAGGTATGTTTTTCTTGCCAGACATTACTATTTAACTTTTTTCAGTTCCTGAACATGAAAACTTCAGTACAAAGTAAGAAAAAACAATTGACCTATTCAGCTCCTATAAAAATTTTAGCACACATCCAGTGGCATTAAATTTTGGACAAAATTTCTGGTAAGTAATTAGTAAGACGAAAATCAGCTTAATTTTTCACTCAAATAATATTTGACTCTCAGCTAAAGATAAGAAATCTCACAAAAGCTTCCATAGTCTGCATTTGAAGACTAGTAATAAACTCTCTATTGGATTATGACTGGGGGTTTTTCAGCTTCTGAGGAAAGAGGGGATTAATTGAAAATGTCAAGTTAGGTTTGTTGGATTATTGAGGGGCAGTGGGAAGGGTGCCAGGGCCTTTTTATTTCTTCCACAGTTTCAGACATGAGTCTTCCCAGATATGATGAGTGTAAATTTGGAGCTGTGTTCAAACTGATCCTTGAGGTTTACATGCATAAAAGATTTTTTCAGAAGTCGTTAAGAAGTCTTTGGAGTTGAGTGAGATTCTCACGAGAGTTAAACTGGCCATGCTAGGCAGCACCTACTGTCAAGATACTGCTCAGGGAGGAAGTGGAACAGAAAACTCCATCTGGACTCCTGAATAGGTTTATCATGTGGTGGCTGAATCTGTACTTTGAGCTTGAGGCTGATGATGTTTTGTGATAAATATTAGGAAAAATATTTGTAAATTCACATTGCAGGCTTACAGAAGGGATGTGTGGTTTATTTTTTTAATCTTTTTTCATTTATTAGATATTCTGATGAATTATTCTGTGATCCTTTTGACTTGCTGAAAAGCTGACTGTCTCAGATTTTGAGTTACTAAAAGAGGTGCTGTGAGCATGTTTCCCAAAGGTTTACAGTGGGGTTAGGTAAAATACAGCCAGTCCTTGACAGTGCTGAGGAGAACAAGTCGATCCTTGTTTTCAGTGTCTCTGGACACTGACAGCAGAATATCTGAGTTAATACATGGAGCTGCAGCTCTATTCCATAAGCCTGACAGTTTCTCCTTACTGTTTTGACAAAGATTATTGATTTCCATATTCAACCTTTTCTCTATTTGCAGTTGTTCACACTGTTAATCTAATGCGATGGTGTGAAAAAATGTACTGGTTTTTTTTTTAAGACTTCTTGGGGCTTGATGCCTTCTACCTGCTGGGCTTTTGCCTAGAAAACGACTGTTGCACTGCAATTTCACATCAGTTTTCGTCATATTACAGGTTTGATTTATATTTAATACACCTATATATTGTGTCTCTGTTAATATTTGCATATAATTATAATACATCTATTGCGTGATTATTGTAATATAGAGATATTAGATTATATTTGTATAAACATGTGATTTTTTTCCAATAATACGCACTTTTTTGTCATGTATTTCCTTAAGTTTCTTTTCATCTGTGGAGATAGATACATAATTTCTATGAATAATGACAACTTTTATGCATCTCTACTCTTGAGTTGTTCTGTAGAGAGTATCCAGCAAAATTATCATCTATATGGAGTACTTCCCAATAGTAATTTACTCTGTAGTGTGTAGCCTGCTGGGACTTATTATGCAAATGCTATATTTGCTGGCTCAACCCCATATTTTTCTGAAAGAATGTTTTTTTCATTGCATTGGAGGGAAAAAAAAAAGTTCTGACAAGGTCAGTATTCACTTCTTTCCTTACCTGTTACCACTGTCCTTTCATTACAAAAATGTTAAAGCAGATTACCTCCCACTGGTTGTATAAATATGTCTTAATTGCTCCATCTCAGTAAAGGCACTGAATCCCCACATGCAGACAGAATAAAACTCTTGCTGTGGGGATGAAAAAAATCCTGCAGAAGTAGCCCTGAGTTTGAAAATAACTTTAGAGTTCTCATTACAAGGTTTGGTGTTTCATTCCTTAGCAGCAGTCAGCTGCAGACAGAAACATGGGTAGCTGAGGCATGGTTAGATCCATGTCCTTTGGTCGTGTGCACTGCTTTGCTTTGGAGGAGCTGCAGCACAAGTATCTGAACTACAGAAGGAGATGCTGCTTGATTAAATGGGAGGCTAAGAAAAGTTGCTGTCTTCCAATATTTTCAAATTTCAAAATATGTTGAATAATACTGCTCAAGAATATGTTGTAGGCAACAAATGAGTCTTAAAATTACCCTAATAACATGAAATTACCCTAAACCATAAGAATTTTCCTTTTTGAGTTTCATAACAATTTCTTCTTATCAGTTTTTAATTTCAAGCTGAGGAACTTGACAGCAGCTGTTTCAAGTAAGTGCAGTTACTGCGATCTTGGAATTTTTTTCTGGCTTCATTATGCTCTGTATTAATTTTTGACTTCTGTATTGTCATAAGGACTTTGTAGAACTCACTCTTTACCCAGCGCATCCACACACAGGGCAAATGGATTCCGTTTGTAAATTCACAACTCCGTAGCATGGGCACACAATTCCCGTTTGTAAAAGTGCTTTGTGCTGCTTAAGTGACGTGTAAATGCCCAGAGGATTTTTATTTCTCTGTAGGTATTTGAGTGTGACCTTTGGTCACTGGGGCTGGCGGCAGAGCAGCCACAGGGTTTGAGAGGCAGCTTTGAGACGTGTCCCTGTGCCTCAGCTGCGCAAAGGCCGTGCCGCGGGGGCACAGCGGGACAGGGCTGAGGGCCCATCCCCAGGCAGTGCCCGAAGGAGGCGGATCCTGCTGCGTTCAGTTCCCGCTCCGGCTGCTGCTGGGGCCGGATCCTGCAGTGCCGAGCCAGGCGGGACAGATGGAGCCCATCGCCCCCAGCCCGGCTGCCTGGCAGCTCGGCTCCCAGGCGGCACCGCAGGCAGAGGTGCCCGGCCCAGGGCTGTTCCCGGTCCGGCCCCCTGCTCACCCCGGGCACCCATCCCAGGCAGCAAATCCGTGCTGCTCCGTGTTCTGCCTGAGGCTTCGGGAATCAGTCCCGGTTACCGCTTTGGCGATCTCGATCTCTGCCCTTGTAAAAAGGGGAGGTGAGGGAGCAAGGATGAAAGCTTAGTGCAGAGTTGGGTTTATTTTTTACTGCTTCTGGACATGGGTGGCACTAAATGAAGTGACATGAGGAGTCTTCTTTTGGAAATACTGATAACCTTCAAGTTGTCAGGGTTATCTATGATCCACTTACCTTTTTTGGTTTTAAGCCTCTTGCTGTCCTTTTCCCTCTGATTGTTTGAGGCGTTCTGGGGCTTTAATCAGACTGCTTTCAAAGCTTTGTATCTGTCATTTTCTTCATGTGGCAAACAAGCCTTCTCATTTTATTAGCCAGTTTCTAATGAACTAATACTGTGTAGTTTAACCACGTGGGTGCTTCTTGCTTTCCACAGGCAGACATCATCTCCTTTTATTTTTAAAATAGTTTTTTTTCTTTAAAGTGTTACAGAACGACTGTGTAGCAGAGGGTAGACTTGAGATCTGAAGGGGAACCGTTTTTTTTCCTTCTGTGGTTGATTGCACTTATTTCAGACAGGTTGTATGGATGGTATTCAGAACAGGAAGAGCAAGTTAAAAACTGGCAATAATGAACAGGCAATGTAATATTCCCCTTTCTGCTCACTTAATTATTTAAGAGTATGCTAAAAATTCCATGTATGACAGAAAAAGATGTATTCACTTTTATGCTGCTGGAAAGAAAAAGTTTTGTGTGGAACTAGAGTGGGAGTGTAGAAAAACAGGAGCACATTGTGTTTGGGAGGCAAATCAGACAAGCTCTCTTTAGCCATGTTATTTTGAGACCTTGTGTGCTGGAGGACTGGAGGATGGTTTTCTGAGGGATCTGCTCCAAAAGATTACTTGTACACACACCTCAGAGTTTAGAAAGACAAAGGGGACATGATTTATTTTTTTGTTGCACTGAGATTGAGAGCCTAATTCCCCTCTGCTATGCAACTCTCATTTGATTTTACCTGGAATAGGGTCAGTAACACCAATTCCAGGAACATTTTGTGATGTTACATTGATGTAAAGCTGTTGGAATCTAATTCTGTTTGATAATAAGCAAATGATACAGCACAGATGAGATTTGAAGAATAATAAGGCCCAGAAACTTCATGAAATTTTGAAAATATTCATAAGAAAATTGTTCAGAAATCTGAGAGCTATATGAGAGAGCAGTACTGAGTTGTAAGTCGAATTTAGAGTCAGTGTGAATTGGTGTAACTTCACAAAGACAGATGAGGTTAAAGGAGCCCTTAATTTTTGCCCTGGTATATAAGAAATTAGGCAAATTGGCAACATCTCTAAGAATATCACCAAAGTAAGTAGAGACGTGGCATCAACAGTGTTGTTAAAGTAGCTAAATTTGGAACTGTGTTATTTTGCATTTTTAGTATATTATGATGGAAACCAAGACATGCAGCAAGAATTTTTTTTTTCCTTAACCCCTGAAAATGCAGTTTTCCTGTGATGTGCTTTAAAGAGAGACCACCATAGTGTTTCTACTGTAAATTGCCTTTTAACATTCTGATCAGAGACAAAACAATGTTGTTTCCTAGCTAATATTTGTACCTATTTCTTGGGATATAAAAATGCTAAACCAGAGTGAGATCTGAGGAAACACTAAACCTGGACTCTCTGTGAGCAGTAAAGCAAACTGTAGAATATTGAAGTTAGAAGTGCTGTAAGCACAAAGTTTACCAAAAAGAAAAGAATCCTCATTTGAAGCCAGTGGCAGCAAAGCTCCCCATGTGTTACAGTGATTCCCTATTACTGTGCCTGTTTCATTGCCTTCTGTGCATTAACATGAAGTAAAATGAATGAACAGTGGCTCAGGTCTTCAGTTTCCTTTACAGATAGAAATAGGAGAGACGAATCTACTGTATTCAGTTAGGCTGAAGCCAAAATGGAACAACAAGAGACACTTTGGAAGAGAGAAGCAAACAGGAGAAAAATGGGGATGTTGCTGGAGATGATGAGCATTCGGTTAAAAATAAAAGCTAAACTTGGACTTTATTATGCAGCTGATATTTGTTAATACAGAACAAGTGAAGCTGTGGAGCATGAACAAACTGCCTTTCAGAGAAAGTGAGTTTCAAAAAGGACTAAAATGTGAGTCATGTAGCCATGTGTCAGAGGTAAAATGCCTCCTGCACTGCCGGTCCTTCTGCTGCTCACTTTAGGTCTAGTGCTGCTCTCAGAGAATTAAGATTACTAACATGCCATTACCCTCAGCTGCTCTCCTGTCTTCCTTCCTACCATTTCTGTTTTGGTAGGGGCCAGAGGCTTTCACTGAATGCTCCCTGCTGTGTGGAGCCCTGTGCAAACATCAGTCAGAGTTCCTGCCCTGAACGATTTGCATGGCAACAAGCAATCATGGTATGCAAATGAAACCAGGAGTGGATGGGCAGGAGGACACAAAAGAATGCAGACAAAATTACAGGCTACTTTATTATTGGCCTGGCTACGTGCACAATTTCTTTCAACAATGCCATCAGCCCACAGAACTCTACCTTATCTATCGCTTCACATGGTGACAGACTGAGGCCAGCTGAGGTTTGCCACCAAGTTTCATTAGATGTGAATTTGAATCAAATGCTGTTTTCCACCTGGGTTGTACCTTTGGTAGGCAGTGGTATGGTGCTCTTTGTAGCATTTCTCCAGTCTGCTTTCCTGTTATATCACTTTTTATTACCTAACAGTACTGGAACAAATAAAAGATGTTCTGTCTTGAGCAGCAGCCATAAGCAACAAGAGCAGGGCAAGCATGCATGACAGTGCTTTCCATTCCCTTCTGAAACTTCAACCGTTTTCACCCCATGGATTTACTGATATAGCTGTGGTTTCAGTGGTTAATGCTACCTGTGGTTTTCCATGCCCATTCCCTCCATTTCCCCTTCCATCAGCATAATCTTCTGCTCCTTGCCACACTGGACAATCACTTCCAAAGCTAAGCATTCCTTCTGCCAGGCTTTTTTTTTTTTTTTTTGGAATCAGGGATATATTGTACACATTCGATAGCCTGGCTAATGGACAATAAAAATGCACATCACTGCTCTAGTTCACATTAACTTGTGAAAATATCTAAGGTAGAAACAATTTTATCTGGGCTTTTCTGGTCACTGTTCATCCCTGTGTCATGTGCATCTGACCTGTACCTATTCACATTTTGCTCAGAGACACTAATTTAAATGAATTTCTTAACATTATGTCTTTATTTTTATAACCAATGGTGACATTGATAGCTAAGGATGGCATGCAAAAGAGGGGTGACTCACTCTTCATTGTGACTTTTTTGATGATGCTTTATTCTACATAAAAATGATATTCTTATTTCAGTGACTCTTGAATACACACTAGGTATTCTGAATTTTTCTGTCCGAGCTGTGTGTCTCAAATGTCTTTAAAGCTTAGGAGTGAAGAGTAAATGAAGTTAAGATGCAGTCTCTCCTAGGTGTTGTTAGATTTCTTTAAAATGACTTTTTTATGGCTTTAGATTTTAATATTCTTTGTTTCTCAAAATTGCATTTCTTCACATATTGTTTTCATATAACCTGCACTCTGACACAAAGGTTGAAAATATATTTGCTAAAAAGATCAGCCAGAAAACGAATAAAACTGTTGGATTGTTTTTTTGGTGAAATTTCACTACAGAGGAGAAGATAAAGCTCTATGCCCCTAAAAGGTTTCCTGTAGGGAAGATGAATGCTTGTGCAGGAGGCACAGCCTGCTTGAGATTTTGCTGTGTGATGCCCTCATACATATTTCATCTGAATGTACGTTAAATTACAAATAACAGCAAAACCAGTGTAAGTAACAAGTAGTGTGATTGAGAAGTCAGGGATATCTGCAGGAGAATGCTGGTGATGTCATTCCATTTGCCTTAGGCTGTTATTAACAATGTGCTGCTGTTCATTCCTGGAAAAAACATGGAAGCCTGGAAGCACTGAATGTATGATTCTGGGGGTTACAGGTGCGGCTCAGGCTTTGCATTCAGAGTTGGTGTCTCACTGCTCCTGCTGCAATGCCAGTTTGCTCTCCTCCTGCACACTGGGAATCCCTTTTCATTAAGTACGGGGACCTGTGAAGGAAGACACTGCTGGCTCTTGGTCTGTAGATTTGTTAGCCTGAGAGGAAAGGATGTCACAGTTCTTTGAAAAAACCCCAAACATTATTGTGGCATGCCGATGCCTGTTATCTGATATCCCAGGTGAGATAAAGGAAATGTTGGAAAATGTTAGAAAACCTACAAACCCATATATTGGAACACCTTCAAACAAACCTCTCCACAGAACCCATGGCTTTCTCCCAGGATGGACTGTGTAACCTCTGGTAGCAGCACTGCGGAAAGTAACTAGTTACGGATGATTGAAATAAAGGCATTTGAATAATTAGGTTTGATCCAGGCCTGCCTTGATCTAGTAAAATATTTAATGACTTTCATTTTGAGAAAGAGCTGAGTGCTTTTGCTGACTGTTAAGTGTGTGAGTAGCTATGAAGTGAGGCTGCTATTGAGGTGGTTTTTTGACAGGCCTAGAAGACAATGAATAAATAGCATTTATCTGTTACTGCTACTGTTTGGTCTCACTAATTACCCTAATTCCATATGTGGTTTGCTTTGTGGCTTTTCCCACCATTTTAAAGAGGTTAAGAATAAATTTTCTGAACAGTGCTAATTGTATCAGTGTACACAATACTCATCCATGTCTGTCAGAGTCTGCAAGGAGGTGTCAGAGGATGGACCAGGCTCTGTTTGGTGGTGCTAAGCAATAGGACAAGACAGCAAGTTCTACCTGAACATGAGGAAAAACTTCACTGTGCAGGTGACTGTGCACTGGAACAGGCTGCCCAGAGAGGCTGTGGAGGTTCCCTCACTGGAGACATTCCAAAACCAGCAGGATGCAATCCTGTGCCATGTGCTCTGGGATGGCCCTGCTCGAACAGGGAGGTTGGACAAGATGACCACTGTGGTCCCTTGCAGCCTGCCCCATGCTGTGATTCTGTGTATACCACATGTTACTTTAAAACGGGCTTCTTTTAATAATACAGGACAATTTTTAGAACAATTATATGTTATTGAAATCTTTCCTGAGTCTGGGAGATCATAGGAAATAACATAAGATCTGGTATGATTTCAACATATGCCTTGCTTTTACTCTCTCTGTTTAGTTATCCTTTCCTGCGAGTCCTTGTCAGTGATTTGGCAGCAGCAGGAAAAATCAGCTAAGAGTAACTGTCACCAGGAAAAAGCAGCTTGTAACATGAAGTGCCTACTCAAAAGAAATATTTTTATTTTTTTTTTTTAATGCATTCCAGATTTTTGTTGCTTTTCTAGATTAATACATTACATGGAATGCAAACAGGGAAACAGAGTGGGCAGATCTCCAACAAGTGATGTGAGCTATGTGAGCAGGACACCCTGGGGACAATGACCTCTGTGAAATGCTCAAGAGCTGCAGAAGATGAAGTACTCAAGTGTTGTTATTGACAGCAGAGGCTGATAGACCAGATTGTTTCTGCATCATGCCCTTACTCAGGTCCTCGAAAATGTACTTGAGTGGGGGCTTAAGAGGGTCTTCAGAATTTATTTACGGAGCCTCTCACAGTATAACCTATTTTTAGATTACAAAAGAGAAGAGTGCATTTTTCAACATAATTTCTCTGTTGTTAACTGTTTCTAACCAGGATCTAGATTAAAACAAGGATTAAACTAATCTCAAGGACCAAGAAAAAGTTATCCAAAGTGTTGTGAGGAAGAGCGAACTTTTTGTAGCTTGAATACACCCTTTTCCTCCTTGTGTTTTCTGAATTTTCTACACTTTCAGCATCTCTTATAAATATAGAAGCTGCATTCGTTACTAAGGATGGAACTTAAGTAACTTCAGGTGACCAATTAGTGGTAATTTAAACGCTGGGAAGTAGATTGTAGCCACCTGTATCCAATGCAGCGTCACTGATTGTGGGGAAGTGACTCCAGCAAGCAGAAGGGAAGGGGAGCAGTGGAGACTTGTGTTTTTCTACCCAGCAGCACGGTGTGGTCTTAAGCAGGAAAACTTTTTCTGGTGAGTACCCAGTAACCTTCTGGTAGGAATGAACTTGCCATTCCCTGGATATAGTGCAGGTTGGGGGTGCTTTGCTGGGATTAGCAGGATATACCCCTGCATGAAGAGACCTTTCATACCAAAACTGGTGAGTTAGACTTAAAAAACATTGCTATGATATATCACGGTGGTCTGTGGTAAATAGTTGAAATTCAGAGTCAAATGTTGATCTAGCAGTGGCATGGCAAGTCAGACTACTTTCAATTTAGTCTCTTTTCTAATGAATTATAAACAGTCTTGGCTTTATGTTGGGTTGAGTACATACAGGAGTTACCACTGTACAGGCAGGGCTGTCAAATTTAGTGTGCATATCTAGACTTACTCGTTTAAATATTGAATCCTCAATTGTCCTTCTGTAAATGCTCTTAAAAATAGGCAGTGATCACATCTCACAGGTCAAGCCATTTGCATTTGTTCCACCTATTTCACACAGTCTCACATAAGTGCATACGGGCTCTTTTATTTTCTGTGTATTACAGAATTAATTTGTACAGGGGCTGCAGTGGAAGCTTTGGATTTAAGGTATTATCAAATGGCCTTTTTAAAATTGATAGAGATTCCTGTTACTGGTGGGTATGCAACTCTCCTGTTCCCCAGGCCTATTTGCACTTTAGTAAATCTATTTGTTTCCTTTTATAATTTGTAGAGGGGAAGAAACTGACTTTCTGATTTTATTATTTTGTTTTGGGTTCTCAGCAAACTGTTGTCAGCTCAGTGGATGAGCTGTGCAGTTTGGTGGGTGGGGTTACAGGTGTGGGACCTCCAGTGCTGTAGGAATGAGGAAACCCCACTTTGTTAAAGACAGCTGGGTACATGTGCATCATAATCATTATTTTTGTGATATGCAGCCTAACAGGTGTAATGACCCTTAAAGTTATACTCATATTTATTTTGGAAGTTATGTTGAAATGCCTGAGCTTTTCTTTTATTCCTCTTTTCCTCTTGCTTTCCAAAAGAAGTGTCTCTAAGGAGCACTCCTTTCAGCAGCTTAGTCCTATGCTTGTCTTGGAGGTTTCTGATGCCAGTGGGGTTGCTCACATGATGAGCATTATGTCCATATTCTCAAGCAGCCTACAGGAAAGATGTCTGGCAAGGCAGGAATGAAGAAAAAAAGTCTAAAATTGTATCATTATTCCCATTAAAAGCAAGTTATAAAAACAGTTCTTTACAATTAGTTTCCCTTGACAGCTGTTCACAGGAAAAGAAATAAATCTCAAGATTCCTCTCCACTGAACCAAATCCCAGTGTAATTATTCCTGTGTGATACTACTGAAAGGAATATGAATGCAGAGATAAAACCTAAAAGCAAAATCTGTCTCCCTAGTTTTGTTCCAGAACTGTGGAAAGTGAGGGCAGTAAGTTGACCTAGAGAGGGTTTACACACAGTCCTAATCTGGTTTTTGATGTCTGCTGCAAAACAGTCCTGAAACCCGATTCATTTACAGCCACAGGTAATGAGCAGACTGGAATTCTAAAGGTGTGCTCATGAGGTTTCCCTGTACAAGCCACAGGCAGACGGTCTGGAAGTAAAAGTAATGTCTTTCTACATTCTTATTATTGGGATAATATTGGAATATGGGAAAGAAGTATCACTTCTCAATCTATGTGCTAGCTCCCCTTGTATGCAGCTGCTACAAGGAATCTCACTCTAAGGTGCACAAATTGGCAAAAGGTTGTGGTTCTTACCTCATATGACTGATCTTTATAGAGGTTCCCCAGGCACTTCCTATAGAAAAGAAATGCTGCAGAGAGGAAGATATTTATGAAGCAGTTTCAGGAGGCTCATTAACTTCCAGAACATGGGTGAACTTCAGGTAAAATAAACATTTAAAGGGCAGCCTAGCATTTTAAGGGACAGGTGGCAAGAATAATTTGTATCTGCAGTTATATTTATAAACATGGCATTTAAGAAACCTCAGATGCTGTACAAAAGGTTGTCACTATTTGGTTGCTTACTAAACAGGAGGAAAAATTGTTAGTAATGAAACCATGTGAAAATAAGAGATATCTAATGTCATACCTAAGGATCAGAAACAGATTGTTTGTCTCCAACGTCAGGTTGAAACCAACAAGAACAGCAAATGAACATTTTTTTACTCTCCTTCCTTAGGTTTTGACTTTAATTTTCTCACACTTAGAATGAGAAATGCTACAAGTAAAGTGGGATATTTTTGAATTGTCAGGAAGAGATTTTGGTGGGTTTCACTGCCAGTGCTAATTGTGCAGTGGGAATACCCACATTCCAGCAAACTGAAGAGCAACCTCGTGCTACTGGGTTACTTTTTATTTTAGTTTTTGCTCAAGCTAGTTCTGCATCATTATATCTGTGACTTTAAAACAGGTACTGGTTTAATACCTTTGCATGTGTTGCCAATTGTTCCTTTTAAGAAGAGAAATCATCAGCTGTTAACACTGATGTCCTTGACTAAAATTAACAAGTGGCTGTTGGCAAAGACCAACAGTCTGATTTGTTTCAGGTGAGGTGGTTCTTTGTTTCTGTGTGTCCCCTGGTGTGAATGCTCAGTGATCAAAATCTAGTTAACAGTTTTACGGAAGAAATATTGGTCAGTAGAGAATTCTCTTTCCAACACTGGCGTTGACTTTGAAATGCTAGCAGGGAAAAATAAATCCAAGTCAGGTTTTTAATCTAATCTTGTTTTCTCCTAATCCATGCTGTCAGGCCAGTGGCACATGAACAGCCACATACTTGCTGTGCAAGGTATTGTTTGTGAAGCTTTTTTCTTCAGGGTGAAGCTATGATATCAAGGTTGATTTTTGTCAAATGTTTTTGTTTGCTGTGTTGATGTCCCAGATTACCAGGGACTTAGACACCATGACTAACAATGTCTCTTAAAGTTGGAGACTTGAAATCTATTTTTTAATTAAAAAAACAGGTTAAAAGTTGGTCTTATTGTCCTTTGCCTGTGTTTAAATGAGTGAGGAGTAACTGTATGTTCATAAAATTGAAAGCACAGCAAGATGCAAAGTTTTAAACCTTAAGAGTAAGTAAATTTAGATTGAAGACTGGTTTTTTTTTAATGATCAAAGTAAATGACAGAAGTGGTTTTTTAATTCAGATATAGTCCTTAATGCTTTTTGCTCTAAAGTAGAGACTGCCGTAGTTGAATCACTGAGTTTGATGCAGAATTTACAAACCTGATCTGGATTAAATTTTGGAAAGATTCGTGTTAGCTGCAAGTTACTGGGGTAAAACTGGGTGAGGTTAGAGAGCTCCTGTGTGGGAGGTGCAATGTCAGGAGCAGTGGGGCTTTCTGCCCTTAGCCTGTAAATATAAAGAACTCCTAAAAATTCCTTTGGGCATGAAATTGAAGTATAATGTATTGCAGGTATATAGGGGGTTTTGGGTCAGTGTAAGGTCATCAGTTATATTGTACTAAGTTAAATGCTAGAACAATATCATAAATTAAAGTTACTGCTTTGTTGTCCTTACATGAAGAAGCTGAATGAATAAATTCCCTTGTGGTGAATTTAAAGTCTGGGTAGCCATTAGAATGGCTCCAGTGCAATTATTTTTGTAGATCATAATAGTCTTGAAAAGTAAATAGTTTATAAAAGCAAAAACCTTGAAGGAAATTAAAGAAGGCATAATGGCTTTTTGAGAAGCATGCCTTTGCATCCATATATACTATTTTTTTTAAAATCCAACAAATTAAATTGGTCTGTTAGTTATTTCTGCAATATTCTTTTATCTCCTGCAATCCAGCAAATCATTAATGAGTGTTTGTCCAGTCAGAACAGCAGGGGTCTTGATTGCCAGAATGTTTGTTTGAGGGGAGGAGGGCATCCTCAAAGACTTTTTTCTTCTCCTCTGCTTTTTTTAGTATAAGAAGATTTTTTAAAAGAAAAAAAAAAAAGGTTAAACAGAAGTCATTCTCTGCTTGCAGTTGCTATGGCCAAAGGGCCCCCACTCTTGTGGTTTTTGGAGGCATCAGAATTGTTACTGGCTTTGTCCCCACTGCAGGCAGTGACAAAGGTATCATACCCTGTTTTATAGAATTGGGTGCAGTGAGATGTAGTTGTAAAAGATGCACCTCAGGTCAGTGCCTGAGGTCTCCACAAGCTTTTTTTCCTGTGGAGACACTTTTCCTTTTCACTTTTCCTTTTTGCAGTATGATTTATGTCTCATTCTCTTAACCATCTTCTTGTGTTTTCCTTTTGTTGTGCCATGCCACTGTTGCTCTTCTCCACATACTTGGGGTTATCCCAGCTCTCTTCTTACACATTGAATCTCACTTGCTGGGGTAGAAGAACCATGTGTTTTCTCTCTTTTTGGGAAAAGATTATCCAGAAAACTGACATGTGAAGTGTCGTTGGAAGATGGGATGCCCAGAACATTCACCAGCTATGGTGCTCAAAAGTTGGCCTGTCACCACCTCAGCTGACACCAAAAATCTTGCTTGATCCTGGATCCTAATTTCTCTGAGCCAAATGTGTCTGGGTACTGCTTCTACACTTACCTGTCAGTCTTAAACAACTCATGATGTCCAGAGTCACAGCTACCCTCAATTTTTCACACAGCTGCTATTTAATCTGAGAAATTGAGAGGAGCAGTGGGGGAAGGCAAATAAATTAGATGTGCTTACGTGTCTCAAAGAAAACAGACATGTTGCTCTTAGAGGACTTTTGGGATACAGTTGTTAGGGTTTGATTGTTCCCTACTGTGGTATGAGATACTCCAGGGGGAGTGGATGATGTTGATAGCAATATCTCATACACTGTGCTCTCGAAAATGGCTGATTATGGAACCTAAGACCAAACAGACCTTATACATTCTGATCTTTTCCCCAGTTTTTACTTTCTTGTGACCTTCCCATGACCTGTATCTTACCTTGCTCTGTGTGCCATTAGCACATGCTTTATTTTCCTTAGAACAGCAAATTCAGTTTGCTACAGGGAGCCATGGATATTAAAATAACAAACAGGAATGGGTAATAGGCTGCAGAAATTAGTGTAGAGAATTGGCCTCACTCCACAAATCACCCACCCATTTATGTGCTGACTGTTGTAATCCTTATATGAAGGTGCTATATGAATGTATATGAGCATTTTTATGTATGTGCAGCTCCCTATAATCCATTCTTCAGTCCACATGGGAAAGAAGTCTTCAAACTTGGAAGTGAAATCCAAGAAAAAAGTTAGTGTATTAATTGGTTTCATGCACACATATAAGTTGGAGTATAAGGATTGTTAACCACAAATCTGATTATTTTCAACTTCTAATTTTAAGACATTTCCACTCTCTGTGAAGCTGGAAAATGAAATTTTTGGGAGTGTAACTGACTTCCAGTGGGGCTTCTTGATGTAATTCTTTTGGTTCATGATTGTGTTTTTCTAGAGTATGTCATGATTCCTCTGTTTCTAAGCTGTGACCTCCACCAGACCTGTTTATCTCTTGAAAAGTCTACTTAAAAGTCTTCAGCGTTTCACTTCTGTGAGGCACATAATGTTACATTAATAAGAATATATGTGCTGGATTTTAACTTTGGAGAAAGTGTGTTATTCACAGAATCACCAGGTCAGAAGAGACCTCCAAGATCATTGAGTCCAACCCATGCCCTAACACCTCAACTAAACCATGGTCCCAAGTGCCACATCCAATCTTTTTTTAAATGCTTCCAGGGATGGTGATTCCACCACCTCCCCAGACAGACAATTCCAGTACTTCACCACTCTTTCTGTGAAAAACTTTGTCCTAATATCCAACCTATATATCCCTTGGCACAGCTTGAGACTTTGTCCTCTCGTTCTGTCAGTTGTTGCCTGGGAGAAGAGACCAACCCCAACCTGGCCACAACCACCTTTCAGGAAGTTGGAGAGAGTGATAAGGTCACCACCGAGTCTCCTTTTTTCCAGGCTAAATGACCCCAGCATCCTCAGCTGTTCCTCATAGGGCTTGTGTTCCAAGCCCCTCACCAGCCTTGTTGCCCTCCTCTGGACGTGTTCAAGCATCTCAACCTCCTTCCTGAACTGAGGGGCCTAGAACTGGACACAGCACTGAAGGTGCAGCCTCACCAGGGCCGAGTATAGGGGAAGAATGACTTCCCTGGTCCTGCTGGCCACACTGTTTTTGATACAGAATTGAAAAGGTAATTCATCTTTGAATGAGTCAATATATCAAGTTTAAATCTTTGTAAGTTCATAATGGAGATGTTTTAGCATCCAGTATCCCCAAGGCATGCCAACAAGAATGCCTTTTCAAGATTTTGGCCAAGTAAATGTTTAAAATTATCGTAACTTTTGGTGAAATTGTAATTTTTTTCTTGCCTCTACCATTACAGAAGATGGAAAAATTCTGTTTTCTTAGATGCACAAGTTATAGTCCTATCATGTTTCTCATACTGAACAAACTGAAAGTATTTCCTCTAATAACTGCAGTATTTCCATGTAATGAGTTGGATGAATGAAAAGATTTAAATAAGAAAAATCATAAAATGAACAGTCTGTTTTCATCACTTTGGTAGGTCACAATATTATATAAGGTCATTAACTATCACTGCAGCCAGTTTTCAGATGGCATTTAGGGCTGTGTACAGACATCAAATTTGAAGTTCTACTTACTCTTGCAAAGGACAACTTCTTTTCCATGCAAGAAATAGATTTTGTGTAAACAAATAAAAATCTGTATTCATAAAGCCTGTGAACCACTTAATGTGGTGTTTTCTGTCCAGTCAGGAGTCACGTTTAAAACCACCCCACTTAAAAACTTAGGGCAGCCATTTTCCTGATATGGATGTAAACAAAGCAAATATTTATTTGGTGTGCAGACAATACAGAGACGTGGTGCATTTTTTGGAAGAGAAGATGCATTTCTTAAGTGTTTTTAACTTCAACAATATAGTGGAATAATTGATTTGTGCTGGGGATAGGGAATTCTGTGATCTGTCTGTAAATTTGAAAGTATTTTGTGGTACTGAAAACCCACAATAGGATGTGTTTAGGCAATAGAAGTAAATAGGGAGAGATGCAGGAATGCCTCCATCGCAATACATGGAATTTTTCTATAGCTTTTTAAATTTTTTTTTTTCCAGTAGAAGGTGCAGCAAACAGCCTATGGAAAGCTCTTGCTTTTCTCTCTTGTGCTTTGCTGGTCTGAGTTTTGGTTGGCTTAATGCAGTGTGCTAAGGGTCTGTGGCTGGACTTGCCTGTGTACCTGCCCCCAGCCTCTCACAATGACTGACTGACTTTGAAAAACAGTGTAAGTCAATCAGAACCTTCTGCTAAAGGTGATTATTTCCTCACCAGTGACCGATACTTCTGTAGATAATTTTTTCCCTCTCCAAGCTCTTCTGTGGACAGGCTTCTGCAGCAGAGCACAAGCTTAGAGGTTAGTGGTTCAGTTTGTTCCATAGCCCAGATATCTTCTTGGTGGACAGAGTAAGATTTGCCTACTGGCTTCCTGGCTGATATCCTCTTTAAGTAATGCACTATGTTCAAACTTGATCTAGCAAAAGGTGTTCCTTAAGCAAGGTTGGGCTTTTCTTTTTGTGTTTTGCTTATTTTCATTTTGAAATGCTGATATTTGCATTGCAGTTTGACCATTATTAAATAATACTTAGCTACCATAAAAAGAACAGACCTAATAATTTCTGAAAATATTCTGATACAGCTTTGCTTCTCTTACATACTGACATACATTTTTAGGTGTGAAATAAAAGCTCGCATTACTTTCTGTTATACTAGGAAATTGCTTTTAGCCTGTTCATTTGTAGCTGTATTTTACCAGTTTTATACAGGTGTAGCTCATATGCCTAACAGCATCATTGTTATTTTATAGGTAAAAGTATGCAGAAATTTCCCCATATGTCATTGGGGGAACCTTCTCCTCTGTGTAAATAGGCTGCCTGGTTTGTTCCTGCAGGATGGGTAGGGTGGCATTGCAGATGTACCTGTGGAATGCACTTACTGGATTTTGGGGCTGGTATGCAGAAGGCTCTCTGTGAGGTATTGGAAACATCAGAGACGGGTCGTGTGAGTCCTCTCAGTCCAGGGACAGCCACCACTTGGTGGATTTACCAGGAATGGGCAACAGAGAGGATAAGGCAGTGCAGTCCCCGGCACTGCTGCCTTTCTGCTTCCTTTGGGCTCTGATGTTTTCATTTCTGAGGCAGCAGCTCCCATTAGCAGAGGCAGTAATTCATTTAGGGTAGGAGTTACTTACAGTACAGCTGTGCTGCTTTGATGGTGCCATCTGCCATCCATGGGTGGGAGCCAGCTTCCCGTAGGCTGCACATTCCAAGGGAAGCTTTCCTTAAGACCCCCAGACGTCCGTGCAGGGAGCCTGCGTGCCCCATGAAGCGCAGGAGCAAAGGAAACTGGCGAGCTGTCGGGAGCCACTTGGCTGAGACCTGCATCTTCAGACTGTGGTGCTAGGATCTGAAATAGTTGTGTCTAATTGAGGTGGAGTCATCAGGAGCAACCCTGCTGGCCAATTTTCATTTCTCTCTTTTTAGATGAACTGCAGAATTCAGCTTTGTAAGGTGCAGCCAGCCACGTCTGTCAGGGCATAGATAGAAGAGCAAAATTACAAATTGCCATCTAAAGAGATCATCCTCTTAATTGCAGCAGGCCTTAATTCACATTCTATGGGTGTATTTTCGCATTATTGCTTAATCAAAAAGCTACTGGAGCCAAATATTTTTGTGGCTGTATCTGCGTCCTAGATCTCTCCTGGTGTTTGCTGCATTGCCTGTGTCAAGTGAGGCTTTCCAGCTCAGTTAAATGGAGGCACTGCTGCCAGGGCCCCATGTCAGAGGAGCTCACTGTGTGCAGGGCAGGCAAAGCTGTGGAGCAATTTGCCTTTTTCTGGGCCAGTTGAAGCTGATGAAGTGAAAGCACCTGCTTGGTTCAGCCACTTGGTTCATGCTGCCCTGTGCACTGGGGAGTGAAAATCTTATTAGAACCAGAGGGCAGTGCCCATCAGAATCACACATCACATCAGCACAGAGTGAAGCTGTGGGTTATTGCATGCTTATTTTGCAGCAGAATAGAGGATTGCATTCCAGAGGGTAGATCTCAGAGACCTCTTGAGCTGTACAAATCAAGGAAGATGTTTAGACATAATCTGACGTGCGTAACAAGTGAAAACTTGGTTGTCCTAATAAAGGTGAAAATAATGGGAAAATAAGTTTTGCCCAAGTCTGTGTTTCAGAGAAGGCTAATGAATGTTTTTAATAAAACTGCTCGTCAAGAATTGCTTTAATTTATTCCTTATTTAAAAAGAAAATTGATTGTTTTAAGAAAGTTATATCTCCTTTTCCACACTTAGGGTACTGAGACTTTCCTTCATAATTTGGCAATGCTTTCCTGGCTTTTTGTGTCAGCCAGTATTTGCTGAGTGGAATTGAACTTGGTATGAAAGTTTTCTCGGAAAAGAGCTGATTTGATGAGCTTTGCTTTAAGTACTGTTTACTTGAATACATTTTAGCCTCTTAGCAATAACACTGCCCACTTTCCTCTTATTTTGGAGTTAATGTATCCCATGCACAGCATGCAGAAGGACCACAGTCCCTGGTCTGAGGAATGATTGTATATCCTTGCAGTGTAGTCCTTCTCCCAAACACTGCAATTGCAGAGTGTCCCCGGTGGAAGGGTGTTCTGTTTGTGGAGAGAAATCAGCACAGGGAGTCGAGGCATTTCAACTGGAGGCCAGTTAAGTACATTTCAGACAAACACTGGTTTTCTTCCTAAGAGTGTTTTTGCTGTGGCTGGAGGCAGCCTGCTGGAGCTTGTCTGAGCGTGGCAACTCCTTTAGACTTTGTGATATTGAATAATAATTGTGACACTTGTGTGAGAGCTGTGTCAGTTTACAGTGACAATTTAAGTCATTAACAAATGGCAGCTATTTGCCATCTGTCCCTTATATCAGCCCAGACCCCATATGTAACTTAGTGGTGATTGAGTGGATTAACTGTCTCAAAATTTTTGAAATAGCAAGCAACTCTCTGTTCCACTTTAGTTTCATTATTTTTTTTCTCCAGGTGTGGTTTTTTTGTGAGAAAAAAGGAAAAAAAAACCCTACAAAAAAGGTAGACGCTGAACGTATGAGCTGTGTTGATGATTTCAGTGGGACTGTTCATTTTCCAAAGCAAAGGGCTGTGGTCCAAGAGGGTGAAGAAGGGTACAAATGAGACTCCTGTTCCCAGTCAGTTGCAGAGCCTTGCTGTCCTATTTGACAGCAAGACTCAAATTCCCACAACATTTTGTGGGATGGGTACTGTTGAGGTTGCCACTGAGAGATGCCTGGATGGCAATTCAGCTGTTATAGGGCAGCTGTTGGGAATCTGAAAACAGCTCAGAGGTGTCAGACCCCTGATTTCCATCGAATGTTTTGATTCCCTTACTTCAGTGAGCTGAATACTGATTTCAGATGGACTCTGTCTTGGGTGTCACAAGCCAAACTGCTCTTCCTGAAGCCTCTGTATCACCTCCAGAACTAATTAGGCACTCCCACCTCAGTAATGTGATTACAGTGGCTCGGGATTAAGGGAAGAAGCATGGCTGAATCCCTACCAGAAAGCCAACCCTGACACACAACACCCTGGGATAACTGGGAGGTGGGCGTAGCTGGCTTTGAAGTTGTGGCTCAGATGCCTCACCCCAGTGATCTTTCAAAAGAAAACTGATCCCACATGGTCACCCAGGAACCCTCTTCAAACACGAGCAGCAGCCCAGCTTAGGTCAGAGCTTGATGTCCCTGTGGGGATTTCAGCAAGTAGAAATGGATATAAGGAGCAGTTGTGTTAATAATTGGAGTTCTGTTTAAACAGAGTGGAGGTAATTAAGGTGTGGCTGTATTTATGCACACAGGGGCTTTAGAAAGCAGTGTTTTATTCAGTCTTCGAGGGCTGCAGCCTGTCCTGCTGGTGTTAGCTGTTCTTCTCTTGCCTGAAGCTTGGGGCATTGCTTGGCCTGGTGGTCCCTGAGTAGCATCAACTAAAATAGAATTGCTGTGCTGGGTAAGTTTTAGAATAGATTTCTGAGAGAAATAGGAAGGAACAAAAATTCTGCTTAAAAAAACCCCCAAACTTGCTTAGTTGCATAAACGCAAGGGACAAAGTAGTGTTTTTCATGCAAAAAATATTGTGGTATGTCAGCATGTTGGCACTGATGGTGAATAAGCTGTTTTAAATATATGTCCCAGAAATAGGAAATATGCTAAGATGTGATATTTCAGTCTGAGAACCTGTCTTAAATGGATGCAAAAGGACACAAAACGATACTGTGTAGTTAGAATTTTGCACTTTAAAGAGAACTGAATAAAAAGTGATCACAAACTCTCTTTGTAGGCAGCTGTTAAGCAAGTAAGTTTTTAAACATTTCTAAAAATGTTGGCTAGCAAAGCAGCACACTGTGGTAATGAGAGTTGCAATGTCAACCTTTATGCATGAATAAATGTGTAGATATGTTTTAATGGCATTTCTGAGGTTGATGTTGTAATAGCTGCCTTCATTAATGATCTTTCAAAGCCAAGTGAAGGCGTTTTTACAGAGATTAAATCATTCTCTAACAGCACAAAGGTAGTACATTGGTGGTGGATTTGGAAGGCTGTTTTGTAGAGAGAGCACCAAGCAGTACAAGTTCTTGGATATGGTTGTAAAAATTTTGTAGACTTAAAAGACAATTTCCACTGCGTCTGACAGCTTTCCAAGGAAGCATAAATGTCTTGTCATAATCAACCTTGCTGGAAGCAGGAGGCTGAAAGTTATGGGAGGAATTAATTCTGTAGCATTTGTTCCTGAGAATGAAAATAGAAATGGAGAATGTGGCCCTGTCTCCTGTGAAAACTTTGTTTTCCAAAATGAAAGCTGCAAACTGTTGGGGAAGATGAAACAGGAAAGCCTTATAAATATGATTGCCTGACAAAAGATTTTGGGAATATGAAAACTACAGGCAACATCGAAATGAAAGCCACTTTTGAAATACCAAGTCTTAGTTACTGAACAACTGGAAAACAATGGTATGGCCGACTGAAGGTAATCCCCTCTTGATTGAACAATACCCTCTGCTTGCAAGCAGGTCTAAGGGTCAGAGCAGACCCTACTAGCTCAGCAGAAGGGGTCCAAAGAGTAGTTTTTAGAAGTTAAGATGTAACACTCTATGGTAATATAAGAACTCTTATAGGCTGTATGTAAATGCTATAGGATTTGTATCTTGTATTAGATTGGTTAGTGACAATTAGAATATTCAGTACAGAAGATGATTTATTGTATTGTAACCAGGACTTCAGACACTTTTCCTTCCTTACTTCCACTTCTACTCTTGCTCTTACTCTTACTCTTACACTCTCTCTCTCTCACCCGCTTACTCTCTTGCTTTCTTGGGCCTGCTCAGAGCCGAGTCTGGCAGCTCTGAGCAGTGCCCCTATACCCAAGCCTTTTACAATAAACCGACTGTGTCCCAAGACCTGCCTATAGAGATCTCTCGTCTCCGTCCGGCCGTCCCGTAACCTACAGCAAACCTTCTGAGTTTTTTCCTCCTTTGTTTGTTTTTTGTTCCTGAGACCAGTGACTGTCTCTTTTCCCCAAAAGTACACAGAGATTCTGAAATATGAATAATGCTATTTTGTCCATGATAGCTGTGATGCCACTAACAGCATCAAGCTATTAAACAGGGAAAGAGAGGGCCTTTTCTCCTTGGATCTTAGCTCTTGTATTTCATTCTGATTTAGAGCATAGATCAAGAATAGTGTCCAACACACCATAAATGCATGTAAATGAATTTAGTCAGGGAACAAGCTTCTTTGGGAAATCAAATTAATTGCCCACTAGATATTAACATTATGATTTTGCAAAGTAGTTTAGCACTTCCCTATGACTGAGATTTATCAGCGGGATGTGACGCATAAACTGCACATTCCTGCTTTTTCAACAAGCACATTCTTCAGGCTGTGTTTGAGAAATATTTAAAAAAATTAAATTAGAAACTATGATAATGTAGGTCACTATTTACACTATTTTAAAGTTTTTATTGAAATGAATAAAAGCAGATTCATTGTTTTAAGAGCATACTTCATTTTTGTGAGAATTGGTACTCCCTCACTCTTGTTTTGGATAGTGTAGAAATATATTGCTGTTTAATAGGAAATGCAAAACTATTGGAGTATTTATGTTGTGACTCAAACTTCAAGAGGGACATTAAGCCTTGTTGAAAGAAGTTATGTTTATATGTGCTGAAACTGTGAAATGGGCTGGGAGTGGTTGTCTGCAAGTTGTGTTTTTCTTTCAGGTAGAAAGCTACCATTGAAATACAATAATTGCACATTTTTAGTTATAGAGCTTTTCCCTGTGTTTTGGCTAATACTGCAAATGCTTGTGGCTTCCAAAGCAAGGAAATGCAGCACGAGATGTGCAGTATGAATTGGATTGTCAGGCCTGTTTGTAGGGGTTTTTGGATTGTTTTGTTTTTCTTTTCTGAAGCAAAGTTACCTCAAGCCCTGTAGTTTGTGCTGATTCTCATTCCTGGTGCCTCTCATCAAACCAGTCTTTGAGTGGGGAAAAGTTCTACCTGTCTGATGCATCCGAGGATAAATAAAAATAAAAAAGTGTTTTCCCTCTCCACTCCCTCCAACAGCTGGGGTTTCACTGGGAAGGTAATTGATAAATTCAAGAGTAGCAGGAATGAAAGTTATTTTGGAAGGAAAGACAGAAGTTTTCACAGTACCACATTCAGAGATGCAGTGTTTTTACAGGTACTGCTGTAAAATGAGTATGAACAAACACCTTGATTTTTTTTTTATATCGTAGCAACACACATTCTCAGTAAATAGCAGGAGGGAGAGCGGTACCAGATGAAACTACTCTGCTGAAGTTCACCCTAGGGATTTACTCAGGTTCTGCTTTAATTGTGAAGAGATTTCCAGTTTTGAAGTTGATTTTCAATTCTTACTAGATGCATTTCTGTAGATGAAATAATCCTTCCTTCATGAAATAGAATTATTTAAAAATGACTGTGTTAATAATACAAATTCAAGAATCTTGGCATGCAAATGTTCCTAATAAAAAGAAGAGCAAACTCTGTGTAGAGTATTTAGTTTGTAAAGAATTCAGCATCAGAGTTTAGTATTGCTCTGGAGTGCAGTTATCCAAAAGTAAAATGTTTGAAAACTATAGAATACAAATACAATGTGTTACCGTTTTGGGGTGGGGTTTTTTTTTTGGTGAAGTCAGGTAACTTAAGAAAAGTGGAAATCTTTTAATTAATTTTTTGCAAAACCACTCATTAAAACTTGTAAGTGCTTAACTAAACAAAACCTTAATTGAAAGTGTCAGCAGTGATCCATGGCTGCATTACAATTTCCTTCTTTATGCATAATTTCCTTTGCCATTTAGTTGGATACCAACCACTCCTCTGACCTATCAGTTGAGATACAAAATGTTCACCCTGGTTTCTTTGTGCTCTGTAAAAAGAGTTAAAGTAGGCTGAGACTGAAAAAGATAGGAGCTTTATTGGTTGGGGTTTTTTTTTCTAGAGCAACATCAGTGTTTAGAACACATGGCCACAGGACAGGTTCATGGATGCAAAAGGCTTTATTCCATGTGTACTCTTTGTATCCTTGAGCCTGATTTATTAATAAAATATTTTTTGTGAAAGGTATTTTAACAGCTCTAACAATGGCTTTGTTAAATCCAGATGTCTGTTCTAAAATGGATAATATAAAAATCCTTAACTGGCATAGATAAAGATAGCAATCTAATCAACTGGTATTGTTTCATTGTAGCCAGTTTATCTTGCTATTAGCCCATAGATTTTTGTGTACAGGATAAATATTTCTCCAAGAAAATATTAATGGAGGCTTATTTTTGATGAACATGCTACTCATGTGAGTTTATGTAGCAAGAGTCAGTTCTAAACTCACTTTGAATAAATACACCTAAACCCTTTTACTACACAATAAGTTATTTGCTACCCAGAATAGGTTCTCACCTTGCTCTGTGTAGTTTTACAGAGTTAGGTGGAATGGTTCTGCTCTGTGCCTGCTAAGGATCTGCACTCATAGCAGTACAGCAGTCACACAGTTCAGAGAAAGGTTTTTTTTTTTTTCCCCCCAAGGAATGCAGGCCTCTGAGAGCACCGATGAAAGCTGACCTTATCTCCCATTATGCTTGTGGAGAAATGGTTCGTAGGAATATAAGAAGCTGTGAGTAATCCAGTTTATTGAATGCATTCTTGGGCTTTCCAGACCTTGATGCCTTCCTCTGAATCATGGGTATGTCTTAAAATTCTCTTGCAGCCTGTGTGGCAACACCCCAGCAAAGTTGTTTTTAGCAATGTCAGAGTTCTTATGTGCTTCAGAGGCAGTCAGGAAAGCTTGCCCTGTGTTCACCTGAGCTGCTTTGCTCTGTAATGGTTAGAAATTTTTCAGACCTAATTTTTTCTTTGAGATATCAGCAGGCAAGACAACCCCTCAAAACCCGGGAGAGGAAATTTATCTGTTGTATCCTTACCCTGCTCTGCTTAGCAAAATGTTTTCAAAGACTCATTCAGATATAAGGGTATTTTAAAGGGAAATCACCTGAGTCTTGGCCCCAGGTGGTCTTTCTTGGGGCAATATAGGATTCATCTGTCTTTCGAAGCTGACAGTTCTATCAATTTACATTGTCTGTTTTAAAGTCCCTTTATGTTTTGAAGAGGAAAATTCATGATCATCTTCCACAGAAAAAAACCCCAGACCTTTCTGATTGTCTCTGCAGTGAGAGATAAAGAATAAGTTTTGAAAAATATAATAGTGGGAAACTAGGCTAGCTGGGAAGATTCCACTATATTATTTTGCTGGGAAGTGTGGAAATTGAAGGTTTGAACCTGAACAGAATATAAATGAATTTCAGCCCTTCTAACACCAGTGGTTCATCAAGTGTCTGTTCTCATCAATTAATGTAATTCTCCATTGTCCTCAGAAATGGTCCTGTACCAAGCAAAATTCTGGACTGTAAGCTGCACTGAGAAATGAATGCCAACCACAGTAAACACTAGATCCAGGTCTCTTTGCATATTGTGACTCTTAAAACAAATGTCATCTGGACTAAAAATAAACCCCAGCTGGAACATGGGATCCAAGGAACTTGGATCCAAGAGAAAACTGAATATAGAAAAGCGTTGTGTAGTTGGATTTCTTTCAGATGAAGGTTGGTGAGTGCAGAAAAAAATGAAAGCTCAGATCAGTAATTTCACATTCTGGCAGGAAGATGTGTGTAATAAAGTCCCTGGGCTATAAAGAGTTTGGCATGTGGAGTCCCATGAAGAAACTGATAGTCATCTCTGTTTGCCTGAGAGAAAACAACCTTTAATGTGTAAGCCAAGCCTAAACTGGAAAACGAAGCATATTGCAGGAATATAAACTGGGTTTTATGACTGTTTTTAATGGCACTTAATGGAAAGCTATTTATACAACTCAAACAGCACATTTGTGTGTGACTGCCCTTCCTTGCAGTTTTTGGCTCTGTGTAGTTCTTAGTTCACAGAGGCAAGGAAGGGTTCACTGACACGCCACCTCTGAAAGGCGCTGCTGCTCATTCAGCAACGACCTTGGGATTTCCACAGAGATTTATTCATGAGAGTCCTCTAGTGGGCTTGTAGGAGGTGAGAGTTTCCTCGGAAAACAAGAGGTATCTTCCATTTGCATCCTTAAGAGGTTGTTACTAAACTTATCTTTGGAACCACAGAGTGTCGTGCGCAGGAAGGCGTAAAAGCGAGTCACTGCTGGCTCGTGTTGAATGCAAGCACACCAAAGTGACAGAGAAATTCAGTGAGATGTACTTGGCTTGGAAATCTATCTTATTTATGCTGTCAGTTGCACTCTTTATGAGGTGACGAGCTGTGCTGAGTGCCTCTCCCCCTGTCTCCTGTGGAAGCATTAATCTGCAGGAGCCTGACGATGACTGGTTTTGGTGTCACATGGCCGGAGTCACTGCAGGCAGGTCACACGGATTAATGTAATCTGTGTTGATCTCAAACACCACAGCTCATACTGCAGATTAGTTCCTCGCTCCCTGATTACAGCTGACCTCTTTTTCTGACATGCCTTTACATTTTACCTTACAAAGAATGTAAGGCACGACCAAGTGTTGCATTAATTACCCTCTTTAATACCTGTCATGCTTTCACCTTTTGGCAGAGAAAAGATCTCTTTCACTAAGAAAGAGATCTAAGAGGATGTCTTGTGTAAAACTGGAAAGAGATCATGTGGTACTCTGCTTATTTTGCTTTGTTACTAAGGCTCCCATCAATAAATATCTCACTATTATGAATAGTTAATCCTTTCCCTCTCACTAAAATTCAGAGTAGAGGTACTGCTACATTTTAACTCAATGTGGTAACTCATTACTGTAACTCACCACACTAATAGCTCTGCCATTTCAGATAAAGTGATGAAAGCTTATGCATTTTTATTTAGCCTCTTTCAGGCCAGTGCACAAGATCAGAATGTTACTTTCATGAATTAAGTTGTGCAAATACCTACAAGTGATGCATTTAGCTTCTGCATGACCAGCATTACATGAGAACCAAGGGGCTTGAGTTTCTCTGGCCAGATTTCTCTGGCCAAATATTGTTCTGGGACTTCAGCTCAGCTTTTGCGTATCTGACCCTTGGAGTCAAAAAAGCATTGATTACCAAGCAGAAGCAGATCAAGTTTCTCTTCCCAATTTTCTTTTTTTCTCTTACATTTTAAAAATGCCTAATCATGCATATTTCACAGGATCAGAGTTTGCTGCATGGATTTTGGTTAATAAGTTACATTGCATAATTACCTGCTTCAGAAATTGCCAGTGTGTTTTATAATACATTTGTTGTGTAATGAGCGCTGCACTGTACAATGCATAGTGCATGGTATTATGTGTGTATTACATGATGAATATAGAGCTACCCATAGGAAGGCTTTTCTGGTCTGTTGTCCTGTCTCTGGCAGCAGCCAGTGCATATGGAGGAAAGGAAAAAAATGTGTTGAACATCAGCTTCCCTGAAATACTCTCCTGGCTTTCAGCAATTAGTACTTGAGGGAATTGTGGATGTGGTTACCACTCCAGAGTGAAAATAACCCCTCTGAGAACCTGGAAGCCTCTTCTGCTGGTGAATTCATGTCTACTGTTTGTCTAAAACAGCCTGTGAAATGAGCTGTAGGACACAGGTTAGACTGCCCTGGGACTGATGCAGGTGACAGGGCAGTAAAATAGCAATAAATAGGTAAAGCAGAGGCACCTGTTTCTTTACTGAAGGATCCCACAGGGCAATGTTATCATGGCACACTTTCACTGTGTGCTTTACATCTCATGGAGTATTTTGGTCAGCATCGTGAAGAATCTTAAGCTTATGCCAGTGAATTTCTTCACAATGATAGAGGAAGAAGGAAAGTAAGCTTGGAAGTTTTCTCATCAAGTTTTCAGTTGTAGTCTTGAAATTGAAATAAATAAGCTTTCCTGTAGACTGTCATACTGCACCAAGTACTGAGAAGTGTATTTCCATGTGACAGGCATGCTAGTAATTATTAGAGTACCTTAGGATCTTTCTCAGGTGGATTTAGATGTTGGGCGGAAATGTCATTGTGTGGAAGTTACAGAGACCTCAGGCTACTTAAATAGATATCCCTAGTTCCTTGCAGAAAACAAAAACAAGGCTAGACTTTGTATGTTTTATTTAAAATTAGGCAGACTCCTTCAAATGGATTACTGCAGTAATAAACAGAGGAAAATGGACAATTTTAAGCTTTTAAATTGGTAGTATTAATTATCTGCTGAGGTAATGGGAAAAGAAAATGAAGTAATCATGCTTTCACTTTATTTTAGTTCTAGTGTTTTCCCTTCCTTTTCAGCTCACAGATACTTTTCTTGTGCTTTTTAAGATTTTATGTAGAAATATGTCAAAGAAAACCTACGAGTTTAATTCATGTTGTCAGGAATTTATTCCAGTGTTGTCTCTCTCTCAAATGGTAGAGAAATCTCCCTTTTTGTTTAGACATTGGGGAAAGAGGAGGAAGAAAGAAAAAAGATTCAAAATGGGAAAAAGAAAAAACCACTACTGAAAAAAATGTGGTTTTGCAGAGAAACAAAAGCTAAAGAAAATAAATTAATTTTTGAAAGTACCTGTCTCTCCAGGTATAAATTTAAAAATATCTACTTTATTACAGAAACCATGTTTTGAAAATCTGTTCCCCTTTTCTTGTTCTGTAGATACATTCATATGGACTAACCTAAAAGTATCTGTACTGTTCACACTGATTGAAAACAAGATTTTTCTTTCTTTGTCTGAAAGGTTTTGAGAACACTTTCTATTCTGATTTCTTGAGATTGCCGATTCCTTTGGAGCAAAATAGTCGCATTTTGGAAGAACTGAAGGCAGACACTTGATTCACTTGAACATTGACTATAAGTTTCTTCCTTTCTCAAACCTTTCTAGCTGGGATTTAAGGTCCAGCTAGTTCCTGTGGTATGGCACAGTCTGTATAAGTTTCTGCAATGAAGGAAATTCCATTAGTTCTCTCCCAGCTGCTGTTCTCTAGAAGTTTAATTTTGGCTCTGTCTGGGGATGTTCTCCTAGACTGCAGACAATGGGTTTGGTGTCTAACCCAGTGCAGTTGGGATTTGCTTTGGTAAATCAGCTGAGAGAGGCTGTCTTGTGGTCATGGGTAGAGAGCTGTGAGACTGCCCTGTTGCCCTGCTGTTAAGAAGACTGCGAGCTGTGGCTCTGAATAATGCCAGCATGGTCTGGATTCATTTGGTTGATCATGCAGCTGTGAAGCTGCTGGAAGAACAAGGCTCTGTATGTTCAGAAGGCAGAAGAGGAGCTGTTGTATTGAGCTGCAAAGGCAGCAGCCAGGCTGCCTAAACAGAAATTCATTCCTCAAGCTGCAATAAAGTCTACATGGAATGGAATCTTAATTTCTGGGCGCTGGTTCCCAGCTGGCCCACAAGGTGCAACTCAGAATTTGCCTGAGGAGACGAGCTTTGTGGGGTGTGATTGTGGTGCTAAATCCTGTCTTGAAGTGTCAGCAAGGTGTTAGGTGGTAATTCAGGGCGTCCAGAGATGGTACCTGGTGGGTTTGGATCTGCAGAGAGCGTATGCATTCGCACCTTGCGTTGCTCTCAGGACTCAATACCTCCTGAGAAATATCCTGATGCTGACAGTGGGATTTGGATCCGCTCATCCTCTGTGGTTCAATGCAATGATGTTCAGATCAGGGACTTTTTGACCTCTACCAGCTTTTAGTAAGACAAAGGACTAAGGCAGTACATATCCAATACAAATTTTAAACAGGCATCCATGGATATACATTAGAGCTGTATTAGAGAGGAAGAATTAACCTGTTGTGGTATGTGTAGATGAATATTTGTGTACCTTTCAAGGAGGAGCACGTCCTAAATTACACAATTAATACATCCTGTATTGCGTTCATGGTCTGATGTTAACACCAACTGGCAGGTGCTGGCCTGCTACCCAGTAGTAAGCTGAAAATTTGCAAATTGCTTTTCCATTACTGCTCTTGTGTGAGAGTTCCTAATTTAATTTGAACTAGAGGATGTGGCATTAGTGCTCTGTCAGTAATGGAGAACTAGATAACATCCCAATCTCAAGAATCTTGTCCGTTTTGCGTATCTTGCTCTGTTTATTTCTTTGGGAGTTGGTTGCATTTATGAGAAGCAAACATTCACTTAATAAAAAGGATAATTTTTTTTTGAGCTTCATTACCTTGAACATTCTGTAAAATAGGTAAGTTGGACCTTTAAAATAACATAGATAAAAGTAGAGAGCCTTGCTGTTTCTCCTGGGTAATTGGAAAGCTGCTGTTTAACAGATTTCCTAAATTGATTTATGCTACTCCTGAGCACCCTGTAGCAGCATTTTCAATGCTTTGGAAAATAGATAATCAGTTCAAAATTAAGTCATTCTATCAAATCTGACCTGGAGGGATCAGGTTTTATGTGTTGCCCTAAAATCTACATAAATTCTGCTTTGGGTGCTCAAAAAATTTGAGATTAGAAGAAAAGCAGGCTCTGAACAAGAGTTCTGTGCAACTACTGTGATTTGCCTTTGTAACTATCTCGTAAAGTTAGATAGTTCCCTCTCCTCACGCAATTATAACTTAATTTCTTTATATTAATTTTGATTCTTATTCAGAGTTTTATCTCTTCATTACATACTCTAGCTGTAATTTAGCTTTAAGCATTGCTGATTAAAAAGAGATTTATTTCACTGAGCTAAACATTATTTTTAAATGGATATAGAGGCATCTGCTAACACACCTCCCTCTGAATATTGTTAATTGTATGAGCAGAGCTATCTAGAAGTCAATTTTGTCGTTATCAGATGCTTTCAGGGATTGTAAAGTTTTTCATTTAATGACTTCCAAAGAGTTTTTGCCATTTATCATTAAAAAAGGGACTTGAGAAAAGGTTGATTGTTCCAGTGGTAACCAATCAGTAGTCAAGGTGCACATGTGGGATGAGACTTTGAATCTCTGATCTTTCCTTTTCAATTCTTTCAGTTGAGGGTTTAAATATCTTTTTGGCACTGATGAAAATTTAACTTCTAGAGCTGAAGATTCATTCTTGACAGAGTGACAAGACAGAATATATTTCTGCAAGAGATTTAGTTCTTTCTGGCGACTCATTGTTGTCGTACAATAATTTAAAATTTTCTGATAGGCCAGAGTTATGGGTAGAATAGCAGCTTATTTATTTGTTAGACTGGCTTAAATATTGCATGAAAAAGGAAACCCCATAGATGTGCCTTTCACGTCAGGAATATTAATGGCTTACTTTTCTTTTTTATTTAAACTTTGTGTCTTTGTGTTTCATGTTCACATTTCAGATAGAATCAAATTAATCAGACACTTGGCATTTAGAAAAGGAAAACGAAAGCAACATAAATGTAGCCTGAAGGTTTCTTTCATTTATGTGGTCCTTGGGGAGGATAGGCAAATCAGAAAAACCAATCCAAGCTGCATAGTCTGTAACAATTTATAAAGCTAAAAAATTGAGGAATGCTGGATTTCCCTATGAAGTGTGCCTCAGAAACCTGGGTGTGCAATATGAACTTTAGCACTTGACTATGATCCCGTAGAGAGCATCAAAACTGAGTTAAAGTGAAATCTGAACTGCCAGGTATGTAGTTGAAAATCTAGACTTTTGTGGGGAAACTTTTTTATTACTTGAATATACCCAGTATCTTACTCTTTTGATAAAATGTTGAATTTTAGCATTAAGAAATCTCCTTGCATGATAGCAAGATGAAACAGTAAAATAACTAATGTTATTACCCATGAGGAGTGTCAATAAATACCCATTTGTACTCTTCATCTCTATGATTATCATGCTTCACATATAAATCCAGCACAATGCCTTGTTATGTATGCTGGAAAACAATCCATGGAAGATTTTTTTAATGAAGAATTACTTTGTCATGTTGAAAGTTATATCTGCTGATTTTTTTCTTTTATAAAATGAAATGTAATTAAAATGAACACTTTATTAACACTACATTAACAGTATGCTATCATACTAGTTTAGTATATTCTCTTGTGTTTTAGGGTCAGTTCTGTCTCTGAAAATGAACAAAGCGAAGTATTGTATCATATCTTGAGCTAAGTTGTGTAATGGTAGGTGATTCTGGATGCATTATGCAATGGCCATCTTTTTCTCCCAATGTATCTAGTCCAGAAAAAAAAAAAAAAGCATATTGTGTGGAACCCCAGAGAAGAATCTTAAGCTGCTGAGTGAGCACATGGATGGGAATCACAAGAAGTGCAAGGTGAAATATTGTCCTGTTTACAGACTCAGTGTCTCTGGTGGAATGTCTGCATTACTGCTATCAAAAAGACATTACTTAAAGTTTAGGTAGCTTTAATGCTGCTTTCTACATCTTGGGCCAGGTGCTTACCTGCTCACATTGCTTGGGTTGGAATGCTGTGAAACATCCTGTGGTTTTGTTGGAGCCATTTGAATTTGGGAATCGTAGAATCATTAAGGCTGGAAAAGACATCCAAAAGCATCAGGTCCAACCTTTGACTCCGTAGCTCCGTGCCCACTAAATCACATCTTGAAATGCCACGACCACTCATTTTTTGAATGCTTCCAGGGATGGTGATTCCACCACTTCCTTGGGGAGCCTGTTCAATGCTCAGCCACTCTTTTAGTGAAGTAGTTTTCCCTAATATCCAGCCTGAATCTGCTGTGACCCAACTTGAGACCATTTCCTCTTGTCAGTCCTGGCCACTGGTGACTGTATATTATCACACTACAGAAGTGCAATGAACTATTTAAACCAGAAAGGTGTGGAGAATCTGGAATAAAGCTAAAATCCAGTGGGATACCTTTGGTTTACTTGCCAAGATGGTGTATGAGTCACTAATAGAATGTTATCTCCTCAAAGAGTGTCTGTCCTGTCCATCTGTCTAGAACTGCTTGTCTACCGCTCCACACATGACAAAGAACCAGGCAGAAAATCAGTGTGTTCTTGTCAAATGTTCTGTTAACACACATGTATTGACTAAAATGAAATGGGGACTGGCAGAGAGAAAGAAGAAAAAGATTATTGCAGTCTTGATCTTGCCACAGAATGTCCTTTGTGCTTATCCTGAGGTAAGAGATACGGCTAAAGAGAGGGCTGGCACTGCTGGGGAAGAGCAGGGGAGAATGAGGCAATTATGGAGACTTACTGAAGTTTGGGGACATGTCTTTGAAGCAAACCTGCCATGGACAAATGAATAAATAGTTAAAAAGACAACATGTAATGGTTGCGGTATGCAAAACTTGTTTGTTACATTCATGCTCTTGTTTGAGGAAATGAATTACTGAGTCTCTTAAAGAAAGGGACTGCTTCATGTCCCAGTAACGGGACATTAATGCTGTGTACTGTGCTAAAAGTGGCTTCTGGAAGGAGTATAGTAAAATTTCATTTCTTTACAACCTAGAATAAAATTTGGTATTAAAGTGTAAGCATGCTGTATGCCATAATGAAATACTGTAATTAAGAAATATAGCATTATCAAGTCTAAGCATTTTAAACTCAAATACCTGAATCACAAAATTGATGAAGAAACGTATGATTTAAAAATACTGAGTTTCCATGATGCATTTCGATTTTTTGACCTCATTTTAGGACTTGCAGATTGGTTCTGCAGTCAAAGTGGTAGAAATTTTATTTTCCTAAGGAAAGCTGGAGTTGTCAATTTAAGTGTTTGTGGCTAAAAGAACCATTAGTAAGAAACAGAAAGCTAAAGCCAACAAGAGTAGGTTTTGCCATGTATCATACATTGCGTGCATGTGAAGCACTCCATATGCTCTATTTCCAGCTTGGAGTGGAAGCTAACCCCAAGGAACATGTGATGGCTGTCACATCTCACTCTTCATTCCCTGTCATCTGTGATGTGAAGGGGTCACATTATCTGTAGACTCATTGGGAATTAGGCTGTTTCTGGTGCTGGAGAAGTTCCAGTTTCCAGCAGATGAGAATCCACAAGTGTGGTTTTCCAGTTTGTAACTTTAGTATACCTGTGTTAACAAAGGGTTACCTGCTGAAATGGAGTGGTTTGTCAGCCCTCTGAAGGGGTCAGATCCTTGTTTCAGGCACCTATGCTCTTTGGCTTCTCTGGAAATCTGCTGTAGATCAAATTACCTGGTTGAAATTAATTTTTGAAACCTAGAAAACAAAAACTGTTGAAGGAAATTGCCTCTGGGGCTTAATTCTGTTGGCAGTTACCAATAACGTAAGTCTTCTGGAATCAGTTGTGTGCTCCCAGTTCAAGTGAGTCAACCAAATTCTCTTAGCTCAGTGAATTCAAAACGCTTTGCACTGGAGCCCTGCTGCAAACCCCTGTGAAGTGCTCTACTTGAGGGAGTTCTGCTGCCAGTTGAAAATCATCTGAACAGTTGCCCTGGGATAAAAGGTTTCTGAGCTGGAGTGTGCAAGTTGTTTCTCTCAGAACCCTTCTAGCCACTGCTGGTGCCTTTCCCACCTCACTGGGTTGCTTCTGTGCAGGAGTGTTTAACTGAGGAGTTCTTACATCACCCCATTTTGAGAGAGACAGCATCAAGCAGCAGCATCCCCTGACCCTTCCACATTGAGTCTCATGATGAGCTTGTGCCAGAAGATCTAGCTGGTAGAGCTGCCACTCCTCACTCACTTTGCAGTGATTGTTGTTGGGGAAGTTACAAACTGCAGCTCGGTGGAATGACACAGTTTGATTTTGTGTGTTGAGAGAAAAACAGCTGTGAAATTTTGTGAAAGACCCTTAGGAATTTTTTTTCCCTGCCCTTTCTTCTTGCTTCATCTTGCCAGTGGGAAGGGAGTGTAAGCAAGTGGCTTGCACGATAATTAAGTGCCAGATCTGGAACTATCTCCTGGTCCCTGGAAAACCTTAAGTATCAAAGGAAAAGGAGAAGTCTGAGTTTAACTGTAAGGCAGAGCTCCACTGAAGGGCTGCAGATTTATTGAGCGTTAAATGTCAGTACCAGTATAATAAAGATGGTACACAGTCAATGATGAGAACTTTTCTGAAGAAAAATCCTTTTCAGTAAGTTGTCAACCTGTCTGGAGTTGTGCATTGTTATTAAAAACCAAAAAAAAGACAGGTAGGGGGAGAATGGAAGCACCTTCTGTGCTGCTCAGCTTTCAGAGGCATTTCTGCAAGCTTAGTCCTACGTTTGTTATTTTGGAGTTTTGATCTGTTTTGATAATGAGCTGCTTTGGGACGGGGCATATCTTAGATCTGTCATGCTTCACAGGTGTTTCTTTTCTTGACCAGAGAGGCCTGGGTGAAGCACAGCTGGAGCAGAATGCAAGGCTCTGTGTATAACATGGTCTTCATTAAGCAAAACTGTCTTGTTTGAAGCACGCTCAAAACGCTGCTTCTATGGCATGCTCTAAAAAGAGCACAGCAGAAAATTCCGCCTGTTCCCCTGGGGATAGAGAGTTCCTTAAACCTTATGCTTTGGACACTGAGAAGTTTGAAAAATGTGTATGTCACACATACACAGCTAGGAAGGTATTTTGAGAAGTGAGGGTGGGGAGTGCAGAGTTCTGCCATGAATAGAACTGGAATCCCACTTCAGTCTAACAAACAGCAGCGTGCTGTCTCTGAGGCTGGCTGAGAATGGATTTTCAGTGGTCTAGGACCGAGCTTAGTGTTTGCTGGTCAAGGTCAGGGAATTTGGGACAGGATGCAGCTCCTAGATGCCGTGGCTGGGTCAATATTGCAGGAATCCATTTGTAGGAAGGCTTGCTGAGCTGAGGCTGCCCGTTACCATCTGTGGCTGTCAAGGAGCAGAGCCAGAGTTTCTGTTCCTTGCAGGCAAGGAATCTGATTGAGGTAATTCTTCAGTGTGTAAAATCAAAAAACACTGTAAAATTTATAACCTCCTCTACTCACAGCCTGCTTTCCAGTTTGTAAATTCTTTGTGATGACAGTAATCTTTCTTGGTTTTTTTTTTTTTATTATTCCATTTGATCTTCTGAAAAGTGCAGCTGACAATGCTTTAAACAAATCCAGCATTTACAAAAAATGTATAAATACACGTTGTCTCAGCTAAAAATCTGATTATCGAGTACGGTGGGTACTCCTGGATTTTTCTTAAAGATGTTAAATTTTGCTTTGACAGCCTTGCAGAGTCCAACAGGTTGAGAAGAGAGCTGTTGGGTAGATACTGCTGCATCATGCTTGAGACTCTTTCATTTCAATTGCTGTATCTCATTTACTCTTTCAGCATTTTTCTCTATTTCTGGCCCCAGGCTAGTTTTTCATCATAAATAACAGGATCAAGACAAAAATTAATTCAAAACTCCCTCTTCAAGAACATATTAAAGACATTATTTATTTAAAGGGTTTAAATTTATTGTCTTAATGCCAGTGCCACATGCTAATTTTGAGCCAGTTCAGCAGCAATTGCAGACTTCATTTTTTGGAAGAGTTTGTCTACTGCTTGAGGCTGATGACACTTCGGTATTTTGATCACTTAGAGTGTGGGACTCATATGCCAAATGTACCTCTAGTTTTAAACAGTAGATCTTGAACAGAATGAAGAGCTCTTTTTCTCTGAGCACCTAATAGATGATACTTTTACCACTAAAGAACCACAAGCTAAATATTAGAGAAAGACAGAGCTTTCTATTAAAAATGAAAAATAAAGCAGTATTTAATACCGTGAAGTGATGCGATTAATAACTGTAAAGATGCAAATGTTTTGCTGAAGATGAAACTGGGCAAGAAGCTGAGGCAACCTGCTGCTATTGCCTGAACTGGAAAATCAATGTCTTTGTTTTGCTGTAGGGAATACTGGATGAGGCTGTGCATTCCCAGCTCCCAGTGGGTGTCATTAGGAGCACAAGTACAGCTCAGCTGTACAGAGGTAGCAGGCATGTATGTTTGATGAAGAGAAACTAAGAACATCTGTCCTGATACTTGAGACTGTAAGAGAGCATTGGAATCTGTTGTTCCTCAGACCGTTTGCCAAAATGCATTCCTGACCAAGTCACTGAACAGTGAGGATTTAATAATGCTGCAGCTAATGAGTGATTTCAGCTTTGTGTGTGGAAATGGAAATGTTTTGGTAAAGCACTAAACTTGTATTATTATTATGGGTGGATTATGGTTGAAAGGATTACAAACTGAATGCAACCCAGCAAATTTAACTCACACAAGTTGTACTCGTGTCAATTAGTGTTCTCCTCTGAAAACAAGGCTGCTTGTTAAATGCTTGTGTCAGGACCTCCTGCTGCTGTGCTCACTGCTGTTGCTCCCTGTAGGAGGATTACCCAGCTATCACAACATCTCATGATCACTGTGGGTATTTGGTTGACCTTCAAGATTCTTTGGAAGAGGTAATAGGTTATCTCTCTGCACTGGCTGCTTCTTCCACCCATCTGCCAAATTGATGTGATCAGCTTCAGAAGCCAGGTGTATCTCATGGAAGATAACTTCATTCTGCTGTCACTTTTTCTCAGCTTGTCAGTCTTTTTTTAGTTGGACAGTACCTTCTTGAAGGTTTTTGTTTGCTGGCCAGAATGATGGCTATGCAAAAATGTAAGCAGATAATAAAATATGGATAATTTCCCACCTTCTGAATCAGTAAAAGTAGTAAATTTAAAAACTTCTTGCAAGTAAGCACAATTGATAGCCAGTCCCATAAAATGCAACCAAGTGCTCTTAACACTGCTTTTCCTTCAATACTGGGTCTTGTTCAGCATGTCCTGTGGGATTTAGCCGAGAATTTCAACATGCTGCACTGTTTTCAGAATGGTACCCTGAAAGCTTTGTCCATGTGTGAAGACAAAATGTCCCGGTAAGCTGGGCAGAACTGGTACCCTGGCATCATATTGCCACACCTGTCCTTGTCCTCATGGTGCAGTGGAAATTAAGGCACTCCTGTTCCTGGAAGGAGAAACTGCAAATGGCAGGAATCTGCACAAGAGCTGAAACTGCCCCCACACCCCCTGCAGGTTGTTTCTCTGGTCGTTCCTTTGGGGGATACAGCAGTTGCAGGCCTGAAGGGGAAGGGAAGCCAATGTGTCTCTCTGCCTTAATCTACACACTGAGTCTTGGCTTCTCTTTGACCTAAAATGATCTCTTTAAGCTGGATTAGTTTTATAGTCCCTTTGTACTGGGAACAAAGGATTTATCATCTTCCTGTATTGTTTTTGTGAAATCTCCTCTGACTCTCTAAAGATTAACTACATCCGCTCTGTTTTTGAGTGGTGTACAAAGCAAGTACAGGTACCAAAATAAGATCCTGATCTCTTCAGGGGAGAACAGGCATTGGTCCAAAGGGGACTGGAAACCTGACAAGAGAATCAAGGAAAAGAACCATGAAAAAACCAGTCTAAATAGTGATATGTGCCCCAGAGAGGACTATTGCAGAGCAGTGTTTGTAAAGAGATGAGCTTCAGGTGGAGGACAGAAGTTCACGTGGGAGGAGAAGGAAGTTTAAAAACAAATATTGTGACTGTAAAGCATTTCTGCAAATATCTGCAAACTGAAGAGTAGCTGGGGGATCAGTGGAATGAGGTTTCTGTAGCACATGTGGGAGAATAGGCTTCCTACTAACATATTCGGAGCTGGGGAGAAAAAGGGGGAACTTTTTGGTAAAATATCAGGACAATAAAAGCAGCTTTTCTGCTTTTGAAAAGGAAACATAGTTGTTTGAAACTCTACAAGAAAATAACAGCATACCTTGTGTAGTGGGGCTGAGCTTACTTATTACCATGTCAAAGCTTTAAAACAGTATGAAACTTATTTTTAATGTCCATCAAGTAAAATTTTCTAGTCAGAATTGGGCTTGAGTAATACAAATTAACATTAATCCTCTTTGGAAAACCTGTTGTCATGAATTGCCTTCAGGATAGGTAATAAATATGGTAAAGGTTTTAACTGCATGTCAAGAACATCACAGGGCTATAGAGATTTCTATTGAAAAAGACTTTAAAAATAAGCAAAGCATAGCTGCAGTTGGAGACTATGTGCTAATTAGTAAGCTGATGTGTCAGCATCATCACCAAGTTTCTCAGTATGGGGGACCATAGTTTTACAAGTTGCTTTATGGGCTCTTGAAAAGAAGCATAAATAGAACAGTCAAACCCATGGAAAATACTTTTAATATGTTTTTTTTATAGATCACTTTAATTTTTGCAAGGTAGAGGATAGATAATTGCACTCGGTAACTACTAAAATCAAGCAGTGTTTCCCTTTGTATTCTGGGGAGTGTCATGCACGTCTGATAGTCCGACCTTGCCGATAAAATTTCTGGCTTTTGCATGTTTTGCATCTCTCTTAGCCATTGACATAAAAACCATTATCAGTAGTGTGTCACCAGAGAGCATTCTTGACTTAAAAGCTGTTTCATCTGAGTTGCCAGTTGGTTTTACAGGCTGGATTGCCCTCGTTAAGTAATGAGCTTGATAGTGCTGGTGGCTGTTAGGAATGCAAACGGCTTCCCTAACTTGAAGACAGAATTCTCAAGGCTAATCTAAATTCTCATTCAATAGTTTCTCATTGGCTTTTCATGAAGACTTCCATTTATTAAGAGAACAGTTTGGTATTTAATTTCACAGAAAGAGTAATGATCTTTCTACAAGTTTTTGAATTTTCATCCAAGTAATTAATCTCATCTATGCATAAGCTAAAAGCTTGCATGAATATATTTGCTTCAGTGAATTTTAACTGATTAGAAAAATGTTTTCGTTGTAGAATTGTGGGAATGCTCCACTTGTATCTACCCTTTACTATTCTAAATAACATTTTTAAAATGTAGCTAGCAAAATTTTCTTAAGTGTTAGAATACTGTGATAGATTATGATACACCTAATCAGTAAGGCATAAATTAATATGTGTTTAAATTGGTAGATAATAGATCTCCAATACACATACTCTTAAAAAGGCAGATTTTTCCTTTTTAATAGTAAGCCCCAGTATTTTCTTGTGGTTCTCATCCAAATCTTTTTTTCTTCAGTGTCTTTGTTGTAATAGTGTCTTTGCTCAGAGCAAGCTCCCTGATACTTCCTAGTGGGTGTTCCTTTTTTTTTTTTTTTTTTAACACATTCAGAGCTAGCTGGTGTTCAACGTTGATGGAAACATAAATCACCAAGAAGCTGACATTCAGTAGGTCATGGCAGCCAGTAGGAAAGGCAACCTGATAGGCACATTTCTCTACATATCACAGACTCAGACATACTTAGAATTACAAGTTGCATTTTTGCAGTGTCACTTTCTATAAGCTAAGTACAGGTATGGATGGGCACTGGTGATGCCTGAGGTGGCCACCTAAAACACACAGAGTAGATGAGAATAAGAGAATAAAAGGAGGTCTTTATTTGAAGGGCCTTCAAAGGTGCACCCTGGGCAGTCAAAAGGCTACACCCAAGATGGACCCTGGGTCACAGGTTCTTCACACTTTAACAAGTTTGGTCCATTTGCATATCAAGGTTAATTCTCCAATTATGACTTCAGTTCATGATGTAATTACCCCAGGTAACCTAGAGAGGAAACCTAGAGGTTTGTTATGTCTAACCAGCATGAGAGAACAGCAGCTAACAGGCCACAAGAAACTTCAGAGTTACACACTAGGCAGTACAGGATTTGAAAAATATAAAAGTTAAAACCTAAGGCATCACTGGGATGGGCTTCCCAGGGAAGTGGTCAGGGCCCCAAGCCTGCCAGAGTTCAGGGAGCATCTGGACAATGCTTTCAGTCACATGGTTTAGTTTTAATAGTCCTGCCAGCAGCAGGGAGTTAGACTTGGTGATCCTTATGGGTCTCTTCCAACATGAGATGAAATGCTCTATGATTCTGTGAAACGGTTTTTAACAACAAAAAAAAATTATTCTATGACTGCTATAGGAAAATGTATCCAAGTCAGTTTTGCATTAAGCACTGAATATAAAATAAGCTGTGAAAATTGTAAGTTTGGGTATCAAAGACTATTTATTTAAATTGAAAAGGGAGATTCACATGGCCCTCATGATTATTATTTTTTTTTTCTGTTAAGATGAGGACTGTGGGTCAGGTTTTTCTTTGTGAAAACAGAGAAATTGCAGACAGATTTGGAGGGTTTTTTATCAGCTACAGAGCCATTTGCTTTCTTGATCTGAGGGAATAAATTCTTAGATGTGACTTTGTGTAAATAGGCATTAATAATAATACAGAGTGACCTTCCTGACCTTGGAAAGAGCCCTGATTTTGCCTGGATTTATCATGGAGAATCATCAACAATTACAATGAAATTGCAAATGTCCTTGTGGAGTCTTCAGGCCTCCAGAGGTAGTTTTTCACAAAGTCTCATAGGATAAATGTTTCAGCTTATTGCACTGACTTGTTTGGAAGTTACTCTGAGGAAGAAGAGGGGGGAAAATGAGATGGGGTGCAGAAAACGCAGCTTGATTCCTGGCTGAGGGATCCGTATGTGTTTTCATGCTCAATTAGCTGTGCTTATAGTCTTGACTTTATCTGAAGACTGGTTTGATTCAATATTTACAGTATGATCTGGGCAGCATCTGAGATAAAAGAAATAGTATGATTTTAGATGCAAAGGCAGAGCTATTTCTCTTAAAGGGGAAAGCATTCTTTTAAATATTTGAAAAGATGAGAAGAAAAAAGCCCCAACAACTTAACCTATATGGTTGTTTTTAAATAATGCACATGGAAAGTGATACTAAAAGCTGCACATAAGCCTATTTATGTTGGTTGGAAACATCCACAGGAAAATTTGGGGTGTTGCTTGTTGCAGTGCAGGTCTTCTACCCTGCTATTTTAATTTTAATAACACTTTTCCCTGCCACTGATCAGCTGGAAATGGTTCAGATGGAAGATGGGAAGAACAAGATCGTAGCAAGTGGATGCTAACAGATTCTGAAATATGATGATTACCATCTGTTTGAGATTCAGTGGCTGTAATATGTTAATGAACTATTAAATTATGCAGATAGAAATCACTGAAAGAGGAATGACATCAAATGGAATTATGTGACAAATATGACAAAATCTCATTCCTCACTCTCCTGTTCTTTTCTAATGGGAAATATTAAATTTAAAAATTGAATTTTATGTTTATACATGGAAAGTCTGTGAAGAAGCTTGCATAAATCCAAACTAATTAAGTTTATTTGTCAAGTATGGCTAGAAGACAAACCGATGATCATGTTAAAAAGTAGACCTTAGAAATCCGGTTAAGCTTTGGCAAGACACGATCATTCATCAGCCAGTCACAAGTGAAACAAAGTTTTGGGTTATCCCTCCTTAGTTTGCAGCACTATTTTCTTCTGTCAGTATGTCTTGTTACCTCTTGGGAAGATACCATAATTTTATAAGTCCTGTAGTTTGAATATACTTTAGATAAAGCTGTTCATTTAACTGAGACCCGTGAAAGAATAACTCCTTTTCCTTAAATGTTAAATTAATGTTGGAATTACTGTTTCAATGTTCCTTTATGTTTTATCTTCTCCATTAAGGACTGTTTGCTTCAAAAGTGTGGTTTAGAAATTAGTATTTAAATTAAATATTAGCAGGGGCTGAGTTGGTCCCCAGTAGGAAGATCTGAGTAGTCACTGCAGAAAACACAAGAAGGAGCAACACTGTGGCATGTAAAGTGTCCTTTTACTCCAACTGAAAAGAAATTTACATTGACTTTTTTCTCCCTGCATAATCTACTGCTTTCCACTCAGTAGCTCTGCTTTGCTGGTTGGAGGGAATGCAATGAAAGAGTTTCCTCTTCTTTCTCCTACCTGTCCTCTGCTTCCACCATTCCCTACCCTGGTAAAAATATATGGGGAGAAATATATTAAGAGAGATCCTAATACTTAGGGTTATGCTGAGAGTAACGTTAATAATTGGAAATAGAAGTTTTAAAGAAGATTTATAGAACATGGCTTTTCTTAAGCCTTACAAGCTGTGAGCATCAATGTGTGAGAGCTACCAGAGGAAAATACCTTTAATAAGAAACTCCTGTGAATCTGTTGAGTGTATTTAAATTAGGGTGGGGTTTTTTCCCCCAAATCATGGAAAAAGGGGCTCTTTTTATGAGGCAGGTTTTAGCTTTGGTCAAAAGTACATCTTTGCTCCAGTTGCAGCATTTTTTGCAGTTGAAAAGCTGCACATGTTCTTCACATCAGTTGTATTCAAAGCCAGATTATATCAGTGCTTCTCCTGTAGTATTATAGTGCTGTTTACTAAAGTTCTGGCTGTGGTGGTCTGACTGTATAAGTAGCATCTCACTTAGGTATATCCTTGTACATTTACTAATTTATTTAAAAAAAAAAAAATAATTTCATGTAAATCTATTGATTCCCAAAATACAATTGAAGAGAAAACCGTGAAAATTTGAAGATAGGCACTTTCAGAGGCTCTATAAATGCACTTTGGTTTTTTGTCAGCCAAGGATGTATCTTTTGACTCTGGAATCTTCCTCTTCATGTAAATGGAGCATGTAAATTCTCTGGAGTTTCTTTAATCATCCTAAACACTGAAGTCTTACAAAAAAAAGTGATAAAATAAGCATATGTTTCTACACCTTGCAAGTGTTATGAGAATAAAATTGAAGTATCTTTTCAGGAACACTTCAGAAAAGTTTTGAATGCTCTAGCATTATAAGAATAAATCATAACACTCAGTAGCTGGTACTATTTGGCCTCCCTTTGGTAGTGTCACTTTGAGGGAACAGATTTGCAGACAGTTATTAGACCATGTTGTCTGCACAGATGGTTTGCATACTTCTGAGCAAGAAAAAAAGGGGAATGGGAAAAGAAAGGAATAAAGCAGGCTGTGTAATTAAGCAAAGAAGTGCACGTGTTGTTAGGGCTAAAAAATACAATTTAAAGAAGGGATTTTGCCTGAACAGAATTATTTGAGTGCAGTATATTTAACTTGCTGTATGATTAGGTCAGTTGGGAATGGAAACCCTCTTGGTAACAATCGTTGTTCACAGAACCAAATTTTTACCAGGCTGTAAGATAACGAACATCTGAGTCCATGTGACTCTTTGCAGGGAGAATGGTGCTACTGAAATGTCTAATATTTCTCACAAGCCACACTCTAAAGAGGTTGGAAAAATCTAGTAAATCTCCTTACGCATAAAACAAACCCTCTGATGCTAGTTAAGGAAATGGAATTGTAACATAAACATCTGCTCCTTGTAATGCAGAGAGTGTTGGAGCCTGGTGGCTTGGAAACAGTGAAACCAACATTGTCAGGATTAACTTCTTGTGGGACAGGGACAGCAAGCAATTGAAGATTGTTGGTGGTGCAGCCTGTCTGCTGATGCAGAGGAATTTGTGAAAAGTGGCTGATCTTAACATCTTTGCTAATGAGAAGAAAGAGGATTTTTATTGGTTTGGTAAGCATTTCAGTGATGGCTGGTACTGAGCAGCTCTGAAGTGTAGCTTTGTTTTAGTACTCCTGCAAGGCAGGGGATGCACTGCTGTTCCTGTTCTACAATGGCAAAATGAGATCTACAGGGAAAACATTCTGGCTTTTCTGTGAGAGCTCAGTTGTGCAGAGATAATCAAGGAATTATTTTAGGAAGAAAACTAAAGCCTCTTTTTCCTTTACTGCTGTTGAAGGGCACTATGAGCAGCAACAGGAGAAAAGTAGTCTAAGCCTTAGTCTAAGTTCCCAATTCAACCATCATCCTCCACAGAAGGCCAAAGGATGTGCTGGTGGCTGTGGACAGTTTGGCTTACGAAGATTGTGTAAAATTAGACTGGAGACTATATGGGAAAATACCAATGACAAATCTTCCATTAACTGTAGGTGAAACTGAGGCCCTAAATAAGTGGAAATCTGGTACTTGTGCTTCTATGTCTGAGAGCATTGGAGAACTGGAGAACCTGGTGGTAACTGAAGCCAAGAAAGCGGTGATGGAAAAACAGACACCCCTTCCTTCACAGCTTGCTAGGTCTTTGGCAGAAAAGTACACAAACAAAGAAGTGTTTATCAGTGCAAATGTCTGAAGGGACATTCTGTAACAACATTTATTGGAGAAGAAGCCATACAAGATCTTGCTCGATTCTCTGATTCTGATTAACCTACTCTCATGTAAATTATATGGGATGAGCAAGATCTCATGAGTATTTCCTTGAATGTTTTTTTTAGACTCCTGGATTGGCAGAGATGCAGCTGCAGAGAGATGCTAGTAACAGTGAGAAGCACTGCTCTGCTGAACCTTTTAGCAGGCCACTCTTCCAATACTAGGATCGAGCCAAACCTAGTGTAGGAGTTTCCTTGGTATCAGTCTCTGTTTCTTTCAGGAGTGTTTGGATAAGCACTGGCAAGTTTTCTGGCCCTGGGTAGCACACTCAAAACTTGATATCAGGGAGCATTAACTCTTAAAATGCAGATTATATATTTTCTGGTAAATGAACTTAACATGCAAAAGGAACCTGGGAGTTAAATCTCCAACTCTTGTGTACCTGCTGACCTCTTTCACACAATGACCATTGGCTGAACACGGAGACAGATCGCATGTGTGCTTTTTAGTCAGGTGGACAGGGAAGTAGAGGCAGTTACAGTATTTCAGCCAAATTGTGGCTCTGCTCATGGAGGAAGCCATTACCCCCTCATCAGGCCTACCAAATCCTCTTTGCCAGGGACACAAAGAAACACAGTGGGGGGGGAAGGGGGAGATGGGAAATTTTTTCTGGCTCAGGTTTGGAGTTGTTTATTAGGAATAAGGCAATGAGCCTTAGTTCTCTTGCCAGGGAAATCACTTCCTGCTTTCTAATTTGCTTCAATTGATCTCATATTTCTTTTTATTGGATGAAAATATCCCATAATCCATTTTCCAGGTAAGAAATGTAATTCTCTGGCATTGCCTTGAGCTAGGATTTGTTTACAAAATTCCTGGAGCCTTTACTGCAGTTTTCTTTACTTGACTGCCAACTGTGTTTAAGTGTCAAAGTATTAAAGGGCAGCTTTTCTCCAGGAGTGAAGATTAATTGGAAACAAACTGTTAAGAAACTTCATTTGCTGTTAGAGAAAATTACCTGCACTCTGAATATAGAAAATCCTTGGGTTTATTGATGAACAGTTATTCCAAGGGGACATCAGCTCCTCTCTAGCCTTCTGTTCAGAGCTGGCTGCTCCTAGAACTTCTTCCTTCACTACTACTGTGCAGTTAATATCTTGACTCTTATGGTGAAATGATTTTTCCATTCTTTTCTTTTTCAAATAGAGTTTAATTAGCCCATCCTACCCCAGTGACTGATCAGTAATTACTTCGCAAGCCCTGCAGATTTCAAACACCTGCAGGGCAGGTGGAGCAAATGAAAAAAACACTGCTCCTTTTGGACATAACCTTGGGATTAATGAAATCTGTTATCATGCTTAACAAGTCCTAAAAGCATTATATAAATTCAAAATTGGATATCTCACAATTCTCAGGTGTTTTACCAGAGTATTTCTTCTGGTATCTATCCTAAATAGTCTCTACTAAAAGTAATGATAATAAATAATGAAGTCTCTGATTGTCTATTACTAAAGGTATTCTACAAAACTGGTGAAAGTCTTTTTTAATTACCTATCTTTTTAGGCATTTTGCTGACATTTGCTAACACTCCTGGATAATTCTGTTTCAATGTAGAGCAGTTAGGATTAGTCAGCACCTCTGTGGCATTATGTGTATATGAGATGCCTCCTAACTGTACTTCTCTATTTAGTGCACAGACTGTAGGATCCAGGTCTGCTTCTGCTCTCTTTTACAGTGGAACAGGAGAACTGGTAGAAAATACTTCTGTGCAGGCACATGAAATGTAACTGTGGTATCCTTCAGCAGCTTTTTAAAATAAAGCAACTTCTACTCCTGTACATTTTAATATAGCTTAGATGAGAATTTTACCTACAGTAGAATATTTTAAATGCCCTTGTAGATCTTTGCCTGGTAGGCATTAATAGGAACTCCTTTGCTCCTGCTCATTTAAGCAGCTTTGCCATGGATGCCAGTGCATGCTTGATGTACCTGTGATCCCTGTACACGGTGACTCAGTGGTAACTCGGTGAGATGTGGATGTTTCTGTAGGTGCAGTGCAGGAGGCACAGTGCTCCTTTGACCTGGATTAAATTGGGGTGCAGTGCTGGTGGGGACTGAAACCATTCTTAACAAAGAGTCTTGATTTTTATCTTAGGCAAAACGAACAGGTTGATTTTCTCTTCAGGATGTGTGATGCACAGGGTTATTAGAAAACAAAATAGAAGAAAATTTTTGCACATTTTCAAAATATGTGCCAGTAAGAGATGGAGCCTTTTTCCCCTCATCCTTTTTACTTTGTGTGTTTACCAGAAGCTCATCATCAGGTGTGGGGTGAGGACAGGAAGAAGAAAGATGTGGCTGAATTTTACCAAAGTATCACGTTGTTTTATGTTGCAGGAAAGGTAATAAATTAAAAACCGTAGAAGATGTTTCTACTTCTCTTCTTCTGTGTTGATTTCGCGCATTTGCGAGAGGTTGATTTGTGAATCTCAGACCTTTTCAATAATGCTCCTCACACTAAAGTCACAGAGATCTGCAGGGAAATCTGTTGTCTTATGATGAGAAATTACTAACTAAATTGCCCATTGTATCTTGCATAATAAATTGAATTTTCCATTATTTTCATTTAGTTTCCTATTTTGGCAGTAATTCCAGTTTTTCTTGGCTTCCTCATCTTTCTTCTTTCTTCTTATTTCTGTTTAAAACTGAATTTCTAGCTATAAGTTTGATTCATTCACTAGTCTGGCTGTAAATTAGGGTTTGAGGTATTTTTTGTTTTGTTGGGGGTTTTTTGTTTCTTTGTTTTTGTTAAAATTCTAACAGGGCTGTGATGACTTTAAAAGAAACCAAGCCCCAAAAAACCAAAGCAGAAATAATCAGCCAGCCAGATGCTTCCATTCTTCACACAACTGAAGCAGAGGAAGAATCAACTTAATGCAATTTCAAAAATAATTTTTTTTAGAGTTGCAAAAGAAAGGCAGAATGTTTTAAGTTTGAAGCCATTTTATCTGCAGTTCTTAAATTAAGACAGAACAGGAAAATTCTCAGGTAATAGATATTTCTTCAAGTTCCTACTGGTAGGATAGAGAATGAGCTGAGAACAGTAACAAACAAAATATTTGCTGGGTGTAATCTAGAAGTTCTTCTTTGCCTTCTGTTCATGCAGACTGCTGCTTCTCCAAATGATTTGTTGTCTTCTTTCAGCATGTTTTTGACTTACTGTTCTATGTCCAAAATTAAGCTAAAGTATCATCTTACATTGTTTACCCAAACGCTTATTAAATCAGAGAACTTAATTTGATTGCATTTTCTTGAATTTTTTTTACCATTTCTAGGAGAATTCTTGACATCTTGATAGGCTCAGTGTATTATTGATGTTAACATTAGCACAGATCATCTACTTGATATCAAAGATGGGAGAGTGCTTTTAATTTGTCATTCATGTTTTTCTGCCAAGAGGAGAAACTATGTTATGCTTAGTTTTCTTTTTTTTTTTTTTAAATTGGAGTTTGCAAACCTTTAAAATGTACTTGTTCCCTGCTGCTGCATTGTCTGTGTCCAGTGCTTTAAGCATGACGAGGGCAGTGGCAAGTGGGGATGAAGATGTTTTGACAGAAGCGCATGCTGGCTCTTCAAAACAGCCCTGTTCTTCATAATTCCTCAGGTTTCCTTTAAAACCAAAGCTTATCTGTCTCTTGGGGTAGCTGAGGAAAATTCTTGGGAGTGTGAAATAGCTCCAATGTACAACAACATCTGCAAGTGTTTGAAAAGTACTCCTTAAGTAGGAGCCCTGTCAAGCACGGGCCCACTTAGCGAAGTGTTTGTGTACTGAGGTGCTGGTGAGAACGTGGTGATGGACAGGGTGAAGCAGCTTGCAATGTTTAATGTTGGAAGCACTCAGGAAAAGGGAAAAGGATGTCTTGAGTGAGGGAGCTGCTGCTCTCTAAAACTTCTGTGTTTGCGAAGAAGTGGCCAAAACAAAATCCTCAGAGGACTGAAAGAACTGAGTGGAAGTTGTTGAAGTAGAACTAATCTGAGGGAGTTCAGTACAGCCTGGTAAGCAGAGAAAAATCTCATTTTGTGTGATTACTGAAAGAAGAAGCCTATTTTTGGTGCTTTGAGTTGGGTGACTGTAAAGGAGAGTTAGTTTCTGTTTCTTTGTGTGAATTTTACTTTTGGTGTGACTGCTCAGCTCTGTATAGAAGGAAAAGCCATATGTATATGAATAATTAGCCATGTCACAGCCTGACAGCTCCTGGCAAAATAGTTCTCAAAATAGTTAGGTGCCTTTCATGTTTACTCCAGGTGACATGGATTTGGGGTTATGATATAAAACACACTGAGCTTTTAAAGCCTCTCAGCTGCACAGATGCAAACTCCACTAATCCCGAAGCAAAATGTGGTCTGCTATTCATTAAGTGCAGATGAGTTTCCTTTTCTAATAAGTCCAATAACAGATGCCTAAATTTAGGAACACGTGCAGTTACAATCAGTGGCATATTCTGAACCTTTTTATCTTCTTTCTTGCACTGGAACTTGCTGTGCTCTGAGAGGTTTCAGACTACAAACCCTGATGTGGAACCTGGGTTATTCTGTTGCCTTTGCAGAGTGTTCTTTATATGTAGCTCTCCTGTGTTTCCACTTATTTCTTTCATGGTGATAAGAAAGTGAGGAAAGTCATTAGAAGTTCAGCTTTGCTACTGAGCATCAAACGGAAGCAATCTCAATTTCTGGCACTGCTCTGTTTCCTGGATGCAAACTGGTCTCTCATCTGTGAATATCTGTTGTCTTCCACTCTTACCTGGAAAAATAGTGTAACCAACTAACCTAATGAAAAACTGTTGGTTTTGCAAATTTGGGGTTTAATTTGTACATTCTTTTCATTTGTACAGTGTTCACTATCATGATATTTTCTGGGCATTTTGAAAATGCTATCACAAATGATTAAAAGAACGGCAGTTACGTGTGATGATAACATGATGTCTTTTTCATCCAAGACAGGAGACATGTTAGGCCAGTGCCATAATTCTCACAAAATTGCACAGATCAGAGATTATGGCCTTAAATTGGTTTAGCATTTTCCTTGACAATCTGATCTAACCAGCACTGCAGGGGGGTTTATACCTCCTAACCAAAACCATGACCTGAAACAAGGCTGTCATGCTGCTTGTCTGCGGAATTAGGGAGGTAATTGTACCCATCTCATTCCCTTCTTTCCATTATGGGTACTGCTGCTGGTTCAGGGCACTTACACTGCAGTTTGTGGTACTGATATTTGTGTATCACAACTGAATAAAGTCACCAAATTAATTTTAAGGTCGTTTTTGGCAGATTATTAGTGTATTATTTGTTATTCCAAAAATTGAGGTATGCTTGCCTACAAGTTAAGTTAGTCCCTTTCATACAGAACTATTTGAAATGAGACAAACAACTTTGCAGTTAAAAACTTATTTCTTTTAATGATTCAACGGTAATCCTTTAAGTTATAGTCAATAAATAATTATTCTGACCACTCTTTACCTTGGAGGTCTGTAGTTAAACAATTATGTGTTGCTTTAAATTAGTTGATGCTGTCTTAAAATCTGGTTTCCAAGTAGAAGGAATGCAGATGGGTATTGCCTTGGACAAGCTGAAAATTGTGTTTTAGAAAGTCTGAAGACTTGGAACTTTGTACTCCTTAGTCTTTAATATCCTCATAGCGTGTTTTTTGAAAATCAGCCTTTTACACATTGGAGAAAACTAAATTGGTCCCTGACAAAATATTGGTGTCAGTGAATACAGAAAGCCTTAAAAGTGCAGTATTGGTACTTGTCAGAGGGTTCTGTGTCTTCATCTGAGGTGAAATGGGTTGTACTTGCAAATTTATATTTCCGTAGATAATCTCATTCCAGTCAGTTAGAAGCTTTTACCCTGTTTTCAAGTTGTCCTGGCTTGTAGTAACTTTATGTTAACTTTGCCAGAATGATGCATGGACCTGTCTAGCCTGATTCATATCCATGGCACAGTTATGGCTAGAGGGGAATTTAATAGGCTGGTATTGGGAACATATCTAGCAGGAACAACAGTGGCCAGGATTTATAGTGTTTTCAGAGCAGAATAGGCCAGATGGAGTACATACAGAAGAAATACAGAGCCCTTACCAAGACCTTGTTCCTGTAAAATGTTGTTTGTGTGCACCCACATCATATAGTTTAGCATTGACTTGATAACATAATAAAAATTGTATTTCTCCTATGCATTTTCTTATCCATAGGAAATAACCACTATCATGGAATTTGCTGGTTAATTAGCAGTTTATAAGTTTGGTACTTAAAGTTCTGAGAGCTCTTTAACAAGTCCTTAAGAAGTCTCAAAACCCTCAGGTTTCACTTAAGACCCAAATTTTCCTGTTTCTTACACTGCCCTCTAGCGCTGAGCGTGTTTTGAGAGTTCAAATACCTTTCTTCGGTGTGAAGTAACTTTTGTGCCATGACTTTTTAGGAGCTGTTGGCTTATTAAAGTCTGCCAGGGCAGGAAACATCCACCTTCTCTTCATGAACATCTGTCCTTGTTGGGTGCTAAGCAGCAGAATTAGACTGAATTTCCACCCTCATATGCACAATAAGCATGGGATTATTCATCAGAAAAAAACCCAAACAGAAACAAATGAAAATATGGTAGTAGCATGCTAATAGCTTATACCATTATGTATGTGTATTGGCTACTTTAAAATACAATAAAGGTAGCATCTAAATTAATAGCATATAAATCGTGTTTCAAGTTCTAAAAAATTTTAAAAATTGAGAGAGCTTTAGCCTTTTCTTCTGCATGTGCTGTCATATACAGTTTAATCTGTAAAGTTTTGTCTGATTGTGTAGTATTCAAAGTGTTTTCCTGATTTCTTGACAGCTGTTCAGGAGAGGGATCACAATTTTTTTGTTGTTGGGGATTTTTTCCATTCCCTGTCTGTCTGATCTGTCCTGTGTTTGCACTAACTGCAGAGTGTGCTGGGATATGCAAAGACTGGATGTTGAGCTGAATCCTCTGTGTGGTTGTGTGTTTTGTATGTAGTTTGGATCAGGTTTATTTTTTCTTAAGATTAGGGCTCTGCTGCTGTGTCATCTGTGCAGACAGAGTCTGACAGGCTTTGTCAGTCTCTGAGGAACCCTGGCAACTTCAGTATGACTTACTAAGCTGTAGGTAAAAAGTAGCAGCAGAATTTAACCCACTTAGATATTGCATTTTTTCTTAGCAGCACTTCTGCTAAAATCATTTCTTCTGGAACAAAACTAGAATGCCAAGAGGAATTAACTTAACCTGAATATTCAAAACAGTACAGTTCACTTTTCAGCACAAAGCTATATTAATGTTGACACCTTGCCAGCTCTATTGTGATTTTTTGGGGAGACAAGTGAATAAGTAAAATAACTTTTTTGAGGGAAGATCTATTACTGTAACTTTCAATTTTTGTCTTCTGAGTATATGTTTCTGCATGGCTGATGCAGTGGTGCGTTTTGGTGAGCTGCTTCTGCTGTTGCTTGTTGGTGTTTCACCATGCCATGCAAACAAGGATGTTTTCATTTAGAGCTTCACTCATCTGATACAGGATTTATAGCAATGTCCTGCATGGGAGCAGCCTTGCAAGACAGGAGCTGTCAAACTGCAATTTTTGAGGGTGCTGATAAGGTGTTTCATGAATTACAATTGATTTTAAAAGTGTGATCTTCCTCTGTGTATCTTGCTGTGTGACAAAGTTGAGGTAAAGTTTTCACACTTCTAAACACTGTATCATGGCTCTACCACCCAGTGCAAGTGTGGGATTTTTACCTGTCACACAGAATAGCCTCTTGACAAGAGGGTGGAGAGGGTATGGATTGCCTAACAGATGAAGGGCACTTGTAGAGGAAAAGGATGAAAGGATCCTCCTTCCACGGAAGCTGGAAGCTGAAGCTGGAAGCTGCATGTAGGAAATATAGAGGTTTTGAGTGCTGGGAGAGAGAGCCAGAGTCTGAGGCCATTAGGCCTCATCAGAGAGCTGAGGTTTGTTTTGTCTTTCATGATAGTCTGCTTAGATGCACCTCACGAGTCCACCTTGCACGGTGAGGCAAGGCAGAGCTGCAGCATCACCTCTGTAATCATGGCCCTGCTTCCTCTCTGGGCTGGGAAATCAAAGGTTTGGGCACTGGAGAATTCGGAGCAGCATGTGATCAAAGCCTTTCTGCCTACATCCTGGCATCATTTCCAGCTCATTCTTCTTTTTGTGAGCAACCTGTCCCACCTGAGCACGTATCATTTAGTGCAGTTATTGATGCCTTCTGCATGTCTTTAGCTGACATACGGGTATTTTTGCAGACAGGGTGTTTTTGCTGACTTACTGTATCCACCTTCTTGTTACTGGCACTTAGTGAAATCAGCAGATAAGGTTACACTGCAGACTTTGTAAAGCAGTTCTGTTTCCGTGGAAGGGATTTTCACAACGGTAAAGCTTTGATATGAAACACTGCTGCTTTTGTGAATAGACCTGCAGTCAAATAAGGGGTAGAACCAAAATGAAACTTAGGGACTTGTAGGAAAAAACAGCATGTCTGAATCTGTGTAACTGTTTTTGCAACCCTTTTCTTGATCCATTCTCTTAACTGAAGAGAAAAAAAAAAGTTATCATGAACCTGTTCATGATAACTTTTCTTAGGAAGAAGTGTTGAAATCTGAATGGAGCTGAAAGAATGAGCCTCTCTTAATGAAATTCAAAGGCTTTTATGGAGGTTAAATACAAGTTATGAATTAAATGATTGTGTTAATTGGTAATAAATTAAATACTTGCTTTCTTCAGAGGTTATAGAACAAAGCAGCAACCAGACAACAAAATGTCTGTCCCTTATTATCTCAGTGGTGTTTTTTGATTTGGTTTCTCTGACTTATTTTATACAATGAGTATTAGAAAAAAAAGAGTGAATTTCTGTCTTGGAGGCTGGTCAGTGAGATCACATGAAGCAATAGTTTTCTACTAAGACTAATTGCGTAACTAGGAAATGTAAGTATGAGCTAAGGAGATGATTTTGGAAAACAAGCTGGGGGGGTTTTGGCTCAGGTAAGCGGTGTGTGACCAATTCCAGGCTGATGCTATGACCAGCCAGGCTTCTGGAAGGAGACTTCTTTGGCCCAAGTGTGCAGCCAGCTGACATCTGTGTAATAAATCTCTGGTACTAATTGATTTACCTGCAAGGGTGTCAGCGTGCCAAGAGTTAATACCAGGCTCATGTCTGAGAACAGTGCTTTGCGTGGTGTGTAAAGTTAATGTAGGGAAAACTCCCATGATAACATTTGCAGTAATGTGCTGCAGATAGCAGGTTTTCCTCCCACAGGAGAAATGGAACTGATCTCTCCTTTTTGGTAATAACTGAGCAGATGAATGTGCCTACCTTTGTATTGCTTCAGGCAGTGCTGCTCATGGGTCACCTTTGAGCCTTTGCTGCCAAGGACCATTCTGCGATTGCAGAAGTGCTAAGGAGGCCTGGCTGGGAGACCTCAGGCCATGACCTGTTTACAGAGGTCAAGGCATCAAATGCACTTAATGACTAGTCAAAAAGCAGCTGATGGTCTTGTAATCATTATTGTTGTTTCTTGTGAGAGACTGGCTGAAGAAAGTTGCTTCCCTCAAGTGTTTTTAGCCAAATAAAGGAAAGAAAGACTTCGTCATCAGAGATGCATGCTTAATTCCATTGATTGGAATTGTAATTGAAAGTTCCTGCTAATGTGTTTTTTTTTTTTTCCTGTGGAGCAATGTATCGAAATAACATGTTTGCTTAGCATACAAAAAATTACTGCATTTGGTAAGTGGTTTAGTAGTGCTTGTAAATTAAATTCACAGATATCCTTTGCTAGAAAATCTTAAACTGAGATACAACCTGGATTACTGAGCACTTTTTCAATCAGAAAACAGCAAGAGATTCATAGATCACTTTAGGAAATACTCTTGCCCACAAAATCATTTGATAAAATTCAATATATGCCTGTGTGAGAGTGAGTTTGTAAAGACAGTTGTTTCTGGGATGGCTCTTCATCCCTGAAAAGACAGAGACATCTGTGACTTCCCATGCTGCTGTGGTTTTTGAACTGGTATTCAAATGCTATTCTGTCTTTTTCAAGTTAGGACCCTCTAAAATGATCTGAGTTTATCAAACTTTAATCATTTCCAAGCTCTTCTCTCTGACATTACCCTGTGGTAGCAGGGCCTGTCAGAATAGTTTCCTCCTTTGACTGAGGGGTTTAGTTTGTCTTTCATCTTTGAAGAGTGGGAGCTGATTCCCAAATTCAGGCTGGGAGACAGTACTTTGACAGGTAAAGAAACATTTCATATTTGCAGAGGTGGGAACATAGTATAGGGAAGCAAGCACCATTAGTTTCCTGTCAGTATTGCCAGGGAGAAGGAGGAGAACATCTTGAACAAATCAAACAACTTAATCTTCTCAATTTATGTTTTTGCATTTTGAGTCCTTTTTAGTAGGAGATCAAAGGATGCTTCTTGGATTCTTTGGGAGTCAGGATTCGGATGGCATATTCTGCTAGTACATAAACTGTTGTCTTTAGGTGTTTCCATGAAGCTTAAACCAGCTCTCAGGCCTTCAGGTGATGCGGGGTGCTGAGGAGGACTTTGGGGACAATTGAAGTTTCTGCCTATGACTCATTGGCAGTTTTTCAAAAGATTCACTTATAAAAATTAAAGTCTCTGTGTTTGTAAGTACAGCTCTTCCGAAAGGAGAGTTCTTTATTTGATTGGGTCACTGTTAATGGCTATGGTGATTGTTGATAAATAATTAGACCTTCCAGAGAAAGAAGGTATTTTTTTCTTTGTGAGGCTCTAGTTTATGTTGACAAATCAGAGTCAAGTAAGGCATTTGATCTTGCTTTACTGGTGTTCTGTAGATTGTAAAGTGTTAACAGAAACAAGGGGTTCTCTGGGTTAGATTATGTGGTCAGCTGTGATGTGTCTGTCACAGAGAGCTCACAAGTCGCCTTGAACAGACTTTCTGAGCAACTAAACATTGAGAGTGAATACTGTGATTTCATTGTACTGGAGCTCTTCTTAAATTGAATTCTAGGTATATCTTTCCACCTCCTCTCTGTTTGGCGTAGCAGCCGGAGGTGTGGCCTTGTGAAATGAAAACCTTTTCTAATGACACAAATATTAGAAAGTGATGATCCCAGTAGCATCATTGAACACACCTAAATATGGAGTAAAAATTCAAATAGCCTGGATTGGTAAACTGGACCGTAACGTTATTGCATGTCTGAAACTGGTTTGCTATTTAAACGTGGATGCCAAGCCCAGTGAATTTTTTCTCTGTTGACTATGTAGTTTTAAAGAACTTATTTTCCACACAGACTTTGGCAGCTGTTTTGTGCATTATGTACAGATGCTGTGTTTTTCCCCTTCAACACTTCAGTCTCTTCCTAGCAACATAATCTAGGCTGAAATTAAATAGTTCATCTTAGTATATGAAAGCAAAATAACATTCTTTTCTGATAAGACTCCTTCTGAAATTTAATTAATTTAGATTTATCAGTCCTGGCCTGTAGTCAGATTGTGATAAAAAATAATTGTTTCTACTTAACTTTATTTGAATATTGAATTTTGAGCCTTAGGTGCTAATAGCTACGCTGACACAAGAATATGCGACTGTATGTCATGGGAAGACTTACAGGCAGCAAGTGGAGCTGAAGTTACCCTTTGTAAAATAACAGATCCTTGCAACTCGTGGGATGGAGGTCTGAAATTGTTTCCTTTTGTCTTTGTCTCTCGTAGAAGCTCCACCAAAATTGGAAGACAACCCTGCCGAAGCATTCACCGACTCCTCCCTCTTCGCTCACTGGGGCCAGGACCTGAGCCCTGAGAACAGACGGATCGCCCTGAAACAATTCCAGTACTACGGCTACAACGCCTACCTGAGTGACCGCCTGCCGCTGGACAGGCCCCTGCCGGACCTGCGGCCCAGTGGGTGAGTCCTGCGGGGCGCCCCCCTTTCCCAGTGCGGGGGCCCCCCTTTCCCAGTGTAGGGCCCCAGCTGTGCAGCCTTCCCACTCTTCATCACCTGGAATGATGTTGTGTTGGATGTAGGTTACACAGGATGGCCAGAATGAGTAATTTCTCTCAAATGTATGAAGGCTGTAAGTTTCAATTGTCTTCTGAAAAACTGCTGTGCCCTAAGTCAGTCCTGTTAGAAGTCCCAGTAAGTATTCATTAAAATTTCTTCAGCATCCATTGGAAGATTAAGCTCACCTACAATTTACATTGGATTGCAGGTGTGTTTTTTCTGCTAAAAGAACCTTTTAATGCTAATTTTCAGTTTTATCAGATAATCAGGCTAAAGAAGAACTGTTTTCTTTGCAAGCCCAGAACTGCCTGATTAAGGTCGGTCAGCAGTGAAATTTGGGAGCTTCAGTGGTGAAATACACCTTTGAGCCAAGCAGCTGAAAGCCCGGGGATCCTCCTGCCCCGGGCAGTTCTGTGCTCGGAATCATGCGTGTCAGGCAGGGTGAACGCATCCAGTGTTATTCCACAGTGGCCTGGGGAGGTGGATGGGACCAAGGGAGGGAACAACCTTCCCTTCGGTGCATTTGAGGCCTGTGTGGGTAGGACTCTTCAGAGACACTGAATGCTCAACTTTTTTTTGATACATCTGATCCTTTGAACAAATAGCAGCTCTGGAGATGGAGAAATGGGTGGAGGGAAAAGTGCTTTTTTTGCAGCTCATTAAAAAAGGAAATCATTAAAATAAACATGCTGGGCACTTACTGAATCAAATGGGATCTTATTCACTTATTCTAACCAAATATTTAATAACTAAAGCAGTAAGCAGTGCATTTTGCTGCACATTAAGTTGATGATAGCAAAAATATATGAACCCCATCCCAGGCAGCACTTAAGCAGTATCTATGCTGTATATTATTATGTATTGCATTTTAGAAATATTTTTGTTGCAGATTTGCTGAAATACTGACTTTAAGGAAATCGAAGTCCACCCAATTGTATTTGTGTTTTGGTTAAATCAGTTTAGCAGTGCCTGTAGGGACAATCTCTTTTTTGTTTTTTAATTGTAAACTAATCCAGAGGAAAAAGAAATCTTTTTAACTAGACATCAGTGATAGAAATGTTTCGGTTCTTATAGCTCTTTTGAAATTACTCTTATGAATGATTTAAATATAAATTTTTTATAACTATGTGTTTTAAAAATTAAAAAGATGGAGAAAATGAATGTTACTGTAGCTGAAAATAATATAAGGTTCGGATTTTAAAAGAAACTCCGGTTAGAAATGAATCATGATCCTAATTCCTGTGAAAGTTTTTGTCCTTTGCTGACTGTCTGCCAGAAACATGAGAGACATCACAGTATGTTTAGGGACACATACATGCAAAATAATGGCTTAGTAATGGTAGCTCAGGCAGATTCCCCACACCCATTGTGGCTAGGGAGCAAGCAGGGACTCTGACACTGGAATGTAGTGAGTTCTGATCCTGAGGGAAATGAAGTGTGTTGTCAGGCAGCATGCAAAGTGTTTGCTGTATCTGCAGCACCCTGTGGAGTGCAGAGCTACAGGTGTTCTGAAAGTCATGTTGTTGAAAAAAGAGCTCCTGCTGCTGACAGGCAAATTCTCATTTGTGTGAGAGCACATGCATGAATGTTTTGGAGAAAAAAAAAAAATCTACCCTGTGAGAGTATGGTTCTAATGTATGTTTGGGATTTCTAGCACCTGGTTTTTAAGCCAAGTGTGTAAGTCACTTGGCGAGTCTGTATAGCTGTATTTAAATTATCCTTGGGCAGGTACTGGGCTCAAGCAGCACAGCATGAAAGCCAAGGACAGCTTGGTGTGAAGAGAGCGTGCAGCAAGTGGCACGGAGACCAAGTTAGTCAGCTTTGCTGGACCTCAGTCAGTTGTGGTATTTCTGTTCTGACTAGAAATGCACAAAAGCACAGATATGACAGAGGCACCACAGTAGCTCTGGGCAAAGTTAGCCAAGGTCTAACCAAGCTCATTAGCCTGGATTTAGCAGTGAATTCTGCAGGAGTCAGCATGACAGTGGAATCCCAGCAAAGGCTTGTGACAGGTAGATAAAGGAGTGGAGCTCGCATAGTTCTGTCTGGGCTCAGTGGCGGTCTGTCATCTGTATTCAGAACCTATCGTATGAAATACAGGAATTTGGGAAGACAACAGCATTTGTAAATGAAATCTAAGGTAATTCATACACTGGTAGCCCCAGTTGAGACCAGGAGAATCAAGTGACCTGCCAAAAGTGTGATATTAGTAGCCCCTTTTATATCATACTGGTGTGACTCAGCTTTGACCTTTCTGCCTGCAGTGCTCTGAGAATTCACATCTACAGATCTTAGCAGGGGAGCTCAGCATGTCTTTGCAAGGTTCTGCAGTGAGAAAGGCCATTCCACATGTGTAATAACACCAAATTATAACATGCAGCATTTTCTAGGGTTGATATTGTCAACATTAAATGCCATGGCAAAAGCAGAGGACGATTGGAGATTGCTGAGCCGCAACACATATGGAGAAGAGGGCAAAAAACCTAGCCTTGCCCAGTCCTCCAATGTGGGTGTCATGAAGAGGCAGTAGACCACATTTAGTAGTTAATGCAGTGAGCTCTGCCCAAGCCTCTGAACTCTGGCCTCTCTAGAAAAAGGTCATCATCAGTCAGATGGAAACATCCAGCAGAGTAGAGTTGGGTTAGGCTGTGGCAGTTGTGACACCTTTCAGAGGGACCTTCTCATGCTTGAGGTACTGCAGAGTGGTTTCTGACCCTCTCTACAGCTGTGAGCCTCATGTCCCGTTCTGAATTTGGTTCCTTTTTGCTGTGAGTATTTGTGCTAGTACAGGGTGTCCCTAGCACAGTCCAAAATAATCTCTTATAAGTAAATAAGAGATTAACTGCCCTGGATACTTCAGCACCCTGAAGGGGGCACAGTTTTTGCAATACTCAGTATGACAGTGCAGGCTTTATTGTGGAGTATTGCATACACCGTCTCTGCCAGGGCCTCCACTGATTTAGTGCTGCTGAATTTGGGTGCTCTGCTGTTCACCACCCTTCTGTGCATCTATTAGTCCATAACCTATCTGCATCACAGACCCATAAATAGCTTCTGGCTCTAATGAACTTGGAAGCACTGAGGAAGGCAATGTTGCCGTTGTTGCATGCAGGAACAGAGGATAATAGTTCTATGTTAGTTATAATTCTGTTGCGCTCATTACTTTTAGTAGGGCAGGCAGTACCCACAAAGCTTGTTATGAGTGAAATGTGAATGAAACACACTCATGCAGAAATTCATTATAACAAGTTAGGTTGTTTAGGGGTCCTGAAGGTGTCTACCAAACTCCTTTTGAGTGGATGCACTTAAGATTCTACTTTGTTGGCTTGTAAATTTTTGTTGCCTGATCTATTGTGCTGAAGCACACATGGGAGAGGGAGGTAACACTCCTCTTTGCTTATGTGATGAGAGAGGGAGGTGTAATGGGAAAGGTTTGCAGCAGGACCCCAGCAGAGGAACTGTTTCAAAGAGTTTTGCTCCTGCATGGACTGTTACGAAGGAGCCTGGCCAGTGAATGCAATACAACCTTTTCAGTCAGTGTAACTGAGTGGAAGAAAGCAAAGAAGCAAAAGAAAGAAAGGTAGGAAGGGTGGAAGGGAAAAGAAGCATTTAAAGCTCAGACATTTAAATTCTGTCAAATAGCATGGTACTGCATGTGGCTTGCAGCAGGTTTGCCCTTTTCCTGGCTGAGCCAGTGCTGTTTGGCATCTAGGCAAGTGCAGAGAGGTCCTGTTTGCTGTGCAGAGAAGGGCTTTGGCTATTTTGTAAGCACTTCTTTCAAACAATTCACCGCTCCCAAACTGATTACTTAGAGGCTCAGTTTGGCAAGGGACAATGGTAGAAGCCTTGAGGATAGAAAACCTAGGTTTGTGATAAAGTGGGCACAAACAGGGCAGGCAAGAGGTCCCCTGAATGCAGATGGGACTACAAGGAAGAAAAGTCAAGCACTGGCTGATTGGGGAGAGTGATGTGGTTTAGGACAAAAGTTGTTTATTTGTGTCCACCTGTCCAAAATGTCCATCAGCGTTACGGTGGTAAACACAATCCTGGGTGTAGCATGCATCAGACTTGTATACAAGTTTTTCCTTTATTAAAACTGATGTAAGAAAAATATATGATTTCAAATAGTGAGGTTCAGGCTGGGCATTTGTATGTTACCTCTGCTCCTCCCCAAAAGCCAGCTCCTACAGACTTGCATTCTATAAACCTTTGCTTCCACGTGTCCCTGTGAAAGAGTTCTGTTCTGCTGGGTTTATTTTAGTGATGGATATGGCTCCATGTTAATTTCTGACCAAGTTCTTTTGTTGCTACTGGTAAAAGAGAGCATTAATATTGCTTGTTGTATTTGATGTTTCAAAGGAGTCATTTAAAAAGAGCACAAAAGCCTGTAATGTATTGTTTTGGACAGAAGTCCTAAAATTACCAAAGTATTCAGCATTCTTGTTAAATACCTAATGTTTAATTCTGTCACATTTCATGCTCTCTTTAACTTAGCTCGCTACCTCTGATTCTTCTTTTTCTCGTCTCACCTTTGTCTTCAGAGTGGCTCCCAGCAGCAGTGTGTGCTGCCTGAGCAGCCACCCTCTGGGATTCTGAGCTGAGCTTCAGTTTTCCTGTTGGGATGTAGCTCCTCAAATGGCTGCTCTAGAAGTGTTTAATATCTCTGGCAGTGATATCAAATCTGCTGCAGTCTTCAGGCTGCTGTAATAACCGAAGTTAATGATGATGTACATTTATACAGGAAAAAACCCACCTTTTTATGCTAGCCTTGTTAGCATAGCTCAGCACTTAGAATACAGGTAATAGCAAAAGGAGAAATGATCACATAATGAAATTATAAACATAAATGCATAAATAGTCGTGCTGAAGTTCTTATAGTACTCTGTTCTTTTAGCCAGAGTTTTAGTGCTCTTTATTTCATTTATGCCAGAATGGGACTTTTTTTTAACTCCCATGTATTTGAACTTCTGTTTACCATTTTGGCTATGGACAAAATGTTACAAGTTCTTGAAGAAAGTACAATTCTATTTCTGCTTGTGCTTCTGAGACATTCTTACCCTGTTGGAACTAAAGCTCGCTCCCATGTATGTTCCTCAAACAGCACTTGAACCCCAAGTGTTTTAATAATATGCTTATTGTATCTTATGTTTAAAAAAAAAAGTGGAATATATGCTGTAAGTGGATTTTTTTTTTAACCAAAAAATGGGGTTTTGCCATTGTTGGCTGTGATACTCTTGGTGAAAGATTTTCAAAGTTTGCAGAAAACAATTTGTGTTCATAGTTTATGTACATATTTGTAGAAGGTCCCAGAGATTAATACAGGAAATCATTTTTGTTTTGCTGCTTTAATGCATAGTTATGCTAAAGTAATTTTAATGACTAATGACTGGCTAAATTGAATTATCACAATGCATAGAGGAATATAGTTGTCTTGTGGACAAATATTTGACAGAAGCTTCATAATGTATGCTGCCCTCCATTTACCAGAGCTGTGCTTGAAATAGAACACCAGGAGTTTCTCTAAATTTCTGGTAACCATGACAACTGCTACTTTAGTGTTATTAGCCCAATGTAATTTAGCAGAGTGGGTTGCTCGTGGTAATTTTTTAGCTTTGTTGAAGTGATACTCGCTGTTGCAGCTCTGAATGTCATTTGGAATGCGTATTTGAAATTCAGTGGTTACACCGAAATACGCTGTGTGCCTCGTGGATGGTTTGTTTGGGGGGAGCCTCCTGGTGTGAGGGGCAGGTCCAGGGCCCGCTCTGAGCCCAGGATGAGCCCTTGGCGGAGCCATCATTGACACTTGCACGTTGTGGTTGCCACGCAACCACTCCATTCTCCGAGCTTAATGGATCTCATATTTCCATCCATACAATTTCCTCTCCTCTTCCCCCCTTCAGCATATTTTAGACACACCCCCTCTTGTTCTGTAGCTATTTTTTGTTCATTTCTATCATTACGGAATTTTATTCCTCATAGAGCTTGGCATAAAGATGATGACAGACATACTTGTGAAAATGCACAAGGCCTCTACATTTTGTGCAGGATCTGGGGCTGGGTTAATTCTGATTTGTTTAAATAAATAAATAAAAAAAAGGTAGGTAAATTTTATTGTCATTAGCTGATATGAAAAACAATGTGGACAGGAAAAAGTGTTTTTTAAAAACTACACACTTCGAAAAGTAAGTGAATTTGAGCTGGAAGTAAAGAGAATGAATGAGTCTAAATTAAAAAAAAAAAAAAAGAAAACATGATCTCAATTTAGGAATGTACCCTCATTGAAAATTAGTCTTCTTGAAAAGACTAAAGAAATTAGACAGAACAGGAGTCTAATTCTATTCTCCCTTGTCATTTGTAGTTATGTTTTAAGATATGGTGGTGCAAAAAGAGAATCAAATGACAGTCACAGCATTAAAAGTGTTGCTCTTGCTTGTACAAGTTGCCAGTAATGAAAAATTTTGTCCAGAGTGATAAAAATTGAAAATATGTAGGATGTAAATGAATGCAGATGGGAAAACCAATACAAATAGTTTCTTTTAAATGGGTGGAAGACTTATCAGAAGCAGAAATTTTGTTTGAGCTTTTCAGTTTATGCATGGATTTATGGCAGGGCAGCATTGTAGGTTCTTCAAGTGGTAATACTGAAGATTATTTAGTAGGTTTATACCTGTTAACTAGTTCATAGTCTATTAGAAGCCAAATTTTCAAAACTTGGATGTGTTCACTCCATTTTCCATGAACAGGTCTGTTCTTCAAGGAGCTGGATCTGTAATGGTTTTAGCATCTTTTGGAAAAATGTGAGTGTTAGTATTTAATAATTCTAATGTGATTATAAGTACAGGGACCTCCCAGCCACTTTGAGCCTGAAATATGCACATTGGAAGTCCTTTTGTCAGATGCCACTTAAACCTGGTGGCCCCTAAAACTCACATTTGCCAAAGATGCACCTCACATTTGACAGTGCTCAGCCCAAGTAAATCTATACCTGCTTCAACTGCTCAGTCATCTGGGCAAGACTTTTAGAGATTGTTTTAAGCAGGACTTTCAGAGATTGTTCACCACAGAAGGTGATCTTTCTTTAAGGAACAATTTCAGAGGTTAAAGTACTCACTCTAGGGTACAGGAGGCAGGTGTGGAAATCTTTTCTCCTTAAGAAATTTTGAAACCTAATGTGTGTCTATACAGTTGGGACTGTTTAGCCTGGAAAAGAGGAGGCTTGGAGGGGATGTCATCAAGGTAAATACCTGAAGGGAGGTTGCAAAGAGGGCAGAGCCAGGCTCTCCTCAGCGCTGCCCAATGGCAGGATCACAGGCAATGGGCACAAACTGAAGCACAGGTTGTAAAGCCTCCACCATTGGAGGCATCCCAGCCCAGTCTGGATGGGGGAAATGCTGTTCCTGGGCAGCTGGCTCTAGGGGACTGCACTTGAGCAAGGGGTTGGATGGGATGACTGCCCGAGGCCCATTCCAACTTCGTCCATGCTGTGATTTTATGGCATCCCGGTAAATTGCCCTGACACTTGACTTGCAGGCTCTGTGAAGGGTCTTTTATTCCTTCAGCCAAAACGGCACTTTTTAAAAGGAAACAGTAAATATTAGCTTGAAAAAGAAGTAAAAATATGTTTCCAAGACCTTCTGTAGCATTATAACCTAGAAGATTGGACATAGCCATAAAAAGTGAAGTTTAGGGTTTAAAATGCGTGAGCATTCATTGGAACAGGTGCTGCAGGTCCTTCCTCCAAGGGATTTATGCTAAACATGAGGTTAGAGAGACTTGGTATCACTCCAGCTTAGTTTAATTTCTCCACAGAAAGTGGAATGACCCTGAAAAGGGGGACTGAAAAGAATCCCACCAAGCTGGCTGGTAGTTAGCTCTCTGGGGAGATTGGAGAAGATTGACCTCATGCTCCCTCTGTCCTGCTTGAAGGTTTTAACTCCTGAACTACTGGCTAAAAGAGGAAAACAATGCTGCCTTGCACTGCTTGTCTTCTGAAAGAAAACGAAGCTCCCCTTGCCTCTTAGTGTAGTGCTTTATCTTGCATAAAATCCACTCCTGAAAGCTTTAAAGAGAACTTTTCATTCTGATGCTGAAAGCTTTCTTACCAATGAATAGAGGATTACCACACCAGTGGAAATACAAAATGTTTTTGGAGAGAAAGTTCAGACTTGTTATGCTGCAAGAGATCAAGCCACAAGTGGGAATCAGTAAATCCAAGCACCATTTTAATTACTTCCCTCTGGTATTGATGCCATGGAACAAAAGGCTGTGGATCTCTTTGATGAGGTTTCATATTTGTTTTTAAGAGGTGTATGAACCAGGTTATTAAAAAATATAGTGTACACTTTTAAAGACTTGAGCTGTTAGTACTTTTTCCAGACTGTGTTTTCTGTTTTATATGACTTTATAATTCTTTTGCATGATGACAGAGACAAAAGTACCTAAAATATTAAATAGCTTCTTTAATGTGATTTCCATCAATTTCAAACCAATAACTGAATTGATAAAATTGGTTGACCAGCTGAATTTTGAATATTACGTGTATCTCAGTGGGTTTGGGTGTCATGTGTCCTGTGCACTGATTTTTTTCAGAACCTGTAAAAACATAGAAGTAAATTAATCATCTTGATTGAATTTAATTTTGTATAACATCCAGCACATGAAGAGGAATGCTTTTGTGATACTTCTCTGTATTTATTTGCTACACAAATTAAAATACAAAATCCAAAAAGAATTTTTCTCTTTGACCTGGAGAACAGATTTAGTTAAGGAGTCATATTCAAGCATGATGTAAAAATTCTGAATCCATCCATGCTTTCTGTATGGAGAACGTTGGCTGTTAGTAATGCTTTCCACAGTTTCCAGGAGTTCCTGGATGTAGTGGACTCTGGCATCTGGAGAGAAGATAGCCACTCAGAGTTGTCAGGAGGTGGAAAAAGGCATTAACATCAATCATTTCCATGTTCAGAGTCTATCTGAAAATGCTGCCTGAGTCAGTCTGTGCCTAATTTCCACCTAGTAAACGGTTTCAGATCTGAGAAAAAAGTAGAATTAATTGTTGTTCAGAAACATTGCATTAAAATACTAAAATCTGCAGAGAAAAAGTAGTTAATTCCTTTTACTCAATTAATTTGTGGCTTTATTTAAAAAGCAAATATTTTGCTGACAGTTTAAAATGGTAAAGTGGTAAAAGAGCTTTCTACTCATAGTTGAAAGATTTGAATCCTTTTTGGAATGAAGGAGGTGAAAAAAAACCCCAATAAAACACTAAGGAGCTTTAAAGTTGTGGGGAGCACTTCCATACTGCTGTTTCCTTAAGCAAGTTGGAATGTGGCTGAAATACCTATTTTTGAAAAAGGAAAGAAAATGCACCAGGTTGAGAGTAGTCCTCTTTCTGATTAAACCCCTTGACTGAGCTTACAGGTAAGTTTTCCCTTGTATGTATTTTTTTCTGGCTGCACCTTCTGTATCAGCTTTAGTAGCAGGATGTTCTTTGGAGCTGTATCTTCTATGCGTTCTTATGACTGAGGGTAGATACCTCTGGAACAGCTTTTGTTTGCAATGTGACTTCCAGCAGTTTACATCTTTTCTTTTCTTCCACCTTTCGCTTCAGGTGCAGAAACCTCACGTTTCCTGACAGTCTTCCCGAGGTCAGCATTGTGTTCATATTTGTGAACGAGGCGCTCTCGGTGATCCTGCGCTCCATCCACTCAGCCATCGATCGCACTCCTGCTCACCTCCTCAAGGAGATCATCCTAGTTGATGATAACAGTAACAACGGTAAAAGGTTTTGGTTCTTCCCCCTCCTTGCCCCGAGGCTGGATCATACAAGAGAAACCTTGAATTCTGTCTCTTGCTCATCCAGTTGGTGTTTCAAATGTTACCGGTCTGTTTTCTCCCTTCTTTATCCCACACTCTTGCTGGGCTGTCTTGAGCTCTGCACAAGTGGGGCGTTTAAAAGTGTGTACAAAAGATAGAATGTTTAAGGTGTCTGGTAGGCAGAATTTTGAATGTAACAGTAAATTAGACCTAGCAAGTTTTACTCTTAGTACTTCAGCGTGTTTTCAAGCTCACATGGTTTCTGTGTTTCTCCTGTTTCCACTGTATGATTCCACATACATACTCTCTGTTTTGTATAAAATGGCTTTCTGTGCTTTAGATTTCCAGTTCTCTTCTCCTTATTAGCAGCATTTACATTGTTGTTTCTCTGCTGTCTGTACTCAGATGTTGCTCTCTATGATCTGAAGGATTGCCCTGCCCATCTCTGATGGTTCAGTGCTTGCCAGGGTGTTTGTCAGTGAGGCCATGTTGGGCACTATTTACAAGTCTTATTTTCTAGCAGCTTTAGTGATGAAATTTTAATAAGCACAGAATGCTGAACTTAAAGAAAAATTCTGCTGTGCTGGGGGGGTTAATTCTGAGCTGCTAAAATACAAGGAGAATTTGAATTTATTCTGTTGAAGGAAAATGCTGAACAAAGGGTTTCTCTTATCCTTGCTATCATGACTGCTGTTATCTGGCTATATCCCTGTAGCTAAATCCTCTGACTTGCTGCTGATCACAAATGTATCTCAGATTTGTACAGAGGAGAAACTTATTGGGAAGCAAGTAAATAAGTTCCCCACCCCCAGGCTATGCAGGTCATCATGTCCTCTTCTGCTGACTATGAATGAAGAAAAAAGTACAATCCTGACTCTTTAAAGTACACACAAAACTCAACAACTTGGTGCAGGCCTATGCCTTAAGTTTTGTCATCTCCCTTCTGCAACACCTGGCACTTTGATAGGAAAGAACACAACACTGAAATCAGCTTTGACTGGTGAACCTGGGCTCTGCAATTTGTTTGTGTAAATTCCTTCCTGCACCTCTTAAATGAGAACTCAAAGAATCTGAGTGGCTGTTGGTGCTGCAGAGCCTGAGGTCTCTGGATATGGATAAACTGGCCACAAAGCAGACATAAAAGAAGAGAAATAGTCTGGTGGAAAAAAGTGGCTCCTAGAGTTTGAGTCTGATGTATAATTTACAGGCAGTTATTCCAGTGGGCACATTGCAGAGCAATGTCAGAACCATCAGTGTTTCTGAGAGCCTGTCATCACTGTGATGAGCTCACTAACACTCTTTGCACGGTGCTCTACACACTTGTCAAAATTATTCTTTTTCATTATTTTATACCTGAAATAGATAAGAAATCACAGGAACTACTTTATCTTTCAGGAAAACCTGTCCAGCCACCTTTTTTGTTAGTACCAGTATTGGTACTATACTGTATAATATTTTTATGATTTGCTGTGCCTTTTATTCAGGCTTGCCTCTCTTACCCTCCAGTGCCTTAAATCCTTGGGTTCCTGGCCCCAAGCAGGGAGACAGAAATTGAGTGGAAGGTAACCTTTGGTTTGGCTGCCTTGGCTTGGTGTTACATGTCATTTTATACAAAATCACACTGTGCAGAGCTATAGTTAGTCTCACAGAAAAATTCAACTCTCTACAGGATTTTATGCTACTCCTCTAACCCTTCCTCTGGCATCTCTTCCCTGCAGTAGTAAATTAGATTTCTACAGTCCTCTTTATCCCATAATGTATGCTGAAGACCTGGTAATAGGCATATATTTGGAGCAGATGGATGTTTGGAACAGGAGCAATTGTAAAGATGATTTATGGGCTTTCCTACTATTAGTTTAAATCTTGAAATATTTATTTTAAAACTTACTTTTCCTTTTACAATATTCTGTTTTCCATTCTTTTTTCTCCCTTCCAGCATTGCTGAGACGAATCCTTTATGTCATTCTATGTTTTTGTTAGTAGCTCTTTAGCTTGCAAGTGATGCTGCTTGTAAGATAAGTGGGTTACTCTGGGTTTCCCTGTAATGTTACCTGAGGGGGCAAACACTTGGTTTGTGCATGAAGTGGGCTCCAGCCTCTGCTTCTCACAGGGATCTGTCAGAATCCTAATTATAAGTGGTATTTTTACTCTCAGGCTTTTGCCAGGGATGGCAGCTTCTCTAACTTGATGGAAGATTCCTTTCTGTGATGCCACAGCCATGGACTTCACAGGAAGGAAAAATCACACTGTGGGAAGTGACTAAAAATAAAGAGTGAGACCAGAGATCTGGCAGAGTCCAAATGGACACGTTTTAATGAATCCCGATTTTCTGTTGTCCTGTATTTTGGAAAAGAACAATGCAAGAACTAGATAGGTTGGTTGGTTTGTTTTTTTTTTTTAATTCCAGAAGGCTGATTTCAGAAACCATTAATTCAAGCATAGGCCCAAAGTCTGTACATTTGTCTTGAACAATATGTGCTATAGTATTTTATTTCATGTACTTCAAGGTATGTCAAGCAAATTATCTATGACTTTCTCTAAACCTCAGTGCAGTTTTTCAAGTTCCTAGTTATGTTTCAGGAGACCTCAATTAACCTCTTTGTGAAGTTTCCCTTTTTTAAAAGAAATGTTTGGAGTTAGAAAACTGTGAAAGTGCCACTATGTGCTGTTTAAAAGCAGAAAGTAGATTTTGCAGGTCCTAAAATTTTGTTCCTTTATTTAATAAAGCCATTTGCGTGGCTTAATGTGTGTATTTCACCATACTATCTTTTCTGGTGGAATTTTGATGAAGATTGCTCTGAATTGTTTCACATATGCTGTTAGGTATGTTAGTACTAGAATTTAATTTAATTGAAGGATAAAGAAGGCACATTTCAGTGACTACTGTGTACTGTATAATAAGAACAAAAATTTTATTTAAACAAGCCAAGTATCAGTGTTGTTTATTTGTGTCTCATTTGGGTCTCAGTCACATTGGTGACTAAGCAACTGCACAGATTTCAGATGTTTTACTGTATTTTTAAGTATCAGATCAGAATCTTTCCCATTCTCCTCAGCAGGGCTGTCTGCTTTGCAGAGATAATGTGCACATAAGTGTATCATTTGGCAATATAATTATTTATTTATTTTTGCCTTCAGGAGCAGCAGAATTTAATTTTTATTTTCAGAGGAGAGGCTTAAAAAAATGTAAGTGACCACACCCATGACTGCTAGTGGTTAATTAGATCTCAGAAATGTATTTAGAAGAAGCATTGCCTGAGCTGGAGACTACTGGTGTTGTGGTTTATTTGCCCCCTGCTCTGTGGCATCCTGCTCTCTGGAGATGGGGTTGTGACCTTCTGTGCCACTGGAGCTCTGGCTTGGCTTTTGAGTCCTTTTGCAGGCATTGAGCACCACTGCATTACAAAGTACCTCTTGAAGGTATTTTCAGATGATTTGAAATTTCTCTAAAAAAATCTCATTGTGAGCCATGATGAGTTCAGCTTCATGGGGAAGCAGTGGGCATTTGTGTGTCCAGAATATGCCTTGCAAAATTTAATACTATAGCAGTAATTATCATTCTCTAGGATATTTTTTTTTCACATAACAGTTAATAATATTGCAGTAGAGGCTCAGATTTTACAAGGTTTTTTCCTTTTCCTTGAAGCATTACTCATGAATGAAATATTCCTACATGTTCAGTGTAATGATTCTCATTTTGTCCTGAGATTTCCATGAATACAGCTATTGAACTGCAGTAATAATGCTGGATACCACAGGATGTGAATTTTATGCCTTGCAGTGTTGAGAATTAACACAGACTGGTAGAAAGTGGGTCAGGTGCAACTGTATCTATCACCTGTGAGAGGTTGTCCTCAGAACACTGAAAAGAAACTTTTCAAAAAGCATCCAGAGTTTTTCATTAAAAAGTTGTTTTCTTTGGTAATTCCTAAAAGATATTTGGGAATAGAAGATGGTCTGAATTTTACTTTTTTTTCTTTACAAAAGCAGTGATGAATAAGCCTCAAGACTGCTGTTGAAATGCATGCTAGATTTCATAGCACAGCATAATTTGAAGATGGCTTACTTGTAGATCATACAACTATGAAAAACCTATTGATAGCAATCTCCTAGGGAAAACCTTAAGTCTTGGTTTCTTTCCGTTTTGCTTCTTATTCTTCCCTTACCTGAATGTCAGGAAAGTTCCAAGACAAACAGAAACATCTGAAAACAAGGAAATAGGCAAACTATATCCAAACCTGCATTCACTTTTGGGCCATGATTTATGCATCAGGAAGGCTTTGCTTTATCTGCCTAGATTGATGCTCTGCATTAGTTGAAGGTCTTGATGCTGAAATCGTTATTGCACAGTCTTTACACAAGCTCTCAGAGGGGTTGACAGGGACTGACATGAAAAGAGGGCTGTGCAGTGCTGGTTAGGAATCAGATGCTAAAAGGCATATATTTATCTATAGACCAGGAAATCTGTTCCCAGTGTGGATTTGAGAACAGTGTTGGCTGTTGTTACAAACTCTGCATTTTTCTTCAGTAACGTTTAGCACTGCAACTGGAATTAATGAAGGCAATTCTTTGAGCATATGTTCGCTGCTAAGTGTTGTGTGCTGCTGCTGGGACTGCAGTGAGGTGTGCCAGCTACTGGGGATGCGTCTGAAAAGATATAAGAAGGAAATAACCAGAGGCAAACCCTTGTCCTCTGGCCATCTGTTCCAGCCATCAGCAGAAGTTAGAGCATAATGTTCTTATTCAGGGGTGTGAGAGAGTGGCCTGGCCATGCAGTTCAGAGCTCTGCTGGAAAAAAAAATACGAGCCACTAATGTAAATAGACTGTGAGATTTTTGTGAGCACACTGAGTCCTGAGGATAGTGTCCTAGACTGGCTGCAGACTGGTCTCTCCTCTTACTGGTCAGTCCTCATGACAATGGATTTGGTTCCTGCTTTAAAGGGGAGAGGTTGTGGAGTAGGATATCAAAATGAAGTGAGCAGCAGACAAGAGAAGGACAGTGCTGATGAATAAGGCCCTTCTTTTCATCCAGGGGTGGTCTAGTTCCTTGGTCTTTATTCTCTCAGTCCTCTTTCCTTGAAAGACTCCTACCCTGGCAGTCTGCCCTTTTTGAATGCTCACTTCCTTGCCCCATTCCATATGACTCATCCTACTTTGTGGGCTTGTGTCCTTCAATTGGGGTCTCCATTTGGCATGCTCTCACATTCCAGGGTACCTGTGCTTCTTATCATCTCCTCCATCCCAGTGTTTGCCACACTTTCTCACAAACTGTGTTTTTCCATTTTCCCCATCTCACCATTCAGCTTTCCCTTGCTTTTAGCCGCAGTAATTAAACTCCTGCCTGAATCATCCGTCCCTGCCTTCCTCCACCCCCAGTAATAGTCTGTTCCTTCCCTTTTTGGGCATATTTTTATCATTTCCCATTTTCTTCCTTCTTCTGTCCAATGCCTCCTTTTCATGCATGTTTTTCCATTCCCTTTTCCTTCCATTTAAGAATAATTAACGTAGGATACTTTTCATTCAGCTTTTCTAACTCCCCCTGCCTGAACTCCATACTCCATCAGACTCAATGACTCGCATTCAATCACACGAGGGGGCAGGGATAGCATCCCTTGCTGGAGGCAAGGCTCTGGTTTTTGTTGCCTTGGAATTAGAGTTGTATGAAAGCTGTTTGATAACCAGCATGGAGTTTTTATATTGGGAACTGTCACACTCTCCATTCTTCATAACTCCAGTGGAAGGTCCTTAGCCTTCCTTTTCTTGACAGTTAGGAGAGTTCCAGCGCTGTTGGACCGTTTGATTGTGTGGAAGCTCTGTGTGCTCAGAAGGAGTTGGCAGTGACAAAGTGGCCTTTCAGCACAACAGTTATTTTAATCATCTGCAATACACTGTAGATCACTCTGTTGGTATGGCTGCAAAAGCAACATTTCGATGTGTGTGCCAGCTGATAGCAGAACCTCTGTCCACATCAGGGGGCAGCTGTGCAGGGCAGAGCTTTTACTGCAGACTCCTGACATCAGACTTTATGACTCAAGCATTCAGATAATGCTATTAACTGAATCTCCCCTAGCCAGCAGTGGCCAAAAGTTAATGTATGGTCATCTTATCTTTTATTCCATCCATGAGGTAGTTTAGCTCGTTCAGCCCTGATCCACTTGCAGTGTTGCAGTCTGATAAATACCTTTTCCTGTGTCAGATTCAGCACACCAAGTCTAAGAGGACTGGCCTTGTTTCATGGTGGCTCTGTTTTGAATCCCAGTGTGCCAATTCATACTGTGCTTCTATTCCACATCTGCAGTGTCCCATGAATGACAAGTAGTGCAATGCACAGTCAGGGTTTTCTTGTCCTTCATCCCCACGCCTGTCCTGCCACCCTCTCACGACACAGTGCTTAGTGTGAGCACATTTATATGTGCTCTCGTGTTACTGGTCATAGCAAAGCCTAAAATATATGAATGAATTACAGTTCCAGTTTCTAGGTGATGATAAATAGCTGCACACTGGCACTTTGGGGTATTTTGGAAGAATGATTTGGGTCAACTTACAGAAAACATCATCACCTGTGTCAGGTGTGATTTAGAAGCCATATGTGACCACACTGAAAGGCTGCAGTCACATTCACTGAGAACAGGCTTGGTTTGAACTCTTCTGGTAGTAATGGGGAATTCACCCTGTGTGCTTTGGAGGTGCTCTGGGCTGGTGGCATCCTGACTCTGAGGATGACAGCACATAAATACTGCCTTGGCCCACTTTTCAGTACCATCACTGTGATTTTAGCCTTAAAATGAATCTCCAGAGATCTCTAAAGCTTTGCTTGATTTAAAACCCCATTTATTTTTCCCCCCACTTTTTCTCTTCTCTCACGTTTGTCAGATTATTTTGCCTTCAAAAATGCTTGAATGGTTTTTGTTGATAATGTTCTCAAGCACATGTCACTAAATTCAAGTAGCAGCCACATGTATAGATTTGGTGCAGTGACAAACATTCATGCAGAGCTCATGAGAAAAGTGCCAATATCTGTTGATGTCAGTAAGATACTGTGGTTTGATCTGATTATTTCCTTTTGAAATCTTTTCCCATGAAGTATTCAATAGAAATAGTATTTGAAATATTTTAGTAATGTAAGCTCTTATGAGCCTGAATGACTTCTTAAAGGATTTCTGTCTCTTTCCTTATCAAAAGCATGGCACTTATAATTGAAAGAGTTTGACAGGGTGTGGGGAAAATACTCTGTAGTGTCAGACAAAGGAGTTAAAGGATTTTGTCCTACAGAAAGTTAAGAAATAGAAATTGCCTTTTAAATGAACTTCATTAAAATTTACCTTTTCTTCTCAACCCAAGCATACTTTTCTTAAAAAGAAAAATGAATAAAAAGATAACTTTCATAAAATCACTGCCAAGTTCTTAAAGTGGTGGTAAAACTTCCTGCCAGAGCTGATAATTTCAAACACTTCAATTTCTTTGTGATAGAACCTCAAAATTCTTGATGTGTTGAAGGGTCCAAAACATGATAAGAGATTTGCCTAAGGAAGTATTTAAGAGTGTTCAAGTGTATCACTAAATGATAAAGATCAGTTAGCAAAATATATTAATAAATTACAGATTATTCTATGGTCACCACACAAAGGCACATTTATAGGCATTGCTAGATACTTTAAAGGCATTGTGGAACCTACTGTAAGTCTAAAGTTCAAGTACAGAACATTTTAACAAAGCACATGTGAATTCTGAAAAAATAAATCAGTTCACGTTGGCTTTTCTCTTGCTTTTCTGTAGATATGCAATGAGTTGTTTGAAAGTGTTCTCAAAGTGTATTTGATGGCCAAATTTTAAATTACTTGACTTTACTTGTTCACTTCTAGTAATTTCTGGGGATGTTACTAAAATGATGTTCCTTCCTTTCACCCTGGAAAAGTAACCTATTTAAAGTAGTGTGCTTCAAGCAGCAGCCTGGGAAAGCTTTGGGGAAGCTCAACGTAAAACTTTATGGAAAATGTGATGGAGGTGAATAAAAGCTAAAATTTTCATTTATGATGATGCAATTAACAGCAGAAAAATGAAGAGTTAGTGGTTAGGCTGTGAGAGAGTGAGAATTCCTGCTTGTTTTTCCTCACCTGGTTTATTTGGAAAAAAATGTTTTGTTTTCCTTGGGCCTCCATAGCCAGAGGTGTTGTTAACACCACTTCGTGGAACACTGTTGTGAGAGTCTGGGTGTATGTGAGTCCCTATGGATGGAGATACAGGTTATATGCTGAAAATACAAAACCCCTTCATGTTCTTTGTGGTTTTCACAAGTGCCTAGAAGTCTGTTAGGATTTTGGGTAAGTTCTGCAGCTGAGTTCCTACAGAACAGGGCAAATCTTGCTCTCCTGGCAGTCTGATAGGGACAGCTTTTGACTGGGGACCTGCGTGGAGCTGAATTCTCCTGCTACATCCCTATGGCATTTTGCAGTGGAGTTTGTGAATAAACTGATTTTTTTGCGTATTAGTTTCCTTTCAAGCATAATCTGAGAGCAGTGGTAGATGCTTTTTGGTACCAACTCAAAGGACAATTTGCCTTTCATTAAATTTAACAGGGTTTGTCTGCACTGCAGTGTGAACTCTCCACTAAGTAATTCAGAATCATGATGAATGCTAAATAATATGGCAGCATGAATCATTGTTGTTTTCGTTTGGCAGCAGGGAAAGCCTTGATGGAATTGCTAAGTGATCTCAGTTCTCTCCAGATAGCTCAGTGTCGGCTGCTGCATTGTTCCTTTGCTCCTCTCTGACACACTCCTTTGGCCCAGTGCCTGTCTAATCATTGCTTAATGTTTCAAAAGCTGCCACCTTCTATTTGAAGCAATCTTTTCAAGCAGTACAAATACCAGAAGATTTGCATACAGTAGAAATAGAAATAATTGGAAAACTAAAGTAAAAAAAAATAAATAAGAAATGAGATGTTAATAGCATTAATGTTTTATGAAGGTGAAAAAACATACTGCGTAGCTAATCAAATTTTGGTAAAGTTCTAGGAAGCTTAAAGATATTTCTGTGGCTAAATAGATGGTCTATCAGTCTTACGTGCTATGAAATAATTATTCCTCCCAATCTATTGCTCCTAATCTCAAGCTTTGCTCATGTACACGAAGTGGAAAGAGAACAACAAGGTCTTCTAAAATGAGAAACAAGTTGCGACTCATTTGCCAGCAAATAAACAAGTTGACAACTTCTCTGCCAGCAAATAAACAATGATTTCTGGTTTTTTATTGCCATGAATGACTGCAGTGTCAGTACTTGAAAAATGTATTTACATTCCCATATCGAGTAAGTGACTGTGATTCCCTGCCTTGGAGTGTTATTATTACTGTATGGGCAGCAAGTTTGAAACATCTCCCTGTAGCCTGCTTCTTATATGAAATGTCTAGGATTACATTTTAGTGATATTTGTGCCCTTGAAATTTCCTTGTTGGTAGTTCATAGGCTTTGACAACCAGTGAAACTGGGTAGCACTGGGTCTGGTTTTGTATGTTCTCTCATCAGGAATCTCTGTTCCCAAAGAAATGTTTTTTCTCTCTACCAATTTCCCCCCCTCACAAATAGGTAAAACTCAAGGAATACTGAGGCAGAAGTTGTGACTGTGTGTATGGTTAATATCTCACAGGCAAAGACAAAATGTACTATTAAATACTCTTTGTGCTGCACAGTGTTGTATAAAAGGGCAAGGACTGAGTGAGGCTGTGCCATGACAACCTCTGGAATGCCTTGTGTCCAAGAGGGAGACCTGCTAGACACTGAAGGTTCCTGTTCTTCTAGGAATAGATCTTATGGCATCTGAGCTTAGAGCATTAGTCCAACCTGAGAGAAGAGACTTGAGGAAAGCTTTTTTACCAGAAATACTCAGCTATAGCATAGCCAAGGAAAAAAAAAAAAAAAAGTAGGTCAGTTAAAAGAAAGGGAGATTTTTCTGACTGAGAAGCAAAGACTTTGTCCAGAATTCCTTGTTCCTGGGGAGCCCAAAGGTTGTGTAAGGACAAGAGAAACAGTCAAGGTTATTTTGCCTTTTTTTTTTTTTTTTTTTTTTTTTTTTTTTTTTTTTTTTTTTAATGGTCTAGATCTGCACACTGCTAGAGCTATCTGAAGTAAGCAATGTCTGACTTTTGAAATTTTCATTTAGTCTGTCTCCTTGCTTCAGCAATTATATCTCCCAGAAGAGAAGAACATCACAAAATAATGAAGTTACAGGAAACCTCAATGGCTTGTTAAAAGGAACATCATCACATGTGGGTACAGAATGATCACATAGCTCATAGGAAGAAAAATGTCAGATGAAATAAGAGAATTTGTTCTTTAGTTTTACCCTACAAGCCTGAAAAGATCGGTTGTTACAGAGTGATACAGAAGTACTTTACAGGTTGCCTGATACTCAGTTGACCCTGAGCAGTATTTTATGTAACTCTAACTAAACTTTCACTGATCTACTCTTCTTCTGAAATCTGAATAAGTGGCTTTATTACTGTATGCCCCCGTAGGAGCTCTGGGAAGAGTTTGATGGCAGGGAATGTTGGTAGTTCATATCCTTGAAAATTCATTGAGCATGGGAACTGCTTGGTGTTTCTCTCTCAGATGGTCCTACAGCAGCCTGGACTACTCTACAAAGCTTCAGACATCATGTGGGCATGAGCACTTCTGCAGGAGACAGACCAGTAAATCCGGTTTAAAGCAGTCAAAATTGCTGTTTTACTGCATGCTGTAGAATGGGATTTTCTGTTGGTTTTGCAGATGTGCACTCACAGTCCCTGAGGTGAGAATAGTACAATAATTTTAGTGTTCAAGCTTCCATCACAGCTCGTGGTGCTGGTGTGCTGCCTTTCTCAAAATGGTGCTGAGATTAAACTAAGCATGATACTAAATCTAAAGAACAAGACTAGATACATGAAAGCTCTCAGTTGAAAATTACTTTTAAAAACAAAAGGGGGGAAAGGGGTTATTCAGCTACTTTAAGTTTTTAGGGTTTGTTTTACTTTCATTTTTTATATAGCTTTTTTTATCCTTTGCTTATGTCAGTACTCCATCTTTACCAAATATGTAAAGCTTTTAGGTTTTGTTTCTAATTTGAGGAACCAGTCTTGAAAGGTGCTGACTCCTAGGACTGTTGTTCATTAACAGGCTGTGTTCTACAGTGTGATATAGGTTCTTTTTCGTGACATAGAAAAATATTATCCATAAAGTTGTATGATTAGGCCAGAGAGTGTTACCACAAAATGAGGGAAATGCAATCCTTTAATGCATCTTCCAGTTGTTAGGTCAGCTCACATATCCCATCTCCTCAAATTAGAAATGGTTCATCGCTGAAAGAGAGTGTTGTCATCCCAAATGGGTGTAACTGGAACCTCTGTGATCCTGCCAGCTCTCATCAGAAGTTTCAGTTCCGTGGAGCACCCATCTGAGACCTAACAGGGTCTACCAGGAAGAAGATTGCAAAACTGAGCCTGTGTCACTTTCAGAGATCTGTAATTCCTACTGCAAGCTCTGTGTAGGTTAGCATTGTCCAATATTTGTTCTTTTTATCACTCTTGCAATCAGGCACAAAAATTAGGAAGTCAGGGGTCTTTTGAAATACCTAAAAAGAAAAACCTCAAGGAAAGTGAATTAATAAAATGGTCTGTTAAACTAACCATCGTTTTATGGCGCTAAACTTGAAACACAGAGAGATGACTTAAATGCAGTAAAATGGGGAAAAAGAGGTCTAATCAGCTTTACTTAGAGTGGAAAGTGCCCTAGAAAAATATGCCTGTTCCTTCACAATATATCAAACTGAGTTTAATCAACTGTGGATTACTGCATAATAGCTCAATCAACTTCAGGTCAGCAAGAAAGAAAGTAGAGGAATTTTTTAGTAGAACTGTAAAAGAAAGATACATGTTCAATAGTTCGTTTGGCTTCCTGGGTTAGGATTGTCAAAGTTATCAAAGTAACATGAAAAACGGCAGTGTGTGATTTATCTCTCTCAGGATCTTATGCACCAAGAGTTGGCTCTGATCTATGACAAAACATGTTTCAAAAATTGCATGAATTTTGATGGTGTTGCACAGTGTTGTGTGCACCCCGTGGTTTAGAGTTCATCTAGAGTATTTGCTAGAAAAACGCTGAGCTCTCTGGATGGGCTCTGCTACACTGCTGCTCTGGCTCTCTTTTCCCTTCCTAACAGAGCAGTAGTGGGAGTGATTGATTTAGTACAGAACAATGATCACTTAGCTCAGACCAGATACAACCCGAGTTAGCAAATCTGTGTGCTGGAGATGGATTTTATAGCAATTAAGTTTCCACACTCAGAAACTTTTAATTGCAGCAGGTTCCTTTGGTTATCAGAACTAGGCTTTATGCTGGCTTAACTTTCCCTACCTGCCCATCTCCAGTTGGACTAAGTGGATTTCTGATTCTGGTCATTTTTAAAGGTTCCTATCTGTGTGAAACTGCACTTCTGTCTGTGCCATACATACCCATTACAGTAGGAATTCCTGTGATTTATATAACTGGCTGTGGCAGGGGAAAAGTGTTTTTTGTGCCTTTGTACTATATTTTTAAAATTTGCTGCCACTTGCAGTTACCTGTGTAATCACTTACTTGTTCAGTGGTTTCCTGACTGAGAAAGACCTATAAAACCACCAGTAACTATAAAATAAAAATGTTCTGATTTTTTAATGGGTCCTTTTAGAAATGGTAGGTCATTCTCTGTGAGTTTTGGATAATTTGCTTAAAGATAACTGTTGAAATTGAGGTGTAAACTGCCTGCATTATCCTATTACCAGCAGAACCCTTGTTGACTAAGCTTCAGCCCAAGGGCTCAGTAGCATCCCAAAAGGGGCTTGACTAGTGACAGCTGAGAAATACACGAATTATAGAGAATAAACAGCCAGTTTTGAAGGGAGTAGTGAGCAGATCTTTGACCTGTCACTGAAAGTACTGTACATTTATCCTGAGAGAACCTGTATAGCTGCCTAATAGTTCCATGTCTCTGTGGTAGGATGAGGCACCATTGATGCTTTGGCATTGTTCTGGAAAAACCCAGCCAGATTTCTCTGTAAATATTCTGCAAGTCATACTTTAACATGGTTCTGATTCCAGCTGTTTCATCTCCCCTGGGAGACAAAGCTTTGTTTCTGTGGGTGAAGTGCCCAGAAGTGCCTCCAGAACAGGAGGACCAGGAGTGGTAGGGCTGGACCTGCTTGGAATAGGTGAGCCTTCCCAGGACAGGCAGGAGTGATGGCACACTGGTGGTGTGGCCATGCAGGATGTTTCTGCCTTTCTCCCTAGGAAATAAACGCCTCTCCAATGTGTGCCAAATCACAGTTCCACTGGGGAAGACTTGAGGAATTACTCTGCTTGCTCAGGTCTGTCCCTGGCGTCAGATTCCAGGCTCCTCAATGTATTTATTTGGCATTTCTTTCAGTAAACTCTTTTGCTGCTGTACTGTTACTGGCACAGATGCAAAAATGGGAGCAAGTCTGCTCAAGAAAATCTCACTTAAAATTTTGTCCCCTTTTGAAAAGTATCTAACCCTTGTTACTGTCCTCTTTTGTGCATTATGACTGAACACCGTGTCACCCTGATCATGCAGCCAGTTGTGTATATTGTAAGCCTGATTACTTGTGTGATTTATGTTATTTTGTAAGCTGCCACGTGGAAACAGGGAGGCATTCCTTGGTTAAGGTGCTATTCAGCAGTTAGATGCATAATGGATCCCATCCTCCTTGATGCCATTGCATTCAGTGAAACTATTTGTATCATATGGTACCAGAATTTATGAGCAATGACTTCAGTCTCTTGGCTTCCAGAAATAGACTGATAGTTCATCAGAGACTTGATATACACATGGAAATAAATTTAAAAATCCTGGGAACTGTAAGTACTGTGACAACTGTCTGGAATATTTATTAGACAAGTTACAAATTCCTGTCGTCTTATGATTCCTTTTAACATCATTGAGAATAAGTTAAATAACCAAATTAATTTCTTTCTGAAGGGAGGTCAGTGCAAATCACAAAACAGTTGTAGGCTTTGTCTGAGATGGTAGATGAGTTTCATTCTTAATCAGCTGACTTTAGTAAATTTTGGTTTTATTTTTTTTTAAAGGGCTGTAAAATACTTTTCCTTGAATCAGTTATGTCCTTGGTGGGATTTGATATATTTGGTGTTTTCCTGGTTTAGCTATTAAGAGCTAAATTAATTATTTTTCCTTTTTTAATTAAAATTGATAACTTTATATCCTAGCACCTTCCTTGTATTTCTCCTGTGATTTAGAATTTAAAGTATTTTTTCTCAAACTAGTTCTCTGCTCTTTTTTTTGATTGTGTTCAAGTGATTTGGCAGCGAGCAAATTTGGATGGTTTTTTGTGTTCTGTATAAAAGCTGGTTTTTAAATGTTACTGATGACTGTGTAGGGTTTAGAGCCAGCTAAGTGTCTTGCCAAATTATTAAAGCTCTCATCCCCTCACAGGCTGCTGGTGTGACTATCCATTATTGCTCATGGGAGGATTCTCTTCCAGCTTGGCAATGGGAGATAGTGCTGTCATTCCATTTCCCTGTCCAAGGGGGATCCTGGAATACTAACTCTAAAAGCAAAGTTGCTACAATGAATTTGCTATCAGAAATATGTTAATATTTATGAATGTTCAAAGGGACTTGTGGCTCTTGGTCTTCAGATTTATGAGGAAAAAATATTCTTGTCAGTGAAGAGTTGCAGAAAGAGTTTTAGGTCTTTTTTGCCAGTTTGTTTTTTTGTTTTATTGCTCTCGTAAGTGGTTAGTCTGAAGGAAGTTATTTTTGTCGTTTCAAATGCAAATATCTAGACTTAATCACTGCAGGTTTGAGGTATTGTGCTTTTTATCTGTGCCAGACAGACTTAGGGTATACTGTTAATATATTTGTCTTTACAGTGTGCTTCATTTGATCCATCTATAAAGAGCATGGGACAATATTTCCTGAGTAAACTTAGAAGGAGATGAGACAAACCTCTGTCAGGATTAATTGGAACAAGGGTCTCTCTGTGTTGGGGCAAGAAGAAGGGCCAGATGATCTCTCAAAGTCTGTTTAGTGCTGCAGTTCTTTGATGTGGGTATATTTGTCAAACTATTTTAGGTCTTTTAACAGAAGAGCGCTAAAGAGAAGTTCATAAACACTCATTGATTAGTCAGCCTGTAGATTTTCAGGGCAGGGATTTTATATTCAAGGAAACCTCTTATAGTTTCTGACCCACCATAAAAATACTTCAGAAGCTGGTTTTCCTGTTGAAGGGAAGGTGGAAGGGTTGCAACCAGCAGTATAAAGTTCTCTCTGTATTTGGCAGGTTTATTTTCATTCTACTGGAAATAATTTCTGACCTCAACATTTTGAGAGGCCTGGACAAATATGGAAAAATTAGATCCTCTGAAGGCCTTTAACAGTTCTGTGAATGTTCCTGTGCCAGTGGACAGAACTAGAGATATCTTTAGAATCTCTCATGTTGTAATACTCAAAGTAGTTGGTCACCGTTGACTATGTCCACATTAAAAAATGTTTTTGAGATGTACTTTTAAACAGAGATCACTGTATATGAAAGAAACACCATCAGGCTCTGCAATCTGTTTGAATTATGTATGGAGAATACATATAAAAAGGCTCACAGCTTGTTCTTTGCATAACAGCCTGTGGTGCATAAGATCACCAGATTCCTTCGCATTAATGCTTTCTCATTTACCATCTGCAAACAAGTAATTGCAAAGCTCAATTTCTTTAGCAAACTGTTGCTGTTGGAAGACTTGTGACACAGAACAGCTTCAGCTTGATTGGTATTTATTAACTGGTGTTATATAGATTTAAAGTGTAAGTGTTTTATAATTTTACATAGTCACTGATAGGCAGAGTTTCATAAACCGTGAAACAGACTTATTTCCTGTTATTTCACTACTGGTGAGCCCATTTGTTCAGCTGAATGCCGTAGTGTTTAGTCTCTGCAGATCTGTGAAAATCAGGAAACTTGTACTTTTAATGACCTAAGCAAGGGCTAAGGAGTCAAGCTTCAGACATCTGTTTCAAAAACCTTGACCTTACAGTGTCAGAAACATGTGCTTAGTTTCTTGGCAGGGTTTTATTTTATCTAAGAAATTGAAAAAATATTAAGATCAGTTTCTGTAAGATTATGACTGGATGTTGCAAGCTCACAGAAGGGCTGAATCACTCACATCCCAGTTCCTGTATTGCTCTCAGACCATCTACTCAGTGTTGTAATTTGTTCTGTGTCTGCCTGTTTATTTTATCAGAAGATAGGTGTGGATCAAAAGAAATGAATGCATCCTCTCCAAGGCAGATTTGAACTCTGTCACAGCGTGGCTGAGGTGAGAAGTGACCCCTGAAGACCTTCTAGTCCCACCCACCTCCTCAAAGCTGGGTCAGCTAGAACAAGTTGCCCAAGACCATGTCCAGTTAGGTTTCAAAATCTCCAACCTCAGTAATATCTTTGTTACGCTAGTTAAAAAGATTTAAGGTGACTGGCAATTTAAGCCAGAAATACAAGTTTTAAACTTAAAAAAATGTTGACTGCATTTTGGCATGTGAATGTAATCACTTTTGATTTATGAGCCCAGCTGAGCCTCACTGACTGTATTTGTTTAATTCAGATGCTGAGTAGTTCTCACCAAAGCTGCTCTTGTCATCTTAATTCATAGAATTATTTCTGATGGCCAGATGCTAAGGAGTTGTAAAAGTGCCTTCTCTTCAACAATTAAAAGGATTGAGCTTCAGAGCAACATCTCATATGACTAAAACATTGTGGTTATTGAAATCCAGATTCAAAGAGAATAGTTTGTAGTATTTTAAGAATGCCATGTTGGCACTGTCCTGCACTTCCAAGACAGTAGACCTGAAGTGCATGAACTAGGTCAGGTGATTTTGTACCCTGCCCCAAGTAAATCAGCCAAGCTGCTCCCAGAGCTGGAGGTGGCACATCCGCACAGTGCTCCATGTGCTGGGAGCTGCTGTGGCTCTGTCCTGGGAAGCTGTGGTGCCCTGTCCTCACAGGAGGAATCTTTACTTGCTGAGTGGTAAATCCCAGTTGTGTATGCTTGGTAACACCAAGATTGGGGATATTTTAGGCTTTCAGACAGAGGTTTTAATGGTGGTGGCTCATGTAGTAGTGAAACACCAAGTGTTTATGAAGAGGATGAAATGACTGGATTTTGGTAAGAGAATGACAGGATTTCAGTGAAGAGCCTTTAAGAGGTGTGCCCTGCTACTCCTGCTGGGTTTGTTCATTACACAGTGCAAGTCAAACCAATTGGATCAATGGGTTCCAAAATCAAAGTAGCAGATGGGTGGAGAAAAATAAGGCATTGTTTGATAAGGATAGATGTTACGTATGGACACAGCCAAGAGGAAATGGAGACATAGCTCATCCAACTTCTCATAAATTTTACATACATTTGATGCCAGCTGGTTTCAGAGGGATTTGTGAGTGCTAGTGCATATCAAATATCAGGTCCATTTCACATCGGTAAGGAAGGATAGTCTTGATGAGAGCAAAAGGATGGGCAAGACAAATTCATTAGGGAATGGTCACATCAGTGATGGCATGGTTTAGTATTGAAAGGACATGCATCCCTTTGAGTTTTATCCAGGGATAACTTGTACCATGCTCCCTAATTAATGTCTTTAGATTGACTCCCTCGCTTTACTAAGATACAACTGATACATTCTTTGTTTATCCACCTGAAGGGATTAAACAAGTCATGTACAAGAAGAACAAATCTTTATTAGGATTGATACAAAAAATCTTTTCTGAAGCACGACTGCAGCACAGCAAGTTTAATTAGTTTTCACAAATGCTTCCAATTAACCCACACAGTGTTTGCTTTTTAGCTACCGGGAAGATTCAGTCACACAGCAAATAAAAAAAGGAACCTTTGACTTAAGCTTTCATGTGCAGCTTAGCAAAAAGACTGAGAGTAACTTCTTGCTAGCAGTTGGTAGTCTTTCTGCTTTTCAGAAAGTTACTTGCTTCTGCTGTAGGTTTGGGAGTTTTGTTCTTCTGGATGGTAATAGAAAAAAAAACCAAACCAACACCTGCCATGTTTTTCAAAGAGACATTAGGAAACCTACCTGCTCTGTGTTTTAATCACCCTGATTTGTCTGTGGTGAAAGACAGGAACAGTGCCTAGTCTCCAGTTTGTAGTATTTGAACTGTGACCACTTTTTGTTTGCCTCTTCAGGCATTTTGCCTTCTTATGTTTATGGCATTTACTGGAGCTACTTATTTTCCTGATTTGAGTTCCCTAATTGGAATTGCCGCATGTGGCTCAGGTTCTTCACATTAGCTGCAATTGTAGCTCAGGTAGCAAACCCTGCCAGTTCCTTTGACAGCAGCTTTGCAAGCAGCTCTTCTGAGGAATCTATAAACCTCTCTGGTGGAAATACTGTGCAGAATGCAAGTGGCTGCATTTGATTTTTTGTTCATGTCAAACTCCTCTGTGGAAAACGCTGAATTATCCATGTGGTACTGCTATGGTACCAAAATGTTAGTGCTTAACATAATTTATTAAAATAACATTAATTTGTCTTGTTTCCATAAGCAGAACCTTGCTTTAAGCATACCTATATGTATGGATTATATATAGCAAAAATATAAGGAAGAAGTTAATTACTCTTTGTTTAGGCCACTTAACACTTTCAGTGTCTGTAGGATTGCGGTGTTTGCTATGTAGGGTACAATTTACACATTTTTAACTTAACATATGGGAAGTTTAAAATGTGGGGGTGATGTGAGAGCCTTGGAGGTGGAAGGGCCACATGCCTCAAGAAGCTTCCTGTTATTGCTCTGTGGAATAAATGCTGCTCAGGATTTTTAAGGTTTGGATGTTAATTATAACTCAGAGTTTAGTACCTATGGGAGCAACCTCCTCCTGTGACATAAGAATATAGCTGTATAAACCCTCTGAGGTTAACTGAGATGAATGCTATGTAGGAAAATGAGATCATTACCCAGTCCAAAGTTGTCTTCAATGCAACATATTGCAGTATGCAGACAAGGTAGAAACTTAATGTTCATAGATGGAGAGAATTTAATCATGGAATTTCATTACAAATTTAGCTGTTCAGGAAGCGCTCTTTTGAAGATGCCAAAGGGTTTAAATCTGAGAAGTCAGGCAGTACCTATTCTGAAAAATGTGGATATACTGCAAATCAAATTGCAAATCATTGCAAATAAAAATCCAGTCCAAGGAAATTAGCCGGTATCTGTGCAAAATCATTATTCATAGTGAAAGGTCAAATGGGATACTGGAAGAATTGCATAGGAGGTAGTTTCAAGCCTTTGGATATCTATAATAAATGGAGTCTGGTGGGTGTTCTGCAGAGCTACAGACTACAGCATGGCTGGCTAAATGAGATACAGGCAGGCAGTACTTAGTGCTAACAGTCCTTTGTAGAAAGATGTCCTGGAAAAAAAGTAAAATTCCCAAGTAATATTTTATGTAAATGTCAGGATTCAGAATTACAATGTATATAAAAATAACAATGTCAGTAAAAATTAAGCTGGGAAGTCATTTAAGTTTGCTGCATTTATTGAAAAAATGAAGCTATTTGAAAAATGTGGGGAAGGGCCTGGATACAAGTGCCCATGTGCATAGTTTTTCACATGAACAATCAGTTTCACACATCTCGAGTTGTTGTTCTTAATGGGCAGTGACTGATGGGTCCCAGGAGTCTCTCTGCTTTGACCACAGGTCTTCAAGCCTTGCTTCAGAAGGTAAATTTGAAGTAAAGGGCTAAAATTAAATGACCAAAAAAAAAAAAAAAAAGAGAGGAAGGAAACAAACAGAAATTACTGTGAATTCTACCAGAATACAAATGTTGAACAAACCTGGTGTAATTTATCTAAATATTAGCGGGAGGCAGTATAATTCAAAAATATTCTCCTCAATTCTTGTTTGCCTAATACTTAATGAAAAAAATTAAGTAAGGAGCTTTTAAAATGTTTTTGTTAAATTTAGGCTTTATCTTCACCTGTAAAACTTTAATGAGAACCTCCCAAGATGTGAGGCATTTCAGTGCCCAGGTGGTGTTTTTGATTCCAGTCCATTTTCTGTGACCCTTTACCCTCAGCATCCCAGCAGCTGCTGGCTCGGCAGTGCTGGGTGTCGATGCGTGACTGATCCAGAGAGACAAACCTGTGGAATGTCAGGCAGCACGTTGAGAATTGCTTTGTGTTTCCTCGTGCTTTCTCAGCCAGCCCAGCCAGCTCTGCTTTTGCTGACAAAAAGAGAACTTGAACTGGTAGCCCAGCCTGCTTCTTGTAGTCTGGAGCAGGAGCTGTCCTTCCCTGGAAGTCCCGGCCATCTGCAGAGTAAAGCAGAAGGCTGGAGCAGCCCAGTCACCTGAGCCTCCAGCTGCTCACTTGGGTGTAAATCCAGGAGCAAGTGCTGGAGCTGGTGGGATTCTGTCTTACTCTAGTACAGTGAAAATACACTTTTACTGCTTCTAGTGTAAAAAAAAAAAATATTGACACTACTGCCAATTGCTTCTAGGGAGCAGGAAAGGCAAGGTTGGTGTGTGCTCTTGTGTGTGCATGTTTTATGCAGGCAAGGTTTCCACCCTGCTGGGAGGCATACTAATAGCCACATTAACATAGTTTAGTTTGAAAATAACATACTCCTAATTAAGCAGGATTTAACCAAATCTATTCCAGACTGCAATAGGATGCTAATAGCAGTGCTGTTCCTGTGTTGTGAATTGTGAAAAGGTATAATGAATTTTAGTTCAAGTTTACTGCCTGGGTTATTTTTAATATCTAGCCTTTTTTTTTTTTTTTTTATGAAAACGTAAGGGTTGCTGCTGCTGTCCCTCACATGTTTCTGATGCAAAAAGGCAGGGCATGAACAGCAGTTGTAATACAAGAGTTAACTTCCAAACCTTTCTTTAAAAATAATGGATCAATTGTGATTAGGTGCCCACAGAGAAATTTTCTATAATAACTGATGAAGGGCTTGGAATAATTTGTTACATGCTGATCTATTTAATCTAAAGATACAAATTCTATGGTATTATGTTCTCTCTAGACTTGCAGTTCAGGATTTTTAGGAAGCAGTGGATGATACAGTAGTATAATAAGCAGTTTTCTTGGAGATCATATGTGCTGAATTTAGAGATTTTATACAGCTACCAAATGGCATGGTCCCAGCACTGTGTTATTCCTAAGGAGTAAGCAAATATGCTGGGAAAGAAGCAAGCCAGAATTTGTTGCTTTAATTTGAAAATGTTCATAGTTGATTCTCCCAAAAAACCCAGTTTTTATCTTTAGAGGGCAACAAATCCCGTGGCTCATATGGTATTCAAACCAAATAATTTCTGATTTGAATGGGGGCTTTACAGGCGTAAAAACTATTTGGATTTTGTCCATTCTTTAGGAAGTTTCAAAAATGAGCAGTTGTAACTTCCAAGTTCTTCAAAATGATGTGAATTAAAAGCCACAACTTATTTAGCACAGTAGCTGCTTCCCAAGTTGTCCCAAGTGAGCTTGGCAGTGTCACTGAGGTGACATTCCTCGAAGGGTTGTAGTGGAAGTGCACTCTGAAGGCAGCGCTTTGCTTGCTTGCTAGGTGATGGGGTAGGTCCTGCTCCTTCTCTTTATGCCAGGTGAGCAGGATTTGATGGCTGTGCAAGGTAATAAATTGTGTTTGGTAGAATTTTTCAAGACTGTATGATATAATAAGAGGATATATGAGAGCTGACTTTTTCGAGGGGTGATTTTAACTTGCACTTCCAGTGACATCATGTGTGGTGTTGCATTTGGGACCCAGACATATAAAAGTGTTTTCTGAGAAGTTCTCAGTGACTTCACTATTTCACATGTAGAATTTTTACCTGCAAGGGGTATTACCTGATCTACTCTGTTTGTATTGCCAGAGATGTATTAACCACTTGAATAACAAACAAAAATTGCTGATATTGGGATGGTTTGCTTTTATTTTTATTCTGAGAAACATCTTGTGTGACTGCAGCTCTGCTGATATAAAAACCAGTCCGTTTTGTGAACTAATCCCATCTGCTGAAAAGAACCCTCCTGCCCAGGCAGGCTGTATTTTTGCCTGGTGGATTGGGTGCTGTGTTGCTGTTGCTGTGTGAATTGCATTCTTCTGTGAGTGGCCTTTGAAAGGAGAAGATAATAGCAGGTCACACAGAACATGATCACAGGTAAAGAAATCAATCTTTCTGGCTTGGAATATGGACAGAACAGTTTGCATCTGATGTGTAGGAATTGTCTGGTATAGTAAGAGTCATTCAGTCAAAATCAAAAGTTACCAAATGTAGCTCTACATTTGGGCAAGGTTAAAGAAAAAGAAAAGGGCACTGTGAAATAGTGTTATTGCTGTCCTGACCCTTGAGGATGCTTTCGTAGTATCATCAGGTTTTGTGCATGTTGGTTTGCTCCCAGGGAAGGGATTCCATGCAACAAATATAAAGTTAGATAATAATTTCTGATATCAAGTAAGATTTTAATAAAAATCAATGTGTCATGCAAGGCCAAGTCGTATTTATTAAAATCAAAACCTGTCTTTTAGTGCTCTCTGTCATTCTTTTAAATAACTATTTAACAGTGAGAGTTACTTCATATTGTTTATTTGGACCTGCTTCGAGTCAAAGATTGGATTGCAGAGGTTCCCTTCCAGCAGGTATTCTATGATTGCTTTCTGTTTCCTCTTCCTTTCATAGTCCTGTTCTCAGCTATTAGAGAGAGGTTTGATCCAGAGAGCAATATTAGCAGCTCTGTTTCATACAGTTCTGACTGAGTATTTGCATATTCCATTTTTAATGCAACCTGTGTGACTAATTTCTTCAGAATCCACTCCAGAAATAAAGTAGTTACACTTGGACTATTGTTTTTTAATTGGCAGGGTTTATTTTTTTTCTTTATGAATCTGCTACCATAATGTGAAGTGCCATGCTGTTTCTTGGAGTCATGATTATTTATCAGGTTTATAGTACAGTGAGCAACTTGCTGCATCTTATGGTTATGAAAGTACAGAGCTTTCTAATGTGCTCTTCTGATTGTATTTTTCTTGATTTATACAATCTGATCTGGCTCTGTTCAGGCATTTAGTTTCTTTTCTGAATAGTGATTTTTCTCTTTCACATACATCCAAGAAATAGATTAGAATTAAATGCTGTATATTAAAAAAAAAAAAAAGTGCCACTTGGATTACTGAAAACAGCTGGGACTAGAATGCATTTCTCAAGCACTTCTTTTAACATTTAAAGGTCATTCTGTAGATGAATCCAGGAACACCAAGGAATGAAATGATGAACTCAGAATTTTGGCTGAGGTTATTCCAGCAATGTGTCATATCACTGTCTCTCTATGCATGTTCTCGGTGCTTGCTAGGCCTCTCGCTTTACGGCCACTTTCTAAAACTATTGTATCCAAATAAACATCAGAAGTGATTCTTGCATCAGATGTGATATTTATATCTGATTACAGCAATAGCGCTTATTCCTGCCCTCATTGTTGTGATCACATTATTGTAGCCATGATCCATCCAATAGCAGTCCCTAAATGGGAAGCAGTCATGCACTGAAAGCTGGGGTGGGATAGTATTCCTGCTGAGATTAATTCAAGCATCCAGCAATCTGCACATCGAGTGGAACCATTAAGTTTATATCATTAGCTCTGTATTTAAAGAGACTTTGAAATTTGAGCACCATTCTAGGATTCTAGGTATTGCCCTGAAGAGATACATGGCAGCCTCTGTCCCTCTGGTGTCTGTGTGGCTGGTGGCAGCACTTGGAAAGTCCCTGTTCCGTGTTCAGCTGTGTTTGCATGTTCCACACGTGCACACCTGACTGGCAATCTAAGAACAGACATTTTGTGCCTTTTTATTAGTCCTGCCTTGCCTCTTAAAGAGCTGAAATGTTCACCTGAGAGCAAGTATGTTTTCTTTTCCACTCTAAATATTAACACTTCCCTTTAGTAAGCTCTGCTCTGTTCTCAGAGATAAGAGTGTGAGTCTCCCATGGTCAGTGGGATGGAAGGGCAGTGTTCAGTTCCTTTGGTGCAATGCATTTCTGTTGACATTTGCAAGATCCCAGATATCAGATGCCTCTTAATCCTGACACAGTGATGTGGAAGAGTCCTTGAATCTGCTCTGAACCAGAGTTCTCGGGGTTCCATATACACCACGGCTCAAAATGCAGAATCACAGCCTTAGGGAAATCATGTGGTGATAATGTGCAGCCCTGGGATTTGGGAGATTCAGGTTCTATTCCTCCCCTTCTGCAGCTTCTGGTGTGACCTTGCAGATTCATCTGGCATCTTAATTTATGTCTCTGTCTTGCAAAGTGTTGGGAGATTGCTGCTAGAATGTGGGCTCAGTGATAGTTATGATGGGATGCACCTTACATGAATTGAGTGCTGTCTTCAAACAATACTTAATAAATAATAGATGGGAAATAAAAGGGATTTACAGCCCTTATAATAAAGACATTACCCCAAAAGATTAGTAGTAACAAAAAATAACAGCTGTAATATTTCCTTCTTCAGTATCCCCCACCTCCATAACAGAGAGTTGACCTGTCAGAGTTTCCAAAAGATAACTTTTGTAGTTCTTTCCGTACTTTTGGGATTTATTAAGACACAGCAATATTTCTGTGTGGGACTGAATGATGTGTAGTATCCCATTTTCATGGCTGGGATGAGAAATAGACATCATTTAGGAAGAAACAATAATGAACCTGTGTAGTGAACATGTCTGCTAGATGGCTCATGGAAGAGTTGCTGGCACAGATTTCTTCTGCAAAGCCTCGTTTTTGTTGGAAGCTGTTTAACTGCTGTTTTGAAGTGGATTTATTTGCTCTACGATGTCCTTTTGCTGTAGGATTCCCAGGATCTTACACAAGGATTCAGTGAAACGTCCACCTGAGCTCCTTCTGTGCATAGAGAAGATGTTTGTGAAGGAGCTGAGAGTGGATCAAAGCAGCCCCTATCGAATCCCTTGAAAACTTCCCACTCCTCTGTATAAGATTCTCCTGGGCAGTTGAAGGAATGTGTGTGTGTGTAGGGGGTGAGAGGGGAAATGCATTTCTTTTCCTGCCTTTGTTGTGGGAGAAGGGTGCTGTTCATGTGCTAGAGTAAAGGAACCCTTGGCTTGTAGACCAAGATATGAGCTGGAATGGGTTGCTGTAGGCAATTTATCTTAATAGACCTGAGGAGGTCTGACAGCAGCTGGGACTTTGGCTTGCTGAATGCAAAGGTTGTGACTGTGAAAGTTCATTACACTCTCTATCTTTACATGTGGATAGGCTGAACTTCTGGGATTAGACTATGCATCTCTGTCAACAATACAAGTTAGGTATGGGAGTGGAGGAGAAGGACTCCACTGCTTCTTCTTTTTTTTTTTTTTTTTTTTTTTGAGGTCTGTCCAGATCAATTCCTTGCATCACGTTGGTAATTTCCCCTGGGTGGTTCATCTATTACCAGATAACACAGGGTTATTAAATACAGCACAGCAGGCCCTCCTTATCTGCTTGTGCATTGTTGCCCTCTGTTGCAGACATTCTCTATACACATGTGCATTACAAATGACGTGCCTCTATCTGGTTATAAATATTTTCCATTTGGAATTATCTGCTTCTGCTACAGAGATGAGAGGTGATCACTTGAGCATGAAAGATAAAGGACCAGAGGTAAGAAAAATAAAAATGATGAAGCACTGAGCTGCATACGAAATAAGTGACATAATCCACATATCCTATTAGATAAAGTGCAGCAAAACAGGTTCTCTTCTATGCCTAGCTTCTGCCATGAATTCAGGTTATTACATGAAGTCAGGTTGGTTGCCTACAGAGGGACTGAGGTGGGAGAGAGGAAGGGGTTTGCAGCAAACCTGTTATAACAGGCTTTCTTTATTTGCCAGAAATTAAGTTAGCTATGTTAATACATGTTAAAATTGGAAAAGCAGCTCTTCTTGTTCCTAAGATTTAGAGTCAAAAATAATCAGGTAAGGAGATGGAAAAATCTTGGTTTAAAATTAATTGGCTTGTGCGAATTTTGTCTTTTTGCCAATTGACTGGTCTTTCATGCAGAGGCAAGGTGTACCTGATGAGACAGATGTTCCCAGAGTGGCAGCAGCCCTCGTGGTGAAAGGCTCTTTTGCCTTCCTGCAGGGCAGTGGATCCCATTGTGAACCTGCTGCATTGGGAATTCACGAAGGCTCTGCAGTCCTTCCCAGAAGCAAGCTGACCAATGGTCTCTTGGCTCCAAACCCAGGCATAAGCTCCTGCTGTATTCTTGCAGCTGCTATAATGATTTGTCTTTAAAAGTATCCTTTATGGTCCAAGAAAATATCCAACACTTTTCATTACCTGGGGACCAGAGTGTGCCTTCTAGGCAGCTCAGTGAACACATAACATAAAATAATGAATTGGTAGGTTTTTATCCCTTTCATATAACGTGTCAATCCACAGTTTCTGGCACAAGGAGGCCAACTGTTAAGTTAAACCCCATTCTGTATTGAAAAGTAATTCTTTCCCTTCACAGCAAAAGAAGCCATGTTTGTGCCAAGGTAGAGGGACATGGCAATTCCTGGGCCTTTGACATGGAAGTAAATATTTCCCTAAAGGTAAAAGCACAAGGTTTGCAGAGATGGCAGTAACATGCAGCATGCATTGCTGGGCTGAAGTCAGCAGGGACTCCTGGGGTTTAGAAAATGTAGAGTGTTATTTTATTTATATATTTGTTATTTTAGCTCTGTTGGCAAACTTACAGTCAAGAAAAAGGTCAGTAAAATGCATCTGTCTCAGCCAAGCATAGTGTGGGGCTTCATAAATGTAACTGTTCTGAGAGATGAGACCTCATTTAAACACTCGGAGTGGGAGTATGTTAAAGCGTGAAAGTTACCGAAAGTGAGCCTTAATTGGCTGTTCTTTAAGCTTCTTCTCCATAACTGAGAGGCAGTAATTTGCTACTTATGACAACACTGTATCAATTACTTTGAAATTTGAAGTCTGTGGACAGACCCACAGCTGCTGTAGGGCACTGGTGTAAGAGGCTAAGGCACCTGACATCACTGAGCATTGAGCCTGGTCACTTCTTGATTTAGGGAGGACAGAGGCTTACAAAAGATAGCCCATGTCATGCAACTGGATCCAAGAGCATGACCTGTAGATGGCTTTCCTTTTGAGAAAGAGGGGTGGCTGAAGCCTTCTGGCTCCTCATGCTCCTTGTCCCCACCCTGTCCTGCTGCTTCTGCTTCCTAAGAAGGCAAAGTTGTGTGAATTCTTTAACACTGCTTTGTCATACTGAGTAGGGGGACTTGATAAACAGAATCTTTGTCAATTTATTAAAAACAAACAAACAACCTCTTGGAAGTGTTTGAACTTAATTATGTTAATATTAAACATAATTATGGCACACTAATTATGTTTTCTACATTTGTGAGGAGAGTTGTGCTGTGCTCTTCAGACATCTGTACCATATAGAGACAGGTGGTAGAGTGCAACATTTCCAAGTGCCATTTTCCCATTCCATATATGGCTGCTCTTTCATTCCAATTGCAGATCCTCATTCAGCTTAGTCAAATTGAGTCCTTATTTGAGAGATTCTGTGCTGAAAGGCAAATGCATCTATCTTTATAAGGCTGTTTGTTTCCATAATTAGACACTGAATCAACAGTGTATTGGAGATGACACATTTGCTTATTCCTTGTCTTCTCCCTATGGTAGCATAAAGCAGTGAAGCACAATAATTATTGAAAAAGACTGTTTATTATTCAGGCAACATATCTTGAAGTGGAGGAAAAAAAAGAACATGGGTTGAAATGATATTGCTGAAGACCATCAGTGCCATAGCAAAGCGTATGAATAGTTCTGGGGGGAGAGTCCCATCATCCAGGCCAGTTGGGCTGGGTGCTCTGAAACTGTCAATACAATTGAACTTGGATTTCTCATGTAAAATTCCGAAAGACATGGAACGCATGGGGAGAAAACTGACTCAACTATTTTCCTAGGGCATTGTAGTGGTTTGGTCTAAAATACTCATTACTATTTACCTTCTGTGAGATAAGAATTAGGAGAAAAGCAAAGCAGGCACCAAACTTGAAAGAATATAAAGAAGTTTATTAACAGACATAAAAGAGGGGGGGGAAAAAAAAAATCATACCACACGTTCAGAACTCTCTTCCTCCCCCCCACCTTTCTCCCTTCTCCCACTGACAATGTAAAAAGACAACTCTTGAGATGTTCAGTCTGTTTACCACTTCCATAATAACCTTGTTCAGTCCATTTAGGAAGAGGAGTCTCTCTTGCCCATGCTATGAAAACAGTATCACAACGAGACAGCCGCCTGGGTTGGTTCTCTGCTCGCGTCCGAGTCCCTTCCCCTGACCTGCAGCTTGTCCCACAAGTGCTTTCGAGGGTCCACTCTTGAAGTTTTTTGGGGTACAAATTTAAGGTTGAGCCATTCAGAAACAAAGGTTCTCTTCACCCGTCTCTGGGAGCATTTAATCTCTAAGAACAGAGGCCCTCCTCCTTCCCTGGGAGCAAAGGGTCCTCCTCATCTTCATCTCTAGGACTATCTCTGGGAGCATCTCTAGGAACTGAGGTCTTCCCCTTTCCATGTGGAGTAAGAATCCTCATCACTTCCATCTCTCCCTGTCCAAACTTCTCATCAAATTACAGCTGCTTCAGCATCTGCTTATCTCAGTGCAGGTGCTTTTGCTCACAAGTACAAGTTGAACACTCCACCCCCCCATGCATTCATGAAATTACAACGGGTACTCTGATACATCATAGCTTTACAACAGAATTGCAGCTTTAAGCATCTCCTCTTTCTTCTCCCTCAGGTTTTCAGCTCTTCACAGCACTGAAAGGGTTAATCTCACCCAGGCCTTGCAGCTGGAGTTTTGCTTATCACTGTTGGCCACATGATCTTTGCCAGGCAGTGGTGGGCAGCTTTCGGCTGAATCTTGGCCTCACTGGAGAGGGGGAGCCGGGCTGCTCTGTCTGCTCAGAGCAGGGCTGTGGGGGGTTCCGCAGCTGGAACAGGGCCCATCGGCTCCAGGATGGCTGTGGCCCACAGCCACCTGTCCCAGCACTGGAAACAAGAGAGAGCCCTGCCCAGGGTTTGTCTACTCTTAAATGTGGACCACAGAGGCAGTCACAATTTTAAGTGTCTTAAAAAATTGTCCATATTCAAACTGGCCAGCTGATAGGTTCTGTCAGGTCACAGAGGAAGCTGTAAGCACCCCTTTGCAAGAACATCACTTCCAAGACTATGCTTTGCTAACCCATGACAGGCATCTTTAAAGTTCTTTCTGAAATTGTGACTTTTTAAGCTTCATTAACATGTCTTCTCTGTCCTGTGGCTGAGTGAAAATGATACATTTTTTTCATATATTTTCTTCTGGGAGAATCTGCCCAGTAGGTTTTGTAAGACAAAGGGTGCACATAATGCTCTGCTCAGCACTCCGCCTTTGCAAAGCAAAGCTGATCTGTTTTAAATAACAAAGGCCAGAAAGTGCCTGGCTGCAAAAGTCTCCACAGGAGACATCCTGTGGACATGCCAAAAAAGTAAGTCACTGCTTGTGGGCCAGCATTGAACATTAGGTAAAAAGCAGCAGTTTCCTCCTGAGGTGATCCTGAAGCCCAGGGTATGGTTCCTCCATACTGACTGACCACAGGTAAGCCTCCAAGGTTCCCCTGAGATGCTCTCAGGCCATTCACTTCATTTGCAAAGAGCTGCAGTGTACCCAGAAAATTAGAAGCGTGCACTGCCTAGTAAATGTCACAGCTTTAATGTGCAGCTGAGGTCATGCTGGTGGCAAGCCAAGGTTTGGGTTCTGTTCCATTTCCGTCTGTTTCCATACTACACCTAGCTATGAAATAGATTTTGTGTTTACTGAAGCTTCTGAAGTCAGTCCACATTAGGAAAAGTATAAGGCAGGAGTAAGAAAAGGCCACTTACTGAAATGGAGTGATTGAGAGAGCAGTGACTATCAAGGGTACTGATTTTTGAGTCCTTGATTAGAGCCTGCTCTCCTTTCATGCAATTTATCCTCAGTGGTGATGCTGCATTGTTGTGGCAAATAAAGCTTCCTGGTATTGCAAAGCTGGGAGCAGCCACTTACATGGAGAACAAAGCTTTGATCTTCGTGTTTTGCTATTCACCCCTCCACAGTGTTGCATTTTGAGAATAGAGAATGGGTTTGTGTTATTTTTAGATGCATAGAATTACAGTAACATAAATGTCTTCTTTTCAATTTAATGTGCTGTTAGCTAGTGGTTGGTTTGATAGTTCTGTGCTTGCTACAAATTTCTGTGTTTGGGGATGGGCAATAAGAACATGTGGTTTGGCACAAGCATGATAGAAATTAATGTGGGTTTTTTTTTACTTTATAAAGGAGAAAAAGTGTATTGATCAATAAGCAGGAAGTCTAATACAGAAGAGACCAGTGATGTGTAAGTGGCTCATATTGTTTATTGTAGGTGATGCAGTCACAGACAAACAAATTGAATAGATATTGGCAGTGTAATGTTGAAAATTCTGGGGTATATCAAATCAATTCATGAAATATTGCTGCAGTTTAAATACTCCGATAGACATGATCAGCAGACTATTTCTTTTTCATTCTTGTTTTTATGAAAACCTGTAAGTATCAGCAGTTTTCTGTGGTAGTCTCTCATCATGCATTGACACAAAGGTGCGTGGCATGCACCATCCTGCAAGGCCTGTGGAGCCAGCTGCATCACACCTGGTGGCTATCCAGGAGTCATTACAAACAGGGATGAATTTAAGGAGTCTTTGTACTTGACCAGCTCAGTTCCTCTTTGTCAGTTCAAGAGAGGACACACCCACCTCCTTTCTATAGAGGAACATTTAATGTGGCTCATAAAGTGTGCTTGCTATTAATTTTCTGTGGCATTAACCATTCTAGTGTGCCTGTTGTCCTGATCTGTTTGAATTGACCAGTTCCCCAAGTGGAAGGCTGATGGTTTGAGAAGCTACCTGGGCTCGATGCAGGACGCTCCAAAAAATCACATGAGAATGTGCCTGAGGGCCTTGTCCAAACACCTGAGCTCAGACAGGCTTGGTGCTCTGACTGCTGCCCTGGGGAACCTGTTCCTCAGGAAGAGTTAAGTGGCTTGCTCAAGTTTTCACAGAAAGGACTAGTCAGCATTGAGCTTTTAATGCAGATTTGATAATGCGTTATAGCCACAGGAGCGTCATTCTGCATCACAGCAAAGGCATTCCTGGATTTGTGGAGAGATTCAGAATAAAGGGAACTTAATGTCACAAAGGGAATTCTGATACCATAATGTAAATAGAATATAGGAATGCTAATAAAGAACAGTGAACAGTGCTTTCAGTAAATAATGATAGTGAACCCAATATTTCAACTCCACATATCGTATTTTCTCATGCAGTGGTCTTTAAACCAGAGATATAATAGCTGTTGATCTAAGAATTATTCTATTTTAATTAGGAATTATTCTCCTCCAGAGCTTTTACTGGTCTTTGTTCTGAGAGCAAAAGTCACAGAACTTTTTAGTCAAGACAGAAACCAGTTGTCAAAGTTAAGAAAGAAAAATGGAAAGAGGAAAAAATAATTAATTTTCTTCTTACTTCTCTTTTTTTTTTCTTGAAATATTGGTAGAGAAGGTTCATGGAGAATACTTGGGCATATTATTTTTCCAAAAACGTAGGACAGTTGTCTTGTTTGTTGTTACAGTAACATAATATGCTCTTATGTAGCTATGGCACTTTATTTCATGGCTTGTTATTGTTAAACAGTGCCAGGATTCTGATGTCAGTCATGTAGGCTAAATAGTTACACCTGAACTTCTTTGTTGTTGTTGTTTAATTCATGGTCTTCTACTTTTTTCCTTTTAGACTGACTGTAAGAGAATTCTTAGTAGCTGTGTGAAGGCTACTCCTGTTTTGCTGAAAGAACAGATTTTTACATCTCGTTGAGCTGACACTTCTTGTTAACACCTAATTCTTTCCCTTCTGCAGAGGAACTCAAGGAGAAGCTCCAGAAGTATGTTGACGAAGTGAATGCCCACAAGCCTGGTTTCATCAAGGTTGTCCGGCACAGCAAGCAGGAGGGGCTGATCCGGTCTCGGGTCAGCGGGTGGAGAGCAGCCACAGCGCCGGTCGTCGCTCTCTTTGATGCCCACGTGGAATTCAACGTGGGATGGTATGTGCCTCCTTCAGTTTTTCTGACGCAGGGACCTTTTCCAAGCACTGGTGTTATTTTACTGACTGGCATGTCTCTTGCATATAGAGAGTGAGTTAGCATTCAGAGCTTTTTAATGGAGATTCAGACATAATCTGTGTAACATGGTCTAGATCCATTTTTATGGTTTATCTGCTGATCTAATTACAGTGTACTTAAATGATATTTAAAAACTGCACATGAAAAACCTCCTCCACTAGCATAGCCCTTTTCCCATGAGGGCAAATGTGTCTTCTTTTCATTAAAAATACTATGTTTCTTTTATGTTCTGCAGTGTAAACAAAGAGGTGTTATTTTGGCCATTCTGCAAAAGTAAACATAACTAAAAGAATGTATTTTAACTTGTTCAGTCTGGATTTAATATCTCCCTTTCTTCTTAAGTAAAAATGATGGTAAAAAGGCAGGAGCTTCTGTCCCTAGGATAGATCTATTATTAACTCTGATCTTGATGTCCTTGATGATGTTGAGGGCCTGAAGTTATCGTTGCTTGGTAGCAAGGGTATAAATGCTCTATGATATGCAGATACTCATTTCTTCCATCCACCAGCTCAAATCAAGGTTAACAATAAGGCATCCTAGAGAAAATATTGCAGTGTGTTATTTTGGGACAAATCCTGCGTTGTCAAAACTCCATCTCAAAGCAGAGAGGGCTCTGAATGGTTAACAGATTTAGACTTCACTCTTTCTGAAAAATACAGCATAAGCTGCTGTTTATTTGGTGGGTGGACTAAATAAACTTTAAAGGCCCCTTCCAACCCAAACTATTCTATGATTTCCATCAGTGCTATGCTTTTGTTGATGTAATCTTAACACTGTATTTCTTTTTTTTTTTTTTTTTAAGGGCTGAACCAGTGCTCACCAGGATAAAAGAAAACAGAAAAAGAGTAATTTCTCCATCATTCGATAACATTAAGTATGACAATTTTGAAATAGAGGAGTATCCTCTCTCAGCACAGGGGTTTGACTGGGAGCTGTGGTGCCGATACCTGAACCCTCCTAAGTCCTGGTGGAAGCTGGAGAACACAACTGCTCCAATAAGGTAACGGTGGCCCAAATGAGTGTCACTGGCAATGCTCTCCTAGGTATGGCAGGGGCTGATAGGCTTTACTGACTCTAAAGTACTTAAATGTCCTTGAGCTGTCCTCTTCACCTTTGTCCTTGTCCCCTACACAATCAAGAAAACTCTTGTTTTCAGTAGATCTTTTTAAAGGAAACTCTTGTAGATCATCTTAAATAGGTTTCCTGCCAAAGTGGAGTGGTAGGCAGGGCTGCTCAGCAGCACTGCTTTCTCCAAATGTCTTGCCTGCTAATTTAGTGCTAACAGGCCAGAAATGGAATTGCCTTTGCAGATACATGATATAAACAGAGATGATCTGACAGCTGTATTCTTTATGATGCTGTCACACAGCTTTACAGCTGTGCTGTGTCCTAGGAGTTAATGTTTGGTCACTGACACTGTGAGCAAAGGGTGTATTGGATCCTTGCTTTGGGACAGTCTGGGTCTCTACCTTCTTATCACGTCTGGAGTGTTGTTAGGCTCGTTCAGAACAATACCTGTGTCTCAGGGAGGGGAGTAGTTGCCTCTGAACCCACTCAGCAGCTCTGCTGAGATTCTAGGCCTTGCTTGTAGATATGCATTGATTCCAAGGAGGCCACTGGTACCTGTGCTCTAGCTCCTTGCAGAAATAGTGTGAACACTGTTGTCACCAGCTGAAAAGCAGAACCTCAAATGGCACTGGCAGCTGTTTTTCATCCCATAGCTCTGTCTTTACGGGCAGGCACTTTTCTCAGGTTCCATCAGCTTAACACACTCTGAACTGCACTGACCCATGAACAGGACCTAGAATTGGAAAGTAGGAGATAAAAATTAACAGGTTTGCCACAGGCAAATGTAAAAAGGGGTGATAATTTCCACATCATTAGAAATAGTTATTGCTCTTAATGAACTCTGTTAACGCTATAAAAACATTTCTGTGAAGACAGGCTGGGAGAGTTGGGGTTGTTCAGCCTGGAGAAGAAAAGGCTCCAGGAGATTTATAGGCGCCTTCCAGTTCCTAAAGGGTGGTTCCAAGAAAGCTGGTAAGGGACAAAGTAGGTAGAGATAGAAAAATGGGAATGGCTTTAAACTGATAGAGGGCAGGATTAGATTAGATATTAGGAAGAAATTCTTTGCTGTGAGTGTGGTGAGGCACTGGAACAGGTTGTCCAGGGTAGTGGTGGATGCACTATCCCTGGAAAACCCTTGGCCAGTCTGGATGGGGCTCTGAACACCCTGATCTATTTGAAGATGTGCCTGCCCATGGCCTGGGTTTGGAATGAGATGATCTTTAAAGCCCCTTCCAGCCCAAGCCATTCTATGATCCTGTGATTAATTATATAGATTAATTATTATGATGACTTTTAAGATTAAAAGTATTTAAACACAGAATAAAGAGCAAATCTACTTTTCCATTTTACCCCCAAACTGTTCTATATGAGGGCCAGGGAGTGAGTGTCCTTTATGAATACTGGATGTTAAGGTTTGTTCCCTACCCCTTTCCCTGGCACATTTTTTTAATTCAGTGCAATATGCTGCATGTGTGTGTTGGATAATTAAAACAAACACACCAAAAAACAAAGCCATGTGTATTGATGGATGGTTTCTATCATGCCTCCATTATGCTTTTAGAATTATAGCAGAGGGAAGTAGGTGCTCTGAGAAATACTTAAAAACAACAACAAAAGCAAAAGTACCTTACCATAAGAAGCATAACTTTTGTATTGATTTTAAGTGCTATTTTCCTCATTAATAAATACATCAGAAACAGTCTTTCATTGTTATAAAGTGGGTACTATAGCACTTAGGGGCATTAATATATAGATTTTTGTAGAATTGTACAATTTGTGATTAAGACAGCCTATAATCTGTTTGAAAGCAGATGTGTACACTAGCTGTAGCTTGAGTGTTCTCAATAAAAGTAGGGTGATTTCCCCTGTACTGCTAATTAATATGCTGTCATTACCAGAGTGCCTGATAGCAGAATAGTCATCAGAAAAGACATTTTTATTTCTTGCCATTGTGGATTATAAGGTAGGGGGGAAATGAAAAGGCTAAATGACTCTCTATCCTTCTCTACTGCAGCTCATACAGGTAAAATTGTACCCTCTGTGGCTGAACTCTTACCTTGCTAAAATTGGATCTGTGTAGTAAAAATTGGTTGGTTCAGACCATGACATAAATAGAGCTTACTGATCCAGTAAAGATATGTGACGTGTTTAAATTTGGCTCAGGACAATGGACTAATGTTACACTATGCTGGTACAGGCAGACTTTTCTTGATTCTGTATTAAAAAAACCTTATGTGGATGGTCCTATTCAAGAAATAATCTCTTTTTTTACTTAGAACTTACAGACACAAGTTTTTTAGCTCTAGCCGAACCTGGCTTCTGGCTAAACACACAGAACTGTGCATCAGTGGGTATCATCTGCAATTATCACAGGCAAGAGACTTGAGGACTTAGCAAGGACAGAGACTACACTGGCTGGTGCCTCAGAAACAAAACTGGGGCTCCTGGATCTTGTGCTGTTAGCACTGAAATCCTACCTGCTCTGGTGAATATTTGTGTCCAATAATTTGACTCTATTTTCCTTCAGTGGTGCTTATTTCACTTTAGAGTTAAGCATATTAGAAGGCAAGGCTAAATCAATTAGAGAAATACATCCATAAGGATCTGTTTTGCTGCACCATTTTATCCAGCAATTATAAATATCATACACGTCTGAGTAATAAAATTCTTCATAATTTATCTGCTAATTTTGGTTGCCGCTGGTTTATTCTTCCAGAAGTCCTGCATTGATTGGATGCTTCATAGTAGATAGAGAATACTTCCAAGAGATTGGATTACTGGATGAAGGCATGGAAGTATATGGAGGAGAGAATGTGGAGCTTGGAATCAGGGTAAGGAAAATAATTAGCCAATACTGGTGGCTTACATTTAAAATATAGCTTGCTTCTTATTGCGGGGGGAAAGCAGTCAAAAACATATGGATGATGGCCTGAAAAGAAGATCCACTGCTCTGCAGACATGTAAATAAATTTGAGGAGAGAGGGGGGGGGAAGAAAGAGCAAAAGCTCTCTTTACAGAACTTAATCTGGGACAAGGATAGAAGTACAGAATTTAGGATTATTCTTTCACTCAGGTGACAGTGCTAGAATTTTGCAGAGTTGATAGCTAAAACTAAAACTCCCTGCTTTCCAGTAAGGAGGAGAGCTTCTCACAGGTGTGATGGGAAAAGCCTTTCTAGATTACTTGGTTTATTTAAATTAGGAAAATCACTGTGGAGCAAAGTGGAATACAGAGGCATTTATGCTGTTTTCCAGAGGGAAGGGAATTAAGATATTCATAAAGTGCGTAAGTGCACGTATTTTCTTTTTCCTTCGTGCACTCTTCACCTGTTTACTATAGTGCAGTATTGTGTGTGGTTTGTGTACTTCTTTCTGTATCTCTTCACAGCTAAATACCTTTCTGAAAATACAGTGCTGTTCTCTTTAAGAATCTCTCAGGTTTTTGATAAGAAAGGAATTCTTAGATAGATAATGGTAATGAAAAATGGTGTGATGTATTATAAAATTAAATTCTGAACCTTGAAACCATGAAACATTAGTGGAAGGTAACATTGTGATTTGTGCATTTTAGTGGCCAGAATAAAAGCAGACTGTTGTACAATAGCAAAAAAAGGAAATTACTGTAAGAATATAGAATTCTCTCCTGAGACTGCAAGATATAACTAAAAATACTCATTTTTACTTCTGGTTTCTTGAAATTCTTTTTCTTCTGCCTGTCAGAGATAAAGAGTTATTTCAGCACGAGTGAAGCACAGACCCCTTTTCAGCTACACTAGAGCACTTTTTTGAGGAAAGGGAGAGAGAAATGCGGGAGTGCTCCCTTTAATAACACCATTCTTCTCACTGTGAGGGCCAGAGAGCTGCCTTCTGTTCCCAAAAACTTATTTTGCAGCTCAGTGTTGCAATGAGTTGAAAATTAACGTCACTTTGATTTTTCTGCTCTTTTTTCAACTGATAAAAACCTGCTGTTTCCTCATGAGCGCGCGGAGCGTTCTCTCGGTTTGCATCATGAGATGTACCCGGTCTGGGGAGCTGATTGTTGATATGTTGATAGACAAGACCAGAGGGACACAAATCTCTGCATAATTGAAACTTAGGAGTAGGCTGAATCACTGGAGTAAGGCCTGACACTGCTCTGATTTCCTTCTGGCTTTTTGTCTGTCTCCAGGGAAGCAGTGCCTGACCTACATAAAATATTTTCATCTGTAACAGATTGTAGTGTGCAAGGTAGCATAATATATGCTGCCTTATCTGCTTTTATGCTGGCTTGGATCTGTGTTCCTGGCTATATGAAAACAAATTATGCAGCTGTAATAAACAGACTTTTTAGCAGTTTATTACCATCTCTTCTCAGAATCCTGAGCATGTCCCAGATCACACAAGGATGAGACTGAGGGGGAGACCTCATTGTGGTCTTCAACATCTTCATGAGGGGAGGTGGAGGGGCAGGCACTGACCTCTTCACTCTGGGGACCAGTGACAGGACTCAAGGGAATGGCCTGAAGTTGTGTCACAGGAGGTTTGGGTTGGATATCAGGAAAAGGTTTTTCACCCAGAGGGTGGTTGGGCACTGGAACATCTCTAGATTACTTGTGTCACTTTCAACTGTGTGGCCGATGATGAATCACTTAAAGTAGTCATTGTTCTACAAAAACTACATTATAATTACAGTATTAGTGCAATAAATAATGTTTCCATTTTCAAATGCTGCTCTCCAGTCTATAACTACACATTCCTCACTGTACCTTATCTTTCATTGCTGTTTTCCTTTTTTAAGAAGTACCTAGATTTTTCTAGAATTCTACTGTGTGATAAGCATTATCGGGATAATAGGCAAGCAGACCTCATGTGCCCAAACTGGCCTGCTCGGGAAATCTTACGCATAAGCTTGTAGCAGCAAACATCTCGAGGAACTAGGGAGTTTATTTTTCACTGCAGAAAGAGCAGCAGGTGTTAGGATCATTAGAGCTACCTGTTTATCTTAAACATGGTAAGTAGAACATGGTCCTGTGTCCTTATATTACTGACTCTGTTCCTAAGGATGTAAAACTGCTGCGAGCCAAACTACTGTGAGGAGTTAGACCCTGACAAAATGGAGACTTTTCCCACTATCCTCACCCGGGAGTTATTTTTGTCACCTCATCATCTGCACAAATATCTGGTTATTTGTTTTATATGAGTTGCAAGAAAATCCCCAGTTTTTGGAATCTGTATTTGAAGTATCCATTGTTGGTAAACCATAACAAGCCACAGAAAACAGGACTTTGGAGGATTATTCTCTTGACTCTGAAGAATTTGTTTCACTACTCAGCTCTGTTGGTCTCTGATTTGGAATATTATTTTAACTTCTAAGATTTTTACCTTTGTCTGTGGCTTTGTAAAGCATTTGTAAAATATTAAGCATATATTATTAAATCAATATTAATAGAGATCTGTTGCCTTGAGCTAGAAGCTTGACAGATGAGTTCAAAACACGAATGCATTTGATTCTTAGAAGAAACACTTCATTTACTCTTCGAGCAAATGTTTTCTTGCAAAGCTATTTATTTGCCCCATAAGACAAAGCAGGCAGGCTGGTTGATGCAAGACTTGATAGAATCCTCTTTGAGCAGCTCAATCACTTCAACTGGGATTTTTGAAAGATTCATTTACTTTGAAGCAGCATCATATTTGTAAATTCACGTTAGGATGAGTGATGCTTCGTTTTGTTTTATGTTCAATCAATCCCAATTGAATGGACTTAAGTGTGCTTTTAAAGGACCAGATTGCATTTGGAGGGCAAATTGGAATCACAGTCTTATACATGTGACCAAGCAGGAACTGTGTTGTTAACTGCCGTAAAGTGGAAAAAGAATGTGAGTGTGAGGCTGGTGTTTCTCACTGTCATTTGGGCTCTGCTTCTGGGTTGTGCCTGCACAAGCAACACTTGTGGCCGTGGAAGACCCTTCAAATCCATTGCAATCAATTGGATGCAATCAGTCAGATTCAGGATGGTTCAAATCTAGTTTGAAATAGGCTTCTTAAAGACCTCTTCCAATTCCTACTGAAGTCAGCAGAAGATTTTCTATGAAAAGCAAGCCTGTAGCAAAGCAATCCTTTTGTCTTTTAAAGCAGCCTGCATGCTTGATAAAGGTCCCAAATATCTATTACAAGAAATTATTTGTACCACTTTTAGGGATGCCTTAGCAAATATTCAGTGATTTGCCTCAGGTCCCAGACTAAGTCATCATCAGAGTCAAGGGAATGCAAGCCCAGGCTTTGACTTAGAGTAATTCTGTCTGTCACAAAGACTTTGTGCTTGCAGACAAATTTGTGTTCACAAGGATACAATGGTCCTGTTAAGTGGGTAAGAGGAAATTTTATTAGCAAGTAAAAGCTCTTTTAAGGAAAAGGATTGGGTCTTGTTCCCACTAAATGGTATATCAGGACTTCACATCAGCCAAACCAGGAGGAAAATTGCATTTATACTTAGACTGAGTATGGCACACTACTTTCGTACAGTATATTGCTGTAGTGAAATTAATTGCTTCATTTCTTGTTAGTCTGATGGTTTGTCTGCAGACCTTATGTGAATCTGATGCTCTTTCTGTTGGTGGAGAACTCAGGAATGCAGTTAATGAATAGAGATGGAGAAATTAGTCCCTTGAGCAGAAAATAGTCCCAGTGTTCTTTGGGGTATTTTCCATACATTAAGGTCCCTCTGTGGCAGAGCAAGCGGGTGTGAAGTCTATCATGCCTCTCTCTGATGTATTGTTTCTTAAATTCCAGAAGTTACTTCTATTATTTGTTTTGGGGTGCGTTTTGTTTTGTTGTTTGTTTGGGGTTTTTTAATGTGTTTTTGGCTCTTCACTATCTTTTTTTCTTTAACCTCCCCCCACATGTACTTCTGGGATCATGATTTTTCATTGCCAGTTAGTTAAGCCATCCCAATTGTTTTCTCACCTGAGATCTTTCTTATAATATTGCCCTTGCAATAGTGTTCTTTTTGTTAATCACAAGCAAGTGAAGATATTTACCCTTGCCGCAAGATCTCCATGTTTATCTGGAAACATTTTGCTCTTTTTCCTCTTTCCCTAGAAGTTTCCAGCAATTTTACCTGTCAGTGTTCCTAACACAGGCCATAAATTACATGAAACTGTGAATATATTGCATGTAAATAGATGTCTGGTTTTATTAAGGAAAGCCTTTGCACAGTTGTCCTGGGCATGGCTGGGGTGGAGATCATTTTGTTCCTAGTAGCCGGTGCAGTGTTTTGGGTTTAGGATGAGAATAATGTTAAACCACACCAACAGTGTTCAAGCTCGAGTGTAGTTTCACAGCACAGAGGCCACACTGGGTTACATTGTCTTCTTCTCCATGCCATGCATTCTCACTCTTGCAGCAGCTCACCAGTGCTTTGGCCCTGCCAGCACAGTGGTCAGTCCACACCTGCTGCCTCTGAACACCTCTGCTTCAGTAAACTTTTTTTTTTTTCCTAACGCAGGGTTAATTTTAATGTTAATCAGTTTGTGGTTTACTGTGCTGCCTCACAAACAGTTTTGTTAGGCAGATTGACAGACTGATGCGCCAAGAGGTAGAAATGACTGCAAATGAGCAAAGAAAGTGAGGGGATTTTTCACCAAGCTGCTGTGTTGTGGAACTGTTTGCATGCAGAGGGAGCAGGGGGATGTGTCCTGTGTGCCTAGTGTCCCTTTCTGTCCTTGCTGCTGGGTCTCCCTTCATGGCACTCCAGTGAGCAATGTAGATCTTACCTAAATACACCTCAGGAAAATGAATCAGGACCTTCCCTGGTCTTGCACTTGCAGTTATCATCACTTGTTGTAGTCTTAAAGCCATGTTTTTAGCTTGTTTTCAGTAAGAAGTCCAGTATCCTTTGCCACTAGGGAATGATTTGCTGTACAGAAACCATCCTTAGTACTTGATCACAAGTGCTGTTCAACAGTATTAGGTTGGTGATGGGCAAAGGCAAAGGGTTGAGAAGTGGGAAAATAGAAATATTTTTACTTGTTACTCTTAGATCACTTTTAACACTGCTTTTTAAGGTAATGGTTTCTCTTTTTTGCATTAAAGCATGAAATAGAAGTTTATTTTGCTTTTATCTATTTTGTGAATTAAGAGGCTATTTCTAAACTGAAGCCTGCAAGAAAAAAATTTGTGAAGATTGACTGAATGTGACTTCTTACAAGATGTGGCCAATGCTTTTCACAGCCCACGCTTCCACCAAGATAAAAACAATTCCTTAGCAGTGCAAGTATGGCATAAGTACTTGCCTAGCACTCTGTGTAACCAGCAGTGTCTTATCAGTGTGCACAGGATTATTCCTAAGGTTAATTTTGTTTTGCAAACTATCTCCCTGTGTTAACAATCTGAATCCCAAGAGGACACAGACTAAAATTCTCTATTTACAAGGTTGTAATTCCAACAGGTTAAAAAAGAAAGGCTTTATCAAGAATAAAGTAAGGAACTGTCATGCCACCAAATTCTGCCATGACATTACCAGAAATTGGCTTTTTTTGACTTGTTCTGGTTTCAGTCACTCCTGCATTGGAATAAGTGTTTTTCCCCCCGTTTTGCCCATGAATGCCTCAGCAGGTAACCAGCAGCTACAGCATGTGTAATTATACATTACCAGTGAATCATTTTTGTGTTTTTGCTATTTCTGGGGAGAGAACATTTTATTAGCTGCTCCCACAGGAAAGAAAAGTATTACAGCAGCAGCTAACACGTGGCATCACTGTACCCTGCAAGGAAGGACAACGAGGCACTTGGAGATTTCTCACAAACGTTTTTTCACCAACTGTGCCTGTGTGGTTGCACATTACCAACTGGGAAGTAATACAGATATCTTGATGTTTTATGAGAGGAAATTGTTGTTTTATAGTGGTATGGGAAGAAGTAAAACATTTTATGTCAATATACACTTACAAATCAATGGACTCAGGTGAGATGCAAATTAATTAGTGCATTATTAGCCTCATGTTTAATGCTTTCCTGCACTTTCAAGTCATGGCACAGTGTCACTGCCATTGTGCCTTCTGGTGTTACAAGTCTTCACTGCCTAAGATGGGAAGATTCCATATTTGTTGCTTATCTCTAGAATTCAATTTCATTGAGTGTTTTTAGTATCGCAAGACTGATTTAGTAGTCTAACAAAGATTAGAGGAAGATCAATGTGGGAGAGCAAGGAATTGTTGTGGTGGTACAAAAGTGAGTAGGTGACTGAGATGGATTCACCAGGATGGATCAAGCATGTTCAGGTCAGAGGTGTGAAGGCCAGGTACCTTTATGTGTGTGACAGTACCTTGTGTTCTAAGTCAAGCAAGTGAGGCAAAAAGCCTGGCTGAACAAGGAAGCTCTGGAGCTGTTGCCTCAGTCTTTAAGAATACTGATAGAACTTGGGCTACACCCTGTGGAAAGGGACCTGGGGATGCTGGTTGTGGCAAGTTGAACATGGGACAACAGTGCCCTGGCAGTCAGGAGGGTCTGTCCTGGGGGCATCAGACACAGCATTGCCAGCTGGGCAAGGGAGGGGATTGTCCCACCCTGCTCTGGGCTGGGGTGACCTCATCTCGAGTGCTGGGGGCAGTTTTGTGTGCCACAATATAAAAAAGAAGCTCTTAGAGAGCATCCAAAGGAGGGCAGCGAAGATGATGAAGGGTCTGGAGTGGAAACCTTGTGAGGAGGGGACTGAGGTCACTTGGTCTGCTCGGCCTGGAGGAGACTGAGGGGAGACCTCATTGCAGTTACAACTTCCTTGTGAGGGGAAGAGGAGGGGCAGGCACTGATCTCTCCTCTCTGGTGACAGTGACAGGACCCAAGGGAATGGCCTGAAGTTGTGATGAGAGGTTTGGGTTGGATATCAGGAAAAGATTCTTCACACAGGGGTTCATTGGGCACTGGAACAGGCTCCCCAGGGCAGTGGTCACAGCGCCAGCCTGACGGAGCTCAGGAAGTGTTTGGACAATGCTCTCGGGCACATTTTGTGATTCTCGTGGTGTCCTGTGCAGGGCCAGGAACTGGACTTGGATGATCCTTGTGGGTCACTCCCAACTCAGCATATTCTGTTCTGTGATCAAGCCTTTAGGCACAGTGCAAGATTAACAAGACTGATCAAGCTAAGTATAGCTGTGGTAAGGGAGAGAAAGGTAAAACCATAAAAGATGGCCAGCACAGTACATTGCTCCATGAATACTCAACCAGTGGTGATCCTGTTCTTCAGTCTCCTACTTCTGTGCTTTTTAAGACAAAAAGTGATTTCTTTTACTTCCTGTTCATGACATAAACTTGGCAAAGCAGTGATTGATATGTGGGTTATTAACTGTGACTGGCAATGAGATAGGCATGTTTGGAAGAGAACTGAATGGGAGCCACAAGCCTTCAGTGACCCTTTTCATGTGTTATCTCCGAGTGACACAGGTGGAGAATAGTTCCTGCAGTTGTAAACCAGCAGCACACCCTGTGTAGGTTAACAGTACACTGTAAAAGTTTCACAGCTCATGAAGATACATGCAAAATTAATCCCTGCAGAACAAAACAATTTAAAAAGTACATAATGAAGCAATTATCTAAAAGAGTAAGGAAAGTAATGACAATTTAATTTGGGAAGAATCTTTTCATGTATTAGGTTTTCATTGAGAGTGTTTTATGAAGGCACAATTAATGTAAAATGGGGCCTGTGAGGCAATTAATGATGACTTCAAAAGTTAGGTTTAAGGGATAATTTACATTTTAAAATTAAGAGCAGCTCTAGTTATGTTTAAGTCTTTTATTTTCCTTTTAAAAAGCCTTTTAGATTATGTGTGTGTGTTTTTGTAGATTACTTACAGTTTCACATTAAAATACCACCTTGGTAATGAAAAAAAGCTGATTTTTACATACAAGTAGATAAGTTTACCTGGAAGTATGACGGGCTTGTGTGATGATCAGAAGTATTTAGTGAAGATTATCTGGCTGCAGTGGAGGTATGACGTAAAAAAAGAATGAAATATTTCATCCAGTGAGTATGGTTTCTAGCTCTGCAGTGACAGATACCCAACCAATGTACACAACAATCCAAAAACTTCCAGGGTGTGATCGAAACTCCACTGACAGCAACTAGAAATGCGAACATCGATTTCAGTGATCTTTGTGTCTGACAATTCTCTCTGTCCTTTCTGCAGTCACCTGTCAAGATACCAAAATAAAAATGCAGATTTAAAATTATTGTGGTATTGAATAAAAATAGCTTATTCATACTTGTCTGGAAAACATCAAGCTCATTACTGGTTACCAGTAAACAATTAATGGTAATGACAAGGGTTGACAGGATTCACAGGTAGTTTTTACAATAAATTGTTCCCAAAAATATATTTCAAAGATATTGGTAACTATTAGTTTGTATCCACAGTAGAAATTAATTTACACTGACTGTGTTTTTAACTTCAGGGCATCTTTAATGAGTACTTCTAATTTTGTAATTTGCAGCCTTCACAGAAGCTAGAAATTACTTCAGCTTTTTGAGAAATCACTTAATAATTAAAAGGTTTTTGTTTGCAGTCCAAATGAAATGATGATATCAAACAAGGTCATATCAGCTCTTGGAGAAACTGCATGATCTGTGTAAATTTAATGAATGCAGTACATGCTAATAAACTGCTCAATGACTTGTAGAGTTTATTTATTAGATTAAGGTTCTATAACATAAAAAGAACACTCAATGATTAAAGAGATAAAAAGAAACTTCTAATGAAGAAGTGTTACATCATTTTATAATGAAATATAAATTATTTGAGAGAGGGATCGGCTTCTGATTGTTTTGATTAAGTATGCAAATTCTAATACATTTAAATGAAATTGGAAAGGGTTTACTAAGGAATGTAGTGAAAGATTTTCCAGATGTGAATGGAATTTGCTTTAAAAAACTTGAAACCAGCTTGGTTTGGGTATTTGTAAGGAAGTGTGAGTGACACACGGCTCTGTGAGTGCTGTAACTGATGCCTGGTGGGAGTGAGTGAGGGGTGACAGGGGTGTCAGGACTTGGCAAATTGCTCTAAGGAATCACTTGGTGTGTTCCTGCTCCTGTTGCTGCCTCACTTGTGCCATCCCCCTGGACTGCCCCATACTCAGGTCCTGTACTCCCCCAGTAGAGGTGGAGTTGCAGCTGAGCTGTGGTGCCACCACCTGTGTCCTCTCCGTGGTTTTACATTGCTCTCCTGGCTCTCCCAATGTGGAGAGCCTGTTTTCTGTTTGCTTTGTGGTGCTACTTAAACCTCGATGAACATAAATCCTCACAGATTTAGGGCCACAATTATAACTGTGTGCAAATAAACCTTCCGTAAATTAACAGTATGAAGCGCTCAGAGCTTGGACAAATTGTCCACATAAGCCGTAGCAACTGAAGATTTAAAAGGGAGTTTCCCCTCCTTTTTTCCCCCCCATCAATAGATTCTCTGTATTCATTTGATGTTTCTGTCATCTCTCCTTTGCTTTGCTCAGTTTAGATCATAGGGTATGCTGGGCTTAGTCTTTCAGCTTTGTAAGCGTTCGCCTTGGCACGGCTGCTGTCCCTTTGGACCTTGAATTTTTTTATGGAATTTTACTACCTTTTGCTAGTGATGAAGGAACAAGGAACCCTTTCAAGAAGAGGAATCACTCTAAGCCCTTCTTGGGGCTATACCAAATATATGAACCTCCTCAGGAAATTCGAGAATAAAGAGCCCTTTCTCAGGCCCTCTTGGAAGGGAGCACTGAAAACGCACTGAAGTGGGCTCAGAGCTCTTTGGAAGGGAAACTCCAGTTGCTGTGTTCTTTTCCTGAAAGACTGTGTTTGCAAAGGAAACCAGCAGGACCAGAACCTCAAGAAATTCCTCCAAAGCAAAGCAAACCTTTTTCCTTGCTGAGACTCCAGCAATCATGGAAAGAACTCCCAAAGATACACAGACCCTCACACTTCAAAACTTTCCAAGGCGAAGTCTGAGACCTGTTGGTACAGTTTTGCAATTGATGCTTTTGCAGCATGAAATTTGAATTGTTCTTTATCATGTCACAGTGATGAAAGCATATGTTATTTTTTACAACTGCATATATATATTTAGAGATTTGGCAGGAAATTGAGGTTATTGCTGGCAATTTCCATCTCTTGCCTACCGTAGGTAAAATATCTTCATGTGTAACAAGAAAAGTTGCTGAATTTCCTTTTAACCAGAGTTTAGGAAATTAATCAAATGTCTTCCTTGCAATTTGTAAAAGCAGGTTAGTCATTAAGTATTGCTGATTGCAGCCACAGTATGCTCAGAGATATAACATTTTACTTCAAACCATTCCATGTGGTTGAAAAAAGTCTTTGAAGATCTTTTATCTTTAGATTTCTTGCTAAAGCCATGGGTGATAATTTGGAAAAGCTTCACTGATTTTTAACTTTTGTATGTATTTATAGCCATCACATAAAATAGCAGTGCTGGAAAACTAGAAAGGTGTTATTCAGTGTGGATAAAGCCTGAATAAAGATTGCTAATGACAGCAAAAAATAGCTGCAAAATTCACAGGGGAAATGTGTGAAGCTGCAAGGAGCTAACCCCTCAATTGCTATTCCTTCTTGTCTACAGGAGTCTTATTAGATGAAGAACAGACCACTCTAAAAGGCTTCTCAACTTCCCTATGAATAGAGTCTTTAAGAAAACATATTTCTTAGTATTAAAATATTATTTTAAAAAACCCCTAAAAATTGTATCTGACTGAAAGGTATTGGTTCAGAGGAATTAATTAGTCTTTCCTGTGCACTTCTGATGTGAGATTTATACCATCTCAAGGTCTTTCTCTTGAAAAACTACCCAGCTATCCACAACAGCTCCAACACAATGGTTGGAGCACCAGGGATTAATGTACATGAGTGAAAGACATGGGGGGAGGTAGAAGTGGTCAGATTCAAGAGGACAGTTGGTCTAGAAGGGAAAGAAAATGCAAGAAATACCCATATTTAAAATATAATCAGGGAAGAATTAAACAAAAGCCCTGCTGCTTTTTGTAGCAGTTATTTATGTTTATTGTTTAGTATTCATACATGCAGTTCAGTGTAGTGTTCAATATTCAGTGGATGAATAGCAAAACCCTCCATTCCTTAGCTGGAGATTTTGCATGTTCTGGGGAGCTGGGAATCCAGACTTCAGTGAGATTCCAGGAGAGCTTCATGTCATTTGAAAGTCCCACTTTAATGCCTGCTACCTACATTTTTAAATTTTTTTTTTTTTTTACAACTTACCTCTCCCTAAGTGCAATGAAATGTTTGGATAATAGAGTTTTCTCACTGTACTGCAATCTGCAAAGAACATTTGTGGAAGAGAGAGGGACTATGTCTTGTCCCAGGTGTGACCAGCCGAGCATGTCAGGATTGTGCTTTCTGCCTTTTTAAAGCATCACCTCTGCTTCCACTCTGCAAGGTTTCATAGCCTGCATCTATGCTCCTTGTTGAGTTCTGTAGCTAATTTTTGTGGATTTTAGGAGATCTTTGTTAGGAAATAACAGAATATGGTTTTGAAACTGTTTGATGCAACTCATCAGTTCTGTATTGATAGCTAATTAATTGATAGTAACTAATTAGTCTTTGAAAATAGAACAAAGACTGACAATGTCTGGGAGAAAGGAGTGGTCACTTGGACGTGATTAATGGATGTTTATTCAGGTAGTGGGTAACTGTTATTTGCAAACTCTGTTGAAGACTTGGTGATCTCAGGATGTTTTTTGAAAACATCTCACTTCATTATAAAGTCAAATCAGAGTTTACTGATAACTGAATCAGTGCTAAAATTATAGATGACTCTGCTCTTCCGAATTTCAGTTCCTAGAAATTTGCTTGGAAATTCAGCTCATTATAGACTGTGAATTTTTTGCTCAACTTGTTGTCAAGATGGCATTCAGACCTAGCTCTGAAAATCCCACAAAAGATTTGGTGTTCACTTGTTGGCCTTGGCACGAGGCCATCCCTGGTTAGAAGGAGCAGAGGCGCTGGGCAGAGTACACAGTGCAAGTGGTGTGTGAATTGTCCTTAGCCCTTGTCCTGGGCTATGTTATGAGCATCTCTACATCTTCCTTGTCTTTCATTATACTAATTTAGGCAGTGTGCACTGAGTAACTCTGAAACAATTTATAGCTGGATGTCCATGCTGTACTGAGAAATGACTGTGACTGAAAGCAGGCATTGTGTGAGCACAGCCTGGTGATACTTCACGTTTAATCTTTATTAGGAGATGGAGCTGGACCATTTATAATTATATGTTGGACAAACTATTATTTTAGTTAGATTGTTAAACTGGATTGCCCACTTAATATGATATTTAGAAAGACAGGACACAAATGTTGTTTCTGGATTATTTATTCTTGTGTCAGATCAATTGCATATTTATTTTTAAATATTTATGATCATCTCAGTTTTGCCCTGATTTTGATAATGGTTATGTTTATTTACTCTTATAGTCTTCCAAGTTCTGGACACAGAGAGATGCTGAAGTCTTTTTTGCTCCCTTTTTGACTGTACAGCAGGTTCATGGGTTAGCTCCCTTTCCACAGAGCTCTGGAAACCAGGGCTCTATCTCTTCTCCCAGCATATGCTGAATGCAATTAGGCACCAGTTCAGAAAAAGCTTTGTAAACATTCTGAATTCATGCCACATTTTCTGGTCTCAGGAGCTGCCAAATGCCTAAATGCTGTATTCAAGCCAGATGTCTAAATATATAAAATGAATGACTGAACAAAGTGCCTCCTTAGTAGAGCATATGCCTATAGGGTGGACAGAACTGAGGGGTCTGAGATCAGCTCCAGAACAGGATGTTCTGCCAGCCCACATTCCTGGCCACCAGGAGGGAGACCAGAATATGATCTCCTGGATGAGTGTAGAAGTGCTCTCATTTTTTGCTGTCCTAGTATGAGATACCAAGCCTCAGGAATCTCAGCTGGCAGTATCATAAGGCAAACTCTGTCACTTCTCAGTGAGTACACCTGCCTCTGGGACACCCAGGTACTTGTTCAGCACTATCAAACTGTTTGAGTACATCTGGGCTTTCACCTGAGCAGCATCCACTCAACCATTATGAATGGGCTGCCTTGATCTTGTTAGGAAGCTTACATAATACAGGATACACAGAAAAAGAGCTGCTATGTAAAATAACTCATGTACTTCACTGACTCTTAAGTCTGCCAAAGTGGGTTGAAAGCAGAAAGGGAAAATCAGAAATGAAAGCAATAATTATGATTAATATTGTGTACTTTAGCTCAGTTGTGGTAGTGGGCAAAACTGAAATCCGTTTGAGCAGGTAAAGTAACCTACATTAAAAATTTATTGTAAGAGTAGTTTCTGATGAAATTGTTCATACAACATTTTCACCAGGCAGTCTCGGTCTTTGCCTTTCCTTCTCAAAAGGAATAGACCTGGTCCCTTCTCAACTATGTTTAAAGCAAAGCATAAGATGCATTTATATTCCTCACCTTCCTAGAACCTGAAACTTCAGTGGTCTTAAAAAGCTGGTTGGCTTCATTTCCCTGTTATGACAAGCTGCCTAGTTTGAGATTCTGGGTAGTGCATGTATGGACTGGTATGGACTGTGCAGAACCTCAGAGAAAAGCCCTGCAAACCATTAAAACTTGAACCAGGCGTTACTGTTTTGAATGGCTATAAATAATTTTACTGATAATCTTGAGAAAAGCCGAGTTGATCCAGGAAGTTTGTGATGTGAGACTACTGGTAATGTAGAAACTGCAGTAAGGTTAAGTAGCAATAATAATTCATGGTAGGGCAAGGTAGTAACTCTGTCCTCTCACAACCTCTGTGTAGTCCAATAAGTCTTGAATGGTTATTCTCCTTTGTAACAATGGCTAGCATAGAAATAAAACAATTCCAGTGTATTTGCTGGAGGCCAGCAGTGGTGTAGGGAGCTGTCACTAGCAGAATGTCCTTTTATTTTTCCTTGCTAGGTGTGGCAGTGTGGAGGAAGTGTTGAGGTTCTGCCTTGCTCCAGGATTGCCCACATTGAAAGAGCACATAAACCATACACAGAGGATCTGACTGCTCACGTCCGGAGAAACGCACTGAGGGTGGCAGAAGTGTGGATGGATGAGTTTAAGAGCCATGTCTATATGGCCTGGAACATACCCCAGGAGGTGAGTGTCAGAGACCACTGTTTGCAGGCTTTGGCTTTAGATTATTTTGGGTTTGGTTCCTGCCCTGAATTTTGATTTTTCTGGTAAGATTTTATTTGCATATGTGTATGTGTTTATGTCTCACATATAGGCATAAGACATGCCTATACCTACACAATTGTATATAAACATATATATGTAGCTTTGTCTTATTCTAGAGTAACTCCTTTGTCTTTAGGTTCCTTAAAAATTAGTTTCTTGTCAAGCTCATCCTCTTCACTGATGACTCTTCATGGATATTTTAAACTAGTAGCTGCAGAAATGTGGGAAAAAAATCCCCATCAAATCTACATTGCACATCTTGTTTTGAATTTGGTTTTACCATCACAGAGCGCTATAATTCCACAGGATTTGTGAGGAGAGATCTGCCGGGGGGTGTTGACAGCCACTGAGGCAAGTGTGGGGTGCCTGATAAGGATTTCACATCAGAGTGAGGGTGGCTGGTGGGTGTCATGACATATTGCAGAATCTCACTGCAACTCCCCACTGGACTGCTTGTCCTGATTTCTTTTCCATGGATGAGCATTGCTTGGTCGATTGTATTTAAGAGATGATGTCAGATGGCCAACCTCAGAATTCAGTTTAATTTTAGCTGTTCTTCCTTTCTGTAGTCAATGGTACTTAATCTATGAACACCTATGAGCTAAAGGGCTCAGAGCAAGGGGACTGTACTTATTCAGAATCTGTGTCGATAGATTGTTTCCCCCTAGAAGCTGGAAAGCATGGCTCTAGTTGAATTTGGAGTTTAACTCAGAGTACAGCTCTCATCATTACAGCAAAAGCAAACAGTCTAGACTTAAATTAAAGGGCAATTTATTTTTTCTATAGTAAAATCTCTCTGATTTGACAACTGTTCAGAGAAACTGGTTTTGCTGCAATTTCTGTTTTGAGAAATAAAGTGCTGTACTTCTCCTTTAGTCTAATAAGAAGAAAAGATTGGAAACAAAAAACCGACTTAATATATGAATGCTGATGTTGGTTCAGCTGCTCTCAATAGCTTCTTGCATCTCTTGTGATTAAAAGTAGATAATTTTGGCAAAGTGGGGAAGTCATTGTCCTATTTTTCAGTTGCAACGTTAGCCACATAATCTGCCATGACCATGAAAAAAAAATCCTCTGTAACCTTTTTTGGAAGTCCCATGTTCAGCAAATCCATGCTGCCCTCTAAGTGTCCCTGTTTTGAGAAGTTGCATGGCAGTCCATACGAGAATAAAGACATTTCTGCACTGGATAGGGTTACTTGTTTTATGGCAAAGTAATTCCAAATGGATTTTATTTGTGATTAGCCTGATAGATTTAGATTTCAGTTGCTATTTCATATTGTTATTTTCTTGAAGATTGGTTGATTTTCATTGATTGATCCAGGTTTTAGTTTTTTAACTTGCAAACATAACATTAACATGATACTTAGAAATTCCTCTTGCTAACCAGGATGTACAGTACTGTACACTGATTTGCATCGTATTCATCCAGATGTGGTGGTGGTGGTGCTTAACCTTGTGCAAATTTGAGATCTGAATGCAATTTAAAATCAAATTCATGAAGAATGCAAAGATAAATTGCAACTGGAAAACTACAGGAGTAATTCTCTATCTGGAAGCTAATGAATACTGGTAATGGACTGTGCAAGTAATAGAAATGTATTCAGTTATAATAGTCAAGACTTTCCATGAAATATGTTATTCCAAAATGTTAAACACTGGACCTGATTTCTTCCGTGGAAGGATTCCCAGATCTCTGAGAAGTCAGATGTTTCCAAAGGTTTTGGTCTTTGGGAGCTAACAATAAAAAGAAGTCAGAGTCATTTGGCAGTGTGCTGTGACTGCCCTCTCGGGATGTCTGTGGGCTTCTCTCTGAAGTGCTGAGGGCTTCAAATGGAGACCTCTGCTGCCGTGGTGATTTCTGCATCATTGACACTTAGATTCATAGATACAGAAAAGTACTTGAAACTCAAAGATTCTTCAAGTCCCAGAATCAAGGACTGTGCTTTCCATGTGTTCTGCCTGTGCTTCTGGTTTTGTTTGTTTGTTGGGTTTTGATTTTTTCCCCCCATCATATTCTTGGCTTTAGGGAACACACTCACTTATTGGTGGTGATAAAGCCAGTGTGCTATGTGTGAGCTATTTTTCTTCTCCAGCTGCATGAAAGGATGTGATTACTGAGGCCCTTGATGCTCTTATTTTCTTATACAGTAAACGGTGAGGAAACAAGCATTGGTGCCTGCAGGGTTGCATGAGATAGGATTTGGGAGGCAGTGGACCAATTTAGCACTTGATCCCAGGAAGCCTTGTTAATGTTAGAAGTCAAATGTCTGTGTGCTGGCACCTTCCTTTTCCTACACACAAGTGGCAGATACACTGGCAAGTGCAGCCAGAGTGGTGCCTGAGCAGGATTTGTTCACGAGATCCATTGATTGTCTTTCAGCACCCTACAGTCTCTTTATTTAGTCCCTAGCTGCAAAATTCAGAAAAAAATTGCCACTTAAGGCACAGTTCCACATGAAGTTTTATGAATTATGTAGGGCTTGAGATGGGGAATCACCATTTTTAAGATTGTTGAGTTATGTCTGATCTGTGTATGCAAAATCTCAGTTACCTACTTTTTAGAGTACTTTGCTAATGTTGAAGTCAGTTTTACTTTAGTTAGAAAATGCTTCCATAATAAAATATACTTGTTCCAGATTAGCATTAATTCAGTGCTTTGGGATGCAGTGGTTGCTTCAGCAGCTCAGAAATCTAGATAATTATACAGATACCTTTTTGTTGTGTAACTAAGAAAATTCAGTGCTTTCAATGTTATTTTTAAATCCTGTCTTGTGGCTGACAAAAATCTTTGAGGTGTTTATGGCCCAGTAAAGGCTGTTGTTTAAGGAGATAGATTATAAGATTTCCCTATGAAAATGTATTTATCCTGTGTTTTGCTCTGAGGCAGAAGTGGTACAGCACAGTGTGGAGCAAAATGTCTCATTTTACTTCCTGTCATAGAGAAGCCATGAATTTGCACTTAGATCCCTCTCTAAAAATTTCTGCTGCGTGATTTTAATGTGATAAATTATTGATTTTTATATGCAAGGCCTTTATGAAAGTCATGCTTTGTGATCTGCTCTTACGAAAAGTAGAAACTAGGTTAGCCAGAAATGTAAAGGAGGATAAAAATTACAGGAGAGAATTTTCTGCAATTGCTTTTAACAAAAATAACAACTTCTCTTTTTACATTACAAAAGAACTTTAATAAGTGCTATTTTAGAAAGGTGAGCAGAGCTTCTGCTCTTTGCAGTGAAGCAGTAACCCAGACTTCAGAAATGGCCAGAAGTGTCAGACACTAATGATTAGGCCACAGTGGGACACCAGCAATGCCCATGTTTCTAGGGCAATTTGCTATTTTCTGCCAATTCTTTTTGGATTTGGAAAGTGCCAGGAAATTACAGAACAACAGTGATACTCCTTGGACACTGGATCTAAACCCCACTGAAGCCAACAGGAGTGGTCCCATTCACCAAAGCAGACTGTAAAAGGGACCCTGCCATGGTGACCTGTATCATATTTAGCTGAGACACTTCTGGGGTGTGTGTGGGTTAACAGACTCACTTCACAACCAAAACCTGGACACTGTCATAGGTCAAAACCATGTTTGACTCTTGGGGATGGTGCTATTCAGGGCCAGGGGTTGAGCTTGATGATCTTGATGGGCCCCTTCCAACTCAGTTGATTCTGTGATTCCTCAATGAGGGAGATTCTGGGTGTTTAGTTTACACAGAAATGTATCACTGATGTCTCTTCTGCTTTTTCTGCCCTTTGTTTCATGTGCAGGACTCCGGAATTGATATTGGTGATATTTCAGAGAGGAAGGCCTTAAGGAAAAAGCTCCAGTGCAAGACCTTTAGGTGGTATCTTGTCAGCGTGTATCCTGAAATGAGAATGTATTCGGATACCGTCGCCTATGGGGTGGTAAGGATCTTGTTTACATTTCCCATTCTAAAAACATGGGGGAGAAAGGTGTAATAGTGGAAGAAATTCATGAAGACAATGCCAGGCTCAAAAGAATCAGATCAACTTGAAGTCACTAGTTAAATAATTTATTGGACTGGGTAGTTGACAGAGACAGCTGCTCTGCTGTCATTTGTGCTGAGGTATTCTGAATGTTATCTTCCTCCCTGATTTTTTGTTTGCTTCATGGCTTGCATTTCACACAGAAATACTCAAGGGGTGATTTTGCAGACACACTGGAACTGACAGGTTTGTGGCAGCAGGTGAATTCCCAAATAGGCTCAGTATTTCAACTGCAACCTTCTTAAGATTGTAGCCAGAGCTTAATTTAGAATCATGGAGTCATTTAGGATGGAAATACTTTTAATATCATCAAATCCAACTGTTAAAAGGCTGATGCTTTCCCTTATTAAAGTTCTAGCCATTTAAGGGCAATCCTGCTTCACTCTTGAACAGATATCACAGTAGACATCTGCTACAAGGTGTCAAAGACTCACATGCCAAGCTAGCCAAATCTCACATAGCTAAGCCATGTGTAAAGCACCACTAGAGAGGTTCAAGAATTACATTGCATCCAACAGAAACTGCAGCTAAATCCATGCATTTTGGAATCATCATTATTTGTGTAACAGTAGTGCCCCTGTCTGTGTTGAAATCACGCTTGAGTTGCACTGTGCTAATTGAGGCAGAAGCAGTTCTTGCCCCTCAGAAACTGGCAGGACCCCAAACAGAGAGGGCAGATGAGCAGAGTAAATGAGCACAGGCCCATAGTAAGGTAATAAACCTAGGATGGCCTTTTCACATTCTTTTCCACTGTCATTTTCACAAAAATTGATTCCTGCAAAATTTTTCTTTTTGCATGACATTCCCAAACAGGAAGTGTGACTAATTAAGAGGGGATCATACAAGTCAAAGGTCTGTCTTCACACATTCCTCCTCAGAAAGAGAACTGACCTGTGCAGTTGGCCAGCATGGCTCTGGAAGAGCCCTGAGGGTGCCATAGAGCAGCTGGGGTGTTTTGGCAAATGAAGGGATTGTACATCCTGCAAAGTTCCATGACCCCTGTGATGATCAATTAAAATAATCATGCTGACTTTTCATACAATCAAACAAGAGAAGAAAAGCACTTCCAGCACAGGTTTAGGTCATTGCTAAATGCATGAGATAATGGTTACCTTCCAGATTAGTTCAGAACAATGCCAAAATCACACCTGTGTGCAAGAAGCCTCTGCCATAGACCATGGAATTGCTCTCAGTGATGCCGTGATCTAATGAAGTGTGGAGTTTCCTGAGGAGAAGGAGGCACAGCAGCTAACTAGTGCATGGTTCTGCTTGTAGGTGGCTCTGGCTAAAGAAGTCTTTTCAGGTAGAAATAATACAATATAAATAAAGGAAGGGCAGTGGAAGAGCTAATGTACTCATCTCAGGATCAACTCCACACCATGCAAGTCAAAACGAAAATCAGCAACAGGCGCCCTGTAATTTTATACTCTGCTGAGAGATTTTCATCAACCAAAAAGAGTAAGAAGGGTTTCTCACAAAAATACTGAACACAATGGTCAGCCTGGAGAAGAGAAGGCTTCAGGGAGACCTTAAAGTAACCTTCCAGTATCTGAAGAGGGCTAAAGAGAGCTGGAGAGGGACTTTTCACAAGGACATATAGTGATAGGACAAGAGGGAATGGCTTTAAAGTGAAAGAGGGTAAAGTGAAAGATAATCTATCCTAGTTAGATATTAGGAAGAAATTCTTTACTGTGAGGGTGGTGAGGCACTGGTAGAGGTTGCCTGGAGAGATTATGGACTCTTTGTCCCTGGAGGTGTTCGAGACCAGGCTGGATGGGTCTTTGAGTAACCTGGTCTAGTGGAAGGTGTTGCTGCCCACGGCAGCAGTTTGGAACAAGATAATCTCTAATGTGTGTTCCAACCCAAGCCATTCTATGATTCTGTGATTCAGGTACTGCCCAGAAATGCACATGATTATCATCAGCTGACAGAGATGTGAGGAGCAGGCCTTGTTTGTACCATCACAAAGGAAGCAGTGGACAACAATGGCAACAGATAAAGAGGGAGCATTCTGTGAAATACACAGCTCACTGTTTTATGAAATACTGTTGTATGACACGAGACTAAGTGCCTCTATCCTTGTAGTAAAAGAATCACTTGGATGTCTAATCTTCTTTTGAGTCTGCTCTCCTGTTTGCTTGCACATCTTACAGCAGAGAAGGGTGTGATACTTCAAAGCCAAGTCAGCTGCTTTCTGATTCTCTAAATGCTTCCATTCATCAACTGGATTCATTTTTTCATAGAAAATAGAAATATTCCTACTATAGCATTATCATCAATTTAAAAAAATACTGACTAATTGAAAAAGTTACCTGAATGGGGGTGAAGATTAGGATTTAGGCATTGACAGAGTCACCCCATGTATTTATTTCCTGAATCCTAAATTTCCTTCTATTCTGTGAGAGTTAGGGAAATAGTTGCATCATTCAGGTCTAGTTTATGTTGTGGCATATAGATAGGGTTGGGGTTGGTGGCAGAGTAAATATTTGGGAAGGAAATTTCTTTCTGAATTGTGCCGTATACTCCTAGTTAGAAGAAAGCAATGTCACTGGGCCAAAAGCTTGTTGTATTCAGTGTAATGGCTGGCTCCCTGATGGCAACTTGATGTTTGAGGTGATTTTGCAAATTCAGAATTGTGGCAGTCTACCTTATATCTGTATTCTGTAAGGCTCCAAGTTTGAAAGGGAGCAAATGACAGTATTGACTAACTATTTCTGGGTTTCAGCACAGGGATTGTCTGTCATATTTTGGATTGTTCTTAAGATTAAGTCTTGGTAGGCTAAAATTGCATTACCCAGGTTAATTGTTGGTTGCCACAAAGCCACTAGATTTTGGAAAGAGAGAGCTCCTGAGAATCTGGGCCTCAGATTTTGAAATAGCATTATTAGCTAACAGGTCAGTTGCTGTTTTGTTTCTGGTTTTTTCTTCCTTTATTACGGGGATTGTAGTGGAAAAGTTTATAACATTAGCACTAGGACAAGCATTAGGATGGGAGTTCATGGAAGAGGTTTTGAAAACACAAAGGTAGTGCTGGACCCAGCATGAATTAATAAGGCTGATATTTATCATTGGTTTGGATAGAGAGTGGTGCTTAGACATCTGATTGTGATTAGAGTCATGGCTATGGTTACATTATGAATAAGAAGTAGAAAGCTTTGAGAGAGATTGTATTTAATTCTCAAAGATTTAATTCTTGAGAGTAATGCCAGTATTGATACCTAATGCATATTTTCTCTTTAATGTTGAGATTTTTCGTGTCCATTACTGGATTTAGAGTTAGGTTTGGAGTTGGAAGTCTTGTAGAGATGAGTTAATGGTTTTGATTTTATTCACTTCCTGTCTTCAGTCTCTGGCTTGTCCACTCTTCCTATGTGCTAGTGCAGTTCGAGGCTTCTTTGCTAAGGATATGAATTTGTTTTCCTCAGCAGAGGCCGCTGTGCACAGCTAAGAGACCTGGCCAGTTAATCACAGGTGGTTGCAAACCACATCTCCACTCCCTCCATCAGACACTTGCCTCCTATTCTCTGAGCCAATCTTACATCACTAAACACCTTTACACGTTTGTGGATACAAAAATGCTGTTAGCAAGGAATTTTCCTGCTGCTTTCTAAGCCGTGGGATGCTTTTCCCTCTCACAAAGAGATTAGCAGAAATTCTATAAGCTATGAACACCTGTGACCTTGTAGAACTATGTTTATGGTACAGTAGAAAAATATTTTGACAATGGATGTTTAGGATTTCTAGCCAATCCACCCAGGGGGTGGGTGATCCTTTGTCCAATTAGACTATGAAGGAAAAGTCTATAAAAGAGTTTGTAAAATAATTAAATAAATCAATCTTGCTGCACAATTCCTGCCTTCTGGATCTCCTCTCCTCTCCTACGGCTGCAGGATACAGTAATAGATGTCCGTGGGTATGCAGTCCACATCTTTGTCCTCACGCTCTGAACAGACCTCCCAGCTGTCTGTGCTCATTAATTTAGCACTTCACTTTCAGAAAACTCTGTCTCAGCGTTGCCCAGGTTTTTCACAGGCCTTTGTGCTGACCAGGGCCAAGTATTTGCAGTCTGTTCATTGCTGTGTGTGGTTAGCCCAGAATAATCAGAGGAGCTGGTGCATAACAATTGCCCTGAAGTCTTCAGGTGTCAGCTGAAAGCAGTTTTTTGAATTATTTCCAGAAATCAGAAGACTCTCCTGAGTGACTCTGAAAAGCTGTTTAATACCTCATCTATCTTGCTCAGCAGGATGCATTGAAGTTCTGTATATAGTGTGCACCAGGGACTAAATATTTTTAAAACATATATCAAAAAATTATTGCTATCTCTGAAGGCTTTTTGAAATACACCGTGCCTGAAACTTTGTGCAACATTATCGAAATCAGTACTGCTAGGTTATCTACAAGGAAGAATTTAGTCCAGATGCTTTCTCTTCAAAATATTCACTGCAACATATTTTAATTTTGCATATTTCCTTCTTCAACTACATATGTTTTATTTTTTTCAAAGAAAAGAAAGTAATCACACCATCTTTTTCTCACGTAAAACTTGCTTGATTTCTTTTTCTTTCTGTTTATTTTAGCTGCAGAATTCCCTGAAAAGCGATTTGTGCCTTGATCAAGGGCCAGACACAGAGAATATACCAATCATGTATATCTGCCATGGAATGACACCACAGGTTAGTTTGTCTAATGATCTCTGATTTTGGTGCTGCTTTTAGCAGATTGTGTAGGAGGAACCATCTTGTACCTGTCATTGTTTTCCTGCAACAATCCCTCGGTAAGATGTTTAGTAGCTCTTTTTTAGAGAGACAGAACATTATTTCTGCTGTAAATTGAGAAGCACTGGTACATTAATGCTTTGACAAGGAAGTTGATTTATTCATTTTGAAAGAATTTAAGGAATATGAGAGTCAGCACTGACCCAGATTTGCTGATAGAAGCTTTCATTTCTGATCCTTAACTGTGCCTGTCATATGAATGAAGCAATGCATTTTAAAACATTTTGCATACACGCATAGGTATACCCACAGTTTATTTATGCATTATCTGAAGTAATGTGGTTTTTTACTTTATATATTTACTGTGTCATTTCCACAAATCTGAAATGTACAGCCACCTTCTTCACACCATACAGCTGTGTCAAATTCCAAACCCTGTTCTTGTGAAAACCCCTCCCCTAAATCTCCTTTTTTCTTTCTCTGCTGTTGTCCTATTATTCCACTATGTGCCAAAGACTCAAATTACCAAAACCTTTCCATTTTCTTACATAGCAGCTGGATTTACTAACTTGGCAGACAGGAGGGTAAAGACATGTGTGTCCCCAACTAAGTACATGGGCTTAAGTGAAAGGATTTTGAGGCAAATCTTGACAGGAGAAATAATGTTGCATGGCCTAGAACATGCTTGTCAAAGACAGACATGCAGATTATTTAACCTCAAAAGTAACATATGCAAAAAGGACATAAAGGAAATGGATATACTTGTGGGAATGATTGGAGAAACTGGAAAATCCCTCCAGTCTGAATGATTTTTTTTTTACCTGACTACCTTTTATATTTGCCTTCTTGAAAGGACACTAATAATGCCCCACCCTATGAAGTTATGGAATGTGGTTTTACCCAGGAATGGCGAGTTACCTGTTTTGACTATACAGCAAATGAATCCTCAGAGTATCTCAGAAATAAACACAGAGTGACAGGGTGATCTTGTCCCCTGTGCCTGTACCTCATAGTGAACAGGAAACCTGAGTTTGGTGAGATGCAGATATGTTTCTCTACTTCCCTGCCAAGTTGCACATGCTGCAACTCTGTTCTGCACTGCCTTCCTTTGCTGAGGACCTTTAATATTGATCACTAGTGGCATCGTGCTTGAGTAAATTATGAATGATGAAGCCAGAAATATCTGAAAATCCCATCCATCAGACTCACTCACTGCATGGGCTGTGCCTTATTTGTCACATAATGATGTGGGAACCACTGTTTGCCTGCAGGAGGTTTGCAAGACAGTCCTCAGTGTTTGTGAAGGAACTGTGCAATTCACCCCTGAGCCAGAGCCATTATTCCTCGTCCTCTAGGAGGGCACCATGACTCTCGTGGCACATCATCTGTGAGAACAGTACACTGCAGGCATGCCTGTAAATTCCAATTAGAAACTTTAATTATAGTTGAGAGACAAACAACAGTAACAAGTCGCTTCAATTAGCGCAGTTTGTTATTCACCAGATAAAAAACTACCTTTGAATGTCAGCTCAAGTTCTGTACAAATGAGATAGCAGCAAATAAATGACAGAGGGGAAAGAGGCAAGGGAAACTTTTCTTGAAAAGACTGCTCCTTCATAATTAGAATGTTGTGTCTCCTCCCCATTACTGTGTATTTCATTTTGTAACTCATGTTAAAAACAACACCCAAAAAGGCCCAAATTTGGGTAAGGTCCCAGTAATGCCTGAGAACTTTTGCAAAAGAGAGTTAGACCTTCCCTGTGTTAGGGATTACGGTATTGAGAGGGAAAGAACTAACAAACATCACTCAGCATTCTTCTGTGAGATTTCCACTGCACATGTTGCATCTCTTGCTTAGGCAGAGCTGCAGCCCAGCCATGGACTTTTTCTCTTGCATTTTGGAAATATGTGTATAAATATTCCTTTTAATCTTAGTGATCTTTCCAGTAGCCACAAAAGATACTGGTAAGATGTTAATTTTATTCTAGCAGTGGTGAAATGCTGTATAAAGGGGGATGTTTTGCCCACCTGGCAGTCCTTACCAAAACAAATTAGTGCCCTGATTCAGGACTGCCTGCTTGAGTGTTTGGTGATGCCGTTCTTAGCTCAGATGCAAAGTTTTTCTGTTGTAGTTATTCCATTTATAGTTTTTTTGCTGCCACCACTTGGCACGCTTGCATCTAGATGTGCCATCTGACTGCCAGGAACCACTCCCTCACAGGCAGTTAAGTTGCTGCTCTTAGTTACTACTATAGCCCCTCTTCTAAACTGGATAACTTCCCTTTTTTTCCCCTAACTACTTTCAGATGTTTTTGGATTTTCATCTTTTTGCATGAGAAGTGGCTTAGATAAGGTGTTTGACATCAAAAAATAGTTTTAGAATCGTAGGTACAGCTACTGTTTCCTTTTAATATGCTTTATATAGGAAAGAAAACATTGAAGTCAATAGAAAGGGATCTGCATACCTGACATTAAAATTCCGTGCTCCATTTTTCATAGACTGTATCAAAAACATAATGTGTAGCTTCCTAATTAAAAACAGTAGAAAATGGTGAGGAAATACCCTAAAATATTGCAATGAACTGATCAAAAGTAGTTTTCCCTGTGGTGTTTCAGTTTAGTTTTAAATAGAATCAGGATTAGTGATGGTAAGACTTCTGTGATTCCAAACCTTTCAGCAATCCTCTCTGCCTCTGCTGTAACTAACATTGGCATATTCACAGTTCATTCCTGCAAGTATCTTGGAGTGCTTTATAACTGTGTTTATTTCATACTTCCATTCTACACACAGAGAAACTGATGCAAATCTTATGTGTGGTTAAATGCTAAGATTGAATGGAAAATCAAAATATGATCTGTCTATTTCTGTAGTCTTCTGATACTACTAATGTGAAAGAATTCCTCACAGCAGGGTCTTTGGCTTGGCCTGAAAAGACAGAAGGCATTTGAAAAACTAGAATTTGTGATTAGGTGTGTTTCCTACCCTCCTTCCATCTTCGGACGGTGCCTTCCAGGGCAGCTGTATTTTGTCCTGGTCCCCAGGAGACTGGACACTTCAGGATTTAGCATACCATTTACTGAATGTTTGATCAGTGGAAAAACCAAACTGGGTGATGATCCTGCAATGCATTCACATGAATTTAAGGGAAGAATTGCTATTCTTTTACCTTTAATAAGAATGAGTTCATTACAAAATGCTGCCCCAGTAATTTGAGATGCTTTTGAGAGCTTCCTTGTCTAAGTGGTGGCATCTGAACAGCGTGGCTGCCTAAGTAGCTCATCCTCCCCTGATTCTGTTGCTGAAGGGTGTTGCTTCCTAAGCATCACATCTTTCCATTCCTGCCTTTAGACACACTCAGCCCAAACCAGCACTGTCATTACAGCTCCATCTGCACAGCAACACACAGAGTGTTGACATAACTCCCCAGACTTGTCAGGGAACACCCCCATCACACCTGAGCATCTTTTGCTCTTCTCCAGCCACCACGGGTACCAGGCAGCTGTTAGATGTGCTCAAACCAAGGCCATCAGGTGGTTTTGGTACCTTTGGTGTGCTGCTGGTCACTGTTTGTAAATGGCTTTTAGTGTCTCTGTTAGCCTGTCACATCAAGCCTCTGAACAAAACTGGGTTTTGCAACCATTGAAGCAGCCAACATGGTAAAATAGTTAACTACAGGAGTTAAACCAGGCTCCTACTGCACTGTTTGGTGGTGGTAGGAATGATTTTACTTTAATCACATAAGATCATCTTAGAGGCAAAGCACAACAGCTCCCCATCAGAGCGATGATAAAGGGAATGAGAAAAACTGGGAGATGAGGTGGCTTGGCAGTGAGAGGAGATAAATGTGAAGGCAGAAGAATACTACTGGCAAAACAGTACATAAAACATAAAGTTCATGTGAGGCTCTGGGGGTTTTGCTGGGGTTTTTTAAGTGGTTCCTGTAGAAAAGATAAAGGTACTCTTCTAATTCCTGAACTTGTTAAAGTAAAGCAACAACTCAGTCATATGCTTAGGCCTTAAAAGATCTATTTCCAGCTGTGCCCCTGTTTTGCATGAAAAAAATGGTTGTTGTAGTTGCAGTAAGTATGTGCCCCAGGCCTGACTGCATTCCCTTCCTAATTCTGGCGTCTGCCTGAGCCTGGATGTTTGTTGTTGTTTAAGACTGCTGTTTAACCAGGCCTGTAATCTTGAAGGCAGGAAGATGACAGCATGTCACTTGCATTAAAACTGCTCCTTAGTGATAGTTTAGAAGATTCTTTTATGAGAATGAAATACCACATTATTAGAGACTTTATTATATAATAAATAAGTACCATCAATCAATGGAGTGATATTTTAAGTACAGATTTACCTTGATAATTGCTTGTGGCTGAGGGGATAATGGGCAGTTCTGTTCCCTTGTTCAATAGCTTCTGGCTCATATAATTCTCAATTTATAAGCAGTTAAACCCCCAAGCTCATCCAGTGATGTGAAAGTCAATAGAAACCGGTTAGATTTGGAGGAATTCAAGTTGAGGAACAGGGTCAGAAGACTGAATGGGGAGAATCACTTGAAAAGAAAAGCAGGTGAGAAGGGACACTCATTTATATATTTCATGTTCTTGCAAGAGATTGCAGAACTGACACAGTTGACTACAGCCCTGCTTGGTATGAATTATTGCATCTCCACTGAAGGCAGTGGAAGGGAGTCCTGCCAACACATAAAGCTGTGCCAGTTCACACTGTACAAGACTCTGACCTGAAAGCATAATCTTGTGTTCTAAGCATAGTGTCTGAAGTACTGGGAGCAGTTGCAAAAACTCCCAGAAACTTCTAAACTTTTAAAAACTCTTTGTATGATTCATGAATGCTTCTTTTAAGCTGTTTATCATATATATTTTTATAAAAGCTATGTTTTCTTCAATCAAATCTCTTAACATGGTGGTTGTTCATACACAGATAATTGTAATACATTCCAGAAAAGGGCTTCTGTTATTTAGAAGTTTGTTAAGTATGTGTGTAAAACACATAAGCATTGCAAACTGAGACTCTGTGCAAGAAAATAGTTTAACAGAAGGCCCCACGTGCAACAGCTGCTGATTGTCAGGGAATAAGGAAGAACACAACAAAACCTTCAGATGGATCAATGACTGGCCCTTCAGAGTTGAAAAATCACTGCCCTGAAGATGTCTACAATAACAACATTTCAGGCAGCCTTTTTTAGGCAGTAAAGGGAGCACAGCAGCTGTTCAACAGCTCTCAGGTATATGAAAACTCAGGGTTGATGTTCATGATTGTCTTGGAGGCCAATGTCAGACATATTAGGCACCTGTGTACGAGGCAGCCTGACGTGACAGCACCATTTCTAACATGTTGGGCTGAACTTGGTAATTACCTGCTTGTGGGTGCAGACACACAGAGGGCTGTACAGAATCTGAGCTGTACAAAATGTCCCGTTCCATCTTGGCCCAGGTACTTTGCAGTCACGCTGTGGGTACAGAGAGTGGTCACTCCTCTCTTTGTCCAGCCAGTCTGTCATTATTCCTATGCAGAGAGGCAGCCTGGGTGGCCAGTCTGATTCCCAGGGTCTGTGCTCTTCTTCCAGGGGCTGCATCTCACAGCACTGCCAGCTCGTTGTTTTTCTTTGCCTTTTTCATGAAGTCTTGTGGAATAATCTAAGCACTGGGCCAAACACTAACTTTTATGTACATGCATGATTTCTGGGAGCAAGGATATTTTTCCACAATAAATAGCTAGTTTTTGGTTTGGTTTTTTTCCCCCAATTTAGGTTCCTCAGTTCAGCAGAGGCCCAAGTAATAGAAGATAATTTAGAGAGTCAGTGAAACTGCCTGGCAAGCATGGTTAATAAGCATTAATAAATTATATTTTTTATTTTAAATATATTCTGTAAATTGCTATGGCAATTAATGTCCTATATAAGACATTCCTGCTGAGTAGTTTATTAAGGCTATTTATGTTTCTACTAATTTTTTTCAGTGCATAAATCCTGATTTTGATCATAGTTAAGTTAATAGGAATTGTGACCTTGTGTGGATACAAATATGCAGCTAGCAAGAATTTCTCTTGCTTTTTCCAGTCCCATGAGATATTTTTCTCTCTCACAGAAGATAGTAGTAGAAGTTCTATAAACTGTGAACACCTGCAACCTTGCAGAGCTTTGTTTATGGTACAGTAGGAAAATATTTTGACAATGGATGTTTTAGGATTTTAGCCAGTCACCCCAAGGGGTGGCTGATCCTTTGACCAATTAGACTATGAGGAAAAAAGTCTATAAAAGAGTTGTAAAATAATTAAAATCTATGAATCTTGCTGCACAATGCCTGCCTGCTGGATCTCTGTTCTCCTCCCTACCACTGCGGGACGTCGTGATAACCTTGTTTGCAAGGGAAGCAAAATCTGATGTTAGTTTTTTGCAATCCTTTTCAAAGTTGGGTTTTTCTACGTATACCTGAGAAGCTGAATCCAGCAATGCTTTTTCAAAGCTTCAGCCTTCTTAGAGTATGTGACAGGTACATCAGGGAACTACAGAGATGTTTCAAAGGCATCCGAAACCAGCCAGTCCTTCTTGGCCCAGCGCAGGCAGTGCAATGCTTTCTTCCTGGGGATGTTTCATGGATGAAGACATTTCACATTGTATATTGTTTTCTTTTTTATAATCTTTTTCCTTAAGTTTGATTCTGGACAAATTCTCATTATTTCCTTCGGGGCAAAGTTTCAGAGGGGGAATCTGTTAATCTGGTTTCTGGTTTTGGAGCAGTTTTACACTGAGCCATTTGCCATGAGTGAATTATTTCTGTACTTGCTGTGGCAGCATTAGGTTTGCAGTTGGACTCGATCTTAAAAGTCTGTTCCAACCTAAATAAGAGAGTTTTTCATGGCAGGTGAAGATCAGTAGTGTTGAATTTTTAGCTTGTGAGTGTGGATCTGATGGGTCTGAGGGATTTGCACACTCTATTTTGTGACTGAACACAGGTCTTTGTAATAATAGAACAGAGACCACCTGTCTCTTCATTTTATGAAAGTGTCAGATATAATGAATGCCATTCTCTGTTCAGAGGGTAAAAGGCACTGGAATTCAAAAGAATAAGCACAAGAGGTCCTTCTTCAAGTTTCAGACCTGGGATAGGTCTTTTGTATATTACACTTCACTGGCTGAAAACAAAAGCAGAGGAAAAAAGCTGTAGAACTGCATTATTCTGGATCAGAGGGAATATCTTTTACATCACTCAATTTTGAAATAATGGAATGGATATTTCTGCTTATTTGTTTTTGTGTTGGAAACCATGTAGTGTGAAAACATTGCGTGTGCCTGTGAGAATTGAGAGAACTGATCACTTGGAATTGAAACTCCAACCATGGTGAAATGAGAGAATTGAAAAATAATCTTTTTTTTCCTAAGAGTAACATTGATTTTCTCATTTGGAAGCATATAGGATTTTTGTAGTCTTGTAGAAATGGTTTTGTTTTGAAGAAGTTTTATCTTTGTTTCAATAGAATGGTCAAGAATGAAAAAAAAACCCCAACTTTAAAAAGTCTTATATGCTTCTGAAATCTATATTCTTCCCTAGTGTACAGGATCACTGCTGAAGGTGAGCATGAATAATGAAAAAGGAAAATACTACTGTAAGATGAAATTAGTGATCTAGCTAAAGCACTAATCTTGACATTCAGGTTCCAGGACCTGAGCTGAAGTTAAAAAGCAAGAATTCAAAAAGTAGTTCAATTCTTTTAAGTGCTGTGAGGAAGAATATTAAGAACTTTAATTACTTCAAAACTTGGAGCCAAGAATGCTCTAAGAAAATAAAAAGCCAAGCATTTTTCTGACTGAGAAATAACTGCTCCTTTAAGCAGGAAGATGCAGCAGGAGAGTGAAAGATAACTTGGCCAGTGCCACAGAAGACACGTGTTTGAAAAAGCAAATAAAACTCCTAACCACAAAATATAACAGGAATAAAAGCAGTTGTCTGTAATATGCTGTACCTGTTCACTCATCCATTCTTCTAAATTAAAGGGAAATGCTCATCTCAGAGAATGGATAAGAGCTCTTTTATGATAGCAGAATTATTTAATATTTTACAGTAGAGGTACTGGTGCAATTTTCCATATATTAGAAGATGTGCTGAAAAGATAGAGAAGCGTAAGTTAACCTTTAATGGGAGGAAGGCTTGCAAATGCTGATCAGAAGCAATGTCAGAAGGGTACTCAGAAAATGCTATCAAAGCCATTCAGTTCCTCAGCTTTTGCCTAGTAAAGCAGGATTTCCACAGAGATAATAGAAACTTCAACTGGCAAAAAATCTGATATAATTTACCTAGACTTGATAAACTCAGCTTTCATCACATTACTGCAGAAAAGAATAATGCATCGTGTCAGCAAAGAGCAGTAGTAAGGGAGCCTGTGGAGTGCTCAGAGCAGCACCCCGAGGCCACAGAGGATGCTCTGGAGGAGAGACAGTGGGATGAATCAATTAATAGTTATCCCCTCTGTTCCCCTCTCTTGGAGCACACGGCTCAGACTGGGGGCTTTCTCCATGGGTGATTTCTTTGGGAGGGTTTTTCTTTGTTGCTTTTAAGAAAAACTGGTTAGTTGATGAGGCTGTACCTCACAGAAGGCTCCTCACAGATTTTGTTTTAATAATTTATGAAGTACTTTTGTGTTGTGTTTTGTGTTATCATTACCTTGCGTGTTTTCTGTATTGCTTTAGGTGTTGCATTTTCCTCTCAGCCTTTGGGTTATTCTCTTCATCTTGAATTCTGTTGCCTTTCTGGATGAGTAAATCCATCTTTATCATCTTTTCTGGTTATCTTGTCTGCAGTTGATATGTCTGTTATTGATATGGAAGGAGAGAAACATGTATCTACTGTCTTTATAGTTTGACCAGAAACAATTTATTCAGCATTTTGTTAAATAGGTGAGGCTGATGCGGGAAGAAGGCAAGTAGAATATCAAACTAATTGATTTTCTGGCTATGTAATACCTTCTTTTTATTGGTTTTTATGAATTTTATAAGATTCAAATAATTTTTACTGAGCTTCTCACTGTAAGAGCTTTCTTCCCTAGCTTACATTTTTAAGGCAATTTGCCCAGAATATCTGTAATAAAAAAAACTGCATTGAAAATTTAATTGAAACAAACTGTTGAGAGCAACTGTAGTGCCTAAGAATTTAAAATTATCAGAGCATTTCAAGCTCTCATGTACTGTTTTAATTTAGAAGAGATTAGAGTTGTTATCCTGAATATTATACAACAGTTCAGAACTGTTCTCATCTAGGAAATAAAAATGCACATACATGTCCAGGCTTTTTCTTTTTTTTTTTTTTTTGCATGTGGTATGCCATAATAAGTGATTTTTTTTTTGTATGGCTAGTTTTGGTCAAAATTACTTCAGCAGGTTAAAATATCAAAACATTTGAAAATGTGGAGGTGAAATATTGTTGGGCTTCTAGATGATAAGCCTGGGACTAGATTTTGGGTTCAGAGCTGTGGGCTGGTGCTGAAGGGCTTTGTAGCCCACACCCCCAAAATCAGGTGTCATGGTTTTGGGTCTGCTGCTGCTTTCTGCAGTGCTTGGTTAATGCCCTCATCTTGGGGCCCAAAGCTGCCCCCTCCAAGGTCTCCCTGAGGCACTTTGCAAGCAAGCACTGCTTGTATGAGATGATGCAGTACAACCACAAAAGAAGGGCAGGGCTTTCCTTTGCTAACTTGGAAATGGTTTTATTTCACACTTTTGGAGAAACAGAGCAGCTGTGTTGGGTACCTGCAGTCTAGTCTTATAATCTAATACAATGTGAACATTTCACATTTTGTAAGTGCATTAATTTGAAATAGACCGGAGTTGAATATGATGTAGCTATTACTAGAGTTATCCATATTTTAAAGACGTCTCTTCTCATTGCAAATTGGCAGTTCAATCAGCAGTTTTTAAAACCAATTGTCGCTTACAATCTAAATTCAGCATAAAACTAACAGTTATTGGAGCACATGTAGAGCACTTGGAGATGGATGATGTAGTAATTGTGGGATGGTTGTCAATTTAACCATTCTTTTGATTGATATTATGCTGTCTCTCATTACTTCATCAGACAGAAGTTCTGAAGGTTAGGTTTTTGTTTCTCAAATTCTTAACAGTATGTTATTAACTGTTAGAGAAGGTAATACAGTAGATGGAAAATCCACTTTATAGTTACTTTGGTTTTATTGATAATTTTATTATGTCATTCCATTAATTGAAGTCATCTGCTGGCTCATTTAGAATTCATGGACCAAGTTCAGTCCCCATGAAAGCATATTTAACTCCCTCTGTAATTACATGAGCCATATTACTTCCACAGCCTTCATTCAGATTCTGATCAGCAATTCAGCTTCAGCTCAGTTTCTCCCTGGTATTGTCGAGCACTTGCAGAGTGTGGTTATTTGCAGAAATGTTTATGGAATGATTGTACCCACAATGTGTTTCTGTGAAGAGGGGATTTTTTTTGTCCTGCTCATTAACCGTCATTTGTCCAATTGGGAAGCACAGAGAATGTCAGAAATTATTTGTTCACATGAAATGCTGATTGGATATTTATGAGTAACTCTGAAAAAAATCCCGGCACTGATTCGTAAGTCAAGGATAGGGCTATGTTTGTCAGATAATTTATTTGAAATCAGCAATCAAAACTAGCTCTTAGCAAGAGTTGAGTTCAATCTAAACCTGAATATATTTACAGAGTACATGTATTTTCCCCAGAGAAAATATGAGATACTAGAGATTTTAATCTAGTATAGTTTCAAGAGCCAATGGCTAGAAATTAAAGCCAGTTGGATGCCCATTAGGAATAAGGTACATATTCCTATCAGAGCAGATCAGTGGCCATCACAGGAAGTAACTGTTGAGATCATCAAAGCTGACACAACCCTGGAAACTCTAATTTAATGCAATACAAATCATTTCACTTAAACAGGTGGAAATATGGTGCCCGTGGCATACGGGAGAGCAGAGTGAAAAACTGATGGTCCTCTTTGGCTCGTGAATCTACTCACATATCAGCCAAGTGGCAATCACAGCTAGGACTTCTTGGAATTTCAGTTCAGTTGAGAGTGTTCAGAAGTAACACTTGATTGTTACAGTGGATGAATAATGGTATGCCTTTAAAGAAATTGTGGGGGATTTTTTTAATGTATTTTTGTGTAGCTTTAAAAATAGTTGTTAAATTTCTTGAATTAATTTTCCTTTTTTTTTTAATTTCTCCTAAAGGGTGATTACACAAATTATACAGGGATAGTTCTGTTACACCAAGCCTATCTGCTCAGCTGGCTGTCCATAAAGGCTTAGAGCAATCAAGTGGAAAAGCTGAGGAATGCATTTAAGTCATTCCGATGTTACTACAGAATTAACTTTGTATTTGTTTGGTAGGGAACTGCCCTGACTGTGGACATTGGGGCTTTGTTGCTCTTGCTGTGTAAAAGACGTAGTGATTTGTTCAGTGTGCAGATTCCATTTCAGCAGTTATTTTTAGAGCTTTCAAGCTCTCAAATTAGCCTTAAAACTGTGAGGTCTGCATTGACTGACTCACAAATGGCAGTTTGGGAAGTTAAAAAGAGCAGCACAGCTCATGCACTCACAAGTTTTGTTAAAGTAACATGAGGTTTAAATAAAATTGTTTAAAAAGGATAAAACTGAGGTTACTACATTAAACCTGGAACTTTTTCAGATCATGCTGCTTTGCCTTTGGGATGGAGGTGTGTGACCCAAAGGGCAGGGACAGGACTCAGTTTGGAAAAAGTAGACCTTGGTAAATCAGAGCTGTAAATTTCCTGTTGGTTTGGGGGTATAATTTGATCTTCTATTTTAATTAACGCAGAACCACATCCTCACTTTTTTTTGTCCTTAAATGTGTTCATGTGAGGAAATCTTCAATTTCTCAAATAGAAACTATCAAATACCATTGCATTAGTGTGACACAGTGTGCTAAAATGATTTCCTTTGTTAAATTGTGCCTGCACAGTGTTCTCATGATATGGGGCATGTTTTGGGTACCAGCTGACCTTAGGATTGTGTGTGTTACCAGCATTGCTGGATCAAATTACAGCAATGACTGACTGATCATTCTTTTATTTATTTGTGTCTGATGCAGTCACAACATTTTCACCTACTGGATTGATTTAAACATCTCATCAAGTTTAACCTCTTTCTTGTTAGCAGCTATGAATTTGGGGGGTTTTAACCATTTCTGGAGCAGGTTGGTTTTTTCCCCAGATTGCTTTTTTAAATTCAATATAATGAGTAACAGGAGTACCTGCAAAGATAGACTGGGAGTTCTGGGACTTTGTTGAGCACTGGAGGCACATTTAAATATGAGCTGTCAGGTGAGCTGCATGTCATTCTGCCAGTGTGACATGCAGTACATGGTTATAGTACTCTGAGGTACCTAATTTCCCCACTTTCAGCAGGAGCCATGCTGAATGATTATGGATTAACTCTATGCTGCAGAATGCCCATTTCTGGATTCCAAATGTATTTTTAATATCCTATGTCACATGTTTTCAAATAAGTTCAATCTGCCTGCTGCAGACTCTATTTGCTGCACATAAATTTGAAGGAATTCTGTAATTTGATAAATATTTCCTGACATAACACTGTAGTTAATGTCACTAAGAAGAAACAAAAACACCACCTACAAATACTGTGTCAGGTTTGATGTTTACTTCAGCTTCCTTGGCACTGTTTAGACTTCTAAACATCAATGCTGATTAATTTTTTTGTTAATTAAACATTACCTCTTAGGATTCTTCCTGTCCCTCCAACTTCGTTGCTCTCCAGCAGTTTTCAGCCTTGTGCTTATGGGAAACTATTTCCCACAAGCAAAAAATGTTTGAGGTGGGAGGGAACCTCTGGAGATTATCTAGTCCAACCCCCCTGCTTGAGCAGGGTCAGCTGGAGCAAGGAACATATCTCATGATACTTTATTTTCCTATTCTGTCCATAAAAACAGATGAAACCCAGTTCATCTTGGGCAAGAGAAGAGTCTGCTCTGTGGACAAATAAGTAGCACTGAAATAATTCTGTCTCTTCCCGAAATTGCTAATTCCAAGACATATATGTTGCCTGCACGGGTGTGAAGAAAAGTTCCATGACCTCAGGCCCACCACTTCCCCAAAAGGCTGAAAACTCTCCAAGACTTGGGATAAATATGAAAGAAATTCTAGTATTTCTGACACTTCTTCTTTAAAGGAGCAAACCAACCGTTAAAGATACAAGGTAGCTGTAACCAAATACAGTAACCCATAAAAATGTTTCATTTTCAGTACAAAACAGTGGCAGCTGTGAGCCAATACTGTAAATAACAGTAGGGAGGGAGCTTCCCAGCTGATCATGAAGGATAAACTCTGGATGCTTCGGGATAACAGGACGGAGAGTAAAGCTCTTATTTCAGTAAGGCTGGCCCAAGGATTTCAGTCAGTGCCTGATGAAATGCTCTCTGGGTAACAGCCATGAAATGGCTTTAATTAAATAATAATTAAATCAGGCTTTAAATGCAAAGCAGCTTTGAACAAGTCAGAGAGATACTTTGTGCGACAGGAGAGTAAATCTGGTGCCCCATGTGTCGTAGAGAATGTAAAGTTAGTTTTATTTAGAGAGTGCTCAACACCATATCAGGATCAGGTACATCAGTGTGATTCAGCATCTCAGATGAGGATGTAGCCTGTCACCTCAGCTTCCCATTCATCTCCCAAATCATTCTATGAATGTTGCAGGAACAAAATTTTCTGGTACTTCCTTTTAGGGCTGATGCAATTTGGTTCACAAGGAAAGGGCTCTGTTGGCTTGAAGCAGACAAAGAGATTTCGTGTGGAATGATCAAGGCTGTGAGCAGTGTGATTTAACTCTTCCCCTGTCTTCTTGCTGTGAATCTGACAGACGCGAGTCACAGGGTGAGTTGTACTGGAGGCTGGTGAATTGCTCCCCTGTGACTCTGCTCAAGAGGCTGACAACAGTGGGCTTGGAAGGGAGCATGCTGAAGGAATAACTTGTAGCTGGCTGTAGTTGTGTCCTCCAGATGTGTACCAGGGGGACATCAGGACTCAGCAGTTTGTTGACTGAAATTCTGATGCTTTACTTCAGTCTGGTTTAGTATGGGGGGAAAGCTAAGTACAATTAATGTGGCTTTGAGTCAAACTTAGCTCCCCTCTTTTGGGGTTTTGCCACACTTAATTCATGTCTCAGGTCACGACAGCCCAGCTGGGGCAAGGACAGGGTGTGAATTGCCTCTTTCCTGAGCTCTTTTGTGGGCTGTCTGGGCCTTTGAGCTGAGTCTCTAGGAATTGAGAGGGTCCCTGCTCTCCCTCATACAGTTTGGTGTGGATACATGGGTCAGGACTGCAGTGGTGTTGTCTCCCCCTGGCAGTGTCCTAGCACAGCATTCCCTCTGTTGTGGACACGGGTCAACATCCCCTGGGAAGGAGGGGAGAATTCCCTTCCACTAATTATTAATTAATTCCCAAACCACTATTTCTCCAGTGCATGCCTCTGCCACTCCTGCCCTCCAAGGGAGCATCTAGCCCTAGAGGGCCCATGTAGGGACATAGATTTGTGCTTTAGGGACAATCTGCACAAAATAATACAAATCACTAAATAGTTTATTGCACAACAGACAATTGTAATAATCCTTATTAGTGTTTTAATTCATATGCAAATTAAGATGATAACAGTAGTCATTGTTGTTGGTTTGGAACAATCAAAGGGATATTGTAAAGAACTATTATTTATATTGTGAATATTCAGTGACTTTTAATTATGAGTGACTGATGTGCCTAGTTTTTGTGTTAATTCTAAACAGCAAGACAGCAGGCTTTTTCTTTTCTTTAGGTCTTGTCCTGCAGATACTGTTATGGGATAATCTACTTCAGATATTAAAATAAAGCCTCCTAAGACAGGCAGAAAATGCAGGGAAAAATCTGAAATAATCTGTCTTTGGTGCTGAAGGCAGCTCAGCGTCACAGCCCAGTGGTACCTCAGCAGCCTGGAGCTTAGCAGAGCTATTTTAGCTATTCACTGTTGTACTTGAAGGTCATTTAAACAGCCTGGGTTTAGAGCTGTTGGTTTTATTTTGCTGCCTCATCCATCTGATAAGCTGCTACTCAGAAATCTGAGCCTCTTCTGCTTGGCCTGTGAAGGCCTGAGCTTATATCAAGCCTTCACTGTGTGATTGAATGGCCTAGAAATGAAATTAAATTAAATGAATGAAAACGGGGGGGTGAGAGGTGGAGATATATTTGCATGATTAAGCAACGTGCCTTTGCATATCACAGTATTTACAGTTTCATTTCTTGCCGAGGTCTACAGCCTGATTTGTGCAAGGGGTCACAACACGGAGTTGGCAGTGTTTGTAGTCATAGGAGAAGTGAAGCTCACTCAGCCGAGCGCAGTAAGGCTGCCCTCACAGCTAGGGCAGTTGGATTAATGTCCTCCTTGACATCAAAGCAATTTTCTGCTTTTTAAACAGTTTTATTTGTTTATTTGTTCCTAGTCTAGAAAATCTTTTAAGACTTAAATACTCATGGTAAGAAGTCTTGGTGTATGGTTGCTTCTAATGGCATTCTTCATTTCCATCTTTCCATTAAAAAATGTCATTAGCACTAACAGTACATTCAGTGATGGAAATGTATTAGGTGATGCTTTTTTTGCCCTTCTTTTGGGGGCCAAAAGAAGAGCAGAAGACAAGAGGAATCCCTAGGGTATGAGCAGAGTATTCCAGCCTGAGACACATTTCAATCTTACTTCCAGAGCTTTGTGAACTTTGCGATTTATTCACAAACACGGGATCGAATCTCCAGCTTCTGCATGAGGTCATAGTGTGCAGGCTCTTCATTTAAATTCTAGATGTGACTTCTTTCTCTGAGTGTCATTTGCTGTCACCCTGCAAACAGTGGAGCCACTACTTCAAGACATTTGGCGGTTCAGGGAAAGTGCTCATTCTATTAAGGCACATATATTTCTCCACTTGTGTTGGAGAGCTTGAAACTGTTTCAGGGAAGAGATTTTCTTTTAGGATACAGTTGGGATGGATAAAACTTCATGAGCTCCTGTCAGTCTCTACAGAGAGAGACCAACAGTAAAGATTGAAACAAATCAGTTAAAGTGACAGGCTTTGTCACTTGAAATACATTATCTACAGCTAAGGCATAATATGTTTATTTTTTGTAGGCTACTGTGATTAAGGATTTGCTTGGATTTTGACGCTGTCCATTTAAAACTTGAGAAATTCTTTTCTTCAGCTTAATCGGCTTAGCTGGCTTTAAGAGGCAAAATACTCCTGAGTGTGCCCAGGTGGGACCAGAGTAACTTCCTTTTGCTCTCCATGGAAGGGAGAGCTGCACCAAGCTGCACCTCTCACCCCTGCCTGCTGAACAGCCACACCACTGGGCCTCATCTGTTAAAGCAATTAGCACAAACCCAAAGGGAAATATAGACAGCCTTTAATCTTTTATAAAAAGAGAAAAGCTTAACTGTTGATGACAGAGATAATCAACAAAAAATGGTAAATGTGCTCTTTGCTTTGGTGGTTATCAGTCACGTCTGCATCATCAGATTTCAAGCTGTCTCATCCATTAAAACTCTGTTGTGAAGGTGGCTGTTAAGTCATATAAGTCATCTTAAAAAAGGACATCACAGCACAGACATCAGATGTCTGAAATTTTATTCATATTATGACAAAGTACCAAATCAGGCAGCTAAACCTGACAGAGATTTCGTTTGTTATAGTTTATTAAAAATAATGCTACTGAGCATGAAACTAGGCTATGTATAGTATTTGCCTTTTCTGTCAATGTAGGCATGTATGACATGATAACCTGAGGCAAATGGTGTCAGGTTTTACTCTGAAAAGCGACTAATTCTAACCTGGGAAAAGACGACAGCAGTACCCACTGAGCAGCTCAAGTGGCAGAGCTTGGTACGAGAGCTGCTGTTTATCACTGAAACTGCAGCACTGAATGTTCTGTGCATGGAAATGCACAATGTACCTGCAAGTAATAAGCCTTTAAGATGGTGTTCCCAGATGGCAATATCTCAGCTGTAAGACAATTCCTGAAGCCATGTGAGAGACAAAACACTGGAGAAAATTGTCTGTGTGAGTGCTGTGCATCTGTGCTGAGTTTCTCTCACATGTCTGTTTGAACAAAGTGAAATTCTTTTCCTGGTTTTGGTGTTTGAGGCCCTCTGCTGCGCTGCAGAGGATTTTGTCCCTCCTCACCATGTTGGAACATTGGTAGTGCTCCAGACCACCGGTGCTGCTCATCCCAAGGGTCTCCATATGGATTGTGTTCCTAACTAGTTCACAACTTTAATAAAATCCATAATAAGACTTTCAGAGTATAATTATTTCAGAGACGTTAGGAGGTCAAGTGGGAGGTTAAAACTACTGCTGAAGGAAACGCTGCTAATAGGACTAGGTGAAAACTTCAGAGCTTCCCTTTTGTCAAAGTGCTCTGACACTCTGGGATGTTCTAAGTTACTACTTTCGTTTTAATTTGCATATTAATTTTGGCATTTCCATTGCAACTTAAGTCTCTAAGCAGGTTCTTTGGTTGCAGGTGGTTTGACATTTCAGTTTGTCCTCTCAAAGGTGCTTGCATGAAGGTCACTTTATAAACTTGACTTTGGCTGATGAACTCTTGTGGGTGTATTGTTCTTTGGCATTTTTCTGTGGGGAAAAATAAGTATGTCCTTGCTAGTAGTTGAAAAAAATCACAAGAGAGATCACCACTAACCAGCTTAGGTTAAAATGTGCTGCCTCGCTTCCATGTAGAAGTTTTAGTGTCTCTATTTTATTGTCTTCAGCACCAAAAGTAACTACATTTTAGATCATTTTTTTTTCTTGAATTTGCATGTGTTGGTGTCAGTGTGGTACCTCTGGAAAACTGAAAACAAATGCACGTGTGATTCTAAGAATGGGTGAGACTGGCTCATCTGATCTTAGGAACAGATTTGTGATTCCTTTCAGTGAAGCCAGGAGAAACAGTAGGCTTAGGGGTTAAGTAGTATCTGTAGGGAGCTGGGGATTCTTCCCAGAGTTATAAATGTAACTACCTTACTTTGTTCCTTTCACAAAATGATGAAAAATTACACTACTTGTGGAACACAACAGGAATTAAAGGACCTCTGTATCCACAGTCATTGCTCACTAGCATACAGAATTAAACATGACAGGGCTGGATTACAAAACAAAACTAAATGAATCTGCAAACTAAAAACCTCAAACAAACAAACAAGAACCTCAAAATCCTTGACATCAAGGTGTTTACTGTAGAGCATCTTAAGAAGGTGTGGTACTTGGTTGTAATTTGCTTTGATTTATCCCTTGTAGACAAAAAAAATTATCAAATTCAGTTTAGAAAAGCTAATAGTGGTAGAAATATCACAGTTTATTTTAGAAAACTCTCAGAAGGTTATCCCACTAGAAGAACCACTTTCTGAGGAGTGGTAAGCTACCTGACTCATCCCTGGCACTACATCTTTTTTATTGTTATGCTTATTATTGCAGTTCTGGGCATTCCAATAATGACCCAGATGTTTGTTACATCAAGTGCTCTACAACCTCAGGATAAAACCTACGTCCTTGAGTCAAAAAGCTAAAGCCTACAGATAGAATATTAGAAACAAAAGATTCTGGGAGAGAGGAGAAGGGAATGCTAGGAGGTAGACAGAGCATTCTTGAGTAATGCTTTGGATTCATCGGCAAAATTTAAATTACTGATTTATTTTTTTCTTTTTGAACATTTGGGAAATTCAGTGGAACAGGCAGAGAACAGTGAAGGCTGGCTATTAGGAGCTGGGGGATAACCTAGTGATATTTGCTATCTTGATAAGTAACAAGAGAAGGGGTTCAGGGGGGCGTTGAAAATGAAGATAAGCAGTTTAGGCAGCATGGAAAATAGAACAAGAGGAAGTATATTGCCTTCCTGAAAGGCAGCCTGAAAACCGAGTTTTCAGAAGCATTCAGCATGGATTTGAAGTGATCATGAGTCTTGACATCAGTGAGGAAGCCAGCAAGGGTCAACTTTAGGTAGAAAAGCTGTATTTTATTGCAGGAAAAATAGGCTGCATAGCAAGACTTGATGGCTTGGGAAGAGGTTCAAGGTGAAGATGTGCATTGTGTGAACTCACAATTATCTGAACGTGACTGTACCCACAGTAACCTGAAGGTCTAGCTATGAAAAGGTAAAAAAATCTGCTTCTAAAATTATTGATGCTGAGCTACCAAATGCTGATACACAGATGGCAGTGAACTAGCTCAGATTTTAATTTGCCTAGAAGTCAGCTCTGCTTTGAAGGATGGACCAGTGCATCACCATATGGAAACAAAGGCTGTTTGTTTCCTAAATATGTGAATATGGGTTGAAGGAGAAGAAAACAGGGTAGTAAAGACATGGGATTCTGTAGGAATCCACAAAGAAAACTGTGAAGGTTAAAGAGGGATTGGTGGGAAAGGATGAAGGAAACTGCAGATAGGTCTAAGTCACAGGAGCCATAAGACAATATGTTTTTTTAAAAGGACATAATTGTCTTTGTCAGAATGATTCTGGGGTTTTTAATGCCTTTTTTTTATTATTATTTTTCTTGTGGAAGAGATGTAGAGATCTTGTGTAGAGAAGAGAGCAAAACCCAGAGAAGCATTAGGAAATAAATCAAGTAAAAATTTTTCCAGGTCCTGTTAATTCTGTACTTACCAGAATTAGGAGAACTATGGCAGTAAATACTGAGGGCATATATAAACCCCATGATTGACAGTTTTATTCCATTTAAAAATTGGAGCTTAAGTAATAGGATTTTTGTTTGCTTGTTTTAAATAAAACCAAAGCAGAATACCAAAGTAGGCAACACCAGAATTAGCTATTCCACTGCAATATGAGTTCATGAATTTAAATTAAAAATAAAAGGTCTGGCATTTAGAACCTATTTTCTATTAAAATGTTAACATTTTTGTGTCTTTAAGCATGTATTTGTAGCACCACACTGTATTATTTAAGGTTTCTGAGCACCTTGGTTTTATTACTATCAAATATTGTTGCTCAGAGTTCAGGTCTTAATTAGTGCATGGACATGAAGAAGAGCAAGTAGGTCAGATAATCAGTATGCTGGTGCCTTAATTCAGTAGATACAAATCTGAACACTGAAGTGAAATAGCAAGTCTTTTTTACATGCTTTAATACAATTAAAAGCTAAGTTAAGGTGTTGCTACACTTGGTATACCAGAGCTGTTTCTCAACTCTTCACTAAGGCTAGATTCATAGTTAATAGATCCTCAACATGGATAAAGTATCATTATCGTGGTTTTCAAGTTGAATCATCAGGCTGAAAACCTGCCTCAAAAAACAACATGAGTCATCTAAGGATTGACCCGTGGCTTAGGGATAATTTTTCATTCTCAGCCCATGTTCTCATGTATTTTCTTCCTCAGCAGTGTTTTAGGACAGCACAAGACACAGAGATGCTGTTGCTGCAGGACAGCACAGCCTTTCTCCTCTGTCACTTCTTACATGAATAGTAAATGGGAAAACACTTGATTTTTATCTTAGTGATGCATATGTTTGCATTGCTCAAAATGAACTTGGGTTCTGCTGGGCATTTTCTTATCGGGGTTGGAAAGCTCTTTCTTTCAGATGTGTTTATGTAAAAGAAATGCCAGAATAGGAGTAATACAAATAGCCAAGTAAAGGCAATGTGAGCTAAGTCTGGATTTACTGGAATCCACCAGTCTGCTCTTTAGCTGGAGCTACAGCCAAGTATGAATCTGCTATGAGACTTTGGACCTAATATGTTACTATATTACTCCTGACAATAAATGACTTCATGGATTCATTTGGAGAAAAATATGGTTCAAAGATGGAATAAAGTAGTGGTGAATCAGGTTTCTTATCCCTCGTAGTTATTATGCCAAAGGCAGGGTAGCAAATAAATACCGCTGGTGGTGAGCATTAAGTTTGCTCATTATAAATGCAGAGTCATGTACCAGTCTCCAGCGTGATTTCATCTGGGAACATTGCCATAAGGATTACAAATGGCTTTCAGCCTGAAAATTGGTATGTATTGCTCTAAACTTCCAGTGGGGAGTTGGCAATTTATCCTTCAGATAATCATCTTGTGTTAAGTTGAACATCTTAGGGTAACTTTTTGCTACATGATAAACCAGCTCCTATGAATAATTTACTGCAACTGGCAACCCACTTCAGCTCTGAAGTCTTTATAAAGTCTGGGGGCTTTTCAAAGTTTAATAATAAACTTGGAGCCAAAAATCCCATTGCACTCAAAGTCAGTGGAATTTCAGTGTTAATTGCAATGGGAATCACAATTTGACCTTTTAGGGTGAACTTCTCAAGAACAGAAGCTCTGCATGACATTGCTGAGGAGGGAAAGGTGTGCATTTGTGTCCAAGTAAGCAGAGCTCATTTACCTTCCCCCGTACTCTACAGCATTATGGGGGGTTGTGCAGACTTTATTTGGTGTAGGTGTTTGAAATATTTTCACTGGGCACAAAAACTTGGTTGAAGTACCTGGGGTTTCACTTCTCTCATGGCAGATTTAGGGTGCGTTCTGCACTGCAACGCAGCACGCGAGGTGTGAGTGTTGCACCAAGATTATCCTTCCAGCCCTACAGGAAACCTGCCATGGCAATCAAGTTGATGATCTTTAGAAAGAGCAGCAGCACCTTTCAGTTTGCCAGGCCCTGACTCAGCGGCTGATCTGTCCCAGCAAGGTCTGTCCCAGCATTTTGGTCTGGCTCTGTCTGGCCAGGCTGGGCCAGAGCTGAAGTAGAAGAGGGAATTCTGTAAATCATGCTTAGCATCACCCCATGTGTAAAACAGAAGCAACCAAAACTTGTCAGAGGATCTTTAACACCAGAAAAGAAGTATTTTCCACATACACATGCTAGATTCCACATACATTATCTCAGCTCTATCCCTTTATAAATCAAAAACTCTTGTTTTCCGATTTTGAGCATTCTTGTTCAGCTCTGCTTTGTGCTGTGCTCACTCCATGTGCCTGGCATGTGCAGGGCTTTTCAGGGAGCACTAGCTGAGCAGAGGATGAGCTCTTTGGCAGTGAGAGGGCTGTGCCAGTGATATTTCAAGATTACAGCTGAAAGCAGAATTTGTCTTGGAGGAGAGGGCTGGAATACAAGGGCAGAAAGATCCTTTGTTTTGAATGTAACTAGTGAGTTTTAGGGGAGACTGTGACTCCAGGCATAAACTCTCCATTTTCTCTTCCCTGACAATTTGCTACGTGAGATTGCATCAGGAGGGAGGGAGAGTCCTGGCATTCCCCAAAAATGAGCAAGGGTATGGCTTGGTCCAATGACAAATAAAGGGTGAAGCTGCTTCTCCTTATTTCTGGAGGTGATCTGAGTAGCAGTACTGAATACAGCTTTGGTTTTCATTGCAATGTTGTAAGTTTTCCTGACAGTCAAGCAAATTTTTAGAAAAAGTTGAGCTTAGAATATTAAATTGAAAAAAATAACATTCAGCAAACTAGTTCACCTGAAACACAAGTGTGGAGAACATTTCAAACACCTAATTTTCTCTAATAGTTCCTAGTCATTATGATGATTTCTTGAGAATCCCATGCAGCTCTCAACTACCACTCATCCATGTTTTCATCCTTTAGCTACCTTTTTTTAGGTCAAATAAATGTTCTGAAGAAAAAAAGATAAATTGTTCAACAAAAATAAGTATGCCTTGACTAGACCTCACACTTTCACCTCGTATGAGGATTTGGGGAACCATTTTATTAGTTTTAATTATGTGATACCAGCCTCTGTTTGCTTGTCTTAATGTGAATAGACAGAGATTATTGTGTAGAGCAAATGGAAATGAAGAGATGGCTTTACATAGGACACTTCTAGGAAAATAAATCCAAGAAAGCTACAGAATAATTGGTCCTTTAGTTGGAAGATGCCAGTTTAAAGACATAAGGCTATTTGCAGGCCAAGTTTCTCAGCAGATACTAAAAATGCTGGCAACAATTTACAAAACCTCCACATTTTCCAGTCTGGAGGAAGATTAGTTAAGAAGAGATTGCTTATGAGGCTGGTCTCTGAGAACACAAAAGAGACTGAAACAGAAGCCTTGTTGGCAGACACCTCTGTCATGCTTTGAAGGCAACCAATGTGTTTCAGACCCAGGTAGGAAACTTCTGCTACTTTAATCATTTGCTTGCTGCAGACCTTTAGATTGGTAACACACAGTTTTGTTTTGAGGAATTTCTTTCCTATCACTTTAATCTGCTGCGAGCCCCAAGCTTCCAGGGGAAGGTTCCTGAGGTCACTGAATGCAGCTGGACCTGCAGAGAGGGCAGGGAAAGCAGGCAGCATGTGGCAGCATCCAGAGCCAGCCTGTCCCTGTGTGAATGGCACTCACCCACCTGGTGGGAGAGTGCTTGAAGGTGGCAGTGCCAAGGACTCAGGGCACACATTGACTCTGAGACTTTGTGGATCACAAATCCTGCCCAGGTTTTTACAGTTTCTCACTGATACTAATGCTGAATCCTTGCAGCTTCACTTTCTGAGAAAGTTAAGTGCCTTTTGTCAAACCTAACTGATTTCCTGAACAAAAGTGCTCCCTGCCAGGTGCCCAGGAGACATAGTTGTACATCAATGCTGCTGTAGTGAAAGAAAGAGATGGTAGAATGCTGTGGGCTAGAACAGACTAATGAAATGTAAGGAGGCTTATTTTGTTACAGACTAAGGGAGTTTTTACCAGGTGCTTTGGTACCAATATCCAAGCAAGATTCTTTCTGTGGAAATTCAGTAGCTCCTTGGGGAGTATGTGTGTGATGATGTGAAAATGTGTGCTTGTTTTGCTAAGGAACTTTGAGCGCTCTAAATCAGCATACAGCAAGTGTCTTGACTTCAGTGGAGCTAAATAAATTTTTGTCTATCTAAGGTCTAGTCCCTTGAACAAGCACTGCTGTGGCATTTGCTGTTGTAGCTCAAATGAAAAGTCCAAGTTCTGAGTAAAATTTGCAAAATTAGCCTAACAACTTACTAGTTCATATTCAGTGTTCAGCCTTTTGGACTTCCAGGATAGTACTGGAGTGGTTGTTCAGCAAATCACTGCCCTGAATTAGTGCAGAATTTCTATCCTGTCGTGTTGGTTGATGGTGATGTTTGCAATATCGTGGAACAGATGTGCTGGTAAAATGCATTTCGACCATATCTTTTCAAGTGTTTTAAACAAAAGTGCCTCAATTGTCCATTTTGTGCTGAAGTGGACTGCAAAACAGCTTGTGTGCTTGTTGATGCTTGTTAAAAGCATCCTTCTCAAGAAGGACTGCTGTGACCATTTATCTATTTAACAGCTTATTTAAATCACAAGTGCAGGCTGTGTGTTCTTATAGGGCTAGAGGATGTTAAAGCATGAGCATGGTTTTAATCTGTAAGGCCGTATTTTACCTGAAGATCAATTTAAAATATCTTCAATAAGAAGCCATAGATGTGCATAGCTAACATGTACATTATGAGAGGGTAATTCTGTGGATACAAATATGCAGCTAGCAAGAATTTCTCTTGCTTCTTTCCAGTCCTGTGAGATATTTTTCTCTCTCATGGAAGATATTAGCAGAGTTCTATAAGCTATGAACGCCTGCAACCTTACAGAGCTTTGTTTATGGTACAGTAGGAAAATATTTTGACAATGGATGTTTTAGGATTTTAGCCAATCACCCCAAGGGGTGGCTGATCCTTGTCCAATTAGACTATGAAGAAAAAAGTCTATGAAGGAGTTGTAAAATAATTAAATAAAGGAATCTGGCTGCACAATGCCTGCCTGCTGGATTTCTCTTCTCCTCCCTACCACTGCGGGATACCGTGACTTAATTCAGTTCATGTAACTCAGGTAATCTCCTGCAGCCTGCTCCAGACAGCCAATTTGTACACCATCCTTAACAAACAAACAGAAAAACCAAACCCTAAGCCACAAAAGAAACCCCAAATGAAAAAAAGAAACTTAAAAAGTATTTTGGAAAATGTAAGTAATGAAATAGAAACAGGAAGATGTAGCATGAAAGCAATTAAAATATTTTCAATATATGAAATTGTTTAAAGGAAGGCTTTACCATGGTTTCATGACTTTAGGTTTCAGACTAGAACAGCAATCAGTAGTGTCAGTAATTAGTCCTGTTTTACCAAATGGCTCTCCTTCCTTCATCCAACAGAGTTATTATTGTGTTCTCTCAGTGCAGGTGCTGTTTCATTCTCAGGGTGGGGGAAAGGAGCCAGGCACTGTCTGTATGTTTTAAGAAAAGTTTTCTGGCTAAGTGCAGCACAAACCAGTACCTCCCTGTTGGCTAACACACTGCTCAAATTGAATTTTTAGAGGTTGTGTGCTTTTGATGTGACTCCTTCGGTAGAAAAACATAGCAGTCAAGTTGCAAGGTTGTGCATTTTCAATTCTGAAGTGAAATAAGAAATGGATTTATTGTATAAGAGACTGAAATGTTTGTAATGATCTATAAACAGTTAAAAATTGTCCACATTACTGGATAAGCAAAGCGACATCATGAAAGAGCCTTGCTGGACAGACTGCCACCCTACCATGTTCTGGTTTAGTCTGAGCTTATTTTTACATGCCACTTCATGAGCTGAAAGGTGCCTTTCCCAAAACTAGGTGAGAATTCAAGAGTTCTCACCTCTTTTTATAACTGGCCCACAATGAAAAATGAAGTTATATTAGCAGGTAGGCTCTCTTAATTAGCAGCCTCTAATTAAATTTGTTAAGCATAATTGTATTTGATTGTTCTACTTCTGTATAGTTTTGCCAACAAGCAGAATTGAGTAGTTCCTCCAGCCAGAGCCATCATTCTGCTTCTGCCCAGAGAGAGGCTCAGACTGAACCATTGCTGCTTTGACATCAGAAAAAGCTGGAGGAGCTGTAGTAGGAACTGGGTTTGTTCTATCCAGGAAGGTGAAATGATTGATTACCTGCAGCCTTCAGGCCACGCTGAGAAAGGCTGAGGTGTCTGAGCTAATAAAAACAGCTCAGCCCTGAGGGTTTGCAGGCACACTGCTTCCTTTGTGCAGACCTTGAGCTATAGAGTGCGCTTCTCAGAGTTGCAGCCAAGCCTGCTCTTTTGTTTCCAGTGACTGGTTTGTATCATTAAGAAAAAAAATGCAACCCCCCCTTTGTTTTCTTGTATCATGTTTTCTGTGGTGACAACATGCTGAAATGAAACATCCCTTCCTAAAAATTAAAATAAAAATTTCCCTCTCTGTTTTCTAGTAGTAATTTCAGGTAAGAGGTAAACGAGCTGCAACAAAATTTCATCTGCAGAGTGCCCCTTTAAAGATCATCTTGGTCTTACAGCCTTGCTCTATCACTACCTCAGTCTCTCTCCAAAAAAAACCATCAAAACAGGTCATAAACATGTCTAAAATAGTTGCTCTTGGCCTGTCTAGAAAGTGCATTCTAAATGTTTATTGCTTTTCTAAGGCATCAGTTTTGTTTGCAGAGATGTTAATAACCTGAGTTGTGGATGGAGTGTGATCTTGTTGGTGTGCCCATGGTTCTTACAGTTTACTTCAATCCATCATAACCATCCGTTCTGGAAATGTGTTCTGCTAGCTCCTTTTATTGCCCTGCTCTCTTCCTGTAGGGCATGAGTGAACTATTCAACTTTTCTCTGTTCAACCTCTTAAAACTTTCACTCACCTCACTTCAGCCAGCTCAGGCTTGTTGTCATTTCTGTGGAGTGAAAACAATGAAACTTCATTACGGGGGACAAAACCTTGGATTACTCTAAACCATTAATGGTAACTTAATTAACTTTTATGAGCTCTGTGAGTTTACATCTGCCTTGGCAGTTTTACGGGAGGGTAAACAGGGGACACAGTCTTGCCCAAAACACCACCATTTGTTTTGATTGCATTCAATCCCTGCATTGACTGCTTTCAGCATTCTTTCTATTTATTTATTTATTTGTTTATCTATTTATTTCATGAAGCTCCTAAATCTCTCCTCTGACGTGGCTTGTTCTGCTTTCTCTCCTATTTTACCAGAGTTTTCACAAATAAGAACACTCACATATAAAACAATTCACAACAAATACCAGGAAATTCTGTGCACAGAAAAAAATCCCAAATACACATAGCATAATTCCCAGCTTCCCTTTTGTTCCAGGCAAATAGAATAGCTTCAGTGAATGACTGGGGCATTCATTTGGTGCTTCTCTCTGCTCTTACCTGGTGTGACTCTGCTACCATTGAGTTGTCAAAGACTTAACACCTAAAGAATGATGTTTCCATTTCATGTTTCTCATGGTCCTTCCAAGAAAAAGGTCTGATTTTAGCAAAATAAATTCTGTTTGTGGTTAGAAAACAGCCAATCCTGGCATAGTCCGGTGTTACCTTTCTGGGCTGATATGTAACCTGTTCATCTTCAAGAGGACATATCCCCTCCATCTGGCAAGCTCACCTTCCTTCCCTTTTTTTTTTTCTTTCTTCTAGAGAAACCTCCCACATGTCTTTGTAGTCAGAGTAGAAAGAATTTGTATAACATAATAAACTCATGTCTTTGGTCCCAGGTGTAATCCCTGAGGCCTTTCAGGGCACTCCTTTGCTAGAAATACAGAGCAGGAGGTGTCTGTCCCTTTTCCCAGTCTCTTGTGTCTGTGTGCATTGACACATAAAAAGTAAAATGAGAACAAATGCCCTGAAATGTGGCCGTTCTGTTCTCTGTCACCAGTTGCTAATAACTTTTTATTGTATATGGTAGCTGCTTCAAGTGTGGGGTTTAGCATTTGTTTGTAGAAAACCTTCATTTCTCCATCTGTCCTATAAAAGATTGAGATGCTCTGAACTCCTGTGCTGCTCTTCTCTTTTTTTACCTCTCAGTGAGGTGTTATCCTCAGATGAAATAGTCTAATCAGAGCTGGTGGCCATATTCAAGCCAATCCCAGGCTGTGTATCTTGATCTTTGAAGACCCTCAGTATAGCCACAGAAAACAGAAGTAAAAAGGCACATGATGAGACAATAATCAGTTGTATTTGCATATTTCCTCTTAAATACTTAATCAGCATTTACTTGTTAATAACAATGAGCAATTAATTGTTTATTTAGACCAACTTTTAAAATGTTGTGTTGCTTCCTGCATGAAAGGAAATAATTTAAAAGCCACTATGGGGTCAGCCTACTGCTATTCAGCATATTTATCTTTGCCTTTAGTTTGGGGTAAAAGTGCTGCTTCTGTGTAGAGGCCACAAATCTTTTTTGTGCTTCCTGTTGCAGAATGTTTATTACACAAGCAGTCAGCAGCTCCACGTGGGTGTTCTGAGCCCCACTATCGACGATGATGACAACAGATGCCTGGTGGATGTGAACAGCAGGCCCAGGCTCATTGAATGCAATTATGCCAAAGCCAAGAGAATGAAGCTTTACTGGCAATTTACTCAGGTAATTCTTACCCAGCAGACATTTCAGAAAGTTTTAAGTCTCTGTTTCTGTGTCTGAAGTGTGAGTAATCTGTTTACTAATGGAACAGGACCAGATTTATCCTTGCTTTCTTTGCACAGAGCCAGGAAGCTGGTGTTTAGATTTGATTCCAATGTCAGCTACCTCAGTAGGGTACAAAACTTGTATTATATTTTCTGAGTTCACCATGAATAACTTTTTTCTAAAGCAGAGTACTGTTATGGGGGAAAAAAAGGGTTATTTCAGTGGAGTCAAATGCAAAGTAACCTATTTAGGAACAAGGAACAGAAATCTTTTTGTTTGTGTTTTTTAGAAGCAGCAACTCAGAAAAGGGGGAGTGGATCATTGGTGATAACAGCCTCATAATGAGCTAGTTCTGCAGTTTCTTTCTTCAAAAGGCTACAAAAGGCTAATGCTTTTATACATGAGTGTGAGAGATGCAGAAAGGCTCAAGGAAAGGCTGTGAGAGGTGGTTTCACAGTGATGAGAAATGCTGACAGGACACTAAGGCCAGGCCTGGTGACCCCCTTCATAACTGATTTAGAAACATAAGGGAGAACTGTAAAGAAGCCACAGAAGTTCTGGGGCTAGAAAAGATGCTCCACCACGTAACACTTACGGAGATCACTCTGGTTTAGCTAAGAGGAAGTGTCAAGGTGACTCAAGGCATCTCAGTGTTTCCACAGAGGGATATAGATTATCCTGAAGACAAAACAGGTTCCAATGGTTGGAAGCTAAAGACAGTCAAATTCTGTTTTTCAAAGAAAGACAAGTTTTTCCTAAGGTGAGTTTAACACAATGGAACTTTGCCAGGTCAGGTACTGGCACGCTGGTGAATCAATGAAATGAAATTACATTATTCTCTAAAACAAGTGCATGATTTAGCTTCTGGGGGAAATGTCATAGCTAGTGTGAGTTTGCCTGGTCTCACAGCTGCTCCTCTGCAGTTTTGAGTCAACAAATCTAGTTGTGTGCTCCAGCCCACAGGCTGAGGCTAACCATTAAGGTAACTTTTTTCCTGCGTTGAATTTTTCTGTAACATCCACGTGGGTTTGCAAATATATTTTCTGTCAAGTCATTATCAATATACTTTAGGACCTTGTTAATACAGTTTAGCATCAATCTTGGTGCAGACAGTATCTGGACACTAATCAGTAAAGCACAATATTAGCTTATTTTGTATTTATACTTGAAAGACATCCAGGTCTTTGAGAGGTAGCTCTCAAGCAGCAGACCTTACATCCCTAAATTGGCCCCTCAAGGTCAAAGTTTTGATTATGCCTTCTCACAAATTTTAACACTAGTCTTCTCATGAGGAGGGGCCCTCACTGTGTCCATCTCTGCACTTGATCTTTTGTACCATTTCTAAAAACTATAATTAACACTGAAGAGTATTTTGGTAACATTTTAGCATGGTCCACCTATCCAGTGATTGCTCTGTATACCCCAAAGTTTTGATGACAGTTAATGGTTTCTGCTCCAGGATACTGCTGCTATTTGGTAACACTGATTATGTTAGAGCTCATTGGGGGGCAGCAGTAGAAGGCCTTGATAATTTAGCTATTAGAAGCTTTAAAAATGGGATTTAGCAGCATTAGGTTTGTTGCAATTCCATGTTCCAGAGACAGTCTCTCAGTGAAAGTGCAGCACTGGTAAAGTTGACTATATGGACTCTCTCTTCCTTCTACAGAGGAACTTCTCCCAAGGAGAAGTGAAAACTAATTGGTTGTTTCTTTATGATAAATTAAGAGACAAATGAAATAATTAAATTTTTTCTGTTCAAAAAGGATTTTGTTAATACCCAATACAATTAAAATGTCATTATTGCTCAACATACTGCCTGGTACTCAGCCCTGGGTATGCTCAGTAAGGTAGAGGAAAGTTAATGAATGTAATCAAGGCTTGCCAACATCAACTGATGAACTCCATTGGAAATGCTCCCATTTAGTCTGGTGAAAACATGTTTGTGTGACTACCTTGGAAGCTCTCTCTCTGAAAAGATTCCTTTTTTTATTACTTTTTCAAGGCTCTTAAAAGGTATTTTTTTTCCGTCTTGTGCAGAGAGCAGAACTACTGTGAGTATCAGGATTGTAAGCATTGATGCTTACATGGTCTTGAAATTTGTAAAATAATAATTAAAATGTAGATGCTGGTTGTAGCTTTTTTGTAGCACTTTCCTTTAGCTGGAAGTATGCTTTGACTTCTCTGGATTCTTGAGCCATTCCACGAGAATGTCTGATGGTATAGGTAAGTAAAAATACAGCAGCGCAAGTGGAGAATTGACTCAGAAAGGGAACAGGAAACAGACTGACCACCCAAACCAGGATAAACCAATTGAACTAGATTGCCTTGACCAGGACAAAAATCATTATATTCCCTGCTTTACAGACATTTATGTTAAATCAGTTTGAATGAGGAAACACTATAATCTGAGAGGCACCACAGTAGTCTGTGGTGGGACATGAACAGCAGTCTGGTCGATAGAAAACTGTACAGCTGTTTTAAAATATTCTTCAGGTAACATTTTCCTCCTCCTCCTCCTTTGTACTGTGTAATGATGAGCTAATTCCATATGACAGGAGTAGAAGATGGGGTTATCCTCAATTAGAGGACTCCTCGCTTTTGTAGATCTATTAAAAGAATTATTTATTTAATTACTAAATCACATCTTCTAGATCAGAAGTGTGTGTATACACATATATATATGCTTGTGCCTATATCTCAAACTTGATTTCTTTTTGGGGGGGGGCTTTTTGGTTGGTTTGGGGATTTGCTGCTGTTGTTAATTTATCTTTTCCTGTGGTTTTAAAATTTTCAATTTCCTGGCTTTCTTCAGTTGCAGACAGCTGGAGTCAGGCAGCCAGATGCCCACTGCTACTTTGTGGACAAAACTGTGGTTTGATGGGCAGGCACTTGGAGAGAATCAGCACCTCTGGTATCTTTGTCCTGTACAGAAACTTGCATTGAGCATTCAAAGCTTGTAGTATGTGTTTGTATCATCAGGATCTATCTGAGCACATTTCCATGCTCCACAGTTTTGTACAGCTGCCAAATGCAATGAGACCCAATAAAATGTAGGCTTTGGTGGCATTCTTGCTTCCAAAGCTTCTTCAAGTGTTTATAACAGTAATTATGTCAAATTATGTAAATTAGCCCAGGAAAGGCTCCCATCAACTGGGTAGTGTTGAAGAATTTTATTGTTCAGGCTGTTTGTCAAGTCTTCTCTTAGGGAAATGTTTGTTTTGGAAATACTTTTATGCTGGAAAGCCTTCTAGTTGTTTGACAGCTCACCTACTTCAGTCTGTCTGACCAATTTTTCATTTAATCAGAACAAAATTAGAGCTTGTAGCAAAAAAATGGTAAGTGATCAGAAGCTAGACAAGGGAGAGAGGATAGAGACAAGAATTACATGGTAGTAAAACAAATTTTACTGAAATATTACTTGAAACATGATCTCAAGGAAGCTGTTTTGGCATCATGAAGTGTGAGGAAAGCAAAAACTCAGGCTGTGAGCTGGTTTTGGCGAGGAGCAGGTGCAAACACTGCTGGCAGCAGCAGCAGCTCCCCTGGACCCAAGGGCTGGCACAAAGCACCAGCTCAGCAGCACTTGTCACTGTCCCTGTGCTCAGTGAAGCTGCTGGGGCTGCTGCAGTGATGGTGGTACATGGTCTGGTGGGTGGCAGAGAAGGGGCCATGAGCTGTGGGAGATGGAGGCCAGAGCACCTGGACAGGTGCTTGTGGCCAACCTGATATGGTTAGGTTTGTTCATGGTCTGCAGAAGCAGTATATTCTCAGGGCTGCAATCAAGTTTTTTGGAGGGCAAATCCCAAATTCTGGTGATTTTAAGAAGTCTCTCAGTCTCCAGTCTGATTTCTCACGTTTATTGCTGATGGAGAGTCAGTTGCCTGCCCTGCAAGTGAAATTTGTCTCTACACACCTCACCTGAGTTGCAGCAGATCGGTTTAGAACGTTCACTTACCACGTGTTTGGGCTCCTCCAGAGGCATAGCAGAGGCAAAAGGAGGAAGTTGTTCTGTAATTACTCTTTATCTTGAATTATCTTCCTGTTTCTGTTTAGCTGGACAGGAATGTGACTTTGCCATATTAACCAGATGAGCCTGACTCTCACTTTTTACTTTTGTGAGAAATGCAACAGGGGAGAGCTCTGTGTAAAAAGAGGCAAAAGAGAAGACACAAGGCTGAGCTAAAAACTTGAGATTAATCACTTACAGCTGTTCCATACTTAGTTAACTTAAGTAATTTCAGCTCCCAGGGTGATTGCTATAGAAAGGTAGGAAGAGTCTGCATCTATAGGGATGGACACTCACCTCATCCTTCATGGGAGGGAGAGGATGGGCAGGGCCTGCTCTCAGCACTGTCCTGTTCCTCTGATAACATTGCTTGTGTATGGTGTGGAGAATGGTGATTCTAGTCACTGCTGAAGGTTTCCACAGGTTGTCTTCCCATTCATAAATGTTTGGAGGGGGTGGTTTATGCCATCCCCAGATGCTGTAAATAAAATTTGTTGCTGACAGCTGTAGTTACAATATGTATTTCCTAAATATCTAGTAGGAATTGCTTTGGAAGGAAAAGGGAAGACAGACAAGCAAATTAATTACTGAGTTATTGCAAGTATTCCACAGATAAATATGATGATTTAGATCTTATTTAAATAGGTATTAGGTAATAGATAAGGAGAATACTTCATTTAGCTGTATAAAGAAAGACTAGACCTTAAAATTACTGAATTTACATCTTGTTCCTCCTGCAGGCTTTGGCCTTTCAATTCCTTTTACCCACCTTCATGTAATGAAAATAAAGGATGTGCAGTACAACGTTACCCCCCGCCACATCCCAGAGAAGTACAGGAATGCAGGCTGCGTGGCAGGATTAAACTGGTGGGCTGGGAAGCAAGCAGAGAATCTCTGTACCAATTTCAGATGCCCCCTTGCTGAGCACACAGAGTGCAGAAGCAGAGCCCAACACCACTAAACAGCAGCCTAATTCTAATGTCCACTCCTGTTTTCATCCCATCCATTAGCCAAGGGCATCAGCGTACATGAGGGATTCATCTCAGAAGAGCTGTGTGTGTCTAAGGGAACAGTGGCCCCCAATCAACTTCATGAGATTCTTCCATTATGAGAGCCACAGGCTGGAAAAACAGCATCATTAATTTATCAAGAGTTTGGATTTATGTGGTATTTCTAACCACAAAGGATGCAAATACTCTCAATATGTCTTTGTAGTTTAAGACATGCTGTACTGCTGTAGAGCTTTGTAATTAGGCAGTGCTGTTTGCCTGGCAGCTCAGAACAGAAAGGAATGGTGATCCTGTTAAAAGAGATAGAGACTTTGATCCTGCAGGAGAAATATAAAGAAAAACAGAACATAATTACTCAATTAAATGAGCCAATAGACTAGGTTAAGCCCTGTATTTTTAGTGAGGCTGTCTTGATTTTTAAGTAACCAGTGTTGCCAAGTGTGAAGCTTTGAACCTCAGACACAAAAGAGCACTTCCACAAGCCCCAGGGGCCCCAGTCTGGTGTTGGTGTAGGGGTCCAGAACATCAGCAGCATTTCTATATTTAGGTATTCTTTGCCCATTTTATGATCCAATATTGGCCCAGCTTGCCTCGACTTAATATTTGAACTAACTGGGTAACTGCACAAGGTGTTATAGCTGGAGGACAAGCAAGCTGAACCATTGTTCTGCTTAGACATGAGAAAACAATAGTTAATATTTCAATTTTCATTTACTCTAGTAAATTTGTCCCTAAGTCATGTGTAACTTAATATTCTTGTCATATTTTAATATGACAATATTAATTTCAAAAAAGGTGTATTAAAATATTTCTTTTTTATTCACCATGTCTTACTATAAGCCTATAAACATTTTAGTACCATTTATGCAGAATGGAATTGACAAGTACAAAAATCTGAATGCATACAGGCTTTCTCCATTTTGAATACTTGACTTCAACTTAAATATGAAAATGTATATGCAAAAAACATGCACAAAAAAATTAGATACCAGTATTACTACGCAGTATCGTGTTTTAACAACTTGTGTTAGATTTGCTTGGCAATTATTGCTAACTGATATTAAATTTACTTGGTAATTATTGCTGTAGCTAGTGGTAACCAAAATTTCATTGTTTCAGTTTAGTCTTCTGTTTGGAGTAATTTTCTAGTAGCAAGTTTTAATCTTTGCAAATTGGGTGTAGAACTTGCCAGCTAGAAAGTTTGTGTGAAATACAGCAGTAGAATGAGCTTTTAGTGGATGCATTTCAAATCTTTTCTAGCATATCACATTATGCAGTATTTACTCTCCTGAGGACTACATTTAAGCTCCAAAGACACTTGTGCTGAATTAATTTAGAAGAAAGTTAACACATACCCATGTTTTTCCTTCAAAACAGATACCCTATTTGCATATTTTAGCATCTCATTTTAAATGCCACATTTATTTACAAAGAAATTATTTGTTCTAGTTGCACATGATTCTTCCTAATTTCAGCTGTCCGGATAGGCTGCATCCAAAAATCGCAGATGACAGCTGCTGACAAGGCACTGCATGGCATTGTTGTGTCAGGCACGCAAAACAATGACCAAATCCAGAAGGTCTCCTACAACTGGAGTGATAACCAGCACTCACCAAATGAAATGTGTGAGTTTCAGGAAATCTGAGCTCTGCTTTTGGTTCCTCCTTTGCATTACTGCACCAATCGCTGCTTGTGTTCTGCATTCCTCAGCTGTGGGAGAGATGGAAGGAGTTTTGCCATTATTATTTCTAACTTTGCAGCTGAAAACAAAACCCTGTCCCAATCAAGTCAGTAAAAGTTGCATCTTTAGTCCCAATGGAGACAAAAGCAGTATATATGTAAGCAAGATTTGGCCACCACACAACAGTCTACAGTCTGAGATGAGAAGATGAGAAAAATCTTCCCTTGGAAGTCAAATAAATCAGGATGAAAAAAACTGACAAGAAAAGAGGGTTTGCTATTCAGTGAAATGATCAGGATGTCAAGCCTGGTGTCCTGAACCGAAAAGTGATGACGCTCAGTATACCAGACAAAAAAAATAATCTATTTTCATTACTGTCTGAGTAAACTGCACAATGTCTGTGCTGCAGCAGTAAGGACATTCCCAATATCAGTTATAATCAGATTTGTGTGGTTAGTAGGGAAAAAGCCATTTTTGATCCGAGTCCCAAAGAGCCCAGCCTAAATTCCCATGTTGGAATATGCAGATCAGTTGTAATACTGGTACAAATTCATTTCCTAATTTTCTTCACTTGGCACTCAATTTATTTCTTAGTCTCTAGAGACTAGTTTAATCATAAGCATATAATGATAATTCAAGTAGTTCTGTTTCTGGATTAAAATGCATTAAGCCTCCTTCATATGGAGCATTCAGATTAGAAAACTTAGATTAATTAAATACAACACACATACAAAAGAAATAAAATTGTCATTCAGTATTTTTGTTTTGCAAGGGAGTTATTTCTCACAAACAATCTCATCTAAACCCCATAAATCTTTGGAAATCTGTTAACATGTCTTGGGGAAAATATAAAAATCTCTGGTTTCCTAATTGTGCTGAGAGGAGTTTCTTGTTTATCTGGCTGAAGATGAGTAGCTAGGTATAACCTATGCTAAGACTGGTAAATAACAATGTGAAGTTGCATTCTTCACATCATCAGTTTTCCATCTGTGCTACGTTAGAACAATATTTTCATCCATAGGGAGAAAAAGAGAAAGAATAAGGCAGTGAGGTGCTCCTAGGCATGAACTACAGCTGCAACATGTGGTTGTCTATAGGTTTGGACCCCACACTACCAGCAAGACACTGAGATGCTGGAATTGTCCAGAGAAGGGCAACAGAGCTGGTGAAGAGTCTGGAGCACAAGGCTGAGGGAGATGGGGGTGTTTAGCCTGGAAAAAAGGAGGCTCGGGGGGGCCTTATTGCTCTGTGTGAAAGGAGGCTGTAGCCAGATTGGTGTTGGTCTCTTTTACCAGTGATGGATGAGAGGAAATGGCCTCAAGTTGTGCCAGGGCAGGTTTAGACTGGATATCAGGAAAAATTTCTTCACTGGAGGGTTGTCAAGCCTAGGAATAGGCTGCCCAGGGAAGTGGTGGAGTCACCATTCCTGGAGGTATTTAAAAGACACGTGGAAGTGGCACTTAGGGACATGGTTTGGTTTGGTTTGGTTTGGTTATAGACGTGACAGTGTGGAAATAATGGTTGAATGGTTGAACTCAATGATCTAAAAGGTCTTTTGCCACTTAAACACTTCTGTAATTGATAACAAAGGCAAAACCTAGGGATACACAATTTGCTGCATGACAGATCACAAAATTAATTAACTAGATTAATTACCTCATCTTGAACACTGCCCCAGGCAATGGGCAGTACTTGCTGTTTCGCAGGAATTAGCTCTGTTCTGAGCCAGCAGTTCATTGTAAGAGCAGGAGGAAGATTCCCTTCTTGACCCCTGATGTGCTCTCTTCAAGAAGATTGAGGCTTGATTTGTCCGAATGATCATCTCAGCATGCCTAAAAAGAGTTATCAGCACTCTTAAAATTAATTCAGCCCATCAGAAACATCCAGTCAGTCACTGAACATTGATGGCTGAGACAATGAAGTCAACAGTTTTCCTATACTCTCATAAATCACAATAGTTGTTGGAAATTTTTAATCTAACACTTTTTTCCTTAGAAGTTTTGTTTACCAGTTCCTCACTGCTTTTCACAGGTATTTGTACTTTTGAACACTAAAGGCAGGTCCCACTAATTTTCACTCCCCTCCTAAGCCAAGTCCTGGGTTTTTTTCGTTACTGTATTTTGTAATTCCACACCATCTGAATATTCCATCACACTTCAAAACATCTTTGTTGCCTTTCTCTGTCTTACACTTTAAACATCTCAAAGCAAGCCTAGATCAAGGCAGATAACTCAAGCCTGAGTTGTTTGCAGAAATCATTTATATGTAATCTCAGAATGAAAGAGAAAAAGGTAACTTTTCTGAGCTTTTCACAAAATGCATTAGTAAAACATGCAAATAAAGCAAATGTCTCCAGCACTCCTGTCTTTTTCCTGATTGTATCAAAATACTGTTTCACTACACAGGCAGCTACTGCCTGGCACAATCAATGATAAGAAGGATTGTTTAAAAATCTGGTTTTTGGTTAGAGAAAAATTACCCTGCAGAAAATATTAGACAAAGCATTAATTTGTATATTTTCTATAGGTCAAGTCTCACTCCAGAGGTGTTTACACAGGATTTACTTATATCCAACTCTTCTCCTAGTAGAGGGAGCATAAAATGTAGCAGTTGTTGTTGTTGTTGTGAACTTACAGAGTTTAGAAACGCATCTTAAGTTCTAATTTAAACTTGGACCACTAAGTAGCTAGTGAGCACTGAATTTGGTGGGTTCTGCACATACAGTTTTCTGAATGCTACCAAGCAGGACAGCAGGCAGTTTAGGGCAAAGGAAGACAAATGGGAGACAAATATGAACATCATCCCTTGCCAGCATGCATCTCTGCAGCTTCCTCCATTAAGGTCTCAAAAAGGCAATTTATTTCTAAGTGACCCATCCTGTTACTGGTTACTCAGGACAGCTGTGGTCAGAAAAGCCATGCATCCATCCTCCTCATGAACCCAGTTTTTCCTTTTCCACAAAGGACTTGCTGGGTAGTCCTGGCTCTCAGAAGAACAACACAACACATCATCATCTGGATTTGCTGCCAAATAAAAACCAAACAATGCATTCAGCTGTGAATTCTGCATTTAGCCGTAATTATCAGGACTATGTATGGATAAAGGATTCCCTTTTTAATCTGCTTTCCATCCTACCACACCCACATCCCCCTCCCTGGAAACAGAGTTCAATAATTAATTCCAAAAATCACATCATATACCTACAATACTTGTTTCTGCAGATGTTTTTCTAGCATGTCAGGAAGATTCCCTGGCCAGTGCTGATATAATAATGATTCATGTTTAGTTTCTGAAAAATACTTCTAGTCTGGCTAATGAATTCTACTCCAAAACTTCCATTTTCTTAGTCTTATCCCAATTTTCTGTAGTAAAACACATTTCCAGCTATCATATCCTGAAGAGCTTCTTGGTATTTTAGTGAAGAATTAAATTATTTTTAAGGTATTATTTTCTTAATCTTGCTATTCACAGGACTGCACTCTGTTATTAATCTGTGATGAAACTTTGTATATATGTGGAGAAATGTTAGTGATAGGTATAAATTCCCACACTCCATTTCTGATTTTTATGCTGTATCTCTCTAATTCGTTTTCTATTCCAGTTACATTCTCTGTGTGAAGCTGCATTTCCTTGTGCCAGGTTTAATTGCTTTTGTTTTAATACCTTAATTAACGGTATTGTGTATTTCTACATCCTGGAGAGAGTAAGCAAATCAGACCATTCAATCTAGAGTAAACAAAACAGAAAATGATTGCACAGACCACTAGTTACTAAAACCTGGTCTGGACACACAGATGAGGCTGCATCATTCGATTTGTCACAGCTGCACTACTAAAAATTTGTTGCAACATTATGAAAATGTAGCATTTATGATCATGTAAAACCTGAGCACTCACTCAGATGTCTTGGGAGAGGAATGAGGCAAAATCATGATGTAGACATTAAAGTGGTGCAACTGTTGAATGATGTGTCTAATCCCACTGCCAGAGGATGCCTCACAGTATTTACACACTGAGTACCAGCAAGTGGATCTAAGTGCTTGGGTGGCTACCTGACAACAGAACCTGAGTGCAGGAGGAGGAAAAATAATTGCGTTTTCCTTAAGAAATGGTTTGGCTGATCCCTATTATAACACCATTTAAGTTTACGTTGTATGTAGTAATTAGTTTTGTTTAGTATTGGAAACAAATTCACATTTTAAGTGTATCTTGTAAAAATTCTCATTTGCTTATCTACCCTGTAAATAAATATCTAAATAGCTGAACAGACAACAATACACTATTTTAATATATAACCCTGCTGTATGTGATACTTCATATACACAAAAGCAGTTAAATGCACCTCATTTTCACAGTAGTCATATAAAATATATTAGGAAGCACATCTTTGAGTAAGAGCAGCTAACAATATACTTCAATGAGAAATACTTCAATTGAAATAGTTCAAATTAATTGATGAAATATTTGAACAACAAAAGATATGTTATGGAGCCTGCTTTATTTACAGCATACCTGTTAGACAAAGAGTTGGAAAATTTGTCACACTGGTTTGGATTCAAGGAGTTAATCAGTTACCTCTGTATTATCTATATCTATACCCTTTATGCAGCTAAAAAGCAGAAAATCTAAACTGAATAACATCATCCAATATTTCCAAGCAATGGGCAATACTGAAAATACATTAATTACTGGATGGGAAAAATTATTCCCTTCTTCCTGTGAACACTTTCTTACTGCTTCAACATCCATACAGAAGTGAATCACACAGAGGAAAAAAGACCCTGTAAAAATGGAGTAATTTTCTTTAGGATTAAATTTGGTGTACTAACAGTCACTGAAAATTTACCCCAGTATTCTGGGGAAATGCAGGAGGATATCAAGTGTTCTGTTTGGAGTGGAGATTATCTCTGTCTCATACATCTCACCATAATTCTTTGATTCAAATGTGTCAAAGCAACAGTGAAGATGAGAGTTTCTGCCTCAAAGGCAGAGTGAACATGTAAATATTTGAGGTCACTGATTGAGGTCCAAATAGAAAATTAATAGACTAGAGAATGCAACGATCTATAAAGTATATGTGATATGAGGCTGGATATACTTATTAACCTTTTAAGACCTTTCTCTGAAATATCCATGTTTAGGCAAGCAGGTAAGAGCATGGTTTTCTCTTTTAGGTAGAATAATATGAGTTTTAATGTGATGAGCAAAAAGCAGGTTTAAACCTGTAAGGAAAAGTGTTCACTTTAGAGTAACTCCTTAAAAATAGCTGCCAGACTGATTTTCAGTAATGCTGCCAACCTCCAGTGCTCATTTTACATCCCTCATTTCTACAAGTGATCAGGTCTTTTAAAGTGATCGGGTTTGGTAACTGTGCATCCAGCACCCCTAATAAACCAAAAGAAAACCCATAGAACAGTTCAGCAAAAACAGTCTAATTACTTTGCACAACTTGGTACTGCAAGGGTTTGCAGGCACATCAAACAGTGTTCTTAAGTGCCATATTATTGGATAAATTCTGCTTTAGGGGAAGACTGGGAAGGAAACCCCTTACACACAGTAGAAATGCAGCAAGTACAGTAACTCTAAAGGAAGCCAAAAGCACTGCTTTCCACTCTGTGTAGCAGGATGTTGACTTGAGATAGTGTTAACATTAAAAGTACACTTATGAAGCACTCCATCAGTTTTCTGTGTGTCTGAGTACCAGCAGGAGCTGAGAACACTTGTGCTTCTCACAGGAATTCCTTCCATTTGCTTTGCAAAAACCATGCAGTTTTCAGTCAAACTTGTTAGTGCTGATATGTTCTGTCTATTTTTCGCAGAATAGTTCACCTGGATGCTTATTTATCCTCTTGAGACTCCTACTGCCATTGAGCTGCCTCTCACCACCAGTGATCTTATTCCTAATTCTGTTCAATTGCACAGAATTCCTCTTGAAACTTGTTTCAGCCTACAGAATTATGTTTAATGTCTCATGATTAAAGACATTATCCTAGGCTAGCAATTTTTTGCCTTTAAATTGGAAAATAGAGGTCTTGCCTAGAATGGGGAAAGGAACCCAGATGGGCAACTCGCCTTTCACTGAGCCTGAAGTGTAGGAACACAATAAACCATTTTGCCAAGCACACAGTAAAACCCAGTTATGACAGCTTTATACAAGTTTGGCTGAATTCTTACCAAAAAAAAAAAAGGCAAAAAATAATTAACTTAAAGGACACCTTTGCCTGCATTTGTCTTTAGGGTTCCAAATTCTAATGATGAAAACAGACTGAAGAAACCATTCAGGAATGCTGTAATTTGGAGGCCAAGCCAGCTAGAAGAGCAAAATACAGTGTTAGCTTTTGCTGCCTCAGTCCTGCCTGCTCACTTCACTGGAGTTTCTCAGTTCACATGCTTTAATCCTTACACAGCTCACTAGTTCAGGCCTTGCAACCTGTATTAGGGGCACTGTCAGCAGCCCAGGGCTGACAGGACAATACCACTGTCCCAGGCTTGTATTGGGCATATGAAGGGATGAAAAAAAATGCAGTTAAATAGAAAAATAACAGGAAATTTTAAGTAAGTAGCATACAAACTTTCCTCCCTGTACTTCAGAGCAATTTTTTCACTTATATGCTTGCTGAAAGGAACTAAAGCTGTGTACACTGCATCCTCTGTGAGGGCTGAGGCAGTGGCTCTGCACAGGCTTCACATCTCTTAGAAACAGAACAACTTAGCTCCTAACAGGGCTTGAGCCTTCATGTTTCTCTTTCGTGGTTAAAAAAAGCACATTTTGCCAAAAGCATCTGGGCTCCCTACAACACTCAGTTCACACATATTAGCCACTACTTAACTTGGGTGTCTCTTTTATATTCCATGCAGCAGCTCCAATGTACTCAAGCAGGGTGGTTTTCAGTAGCCAATGCAGAGCACTTTCCACACATCAAAAAGAGCTTCCTTGGCTTTTTATCTCCCAATTCACTTGTTTCTGTTAAACAGAAGCCAGATTTCACACCAGGGCACATCAGAAAGAGTGAAGGAGTGTAAGGGGGCTTTTTTATATGCTTTTCTTGTTTCTTCCTTGTTTTGTTTCTCCTTAGGAGTGGCTTACACTTTATTTGTGTAGCTGCCTGTATTAAAGTGTTTCTCATGAATACATTTACTGTAACACCTGGGTCTGCTCTACAAGATTTAGAATAAAGGAAAAAACATCATCTCCACTGTGAAAATTCTCCTTCCTCTACCCCCAAATCCACATGGCATTTGGGCCCATTCAAATGAAGGAAACCCTTGACCACTGAAACAAATGGGAATTAGGCAGAAAAATTCCAATTCTGCATGGTAGTCTTTAAATCTTAGTGCTGTGCCTCCCTCTGCCTCACAGAGCTCCAAGTGCCATGCTTCACAAAAAATGGAGAGAAGGAATTCTGTGCCTCCCCTTATGCCAGTAAGTTAGAAATGACAGGAGAAGCCTAAAGGTGCCATGCAGAGAGTCATTCCCCTGATTCCCAGAAATCAGGGAAGCAATGGACCCGAACAAGTTAGTTTTCTAACAAGACAAGGTGGGACAGCCTTCCTCAGCTTCCAGTGCAGGATCTGAGCTGAGGATGTCTCAGACACTGAAACTGGGATGAGGGGCAACCAATAAATGAAAGATACAGAGCTAATTTACATAGCTAACAGCAACACAAGCTCCTCCAGCATCAGTTGGAAACACAAGGAAGTTAATCTCGATTTTGGGTTTAGGCAGAAACACCTGTAAACTGTAATTCCCAATTCCCAGGGAGCTGACTGGGTGCCATGGAACACTGAGTCCATGCAGTGGAAAAACCACACTCCACAGCTTTCATCAAGAATAGAAAGGGCTATGTTATTCTAGAAGAAAACAAGATAACTGTTCCTTTCACAATGAGAAAATATCCATTTCCTCTGACTCTTACATGTGAATAACCTAGTTCAGAGCTCATTAAATTAACTTGGAGAAGAAAAAAAAAATCAACCTCACTACAATGATCTCTAGAAGGCCAAAGTAACCAGGGGAGTGAGGGGATGAGAATGGAGGGAGTGGATGTAGGGTGAGTATCTGGGATAAGAGAACAAATAGCATATAATAAAGCTTTGATAAATTTTTCAACCTAGTTTCTTCAAGTTTCTTGTATGTCATGCAGTTTTATTGCTTTTGGGTAGTTTGGAGTTTAGGCTCCCACCAGACACCCAAATTTAACTGCTGTTATTAATACAAATGCCAATAACCATTATACAGCTGGGGGGAAATACAGTTCAGTCAGCATTTCATCATGGAGGTGTATTAAAATGCCTCTGCAAGCCTGTCTGTCTACTGAAGTAATCAGTGGAAATTCTATCAAGGCTGCACATAGACCTACCAGGAGGCTTTAAGGGAGCCTCATGTTTTGAATTTTTGTGGATTATTCTAGAAATGGTCCCTCTTACCCAAAGCTATTTAAAATGTGGAACTTTCAAACCTTATTCTTTATTTCATTAGCCAGGCCCAAAAAATTCTTTTAGAAGTCACTTCTTAGAGAAAGTACTTGCTAAGCATTACTGGTGGGATGGGAGGAGACCCCCAGCCACCTGTCTGAATGAAGCAGAACCTGTACTGAATGGCACAAGCTGCCCTTGTCTGGGGAACAGCCTGCTCTGAGACAGCACACAGCCCTTCTAGGAGGTTTATACCAGCATCCTTGTGAATAGAACAGAAGTCTTTCCCACTTATGACTTTATAATGCAAGGTATAACACAGACTTCAAAAAAAACTATGAGGTGGTGGGTTTTTGGATGGGGTTGGGTGTTTGGTTTGGGTTTTTTACAGCAACTATTTTTTTTCCTATGGTACAAATAAGCAATTTAAATGCTTCTGCTCTTTCCATACTTCAGGTGTACTAATCTCTACTGACTACATTCTTTGATTTGCAGATTTAGCCAGTAATTCTCTACACAAGTCCAAGATACTTTAGAGAAAGCCACTTTCAGACTTCTGTGCAATTCCTCTACTCTATGTATCTTCGAAGAAACCTCCCAGACACTAATGTGTACAAGTTATTTATTGCCTTCTTTAGACAGGCGAGAGGAGGAAAGAACCAACTGAAAACAGATTTAAAGGGGGAAAAAATGTGATTTATGCATGACAATTTAATTGTAATTGAGGGCTGTAGTTAACTGTGTGGTAGCAGTGATTTAAAGCTTGATGCAACTCAAAAGTGAAGGCAGGGCTTTAATAAGGCAGCATTAAGCTAGGAATTGAACAGAATCAATACTGAGGATTAGCAACAACAATTATAAAAGACATTTAAGTATTCAAGGAATAAACAATTTTTTTCATTTTTTCCTTTATACAGCACACCCCTGGCCAAAATCCTAGTTCTCTTTTGACTTTAGTGTTCAGAAGGGCAACAAAGCCACAAAATTAGGGAACTGAAGCAACCAGGAAAGCTTTGGCTCATGGTTAAGATGCATGGCTTGAAACACAGCTCAATTCCAGGAATCCCATTTGCTGAAATGGAAACCAGGCAATTGAGACTATTGCAAACTGCTTTAGAGATTAAACCAGCCTGTGACAAAGGAACCTTCATTCCAAATCCAGCGCTTATCTTGTCTCTAACTGGAACGTTTTTCACAGTAGACAGACACTGGAATGTTCTATCATTTATATTACCCCACAGTAGCAATGTAACAAGTTCACAATGTTTAACCCTAACACTTCCTTTTCTTTTTTTCCCCCCATCTTTAAAGGGAGGTCCTATCCAGAACCGAAAATCCAAGCGCTGCCTGGAATTGCAGGAAAACAATGAAAATGAGTTTGGATTTCAACTGGTCCTTCAGAAGTGCACTGGACAGCGCTGGTCCATCACAAATGTCCTGAGAAGCTTGTCATCATAGCAGACTAAATTTTGTACCCATTTCTTTTGCTACTGTGTAGCAAGTACTGCATTGTCGACTGCTGTACTGTATTCCTCTCTCTCCCCATCCCCCCAGTTCCTTCTCGCCTCTTTTTTGTCTCTGATTTTATTTTGTGAGTGCGTGGAAATAGGGTTTGTGGGCTGGAAATAAGATGTTTTTATTTCACAATGTTTTCATGACATTTATAGAGACGCTGAATGACAGGTGACGGGTAGGCTATCCTAAAATATTTTACAACTGTAAATAGGAAGCAAATGGAGAATATTTATAACTCAAACTTTTATTGAATAAAAAAAGTCCAAACACTATTACTGTCTAGCTGTCTCCATGGAAATCCATTTGGAGGTTAAGTGCTGGTTTCATTGCTTTCATTAACCCAAGCCTGACCTCGGCATGTTTTTGCAGAGCATCAGAATTCTCTAGACCTGTGATAGAAAGTTCTACCTGCACACCAGTAGTTACAGTGAGGCAGGATTTTCTCCATTCTCCCTCTCCAGCGATCTGTCTAGGCCACTGTAGCTACTGGTGTGCAAATATGGGGGGAAGGGGTGGTGTGTGGAGGTATATAATATGCCCCCAGGTATTTTTCCTCTCCAGTACCACTAAGTAAAACCCCAGAGAGAACCCCAGGGCTCAAGTGAGATGGGGAAGGGAATTTGTTAAAAAGAAGAGGAAAAAAGCTACAAGAGAAAAGCAGCAGCTACTGGAAGAAAAATAAAATATAAACCCTGACATTACTCAGTGGGTTGGCCTCCATTTCATTTCCTTCCAATTCTTCATTGTTCTTACAACTCCTTTTTTTAAATGCACTTGTTCCCTGGCTACCACAGACTTGGCTCCATCGAAGAGAAAAAGGTATGAATTCACTTTGCCTTTCTCCCTGCCTTGAAAGAAGTGTGAATGCAATTCCATATCACTTCATCTCAGCTAAGACTGGTGAGGAGAGAAAATTTGATGAGGTAAACCAGAACACTGGGATTACTGGAGTCTGTTTCCAGCTGCTTTTATTTGTATGTAAATTCCTTCTCTTTTATTACTCTCTTTGTTCTTTTGACTCTGTTTGCTACCTTAAGCAACAGTCCTAACCTGTTTTGGAGCTGGTTATGTGCCACACTGTCTTTTACAGGCTGGCTTCACATACAGGATCAGCTCACAGCATTGTCTCCTGGGGCTCTTCAATAAGTCTTGTGGTACATTAATTTTAGGTATTCTGCTATATATATTTACCATATAGACAGATGCATAATTACCATACATCTGCTTCTCAAAGAGAAAAACCCTGAGCCAACAATAGGAGAAAAGTCACAAAGATGGAGATGGGCTGAACACCTGTCCTTTGACCGACCTTGGAGGCCCCTCAGCCCTGTTTGAGTAATAACAAATCACATTAAAATTGGAATAAGAATGCAGAGCCATTTTGAGCAGAACTGAATTCAGCCATTCCAGATAAATGAGGAAGAAACTGCATGTTCAGACAGAGGAAAAGCACAGAACACATGCAGAGTGGCAGGAGACAAACTGAGCTTCCTTCCAGCAGAGATAACCAAGACTTCAGTGCATGGAGATGCAGCCATAAGGAAAAACCAAATGATATGGATCAAACCAGTCTCCTCTTGATTTCCCCAGGCTTGCTGCTGTGGGCCTTCAACTTTTTGGTCTGGGCATGTTTTTATTTATGAGCACTAGAGGGAGATACCTGCCAAAGGCTTGACAAAAGTGAAAGGAAGGTGCTGAGCTCTGAAGAGTTTTATTTCATGCCCAAATGAGTATCCTGTGTCTAGAATCTGCCCAGAGAAGATAGAAATTACTCCCTATCACATTGCAGCAGTGTGCTGATGGTCACTGCCAAGTGAAAAAAAAAAACAAACCAAGACACACCACACTTAAGTGAACCTCATCACGGTGCCAGACCATAGAATGGGTTGGGTTGGAAGGGATCTTAAAGATCTCTAGATCCATCCCCCCTGCCATGGGCAGGGACACCTTCCACTATCCCAGGTTGCTCCAAGCCCATCCAGCCTGGCCTTGAACACTGCCAGGGATGGAGCATCCACAGCATCTCTGGATGAGAGCCTGTGTCTCACCACCCCCACAGTGAGAAAATTCTTCCATATCTCTAACCTAAATTCCCCCTCTTTCAGTCTGAACCCATTGCTCCTTGTCCTAGCACCCGTGCCCTGTGCTGTCCAGCTGCACCTCCCTGCTACACAGCAGCTCCAAGGCTGCTGCTTCCCTTGATTCCCATGGGGCCTGCACTCAGGAACACTTTGCTTGAACAACCTTACAGAGAATCCCACAGTGGTGGCTGTGGGTTTAAATTCGATCACCTAACAATCCTAGTAACTACAGCAGAATTACCAAAATAAACATTTGGAGTGGGAAATCCCATAAATCTGGACTTGAAACATTACTTTATACTGCAGCAATTTGGCTATAGGTAAAATGCATGTTTTATAATATATTTTTCCCTTTGTTTTGTATCATGGAGCAAACATTTTTATGTGATAACTTATAGTAAAAGGGAAAGGGGTTTAAATCTGTGGGTAAGCTTACTAAAGGGGTACAGTAAAAATTATGAGTGTACATAAGCATCACCATTATTGTGCACCTTCTGAGATCTCAGTTCTCTGAACAGACTTTCCTTGACAAACCTCTCAGAAAAACAGAACAGCACAAGCAGAACTGAAGGATGTGGCCACATTTCACTGGACACTCTTAGTCATGAACTGCTTCCTCACCACTTTCTTTTTCAGCTGCACAGCAATTACATAGATACAGGAGTACTGCCTCACACTGTAAAAGACAAATAATCAAAAGTACCAAGTGGAAAATGAAACTCATCTTCACTTTCTGGAAAACTATAGAACCTTATTCAAGCATCAGGTGCCTCAAAAGGTAAAAAAAAAAATTCCCTAACAATAATTGTTTGCTTTTGGGGGGGCGAGGAAGAGGTGTGTTAATTGTTTTTTAAAGAGGAAATGTTAGCACTTAAGGGGAAAAAGGAATACCATTCCAGAAGTCATCAACTGAGTATGGTCAGAGATGAAGATGACCAGAAATATCCAGTCAGCTCCCTCTTCCTCCTGCTGCTTGACAGCTATTCCCATATATTTTGATCAGTGTTTCTTGACAAATTACAGCAGTACATCTACCACATCTACCAGCTGATAAGGACACACTGACAATTAAAGGAAACATAACATTTCAAGAAACCCTAGGCCTTCTTCCTACAGTACTTGCTTAAATACTTACGGACAACATATATCTTCTCAGGTATGATCACTCATACCAGGATATCACATACAGTGGCTTCCCAAGGCTGTAAGGTTTCCCATTGTGTGTTCTTTCATCACATCAGCACGTGGGGCAAGGCACCAGCACCAAAGAGAAAAGAAGCTGTGCTGGTGACGCGAGGACAACGTGCAGAAAAGATTAATTCCACATGCTTAGGGAGAAGGTGTTAGGGTTTGGCTTGTATCAGAGATCCCTAGGTAATACTTCTGGAGATGGGCTCTACAGTCTTCAGAAGAGATCCAGGTTCTAGGAATTTATTCTTTCATTTGTTTATATGTTTATTTTTACAAAGCTACAGGTATTCAGGAGCATGGATTACCAACACCATGCTTGCTCATTCCCAACTGGAACTCTGACAGGAGAATTCAAGATTATCCTTGCCTGCCTGATCTTTCCAGGCTTGCCAACACCTGTTGAAAGTCACTGTGCAGAGCAGGGTTTAGGATTGTCCTCTTCTGCTATGGAAAAGGCAGGTTTTATTGGTTTCATCTTTCTGAAAGACCAAAATTTAACCCTCCAACATCATGCCTCTTGTGTCTTTTCCAAAAAGAAGTTAATCAGTCAAAACCCATCACTGAGCCTTTTTATGTATGTTAATCAAGAGGTAGTTGCAAAATGATAATTAAGCAAGTAGCTGTCATGTGTTATTTTATACTGGGTAGCTCTGAATACTTACTTAGCTGGAGATATAAAGGGAAACACATTTTAAGGTCATACTTAGATAGATGGTACCACAATTTTGCTTCCAGACCTAAATTATGTATATTTGTGTGTGTATCTCCACACCACCAAACATACATCAATTTATATATAAAATATAAGCATGCATGTACACACTCAAACTGCTTTTGAGCCAGTAATAACAACAACAAAAGCAAAATCACATTAAAGTGCACTTTATCCAACTACAGTCTTAAAGACATGAAGATAAGACACCAAAATGTCAGGTCTGGTTCACAATTATATCCCTCTGCTACCCAGAACACCTTCAGCACTACATCTGTTTTTAACACTGACAAAAAGAGCAGAACACAACGTCATCCTATTTCAACATTTGTTCAAGTAAATGTTAGAATTTTTCCACAATAACTTCTCAAAACCAGAATACAAAAGAGCTGTGCTAACACAGAGGCTCAGGGGGCAATTAGCAAGGCTTTCATGGAACAGTGTGTTCTCTACTGATTTCTTAAATTTCCCCCCTGCTACACACCTTGCTTTAAAAATACTTAAACGTGCAGAACTTGAGTCTCAGGTCTGTCATTCATAGCTACATTCTAAAACAGCAAAGCCATGTATTTTTGTTTACTGACTAACATTAGCTTTGCACTGTCAGGTGAAAGTAACTATTTTACCAGAAACTGACTATTTTATTTTTATTCAGTCTTGTTCTGAAGAGTCTGAGGGGATTTTTGTGATAAACAATCTGAAAAAAAATTTTAGCACCACAAAAATATACTTTTCATGATAATATATTCTTTTCAGTGAAGTAGCCTCATTTGAGCTGCATATATGACAGGACAGCATTTTTCAATTACAAGAATATATTTTCATCTTATGATAGGAAAACAACAAATACATATTTGCTGCAAAAGGTGCATGAAATTTTCATTCAGCTTTTAAAAGGAAGGAAAGTGAGTATTCTAACTAAACTGGACCACAGTTTAGAAGGTGGTGACTGCTCAGACCTAAAAGTATACGAGTTAAATTCAGCTTTTAAACTCTGCTGACATTCTTGGTCAGAAGTCTGTGTGGGTGGTACTCTTTTTTTAATAAACAGTAACAGGCAAAAATTTTAAAACGCCGACTCTTTCTTACTCCTAGAGAACCAAAGCTCCTGTGAGCACACACAAAGAGTGTTGTGAGCCTCAGCTTGCCTTTTGGACTGATAGAGTTCCCTTGCCTTCTCTCATTGCCCTTCTCTCATGGTCTCTTCAACAGTTGCTCTAGAACTGGCATACCAACAGCTAACGTCAGGATGATCTGCCCATTTTCTGCAAACACAGGTAGGAAATACCCATATCTAAGCACCCATAAGCACTAGTTATTCTCATACCTGTTTTAAGTATTTTGCTGCAGATAACGAGTGCACTCATTCCAATTCAAAACAAAACACCAAATGCTACATTCTTATTTTCAGCCTCTGTTAATAAGGGTTTTCTGTGCATAGTATTTTCGTTATTTACCATTATTTTATAATTTTCTATATTCTCCTAGACATTGATTGGCTATATAACAAGTATCTCTTGAGTTAAATGGAATGGAAATGCTCACAATTAAAGAGGAGATACTGAAAATACATCCCAAACATGTCTACTGATCACCTTGAATAAGCAGTGACAATCACAAAAAGGATCCTGTGCACAAAAAGGATCTTGCCAGCCCAAGTGGTTGCTGAGAACACCTTTCTAAACAGTAGAAAAAGTACAAGCACTGCAAAGACATGAATTAAAAGTTATCATACAGACAGCACTTTTCAAAACAGGTCTCGTGCTTTAAGCATTTTTGCTGAACATATCCACTCAAATCTGGCAGCCATTTAGGGAGAGCTTCTTTTATTAAGAGATGAAGAAAGATCATCACAGTAGAGAAGTGAATAACCTTGATTTTGAGTGTTCCTCACATGCTTTGCTATTGAGCACATTTTACCTGAGTACACATTACACAAGGGAAAGAAAAACCACTAAATCACAGAACCTGTATCAAAGGTAACTTTTAATTTCTGGCAGGTATCACTATTCTAATCTGTCTTACTTTCCTATTCTTAGAAAGCAGAGTCCAAGTTCCAGCTGAATTAGTTGGAAGCCACATTGGCTGATTCTGTGTTAGATACCTAATCCTTCTGCCTGCAGCTGAACGCAGTGTGCCACCTCCATCTTTCTAACCTGTGTGTATTATACCTAGGCACCTTAATGTTAGATTTCTGTGTGTTTAGCCATCAAAGTCAAAGAAAAAGCTGCTCTTATTCCCAAATTTGTTAGCAGAGATACAGAAATATTCAAAATGTCAGTTCACTTGAACCAGCTCATATTTAAACTACTTTATTGTTCCATAGCATGACTTCATCTACTTGGTCTCACAGTCAATAACTCCTGTCAAGGATGGCCAATTTAAATAATTTTTCTTCTTGAAAGTAAAGCTTTCAGTTATTAAATCCTTGACTGAAAGGTCCTGGGACCTTCCATTGAATCCCATGGACCTTTCATCATCTGAAGAGATCTGAAAAGAATGTTGTATATCATGTCTAAGCTCCCACAAGTCACGTTTTACCAGTGTAGTTTCAGAAGCCTGTCTGTTTCACTTAGACTTTAGACTGTCTGCAGAAGTGGTCATTTACTTTATAGAAAACATTTATGAAAGATGAATATTACCTGATAGTCAGGTTAGCTTGAGAGCCATCATCTTCTCTTGTGTATCAGTTTCTGTGGGACCACTTGCAGTGAGGCACTTTCCAGGAAGAATGTGGTAATAAAAACCTGACCCTTGATTATTAATTCCATTCTGGCCTGTTGATCCATACTGTTCTTTTACCTCAGTATAATGCCTTGCACTGTTAAGGGCATTGTAGAATCAACAGATGGTTGAAGATTACTACATGAGTCAGAGGTACAGGCAAATTGAGTTTTGCAGCAGATTTTGCTGTGCCCAGTGTTCTACCCAGAAATAGCTCCTGTATTACTCTTGCTTTTTAAAAACTAAGCAGAAATTCCTCTGGCACAAATGATATTGCCAACAGTTTGCTGTGAAACAACAATGGTTTATACAACACCTTTCTGACCCCTCCCAGTGCTCCACAGTTAGAGTAATGAGCACCACAAAAACAGTGTAAAACAAAGTTGAAAACTATAAAAGGAAGCAACAAACTGGTACAAACACACTGAGGAAAAAATGAGTTCAGGTCGAAGTTCGGCTTGAAGCCAAACAAGCACACACAAGTTTGCAGGCAAACTGCAGACAAGCATCCAAAAGCAACCCTAATTTCACTACTGGAAGATGGGAAGTTGTTGGACTGGAGGGACCACTCGAAGAGATAATGCAAACCTTGCTGCAGAATATTGCCCATTAAGCACACAGGGAAGAGCTTCTGTGTGCCTCCTGTCAGGTATTTGAGTAGGATCACCAGACATTCGACAAATGACAGCCATCCCCCTTCCCCGGGAGCAGCACACAGATTTGGCTACCAAGACTGACATGTAAAGCAGCTGGCTGTACTTGCAGCCAGGCCTTCAGGGTAGCCAGAGCTTTGGAAAAGTGTCCTGGTGCTTTGCCTCTGCATTTGTGGGCAGCCCTTGCTTCCCACTCCCCTAGGGAAGGGTGAGGTTAACTTGAAACACATTACCACAATCCTCATCCTACTACTCGGCATCTCAGCCTCCCATTCCTTCAGTCACATGCAGCTGAGCAAAACAGATTTATCCTCTCCCAAACAGTACAATAGAAATACCAATAAAGATATTGCAATAGTTGCCATAACAACTGCTTTTAACTGGAACAGGAGTAAGGAATACAATTTCTTTTTGTCCACAAACTAACAATGTGTTCATTATTGCTAAGCAGACCCTTGTAAAGAGCTGAATTCTTTTAAACCTGTTACCCTTGAGGATGTATTTTAGATCTGCCTTTGACTCTTCAGAATAATAACAATTCTAATTAATACCTTAGGTTCTGTTATGTGATTCTCCAACTTCCTGCCTACATATACACACAAAGCCCACAATTTTTCTCAACACAATTACTGAAATAGAGATAACATCAGCTTGTTCGTAGAAAACATCACTTGTACCTCACAGGTAGTTTGAGTCCATGTTTGTCTTACAGATAAGTTCCAGTGATCAGTAACAGCACAAGGCAACAGTGACCACAGAGATCAAAATATTTTTCTTTATCTCATTATTCACCAGTCTATAAAAAGGTGACAGGGGCTGAATTTTTTACATGTTGTCATCTTTAATGACTGCACTTTTCAGAGATTCAGGTGTTCCCAATCTACTCTACAGAAACAGGGAATGTACCACAGCAGCTGGTTTGGCCCAAAACACCTGCTAGAGACCAGGAAGGGAGAACCATGTACAGCTGTAGCTGCAGACACTTGGAAAGGGTGGGAGAGAGAACAGAGAAGATAAAAAGCATTGTTGGCCAAGGGTGCAAGACACACAGGGGTGACAAATCTGTGCTTCAAAGTGCAGCACCTTACATGAGCTCCGTGGAGTGAGAGACTCCTGGATCAGAGAACAATTCACAATTCTTAAAGGCAGGAGGGATTCTTCAGTTGTTCAGCCTTACCTCTTGCCTAGCAGAGCTTTGCCACACCTGAGGCAGGGTGCTGAGGGTACAGAGAGCATAAGACAGGAAGTCCACTTTAAGGTGACTGAAAAACTTCCAGTATATGCGAGCGTGTGGTGGAGAGAGGAACTGCATGCAGATTTTTGCAAAGTCTTGGAAGAACATAACACATTTAATAGCTGGTCACAGAGAAATCGAGCTAGCGCAGCATTCTGGTTATTTATTATGTTGTTTAAAGTCCCAAATGCAATTTTCTGTAATTATGTTGCAGATATTTTTAGTGCTGCACTCTGTCTATTCATAGCACCTTAGGAAACGAGTAATTCCATGTCCCCTAGAAACTGCACCATAGCCACTGGCTATGCACAGTGGGGATCCAGTTGGTTCTTCCAGCTGGTACTGGAAATAGCAAATGTCACAGTTCTGCAAATATCCATTCTGACAGCTTGGTAATTTGGGGCCAGTCCTGCTCCCTCACTCCCACAGATGCTCAGATAACTTTGCACCAGTGCTGCCATTCCTCACACAACAGAGGAGAACGCCATTTTCATTTTTTAATGTTTTCTGAAATCTGGTAATTTTACACAGCATATGCATTCATGTATAACTTCCTCTAGGAGAAATTCCCCAACAATTCACCCCAAGGAATTATTTTACAGGGTATACTATAACTTATCACTGTATATATTTACATAAAGCAACTGCTGCATCCAGGGAATCATTTGCAAAAGTGTTTGAAGAGACAGCACCACAGCCCATGTGAGCCATCATTTCCTACAGACCCCTGTTCCCAGCAGCCAATCTAATGGACACCAAGAGCTGATAAAAGGTTCCTCAGCTTGCCTGGATTTAGTCTGGCTGCTGTCCAAGGTACATTCACAGGCCAGATTGTTTGTGCTCCTGCCTTCTACACCAAGAGCACTGCATAAATGTACTTCTGTGAGCTCTATCTACTGAGCATCCAAAATTATCTGCTTCTAAATACTGCTCTGGAGTGATGCATTCAGAACAGGGAAGTCAACATAGCTATTTCCAGCTCTGTCTTCACATTTTTACAAATAAGCAATACACAAATTGTTGTTCTGAGTTTTCCTAAAGACAAACTGGGCAAGAACCCAGGTTGGACATGAGTATTCCATCTCTAATGATATTACATAATTATGTCTCTAATGATGTTATACAATTATAAGGTGAAGCATTATAGCTATTTGAACTTGACAATCATTTACCTTTTCAGAACTGATACCTTGTAATTGCTGATCATTTTGTCACAGCAGCAGTTTCACCAAAATACTAGACTTAATTTTATCCTATTATAATGAAGTACTTACATTTATCAAAAAAATAAAAATAAATTACCACTTACCAAACAAAAAAAAGGGCATATCAATGTTTTCAACCTTGGAATCAAGAGATTGGATATAATTAGGCAGGGGAATGGGGGAACAAAAGGAAAAAGAAACCTTTTTAACCTTTCCAAAATTCAGACTGTTTATAAAACAGCAATATTGTATCACATTATATGGTTTAAAGTGTTTCTGGAGAAGCACTAATTAGGCATCACAGTTTTAAAATAAATAAATAAATAAATAAATAAATGTACAATACAGTGTCAAACTCATTGTTTTGAATTCTTTCTCAGACCTTGACAGGTGCTCAAGCCTGAGTGAAATATTTTGAGTTTTTAGTCACTGTTTTCTACTGGCAAGCACTGCTTTGCAGGCTTTCAGTGAAACCACACTTCTGACACTTGCAGGTGTTGGTATGTGGAAACTGTTAGTCTACAAGGGCTTTCAGGGAAATTTGTAACGAAAAACTCTGTATGTTTTCTGATAATACATTAGGAAAAGAAAAATTTGGACTAGTTTGAAGGACATGAAGTGTTTAATTTCAGTGATTAGTTGATTAAACACTGAATCCTGCCATGACCCAGGTTTTGCTTAGCACATGTTCATCTTTGTAGGAAGAAAAACGTCTCTGTTGCACCTGGCTCCTTTTTAAAGTTCCAGCTTCATCAAAAAATTATTAGGTACAGAAGTATGGGATGTAATTCCTGAAGATGTGACTGGTTATGTTCTCTGAACCCTCATATAAGTACAGTCCCTACTCAAAAACAGTGGGAGGAGAAGGTGTGCCTGTTTTCCCTTTTGTCAGCAGTTAACACCACTCAGACTAAAGTGGCAGTCACATTAAATAACCTTCTTTCCCAGGAATAGAAGTCCATTTTTCCCAACTTTCAGGGGAGTGACTTTCCTAAACAACACCTTTTTGAAGTAGTCTGGCAAGGGTTTTCCTCTCGTCAGTGTACTTTATCACAGTGTTTCTGAGTGAATGCAGTGGAACCATACTTCATGAAGAAAAATTGGAGCTACTGCTGCCACCACCCCTGCTAACCCCCAGAAGCTTGGTGCAGCACTTTATCACAAGGCAAGGGTTTCAGGGGACCCACTTTAAACACACCAGCAGCATGTTCCTGTTGTTACCACGCCAAAACATCTCTTCATCAACATTACTGATATCCTGTGAATAACACAAGCTAGAAAACAGATACTGTGGAGCTGGCAGGTGGAGTGCTGTGCTAGAGATGTGGGAGCTTCTTCTGAGAAAAAAGCTTCTTCTGGTCTTTTTACAAGGGCTCATTTTGCCCAGAGAAACAAAAATCCATGCTGAGAGAAATTCTCCTTTTAGTTACACTGTGGCTGATTCGCCCCCTTTCTATTGACTCTGAGTGTTTTCAGTTCTGACCATCCAGACATCTTCTAAGGCCCTTTGAACAACTGAGCTCACAGTGTTTGTCAGTCACCACATTTAACCTCAGTCATGGTTGGTGGCCAGTCATTATTGGAGTGGCTTCTATGCTGTGCATACAATGCCTGTTAAATGAGCATCTAGTAAGTTCTTTTCCCCTCCCATTCCAGTGAGATGTTTGGCTTGGATTTCTATTTGAACATCTTGAAAAAGTAGTACCAAAATGGTTGACTTTGCAGTCTATTTACCATACAGAAGGTATGTGTCACATAAAAATACAACTGTGAAGGATTCCATAGAATAAATCAATATCACTTCTAAGGCAGGCATGGATCATATCCTCAGCACACATCTGGTTCCCTCTCATGTAACTTCAGAGTACAGCAAAGGATATACTAATTAAATTAATATTTGGAATAGAAAGCATCCTGCATCCTTACCATTCAGGAAGAAGCACAGGCAGAAACATCCTCAAAAAACCATCATATGACTTAAGACTCGAATAAGCTCACTGATAGGGCCCCTCTTGTCAGAGGATTTCAAAGCCCTTTGCAGATTAAATGCCTTTGAGGTACATGATTAGCCTTGCCATTTGGCAGAGAAGTTAAGCAGCTTCCCCCAGGTCACATGCAACAGCAAAGCACTACCAGCCAGTGAAACATTTTCAGACGCAGAAATGGCTGCTGTGTCCAAATGCCATTTGTACATCTGAGTATCTCCACCAGTAACACTTGTCACCTACTTATACCAGTGCTTTAAAATCCTGCCTAAATAATTTATTAGTCTTTATAACATTCCCATGAAATAGGTAACTAATTTATTTCTGTTGTACAATGAGTTAAAATGAGGCATAAAGAAGTACTTGTCCAGACAACTCAGCAATCTGTGAATTAATCCAGTATAGGAAATCACTAGACCATGATTTTTGAAGTGTATGTTCATTTTAAACCACCATGAAGACCCTACTCTACTATTTTTATATTCCCTCCAAACATATAGGTGCTGAGTTTCATCTACAAGCAGTGAAACAGAAATTTAAGAAAAAAAAAAAAATCATTGAGATAATCCATCTGACTACTGAAATGCATGCATACTGTATTATGCAGCTAGGAACATTAATAAAATTATACTTTGCTAGGATAAAGACAGAGAAAATCCATTGCATTGGGAAAAAGTGAAGCAGTACAAAGTGATTTTATACTTCACTATAAATGGGACCTAGAATCAGACAGTATAGCACTAAAATATGGCAAGTTCCTCAAGAACATAGAAACATGTAGCCTAAATAGATTTTACTTTTGGTTTTTGGGGGAGACGGGGGTGCAGCAGGCCTGCGAGTAAGGCAGCAGAAAGAATAAAGAAACCAAGTTGCATGGTAATATGGTGGGGGGGGGGGGGGGGGGGGTGGTTTGTTATAGTGCCTTTTCATTTTTTTCTCTCCTAGAGCTAACTCCACAGATAAAAGCTTTTAAAATTACATAAGAAGTGCACAAAAGCTGGATTTGCATTGCAGACAGCTCAAGTTCTGGGCAGCTCCCACTCATCCCGTGCCTTCCTGGCACTGAGAGCCAGCACTGCTGCGTAGAACTGATCGAGGAGCCCTGCTGGGAAAGTGGGATTTACATGAGAAACAGATCTGGAGAGTTCTGGTACTTTCCAGAAGGGACAACATGGTATTATTCCTTGAATTTTGTCCTCTCAGGGCATTCAGTCCAAGGAGAAACATTTCCAATAAATATTATTGCAATACCACTTACAGAACACCCACTGTTCTACAAATACATAAGGAGTCATCATCCTCGCTCTGAGGAATTCACAATTTGTAAGGCACATAAAAGCAGAGGGAGAGAATACCACATTCTGGTAGGGCACTGCCTGGTCTCAGGAGTTCTCTGCACGCAGGCAGGCAAACACATGCACAGGCACAAATCATCCCTGCACTTAGACTTCTAAATAACTTTTATCACCTGGGAAATGGAATAGAAACAGAAGAGTATATCCAGCCAAGATAGTAACAAAAAAATGAACCTTGGGGAGGACGTTTCAGGTTCAAAAAGAAAGCAAATTATGATTGTAGCAGCCTACCAAGGAAACAGTAGTTGTTGTACTGAATGCAAGGAGGACAAGCAGAGATAAAGCTGACAGCACCAGCCTCACAGAGTCTAGAGGCACTTGTGCATTAACAAGTGTTTTCCTGAGAAAGCCAGGCTGAAATACAAAGACACCACCAGCATTAAACCAGGCTGAGCAATTCAGGCACTGGCATGATGAAGAGGAAATTATTTTTCTTAGAGCAGGCCTTTAGAAGAAAAGGTTATTTGTACCTGCTGCAATAGCATGACAGGCCAGAGGATGAAGTGAAAGAGATCTTAAAGTTTCTAGGGGTACAGGAGAAAGACAGGAGAATAAAAAGCTGAAAAGCAGAGGCAGAAAATTCCTCAGTTCCAGGCTGCTTTTGTTGTTGCTTATTGGTTTTGTGGGGTTAGGTTTATTTAAAAGATGAAAAACTGAGGAGATGATGCTGGTTCTTAAAAGATTCTGAATTCCCTCTGGTTAAATCCTGCCTTCAAGTTCCTTTACGTTTAAAAATTCCAAACTTGCCCCAAGAGTACCCCAATTCTAGGCTTCTGGTCCCAATTCATGTACTTCTCTTTGTACCAGGCTCGTGAATCAGTTGGAAAATAGACCAGCTAATGTGAAGAATGCTGGCCAGGAATGCACAAGATGGATGGAAAAAATGTAAAGGAAATGGAAAGGAGCTGGAAGTGAGTGAAGGGAAAGTAAAGCGTGGAGCAGCTTGCTAAAGGAAGACATGAGCTGCTTGTTCCAAAGAACAAGTGAGCAAAAGGACAGGGTGAGGGATTGGACGCAGAAATCTCTGCAAGAGCTGAGGATGTTGATCTGTGAGAAAAGAACAAGGTTCTGAGGGAGAGAATGGCTATCCAGAATACAGGCAACATTATAAACAAGATTTTTAAATGTTGAAAAAAAAAAGAAGTAACAAATAAATATAGTTCAAAATCTACTTTATACCACTTTGTACAGTTCTAAGTGCTAAGAAAGAACTTTGTAAGAGATAACTGTGCTTCCCAAACAAAATGAAATATCTAACTAATTTTTTTTTTTTCTGTACACAATCACTAACATGCAAAGATATGATAGGACTGAAGGGGAAAAAAAAAAACCCAAACCACAACAAATAAATCAGAAGCATAACCAGAGTGCCATGGTCCACTCATCCCTCATTTTCCCATATGTACAGACCCCTAATAAGTCACTATGGAAAAAAGCAAGCATACAGAATTTGAAAACCTACTGATCTACAAGCTTAAATGTTGTACTTTACTGTGTCTTGAAAGCAAGTGCTTGTTATTGTCCTGAATAATAAAAAATGCAGGTATGACTAAGCAACAGTATGTTCTGACACATAAATGTAGCATGGCATAATACAATGTCGCAGGCACCATCAAATGTCTGCTGACAAAAATATACAACTGCAGATTCTTAAACCATACAATATCAGTAGGAGTCCAATGAGAATTAGTAATAACACACTGATATTTTTCTGATGGATTTTTTTTTTCCCCTGGGCTGTTACAATAAACAGTGATTGGGGTGCATAATCTGAACCCTGTTATAAAAACTGGTTTCATGCAGTTTAATTCCCATAAGGCAAATGTTGAATCCCAGCACTAACAATTAGAAAATACAAAGCTAAAATGGGTTTCAATATTCTTTTTCATGTTTTCTGTTGTTGCCTGCCCTGGGAAGCCAGAGAAGCAGAGTTTACAAGTGCTACACATTCTCATTTGTTATGCTGTTCTGCACAGCCACAAAACAGCTACAAGATAGGAATTCCACATTCAAATTGTACTGTCAGAAAATGGCCTTTTCCTTTCCTTTTGGAAAGGTTTGCCAAGCCCTCTGGGATCAAAAGTGGGTACCATTAGAAAATGGATGCGACAGTACGGAGAAATAAACAGAAAATTCAGTCATTTTCCAGCCTGGTCTAATATAGAGCAGAACATTAATAGACTTTTGCCAAAAGTATTGTGTTGCTTATACCCTACCATAACCCCTCCAAACCACAGTGGTGGTACAGGTACCATCTAATGTCAGGAGCAGGAGCAAATACATGGCCACAGTTTCTACCAAAGACTGTATGTGAACTCAAACATGGTTCAAGGCTTATCTTACCCCAGTTCCCACATCTTAAAAGAGAGATTTAAAAGATCTCTCTCATGCTTTTGAAAACTAATCCATTACAATTCCCATAGGGCTGGTTCATGACTGGTCACCACATTTTTGAAAACACCTTCAGGGATTAAACTGGCGACCTTCAGAGAAGGCTGCAAGTTTACACCACCTGAACTCAGGAATATTTTCTGTTACTAGAATCTTTAATAGATCTATAATCCATTACCAAACTCCATACAGCAGTACAAACTGCAGTTCTTATGTTCTGGCTAGTAACTGCAGATGAACATAAATAAGGCAAGGACAGGAAAACTGATAATGAATGTACACTGCCTGATTTTTTTTTATTCATCGTTATGGGACGATGACAATCTCCCTGTGGAATGAATTCTGTCTTCTGCTGTGTTTGCCATCTCCCAAGTCACACAATCTTCCAGTTACCACTGGTACTGGCTTCTTCAAAGTGTTCTTTTTGTGTGTAGAAATACCCATTCCTCTCTATCTGTAAAATCTACAGTCTTCAAAGAATCATCGTTATCAGCACTTGTCAGTCTGACTCAGTCTATTCAAACCTGACTTGGTCTGTCTGGATTTACAAGGAACTTCTTGCAAAGAAATTATTTACCCTTGCTCCCCTCCACTGCTAAGGGAAATGGGATTCTTGTCCATAATTAGAGCTATTGATCTTCAAACTGCAGCATTTCACAGCTCCCTGGACGCAGAAGATATGCCAAAATCTTTTTTCTGCCCTGGAAGAATTCAAGTTTTGTCACTCAGTGCAATCCTAACTAGGACAAGCATCAAGAACACAAACCTGTAAAGCATTACGAACCTCCAGGAAAACAGCATGTGTGACTTACAGGTGTGACATATGGGAATTGCCTTGTTTTCATCCAAGACTGTCCATAAACAACTCCCTGGAGCTCTCTAGCAGGGATCCAGGGGTGGTCCAGGGGTGGTGTCAGGACAGAAGCTCACTCAGCCAGCTCAGTCCTTTCGTGGCACAGTGCCCACCTTCCAGGATTGTCCCACTACCATGGCGTGCCCAACAGGAATTCCAGCTCCAGAAAACCAAGGTGGAAGAGCAAGATTCCCCTCCCAACTTTTGTATAGTGAATAATTTGGCATTAGACAGCTCTTGTTTTACTTAGGAAAGGTACTTGCAGGGATGAGGAGAGACAGAGCAGAACCAAAGATACATAATGAAACTATAACTCTGAAATTATTATTTAGGCAAACACACACTTGAAAATGGGATGCAAGTTTTACTTAAATATTGTCTCCTGTCTATCTGCTAGCTGGAGAGGCTACACTAGCCATCAAACTCGCTGACTGAAAGGGGTCAAAGACAAACCTCTCCAAACTACAGTGTATTATACAGGCAATGCATATGACTGGATACCACGAAGCTTGCCTGTATCTGCCAAACTGCAGATTTTTCCAAAATAAAACCCCAGATCACACATACAAACAAACATCTTAAAAGTAAAGTTTATCTCTTGTTGCATTAGAATAAGTTTTATATTTGTAGTCAGACCTTTACCAAGGTGCCTTGATTTAATGTTCCATGTGAGGAAAAATTAAAAAAAGGTAGAATGAAGGTTCAGAAATGGAGCACTTAAATCCCAGAAATTTACTAGTCTTAAACTAGTCTTAAAATGCCCACTGGATACATCAGCTACACTGCAGTACAGAGAGATTTATACATTTTGAGGAAATGGTTGAGTCAAGAAATTTTTGTCACAGATAGACTTTACCTACTTTACTTAATCCCAGGCAGAGAATATTCATGTAAATACAGATTTTACAGTTGCCTCCCTTAAAAACTTGACGTTCAAGTACGGATCAGGAACACAGAACACAAACTAAATGTTGAAAGCTCTTTAGCAAAATCTGGTGCTGTAGGTGCCAGCTGTCATATTTTGATGAGGCATGGATAAAGCATCCCAAAATTCATCCAAGTGTCCCAAGTTAGATTTCTCAGCGCACAGAAAGTCTTTTTTACTCGCACATTTTACCGTGGCCCCTTTACTGCCAAGGAGTAGCTATGTTTTTGATAAAATCTAGAACACATCCTGGAGGACAAATACTGTTTAACAGCAGTTGTGGTTTGTGTCACACTCATCTGAAGAAAAACACATCTTAAAATTTATTCTCCTTTTGTGTACCAATGCAACCCACTGAAATATGTGGAAATGCTCTGCTTTAGACAAATAGTGTGTTAATGAACTTTGTGTTTTACTTTACTTCACTGAAATGGCTGCTTGGAATACCAACCATTTGGAAGTCTGTCTGTTCCTACCATGCCCGTGCCTGCCAAGGGTTTCAGCAAGGTATTTTCTCTGAGAATTTATTTATTATATACAGGGAAATCTGACACACTGCAGCCAAGAAACATCTCTGGAATCTCAGATGTAATCAGGACAGAAGGGGAGCTGGATGCATCTGTCTGGTGTCTACAGGATTATTCATCTGTGCACAGAAGCTCAGGATGAGCTTGATCTGCATTGGCTCCCTGCCAGCCTTGCTAACATTACCAGCTAGAGAGACAAATCTTCAAATGTGCAGGGTTTCATTACCTTTTTTTCCTAGGATTCATCTTATTTTCTCCCTCTTGAGAAAGCCTCTTTCTTCACACAACATATTTAAATGATGCCATGGACTGGAAGTGCTGTAGAACTGCATCTGTGATTTCAGAGCTCACAAGCAGTCATTTGAATATTCTAGAGCTGAGCAAACTGAGGTATGGCATGAAAGACAAGTGCCAGTTCTGGGCTTTCCATTGTAAGCAGCTCATAAAACACTTCTATTTGAAGTATAGAGCATCATTCTTCAAAGATACTTTCTCCATTTATACCTGTGCACTTGGAGTATAATCTCCAGCAGCACTTTTATCTGTTTTTTAAATACAAATATCAGTGACTTTCTTTATTTATTTTTCCTTCAAGTGAAGTCTCAGAAAGGAATGATTTGGGCATGATAAATGCTTGATGAACTCATCAACATTAAGAGCTCTTTGAATGCTATTACTTTTATGGAGGGAAATAATCAAATTCCTTTTCCTTTTGAGATGCACTGATGGCAATACAGCTCTGTTGCATGAAACAATGAACTTCCAATTCCACTTCAGAAATAGCTTTCATGTGTAATATGTACTATTTGGGTAATCTTACTAACAAAGAAAATTATAAAAAGTGGGACAATGCAAACCTAATCAACCCAAATACTAAATGAAAACCAAAACTCATTAAAATCCAATAGCAATTTGGTTTGGAGAGAAAATATTCTTAGCTGCCTTGTGTTAGGGAAATTGTTGGCAACGTGACACACAGTGATGCAGATGAGCTCCTCGTTGTCCCCAAATTTTTAAGTACAAACAGGCTTTTGTGCCTGAGAAATTAGGTGACAACCAGAATCAGCTGTGTATTCTCATTATTGTCACCAAAGAAACGATCAGATTTCATTTGTCAAATTGGAGGCTCAGAAAGCCTGGAAATTGGTCCTGAGGTCCCAACTTGGAATGATCAGTCAGCCAGTAGAAGCGACGAACACAGTTCAGAGTTAATATAAAACAATTAAGTACAAATGCAATTCAGAATTAATAGTAAAAAATTAAGTATTTTTCTAATAACTTCCTCTTCTTTCCATTATAATTAACCCATGGCAAAATTCACTAATATAATATCTACAGAGAAACTGGCTAAACAATTGCTGGAACACTTTGATCTTAAAATTTCCAGATGTTTGTTTGAATGATTCATGCACATAAACATCTGCTAAATACAGTCTTGTCCTCTACTGTCTTCTTGAATGAAAATCAGAAAGTAGAAACTCGTTGGTTAATATGAAGCTTCCTGTCATCAGACAGGATTTCCTTCACCAGAAGTAACAACCATTATTAATAAAGAATTGATAGGTCCCCCAGAGTCTTTACTGCAGTGAGCTTGTTCAAGACATACATATTTTTCAATATTTTCAATTGGCTTCTATTCTGTCCAGACAACAGGAATGTGATAGGGAAGGTTTTAAAGTAAATTCCAGCAATTTATTATTTACATGTCTAAGAGCTAATTTGCAAAACCAGAGTTCATTATGTTGACAGTGGTGAACCTAAGGATAAAATAAAAAGCACACTCACCCATTTTGGAGCAATTTGTCAAACACAATGTGCTGATAGGGGACCTGCAAAGGGAATTGTCAAAACTCCCTGGCCTTCACGTGCCCTGAATATTTCACATTTCCAGACCTGCAAACTGTTTTTAAAAAGAGAAGAGAGGAGGAAAACAAACACAACACTTTTCTACCATGCGAAATTTTATCCTCATTTAGGTTCTAATTTGAAGAACAGAACTCAGTGTTCTAAGTAACAGAGTAAGAGATGAAAGTGTTAAAAAACACAAAAAAGCCCATGAAGAGTTAACAACATAACATAAGCTTTGGCCTGACCCAAATTTTGCCAGCCTTGTCAGAGCTGAACCGGAAAATCCTCTTACAGGCTCAGCTTGAGCAGAATTTATGTTGATTTCACATGTGTTTTTCTTGAGGGGGCCGCATATTCCTCCTTTCCACAAGGTTGGAAATTCACTGCAATGACTTCCACAGCAGTCATCAAGCTTGGAAGATTTCACTGTAAGTGAACTTCACACTTTAAAAAAAAAAAAAAAAAATCTTCCTTGATAGTAGGATGCTTAAAGTCCTAGTCATTGTCAGATGAGAGGCAATAGGTACTCAGCAATTTCAAAAACAGGCTTCAAGGCTTCTAATTTACCTTTCTCAAGTGAAGGGTAAATTGCCCTGATTTCTTGGCTCTCATCTCCTCTCTGCTTTTTGGTTTGGTTTTTTCCTGAGTAAAGGGTACATGAGACCTAGTTTTGTGTCTGTGAGTTTTATTTCAAGCAGGGATAGTAAAGGAAAAGGCAATGTCTCCTTGACTAAAAGATGCCACAGGCAAGAGTAGATGAACTTTAAGACATGCAAGTCCCTCACCAGGTGTGTTTGGGATATGTTTGAAAGGAAAGGCAATAGGAAAGTAAAAAACATGGGAACAAAAATGAAAGGAAGAGAGGAGTAAGGAAAATAAATTAGAGCCCTTCTAGATGTAAAAAAAAAAAATCCATTAGTAGCTGATTTTCCCCATCACACATTAAGCTTGGTTCATTCAGGAGCATTGAAGAGAACTGAAAGAACAGAGAACTGAAGCTTGACATACCAACTAACAAAGAGCATTTCTCACATCAGAAATAAACTTCTGGGCTCTAGTGGAAGAGAGAAGAGGGACACAGAGCAGAGAAGTCAGCTCATTGCTGGAGCTGCTTCCTGCAGCTGACAGAGGATCAAGCCAGTTCTCGTGCTTTTCCAGAAAAAGACACTCAGTATGTACACTTGTAGGGGGTCATTCATGTCATGTGTCCTACTTTTAGCATTTCCCATCCTCCCTAGAAAAAGAGTGTCAAGTGTGAACATATTTCCCTTGCCATTTAGCAGAGCTCTTCATCACAGGCTCTGTAGCTTATCTTCCATATCACCCAGGAATTCCAACATCACTACTGCTTGCAAAATTCCCGTATCTCTTCTTTTCATCTAATGCTGCAACCGTCTCTCGATTTGCCTACAAACCAGATACTAAAAACTACCTTTTAGCCTTTGCAAAACATGGCTCACCTGTGAAGCTCTTTGAAGCCTCAGCATGCAAAAACCCTGATTGTCACCCTGATGTTCTGTGCCCTGGTGCAGAAATGGGCCTTTCACACATCAGCATCATTTTCAGCTTGCTTTTTAACACATCCAAAACCCTGCAGCTAGACTAATGACAGATCAAATCAATGGAATAAACACAGAAGGGTCTCACACCTGTCTTCTGCTGTATTATATCACCTTCTTAGCTCCTCAGGCAGCATAAATGTAGCATCAGTTGGTCATTATCCTCCATGACTGGACGAATTTCAAATACAGTGCAAACAATTATTCTGTGCAGCAAAACCAAGTTATCAATTTTTTTCTCTTTAGTTTTCAGATAAAGAATAGCAGGCATAGTGTAATAAACTAATTTGATGGGATTCATCACTAACAACACTATTTCATATCGGGCATAAATAGCTTTTTATGCAGTTTTTTCCCCTATAAATTCAATAGGAATATATCAAATAGGACAGCCTCAAATTTCATTTAGATTTTGCTAGAGGAATCTTAAGGAACAGTGTTTCACAGCAGAGTATAGGCACTGCTGCTCCATCCACAGAACCCAACTCCTCTCTTCATCCTTGAAATCTCTGGACTTTTTTTCAGGGATTCTCTATCAAAAAAAAAGACAATTTAGATAGTGATTATTCCCAATCAAGTAAAAAGTTGTGAATTCATCAGTATGCACAGGTCTTAAGCACATACTCTTGTGCACCTCACTAGAAGTTACATGGTGTATTTAAGCCTGCATCCATGGGGGTCTAAGAATCACCAAGCCTTAAAACTTTAGCTAATAATCTTTTACACAGATAAAAATCAGGGTTGGGAATTCACACACAGCTTACGAAGAAGCAAATGATAATTTAACTGAGCTGGTTCCAGAACTTTTCAGAAATACTCATAAGCCGATGAATGCCAAAATTGCATGGTTTTAATCATATGTATCTGTTCTCATGACAGATGATTGCACATGTGTGGTAATTTAGGAGAAACATCCTTTTTCATCTTCACCTCAAGACAATATTTGGTTGTGGTGTGGCATGAGTGTTTCCAGAATATCTAAGTTAATACAAAAAGGTAAAAACCTTTTCTGCTGCATACTGATCAACTAGAAAAATCTGTCCACAAAACTCCTACCGTCTCTAGCAGAACTAGGATATCATCCTGGCATTCACCATCCCAGCTTAGTGCATGTTACATACTGTGCATGTCTACAGTCATCCTTTGAAAATAAATGTCACTGGATAGAAAGATACTGAGAGCTTATCCAAAAGAGCAGTAAGCAGAAATGAGCCAACATGAGATATCCTGTAGTTAGAAATCTGTGGCACTGCAGCTCATGTCAGAGGATAATACTGTGGTGGATATTCAGGGAAGAAAACACAGAAAGATGAGACCCAGCAAAGAAGAGACAGACAGATGACACTCCCATCCCCAACCAAAAGCCTTCTAAATTTAAAGCATTATTTTTAAACATTATAAGAAAAGCTATTCACTGGTATAATTTCTCTGTCTTCTATATATTCAGACGAGATTTCCCAAAGTACTTGATATTTGTTATTTGGTGCTAAATAAAAAACTAACAAGTAAGACAACTCCCTTATGAAACTTTGCTGTTTCAAAGCTGAGACTAAAATAAAAGCCTTCTTACCACAGGAAATTATGACATCTGAAACATCAAGGGACCCTACATAGTGGAAGGATCCCAGGGTTTCTGTTCTACCTTCTCTATGCTGTAGCAATAACTACTTCAAAGGTAGTAGAGGGTAGTTTGGGAAAGAAATGGTGGTTACATGGAAAGCTAGCAAAGCCAAAAGAACAGTTATCCACAAAAATCTGAAGGAAATAAATCAATCTTAACTTTCATGCTATTGTGTGAATATATATGTGTGTGTATATAAATACATATATGTTTTGAGTGTGTAATTCTAAAAGAACTTGGGGAAGGAAGACACATGAAATACATTTAATCCTGAAAGTTTGCTTATATAAAGCAACAAGATGTCAAGAGTTTATTTACTGAAGTTTCTTTCACTGGCATTCTTCATGTTTGCTTTTTAAATTTTAAAATCATGTGCCTTGTTTCTATTCATTATTCAGCCTGACCTTCCTAAAATGACCAAGCTGATATTGTGATTAATGAGCCAATTATTTTAATCTAAGACATGGAACAAAACAGATAGCCTATTCCCCTCCAATTTACTTTTTCAATAAATAGTGCCCCCGCCTCCTTTTTTTAACCACTGAAAGCTTATGATGGATTTCCTATGTAACTCATTCCCTAAATTAATAGGATCTGAGTAAGGCAGGTTAGAAATGTAGGGGTTTAATTACCTTTGCTATTAAAGCAAGATGTAAATACAACTTTACTAATCTGAAGAGAGAAACGCTGAGAAGGGAGGCTGACAGGAGTGCAAAAAGGAAAAAAACACGCACTTGAAAACAGTCACCCTCCCTACAACACTAAGAGAAGCTTTCTTCCCTTGTCTTCCTGAGGCACATTTTCACCATTTATTCCAAAAAATGTCCTTTAAGTATATAAGCAAAGTACAGTTTCAACAAAAGAACATGAAAATTCTTTTTTTATAAATTAATTCTAAGCCATGTGGGTGGACTGTACATTTGTAGAAGGAAAGAAAAAAAGGGTAAGAAGGAAAAAAAAAAAAACAACAACAAAAACCCAACAACTCTGTGGGAAAAGCTTTCTCCATCCAAGGAGCACCACAGTTAAACAAATAAATACACTGGAAAGGCATCAAGGGAAATTCATTATATTATACTCAAGAGACAATTTAATAGCAATAATGGAAACAGTACAAGGACTGTGACTTCTAAACTACAGGTCTTGAGAATCTCCTGCCTCCTTGAACAGCTGCAAAACACCCATTCCTCATCCAGCTATGGAGCCTTTGGAAATTTGGTGTCTGCCAGTGCTTGCTTCAAAGAACTCCACTGCTGATGGGTGCAGACAGCAGCACAGACAGCTCTGAGCCTACCTGTGATAAGACACAGTTTGATATGCAGAGTAAACACATTGCTTTCCTTTAGCATTTCTCTTTCCTCAGGCTAGGAGTTTCATTTTCTTTTTGACAGCTTATGAAAGACAGGAGAGAGAGGTACCTGCAAAGAAGTGACAATAACAGATTGCAACTCCCAGTTCGAAAAACATTATTTATTTAACTCTGTGTAATGCTCTGAGTACCAGGTTCTCAGCAAAACACCCTCAAATAATGATGATGGTAACTCAGGAACCCTGTCCTGCAGAATTTCATTTGATGTTCTAGTTCTGCGCCCCTATGGTGCCTTCCACTGGAAGATTTCCCTTTCCTCTATGACCTAATCACCAATATACCTGACAAGAATCAGCTTGACAAATACCCAAAAACCCCAAACCCAAAAACACAACCCAACAAAGGACAGATTATGAAAATACCTTGCCCAAGGTCACTCATCAAGTCTGTCAGAGATAATAACCAAGTCAGACTCAGCCTGAACTCCAGACAGAGACAAAACTTCTTTTCCTCATGCATCTGGTTCAGAGGATCCATAATCTGTTTGAGAAGCCAGTGCTGCACTTTGCACCGTGGCACAGATGGGAGACCAACATACTGAACAGCCCCAGGTCCCTCAGCACAGTGGATGCAAACCACACAGGGCACAAACTCTAGAGTTCAGATATACAAAGACAATGCTTTCCTCATCTGTTTCAGAATACAACAAATAATTTTTCTCTGTTCAGTGCTGCAGATTGCCTGGACAGCAAATCAAAACAGTCAACACCTTTCTGTGAGCCCCGAATCAATTCCATGCCCCTCTAGGTGGGGATACAGACGCTTGGCCCAGCAGTCAATCTCTTCCTGGCCTGAATAAACACAGATTCTAGAAAACACTTAGAGTTTGAAGACTTTTGGTTGATAATTGTGTTTGGATTGTGCATCAGCCTATGAAGTGCGAAGAATGCAAAGTTACTGAAACAAGTTTTAGAAAACCTGTATCTTACAGGAATATTTTTGCTACTGACACATACTGATGCCTTTTCTTGGTCTTAAAATCAAGAGTCAAATACAGTTAAAAGGGAAAAGGGATTTTACCTTGGTATTTATTTTAAGGATCCTTAGGTGCACACATCCAGGTGGAACGTGCCAGAATGCACACACACCAATGCACACCTACAATAGATCTGGTATAACATTACAGGTCTTACTAAGTAGCGCATCTATCAAAAATTCCCCAACGAAAGGCTCGAGTCAGCCCCCCTCCCCAAGGAATCTTCCCCTGGATGGTTCTATCTTAGTTTACAGAACGTGTTCTGGAGAGGACCTTGGGGTCTGGGGCACACTGATCCCTACCTACAAAGCTTCTAAAAGGTTAAGTCTTCTAGCTGAACAAACAAGTCCAAGAATGTAGGCAAAAAGCACTAATACAGAAGTTGTAAAAAGGTATAAAAGAAAAGGCAAAAAATCATCATGGCATCAATACAACCCATTTTTTAATGATGGATTTCCTATCCAATTCATTCCCTGAATTTATATGAATATGTTAAAATACAGAACTTGTGTTTGATGTGTCCTCTTTTATTCTTAGCATGTTATGAGAGTCCACTGTCCTCAGACCCTGATCTCATACCAGGGGCTATGTGATCCCTAAGCAAAGCTTCATAAGGGATTCTGTCAATTAATAGCTTTCTTGGTCAAGTAATCATCAAGATCCTCTATATACTATAGGCCAGGCTGTTTTATTAATGTTTACATATGTCAGTGTATAAACAGTCATATTTCTTCATAAAAGCTTGAGAAGAAAAAATATTTTCTACAGAAAAAAAAAAGATTCTGGAAAGCGCACACAGAGATGAGAACAGTACCAAGGCATTCAAATATCTCCAGTGCTGAATGCAGAAGAAAAGAACTTGCTACAGAATACTAAAACATAAAAGAAAATCCTCATAATCTTTCAAGAAGATTTTTTTTTTGATCTTCAGCTGAAAGCAATTCAACTGTTCTTTCTGATGAACTGCAAAATCCTATTGCTGAAGTCAGTCATGCATAGTCTTTAGGAAATGAGAAAAGAATAGTTTGAACTTTGGAACTCCATACAAAAATTAGAAAAAACCTCATCTTAATGGAAAGTTACTTTTCAGGATGATTCTGTGCTCTAAATTATTGCTGACTTTTGAAGAGTCCTGGAGAGACCGTGCCATTTCAGCAAGCACTAATTGATATTTACAGAGTGCTGCTAAGTGGGGTTATCACCATTTTAAACAGCTCCAAAAGTCAGACAGATTAAGCACAAATTGAGGAAACTGTCTCTTCAGTACCTCTTTTTTGATGTAAGTGATGTTAAGGCTCTAAAATTGCTTCATTTTAAGGACTACAAAAATAAGAAAAACATTAGTAACTCTCCACCACCACCAATACTGAAAACTATCCTGGATTTGAGAAAAACTCAAGACAGTCTTCACCAGACTGTCACAGGCCACCTTTTAAGGGTTCCTTTATTCTCAACCTCTCCATAAAACTCCAGCATTTATGACCTACCCCAAACATGGAAATTGAAGTGACTGAATTTTCAAAAGAAAATCTGAAGTCATTAGCAATTACTGAAAATTTTAACCACAGCTTTTAAAAAAATAAGTGACCCCTTGGGCACTCAATTACAGTTTGCTAAAATGCTAATAATAGATGTAGCCCTTTTCTTCACCCTTCCCTCTCACCTCCTGAACTCCTTGAAATGCACTATCTGAATAAGTATTATTTTAAATCTCTTATTTTCTCTGTTCAGAATCTTTGTATTTTAGCACTCTTCCAGTACTTAGAAAGAGCAACCATTTTGTTCTCAGCCATTAAGTCTCTAATAACACTGCTTGTATTTTATTTGAAAGAACAAAACACAAATCAACAGTACCAAGAAAACAAAAACAAACCAAACAAAAAACCCCAGCAAAACCCAAGAACTCAACCCAAATCAAACCCCCCCAGTTCTGAACTTCCATGCTCAATTACAAATGGAAAACCTACGAACACATTCTGGTGACAAGGATAGAATTTTTACACAAAATATGGCTTAAGAAAGAGGTAGGAGAAAAGGGTATGGTGATTGATTCTGAGCTGCATGAAAAGAAAACTTTAGTAGCTGCCCAATAGACTTAAGAGTTTGACATAACATCACTGTTCTTGTATTAACAAGAACAAAAAAATACATAATCACTGAAGCAGTACAGAATTTTCTTCCAAATCTGCCTTTCTGTATTAGAAGAGGAGAAAACACTCAGAGCTTGAATGTATGGCAGAAGTTTGATAGGCAGAGACAAACGACAGCTAATGTATCCTTTGAAATTAAGTCCCAAAAATAGAGAACTTAATTCTGCTGCAAGGTAGTATAGAGTATTTAATTTGTTGTAAGACAGGGCCCTTGCCATGCCAGCTTATTATGTGAGATGTGCCAGTCATGGCAGCCCAGTCTTCCCAGGGGCTTGAGCTACAAGCTCAGATCTTCAAAACCTGTTACATTCCTTATTTATGAACTGCTACACTTTGATCAGCCAAGCCAGTCACTCTTTTCTCCCCTCTATTTTCATCTTTCATCAGACTCTTGATAAAATTTCATTTCAGACAGGTCTATAGACTGATGTTATACTCCGGGCAATTCACTAAAGATTATTTTCTATGTTAATTTCAGAAACAGATAAAAATCAAATATACCCCATCCTTGAATTTTCCTGACAGTCCCTCTCTTCTTGCACAAAGGCACAAACACACTCTATAAAGATTAAACTCAATAACACATCCTCACACACATTGGGAGAAAACATTCCTCATCTTTCAAGAGACTAAGAGTACATAGGAAATGGCATAAGCAAATTCAATACATATTATAAGCAGACAAATTTAGCTGCACACTCAGGTACTTTTCTTGAGAAGAGTAGTAGAAGGCTTTTGTAAGCAGTTGGCAGATTTTCTATTTAATTTACTGTTTCACAGGGGATGGGCTTAACTAACAGCATGACTGAGGCTTTGATCAGATGGCAATCAATACCAAAATCAAAAGCAGAACATACAGAACACAGAAAGAGTATGAGGTGAGCCAGGTGCAGTCATTGCAAAACCCTCTGCATCACACATGGAGGAAACAGGGTGTTCTGTAAGGCCCCAGGGATTTTAAAATTATTTTATAATACTGCATGTTCCTTAGATAAAGAAAATGAGAAACTGAGGCATTAAGTTTATTTCAGAGGCAATGGGCTGAAAGAAACTTCTCTTTTCCTAAAATCTTCCCCAGTTAGAGGCAGCAACTGTGGATAACTGTGTCTCAAAGACCAAAAATGGACATTTTTTGGTGGTTGTCCATTTCTGAGTAACAGTAGCACAAAGAGTCCAGTTTTAACAAGAAACTGCTCAGTTATTCTACTCATATTCAGAGATAAGGAAGTACAAAAGAGATGTGAACTGTAGTTGCTTCTGTCTGTTGCTGCTGAGCTCTGTACAGCTCTTAGTGCCTGACAGAAATTATTAACAGAAAAGCCTTTCAATTTTGAAAAGAAATGCTGTGGATCTCAGCTGTGAATTTTTAAGCTTCCAGCATTGTCAGTGTTTTAAGGAGGGGGAAGGACAGAAAGAGGAAGAAAAGAAGTCTTATTTTTGTCTCCTGAAATGGGAAGACCATTTCTTTCCCAGCTATATGTGTGAGGGGATAAGTAGGTTAAAGATGTTTTGGGCTCTTTACGTCAGTGGGAAAGTGCTCTTAACTTCTGGGAAAGTAGGCACTGGCCCAAGAAAAATCAAGGTAAGTCCATTTCCACTTCTTACATACTGAAAGACCTTCTTATGGTCCTCATTTCCCTTTTAAGTGTCGTAAAATTAAATAACAAAAATCCACAACTCCATAAGAAAACTGTATGTAAACTACCACAGCCACAGGTTGGACTGCCAGAGTGTGAATGTTACTACAGTATTGACAAGGCATGATCCTCTTCATTGCTTAAGTTGGCAGTTTTACTGTAGTGTCAGAATCTAAAGTGTGTTTTTGTGGTTTAACCCCAGCTGGAAACCAAGCCCCACGCAGCTGCTCACTCACTCCCCCCACAGTGGGATGGGAGAGACAATCAAAAGTGAGTAAACTCATGGGTTGAGATAAAGATGGTTTAATTGGTGAAGCAAGAACGGTGCACTCAATCAAAGCAAAACAAGGAATTCATTCCTGGCTTCCCATGGGCAACCATCTCCATCACAGGACAGTGACTTGGTAAATCAAACCCAATCACTCTGAACGTCCCCTGTCTGACTTACTCCTTCTTCCCCCAGCTTTATACACTGAGCATGACCCCGCATGGTGTGGGACATGCCTTGGGTCAGTGGGGTCAGCTGTTCCAGCCTTCTCCCAACCTCCTGTGCCCTCCAGTCTCCTCACTGGTGAGGTGGGGTGAGAGGCACAAAAAGCCTTGATACTGTTCAGCAGTAACCAAAATATCCCTGTGCTACCAACTCCGTTTTTATTGCAAATCCAAAACACAGCCAAGTGCCAGCTACTGTGAAGAGAAGTAATTCCATCCCAGCCAAAACCAGCAAGTGTCCATTTTCCTCCTGTGGAAGATGGGCCTGTCGAAATCTTCAGTCAAGGCTCAGTTGTTACAGTCCTACAAGCCTTAGCTGCTGGAGCTGTTCCAGCTCTAAAAATTGAAATTCATTGCTGATGTGCTACAGCAGAGTAAGTCAATACACCATCCACTTCAGCACCTCATTTCCTCATTAGAGAGGATCCACAGAAAGTGAGCTTTCCTTCTGTCGCCCCCAAAGAAATACACACTACATTGGACTGGAAAGATACACATTGCACAGGAATGTGGCCCTTAGGCTGACCAGAAGTACGTAATGGAGACCCAGCACGTAGATTAAGGCATGAATTTTGGCTTATAGAGTGTGGTGTTACAAGAAAAATGAAGAACATTGGCAATGCCAAAGTTTCTATGCTACCTGAAGTCAGACTGAAAAATCCACAGACTAATCTGAATATACCTGTGCCAAGTTTGCACCTAGCTCAAGTTTTTGTTGTTTGACCTCATTTTTAGTCTTGTTGGAAATATATTACTCCATTAAAATGAATAAATACAAATTTTTGAATTTAAATCAAACCGTTCACTTGACTACAAATCTCAGTACTCAAACTCTCAACGTTGCTTAGAAAACTCAGTGCTTGAAACCCAGCCCTTTCCAAGATGTTTAAGTAGTCATCATCAGCATAGGTATAGGACAGTAGAAGAATACTTGGTTCAAAAAAACCCAACGTATATGGTTCATGTTTTATAAAACCAATTTCTCATATTCTATTAAGTTCTGAAGAGAAAGGAAACAACTTTCGCCACATCAAGGCGTAAACCCTATTTTAGTGTATTTATTGGAATTGATGCTATGCTTCAGAAAAAAACAGCCCTTTGCCATATATTTAGGCCATAGTTCTCCCCTGATAGTTTCCACAATACCTTTCTCTGTCTTCTTCATTTCCGAAACTTCTAGACACAGTTCCACAATATCATCACAGGATATTTAAACAGCACTTTGTTGTATTAAAACTAGAAGTTACATTAGCATAGGGAATCAGAAGAATCTCCAGAATATTTTCTTATGTCACACCATGACTCTTTTTATTATTATTTTTTAAATAAAATTACAAACCAAAAAACCCCTTAATCATACACTGCCATGCCAACCAAGGCAGAGTTTCAAACTGTAAAAATAGAACAGGCACCAAGCTGTTTTCCCAAGCTGTAATTGAAAGCCAGCTTGGCAGGAAGCTGTGTTCTACTGGAACATGACAACTCACACTACTTTTTTAATCTTTGCCATCACCAATACAAGTCTGCATCACGCAGCTGGGGACTTCTGGAGGGACCTGTGGTGCTTCTGCCACTGGATGTGCCTTACACCATCAAGATCACAGAAGGAAACCTGCAATTTCCTTCTGAAGTAGCTTGGAATACTGATCTCTCCAAACAAAAGTGTGTTGTTTAGGTTGGGGAGGGTGGTGGATTGGGTGGGTTGGAGGATTTTTAATGCTTCAGAAATTGTTACTCACAGCTTACTGCAAGAGTCAGATAAAACCCAGATCCCGACTCACTAACCAATTGGGTTAATAAATCAAACTGCTGCAACTCTGTATAACAGCATAAACATGACAAGATCAAACACTCTCACTGGATATTATTGCATGTCTTTAAGGAATCAAAAAGGTTTGGTAATCAGATAAGACTGGAACCAAAATTCACTAAAAGCAGTTGAGATCTGGACACCTTCTTTCACTGAGCTGATAATGCTTCCAGTGAAGAACAAAGAAACCAAGCCAGCTGACAGCTGTGTAACAAAAAAAAATGTTCAGTGGCCAAGGTGAAAATAATGTGCATTTTAACAATTTATAAACAGGACATTAATCATTTCATTTAGCTTTCTGCATGCACTTCTAGAGGGGAACCCATCTGCTGTATTTTATAAGCACACCTTAGAGTGAAATGACTTATGCTTTGCAGTCAATAAAGAAAAGTAGATATAAGCAAGGGAGTCAAAAAAAACGAGTTAAGTGACTACATGTGAACCAAGGAACACCATTCATTGCTACCATTGTGGTAACCCATTCCTAAAACACAGCTTGTCCTTTACTAACTCTGCACAGCACAAGAAATCACCACATACAAAAGACACCACTATAATCTGTCAGGAGTTTCACTCTAAAACATAAACAAGCAATGGATCTCAGTTCCACTGACAGTTTAATTTTCCTCTCTTTCAGTCTGAGGAAATTATAATTTCAACCTCTCACATCACATCTGGGGCAGCTTTATGACCTTGCAAGCACACTTGTCATCGTTTTGAAAGTACAAAACAAAAAAAAATTGTCTCAATCACATGCAACAGAGCTATCCTGAGCAGTGTAGGTTTGACGTGTCCCAAATAAGTAACATCACCCCAAAATCATAATAGTGTTCTCCACTACATAAACTGAGATTTCACAAATTGAGTTTGTTCCCAGGTCATGCTAAGCACATGCACCAATGCCTCTTGTCATGCCTTACACCAGCCCTTGGTTTTGCACTGCTGATGTATCATTAATTAAACCAATTTCTCATGTAAACTGAAGAGACAAGCGTTCTGAGAAATCAGTTCCACATACAGACCCATCACACTGACAGCTGGGCCTAACTTTGCAGTTCTGGGCAGGGGACTCTGAGGCAAAAGACATCACTGTAGAAGAAAAAGGAGTCTAATTCTGGTCATATGCCAGCCCAAAGAAGGGGTAACTCAATTCTCATGCAGACAGCATTACAGCTAGCCTGAAGCTTGCTGCCACAACTCCAAACTATATTTGAATTAACATGACATTTTAGAAGTGTCTTTGTTGGGGAGTTTCGTTGTTTTGTTTGGGGGGGGGAAGGGGGGTTTTACATTTTGTTTGTTCATTTTAATCCTATTTGTTAAGTACAAAAATGCTGAGATCCTTCAAACTCAGAGCATTTAAAAATGATAGGTTGTCTACACAGCAACAGCATTTTCTTTGCCCCCTCAGGACTTCTGTGTGTCCAGCTGACCCTGCTTCCCTTTCCTGAACTGCAGCTCTGCACCCCAGAGTATGCTGACCTAAATGCAAACCCTTTCTCCTCAACTCTGTCCAGTCAGCTACTTCCCTCTGGACATAAAGGCCTCCTGAACAAAAAGATGTTCTCACTGCACTGTGCAGAGGGTGAAGGTCTCCACTGAGCAGATCACCAGCTGAGCTGGCATTATATACACACTTACCACTTACCCACATGTAGGGGAACTGTGTTGTTCCACAGTCCTGACAATTTAACAGAACTGAATCTCAATATAAGACATATGCCACAGCCCACACAGGGTTTTCCTTTCCCACTATTTCTAATAAAACATTTTCAAATTGGAGAACATGCTCATGTTGAACTACATATCATTTTCAACTGCTGCCTTCATTCATCTGAATTCCTACTATATTTGATTTTAAGTGCATGTACTTCAAATGCAGCTTCTCACTATGGATATCAAATGCTCTTACAGAATGTTCCAAGAGCTATACATCAGCAGTTTATTTCGCTCTATTTAAGAGCAGTAAAGTCATTGCAGTATTTTTGGTTGGTGTTAACTATGCAGAATAATAATCTGTTCAGAGCAGTCAGAGAAAAGTTACTGATGAACTTGGGAAATACCAGCCTACCTTCAGGGTACTAAAACCAGCTCCTGTCACACTGACTATCAAATTAGTGAGCAGATGTTCCTCCTTCTCTATAAGGACTATCTTCTCATTCTAACTTCTACAGCTTATTGGACCACATCAACTCCATGGTTCAATTTTTTTTAAAAAAAGACCCCAAACTCTTCCCATGATATTTTCAATTCATTTTTTCTTAGCTCTGATTGGTATTATAATACATAATTAAATATGTTTCCCTGCTAGATTCCCAAAACATGAAGTTAAGAAAGAAGAGGTAGATCCCAGCTGTGCTTTTGGAATGCAAATAGCAACAATCTACCTCTGTATAGTTATCAATAATTAACACCCAGATACATTCCACTAGGATGCTGCAGCAGACAGACCAGTAAAACCTTCATGCCCCATTCTGGAAGGGAGGGGAAAGACTGTAACAAGCTATTTCATCTGTGTGGTTTTGCCCCACATGTTTATACATCTCATTTCCTTGTTCTCACCTACTACCCTGCTATTTTGACAACAGGTGCTACTTTTAGTAAGTATAGTAAGACTATAGGATATGATCTTGATATTCTTTTAAAATTAGCAGGAGCTGGTGCTTAATTTGCACTATTTTGCCTGTTTTCTGTCCCTAGGAATCCTCACAGTGTGTTCCTTCCTGAAGCATGTTGAGCTCTGGAAATGTAAAGGCTTTTTCAAGCCAGAGTCAGTTGGTCTTACTTGCACTTCTCATACATTCTTGTGTTTAGAAAAAGGAAGTTACCAAAGAAACAATAAACAAAACAACCCTTCTTTTTTTTTTTTCTTTAACCTATAGGCTGAGCATCTGTTGTCTCAGAACTCATTCCACATTAGCTTCTACTGTCTTTAACTACACTCATTAAATTGGACTAAAACCACTCTATCTAATAATTAACCAAACGACCAAAATATTGCCATAACACTATTAAAGCAACAATAATATTCCAATTCAAGAATTAAAAGTTTATGAATTCTCCAGCCATAAAAATGTTAATTCAGACTGTGTGTAAAGAAACTACAAAATACTTTTCTTGTCAGGGCAGACCTTAAGTTGTTAAAAAGCTTTAATCTGTTGCAGGTTTGTATCCTCAAGCTTTTTCATTCCTAGCTACAACTACCTGTGTCAGCAAGTCAGTGGAACTGCATGCAGAGTTTAGAAGCACATGAAAATTTAACTCCTTCAAGTTACACAGTAAACAGAAACCTTTGGCTAAAAGGCTTCACTTTTAGCAGAAAAGCAGGAGTTAGAGTTCTTGCTCTTAAAAATCCACTTCATTCCCCTTTCTTCTAACTCTTCAAATCCAAAGCACCAGCCATATAAACAGCAGTGTTTGATGACTTCACATCTCTTGCTGGCATTCCTGATAGATCATGACTGAACAGGATTTTATTTAAGTGCGTGACACTGCAAAGGGAAGAGATGAAGTGAGAAGAATTTATGCTGTCTTCACAAATACTGACATACACGTAACTAAACTCCAAAATAACCAAGAAGACTGATTCCTAGATTCTAAAAGATGTGCAGTTTTAGAGGTGCTATAAGGTATTCACAATTACCATTTTCCCATTATGTTCTTGTAAAATAACAGTGATTCCTGTAATATATTTCCCCTTCTTTCTGTCTGGCAGGAGAGCTGCAGATTAAGCAGACCAACTCTTTCTAGTCGGGGCATTAGGACTCAGGGATAAGTAGTTTACTACTGCTCAAAGGCACTCCAGGACATTTTCTCTAGTCACCCACCACCCAAATAGACATGCTTAAAAAAAATTGCTTCAGGAGAAGCTTAATGTTTCTAGAAGCTCTGACTTAAAGAAAAACCCTGCCTCTCCTGAGCCTTGCTTAGCAATTTAGATCTGTTAGGTAGACTTAGAGCACTGCTGAAAGAGGATTCAAGGAGAAAAACCTCAAGTTTAACACTACCTTGAGCAGTTTTTATCTTTACTGACTTAAAACAACCTGTCTCTGATGACAGTGGAGCATCATTTGCTCCACTGTATAAACTGTCAAATTCAAAACAGCAACAGACAGTAGAGCTGGCTATAGCCAGCATAAAAACAAAATCCCTGTGGCAGCACTAAAATGTAAGGACTGATTCAGTCACATCTAGAGGTAATGGGGAAACTAATGAGTCAGAGCTTTGGACACATTCACTTTCAGTGTAATTCAGGCTGCACCTTTAATTAAATTAGAGACTCTACTAGAAGCACTACTTAGAAACTACTGAAAAAGAAGATGGGGAGAGATGAAGCCTCTTTTCCCCCTCCCCATCCCTTTTTATGTTCTCACATCTGACAAAATCAATCTCCTAGCTGCTTGGAGCAAAAATTCTCCTGTTGTTGCTTTTTAGCAGTTTTCTGATGATCTCTCAATGGGAAACTGAGCAAAGTCAGGCCCCAGTACCTACAGTATCAATCAAAATGAAAAGAAAGATGATTCCCTTAATATCTTTTTCTTTATGTTTAATTACTCCTTGCACCTTCTCTCAAGGGGTTAAACTAGGCTGGCTTATACTAAAGGCCTCACAATCCGCAGGTCTTTGATACAGAATTTGAAAAACAGCTCTAGTAAAGCTCAGAAAAGCAGAGCTTTCTTTTAAAAAAATGAAGCTTGAAAAAGATCTTCTGCTCCTTAAATCCCAGTCCTCAATGAAAGATGGAGAGCTGAAGGGGCTAAGTGCATGTTTGTGTTTAATTAAGGCAACCTCTACCTTTAAGAGTAACAGGAGAGTGTCATTTTCATTACATATCTTGTGCAAACCTAACCTTTAGACAGGGGCCTCTAGAAACATCCTAATAACTACAGCATATTTAAGAATTTTGATCTGTTTAGAGAAGTTCATGATGTATAGAATTCTAAGCATATACTCTGAGCTGTAATCTTAAAAGATTATGAGCCATCGTTTTACCAGCAATGGGGCTCACCACCTGAAGAGTTTATTTCAAGATCCCTGCCAGAGGGAGTAACAGTCAACAATTTCTCTTGTGCAACCTGAATATACTATTCCCTATTTCACTTCCTATTTGTATCTCTTACTCCAAAGGATGCTTTTAGGACCAAGAATATATTGCTTGTTTTCTGTGAATGGGAAGCACAGAGCACAGTGTTCTCTAGATGTTAACAAGACACTGATAACGTGGGTCAGAGGTACTACTTGACACCCACCAGGTGGAGAGATGAAAAGTTGTGCTTTCTCTCTGTAGAATCATTCACGTGGAGGGGAAAAAAACCCCAAAAAATAAACTAATGCATTTTTTTGCTAACTGGAGAACTCACCACAAAATACTTGTCCAGTCTGATGCTGAAGAAAACTCAGATATGAGATACTCCTGTTGCTAAAAGCAGTGATAAGCATAAAACTGAAACCAATGAACCTAAAGCCCTAAGCAACGAAACAGTTGGATAAAAAATACAATATAATTGCTTCCAGGATTATTTTAGCTTCACTATGTTTGCAAATAAACACAAACCTTACTGTGGACTATTGAAGAATCTATCAGACTATCAACAGACTCTTCAATAGTTGAGAGTCAATTTGACAGCTCAATTACCTGAGAAAAACTTACTTGACCATTACTAAACACATTTAAATCCTGAAAGTTCATATTTACAAAGCAGCAAAGAGAAGCTTAGACTCTTGCCACCACTACAGCTTTAAAAGCTTCTAATATAAAATCATACTAAAGGGAAAATAAAAGCTATTCAGTACTCTTTAAAACAATAACATGAGTACAAAATTAAAGCAGTAAGTCTTGTCTGTATAAGGCTTTGTGTGGTATCTGCACACATTAACTGAAACATTTTAAGCTGCATTCTGAACAGTTGCCTGCAAATGTCCTTTCAGAAATCATCTGGGATGATGCTCTGCAAGATGAAGAGCCTGATTCACTGAATTAAAAGAAAGAGATACTGTTGAGTCATGGTAGCTGAGTCATTGGGTAGTTATGTTTCTATCTAAAACAATTTTTAAATCACTTGAAGATACTCAAAATAGTAAGGATTTCAAAGCAAAGGGGAAAATATTAATTCAGAAATGCAGGTCTTCCTTATACACAGATCCCCAAGCCACAAGGGGATACATCAGAAAAAGACTTATATAGATGTCAGATTTTGTAAGCAGTAAATAGAGTGCTTCCCAAATATTTCTACTAGACAACTCAAGTTTTTAAGCATACATCAACCACTGTTCTTGATACTTTTCACTATATTTCATTTATTTGGCTGCCTATACACAGCTATAATCCTTTTCATCATTACTGTAACAACGTCACTGCTGGTATTCAATTGAGTTTTAAGGATTCTAGGGCAATTCATGCCACTTTGTGGGTATAACTAATTAAGAGTTCTCAAAATAGGAGAAAAAAGTGGAGAGCAACCAGCCTGTTCTTCCTGACCCCAGCTTTGTCAGTCTTACATCTGCCTTCACTGCACAGTAACAACTATCCTTATTCTCAGGTATTTTTCACACTTTTAATAGAGAATTACCTTTATAACCTGCTACAGCTCTGAACACAATGAGAGAACTGCAAATCGTCATCTACTGATTTCAGCACTGAAAATAGGCCACCTAAGATTTAAGCTTCATCTTATAATAACCCATTCAAACAGTAGAAATATTCTAAACCAAAATTAATGCTAGACAGTTAAAGATGAACAACAAAGATGCATAGAAACCTGATTCACTTCTTTCATCCCTTTTTTATAAAGAGGTCCATTCTTCTGATAAGCTGAAGTAGAGATGCTATAGTTCCAACTGTTTCCAGAGCATTTACCGTGTTCCCTCTGGTAGTCCAGCAACCTTCTTTATTCTGATACTTCTCCTCCTCATTTTTTTCCTTCCCTAAAGGATCGCAGCTCATCCTCTACCCCGACAACAACAACAAAATCCAATCAAACACAAAACTCCACAATCAGACAAAGAAAAAAGGCTGGGCTTATTCTGAATCACTTACTAAATCAATTGGTCTAGAGTATTTTTTCCCACCATCTTTTCTGCCTTCACTTTTCCCCCAGCTATATAAAAACAAACCACACAAAAAAACCCAAATCCAAATCAAATAAACCCCCAAACCAACAAACACATACACCTCCACCAACCACTTCTGTGCTCAAATCTTGGCTGAAGATACTTATCCATGAGTTGTGTCAGTTTAGTTTGGATTGTAGACTCTAAGAGGCAAGGATAATATCTTACACAGTTCTTGTAAGCTCCATACGCTTATACGATTCATTCTTCTTATATTATTACTCATAAAATTTTACAACTGTGTGACTAAAAGGAGAGAAATATCTAAATTTCCCTGAAGTTCAAGACAATTTGGCACTGAATTCCCATTTCTCCATTGAAACAAGTAAGCCATTCTGCAAATATAGATTCAGAGCTTAATTCAGCTAAAAGATACACTTTCTTCTGGGTTACTCTTTCATTGCCACTTACTGATATTAACAGCTATGTTTTACCCAGCTATTTCATGGCCTCAGACTTGTATACACAAAGAGATTTGCAGAGCTATACAAGCATAGGAGGGCCTCAAATATGTGACTCAAAGGGCTCACAGGTTATGTTGAAATTACATTTCTTTTAAGAAGCTTTTCCTCCAGCACTACCACATGAGATGAAACACAGTACTTTTCCCATAGTCTCTTCATAGCTTTGGAGGGATCCATTTGTTTTTCCCTGTTTTTCTAGGAGGACTAATCTTATTTCCTCACCCACATTAATTCCTATTACTTCTCCATTACTGTGCTGCTGCAAAAGTATTTCCATTTGCAGTTACATACCATTGCTAATGACATTCTTTATGCTCTGCTGTATGGAACTTCTGAAGAAATATCTGGAAGTTATTTTAAATTGATATATCTATATTTCTTCTTTAGAGATTTTGCTTTCCCCTTTGAAAGATTTAATCCCCTTCAGAGCAACACAAATTCAGACTTTGATGCCAAAAAGGGTTTAAGTAGCTGTTCTGCTAAGCAGGATGTAGAGTTTCAAATGATTCTTGTATCCAATCCATAACTTTAAGGCAAACAAAAGCTTGTCTTCCAGAAAACTGCATTTTTCTAATCTTAAGAAAAAAACACAATGCCACTCTGCAATGAGTTACTGACTTGCATAAGCCATTTTCTGACTTCCTAATTCACTTGAAAACCCAGCAAAAAAACCCACATCTCTCAAGGGAAGCAGTTTGCATCTGAATTATTTTTCCAAGCACTCAAAGAGATAAATCAAGAATTTAAAAGAAATTGAGGCAGTGAGTATTTCCCAGCAGTCTGCTTAAACTCTGCTCCGCAGGTTTATATAACTTCTTGCTTTCAGACACACAGATAATGAGAAATTCCCCAAAGGAAGTCCCAAATGAACATCCCAGAGAAAAATCACAGATATCATTATCCAGGGAAAGAGAACTGAAATCACATGAGATATAATTATTGAGGTTTTCTCACAATTACATATGTAACTGTAACTTATATTCAGTAAGATGAGTTTTTCAAGATCTTTTAAGTTGTGCATAAACAGTAATATTTCCAACAGTGGGACTCATCCCAGCAATAAGACAAATTCTTTGTTTTAGAAAATACATTCCAGGTTTAATAGAAATGTTTTGAGTTCACAAGGAAAATCATAAAGTTTTCAGCCCAAAAAATTATCTAATTTTTGAAACTTGAAGTAAGATTCTGTATGATGTCTGTCTCAGGGAGCCTTTGAAAGACTTAACTGAGATAACAGTGAGTTATAAAGGACATCAGTATCATCTTCCATTGGAAGAGAAGGGATTTTTTTTAATTTAAACTAAAGATTTGTGAAGCTGGAAAAGTGCTCATGGTTCTTCTTACTTTTATTTGTTTAGTGATTTGTTCAGAATTTGTTTTAAAGTGTTACCATTTAATAAGAATTTTTTTTAAATGAACATACTCACTCTCAGAATATAACACGGTCTCTGACAGAAAAAAGGAAAAACCACATGAAGTGACTGAGAACCTTTCCAAATTGGAGCACATGAACCTTTCCTTGTTGTGCAGCTTTTAGAATGACAAGTAGATTCAACAATTTTACATGCAAAAATCTGTAACCAAAACAAGATGCAATAGAAAAATTCAATACACTTATAAATAATTTTGCCCTTGAGGTTTACAAAATCTGAGAAGATTGTGTAGTCTGCTGAGTTTGGAATTTTACATCTGTTCTTTGTATTCTACACATCAGCTTGGCAGAGGATCTGGGCATTACTTGGTGAGGCCAAACATCTGCCCAGGAACTGGCAGACAAAGAACTGTGTCTCATAGCTGTTCAGTGTTATAAGAAATGATCAAAAAATGGATTTATATTTAAACAACACAAGGACATTTCTTACAGAATTTATGTTCTACTCAGTGCAGAATACTGCTGCCATCTCATGAGGAAACCTAGATGTCTAGAGAAAGAATTTTACATTCTTTAACTCTGAAACACAAAAAATTAAGGAGACCTTAACTCAGCATCCACAGTATTTTATTGTAGCTTCAGCTTCTAATAATTACAGCAAGTAACCTTTTAGGGTCATGTGGAAAAGGTACTCAAGAATGAAATTAAAATTCTCATACACTTCAATATTATTCATTTCATTACAGACTGGCATATTTTATACTACCCAGAAAATATAGAAAAGCATAGATGGTCCAGTGTAGAAAAGACAAGGCAAGCCTTTGAAAGGAGAGAAAGAAGGAGATCGAAGGGACATTGTGAAACCCCCAATAAACAGTGACACACACCCCCCATAAAACCCCCACAGAGAGAGGCTGCAGAGTTCACAGCCTCTGTCTCCAGAAAGCAGTGATTGCCTGATTAGATAAAAATTATTACTGAAACCTGCACCTTCATCTGTGACCAGAATCAATGAGAAGCCAAGGAACAGCTTCATAAGCTGTGACAACAGGAGACCAAAGCATCAGATGCTTGTCCAGATCACATCTGTTTTCACAAGTACCTCTGTATCAGACCCTTTTGACCACACTAGAACAACAAAGGCTTTATTATAGCCAGGAGTTCTGAAAATTTGCTATGCTTTGAAATTTTGCTGTTGTTCTGTCCAGATGCTGGTGTGACTTATTTTGAAGAGAAACTATGCTTCTAATACATCTTCAATTCACAAAAATGTAAATTTCAGACAAGTAACTACTGTATAGTTCCCATATCATCATTATCGTGAACTGAAACAAGACTAATTTTTAAGGCTTCTCTCATTGGACTAAGAAGTCAGACTCGTAATTGTGAGGGAGTTTAACCTATTTCAGGAGAATCTATTACTCTGATTTTTTAACTCATGTCCAGAGCAGCCTAAAAAATAGCATTTCTTCTCACATACTTTCATGGCCGTGTACTCAGTTGTTATTTACCTGAGATATAATGTAGAATAAAGGAGTTACAGCATGTCACTAGGTGCTATGTGAATTAGGCTAAAAAAAAAATACCAGGGTAAATACGTTTTTAACTCCTTTCTTCTACATTTTGATTCAGCTGATTAAGGCATATACATGGCCATAAAAAACCCCACAGGTTCAGACAGTCTCCACCTTTTTTGGCCCTGGAAAGCCTGAAGCAGATACACTAGGGCAAGTTAATAAATGGTTAATTTTACATGCAGCAGCAGTATTAAGTCATTATCTCCAAAAAAATTTCCTATGTTATTTATTTCACCAAAATAATGGCTCTGATTTCACAATTTATTATATCATAAAAGCACCAATGCAGAAGCAGCAGTAGAGAATTGTGACAGAGTTTTATACACATATTAAAACTTTATACAGCTTAGAACTCTATGTTGCACTGCAGAAGTATTTCATTACTTCTAAATTAATTATCCAACCAGAAAGTCATAGATCCTAAACTAAGCTTTCATGACTAGTACAAAATAATAGCACCAACACTACAAGCTCACTACTGACAAGCAGCTGTGCATCTGCAAAGATTAAAGAATCTCAACCCTCCTTGAGCCTTTTCCCTGGAAGCAGCCATAATCACAGACTTTGAAGACAAATACAATGACTCCAGAGAGCTTAAAAAGAAAAAGAAAGCCTGTGGGGGTTAAAAAAAACCCATAGAAAAAGATAAGGTTCTCTCTCACAGTAGAATAGCAAATTGGATGTACATACTTATCTTCAAGTACTTAAAGACTTAAATTCATCTTTTATGTCTGTACTCATCAGAAACTCAGAAAAAAAAGTCTAAAGGGCTGTGGGCCAACATCTGCTCTTATTCTGTCCTAGGATGGGGCAATTAGAAGCACAAATAAGGGGGTCATCACCCCATTAAGATTAGCAGCACAGCTCTGTACAGCTTCCTATTGGGGCAGTAATTCAGTAAATTAGAGTTTCAGAAGTCTACCTGATGTAAATGAAAGAGAACTTAGAAATTAAAAAAAAAAAAAAAAGAAGAAGAAGAAATGGAGACTTGTAATTATTTTTTTTCTTTTTGTGCACATAATAGACAAGCTTTTATACAGCAGCTACCTTGTCTACTAGTTTTCAAAGGCTTCTAAGTTTAAGGTTTTCTAAGTAACCTCATCCTACTTTTAGGTATCAGTTGTGACACTACTTAAAAAAACTCCAGTCATTGTGCACTCTGAAACTCCCAGGATTATAAAAGCAATGCCTGAAGAACACAGTCAAACATGAGCAGAAAAACAGATATTAATCACAGTCACTAACCTTAGTACCTCTCTCCAGCTCCCTCACAAAGCAACACCTTCTCAGGAGCTCTGCACAGTCTCAACTTGCAAGAGTGGAAAAAAATCTGCTGCAAGCTGCACCTAACAGCCTGCAGGTGTGCACAATCCCACCTAACTGCTTGCACCTGGGCACTCCCAACTCTCCACCCCCTTGCCCCATAAGTTCCCTCTGGAGGTCTCAGCAGGTTGCAATCTGTGTTGATCTGAACTGTTTCTCTACAACAGGAGTGGTGCACAGGGCAGTTATCCTGTTTCCAGACACACTAGTGTGAGGTACTCACAAAGCTTTGGAGAGATTATGGACTGATTTTTTTTTTTTTTTTTTTTTTAATGTTTTCTCTAAAAAAGAGCTCCCTGCTCTTAAGAATCTCCCAATTTCTGAATTTAAGTGGGTAGGTCAGTACAGGAAATCCACTGATGATTTATGTTCACTTTTGCTAGACTCTACTGAGAGGAAAAATTAAAAGGACAGACTCGTTAGAGTCTAAAGCTGAAGGGAGATGTAAAGCAAGATGTAAAGATAGAGTTGTTTGGACTCTTAAAGTAATTTACTATTGCTTTTTCTGAAACCCTTTTAAAAATCATAGAACATTGAAAACTCCAGGGATTTTTGAGAAGAATTTTAATTTATGTCTGCAGTCCAAAATAATGGCAAAATTGTCTAAAAAACCACAATTAAACAGAAGCTTTTTTCTTTCTCTGTCTATATATAATGGTTTTCATGGAAAAATACTCCTCTAAGATTATTTAGTATTTTCTGACATCTGCAGTTAAAAAAAAAAAACAAACTATGACGAACTGGCCACAACACACACTCCCTATTCTTTGCTCTGCTGAGGGGAGGAGGAGGGGAAGAAACTGGGAGTGAAGTTGAATCCAGAAAAAGGGAGGGAATGTTGAGTCCAGTCAAAAAGGGGAGTGAGAGAGTGGTTTTGGTGGACACTATGCTGTCTTACTTGTTCAAGCACCTGCACTGGTCACCAGTGTTACTCCTGTCAGGACTGCCACAGAACTAAATTGATTTCAGTGTGTTAAAAGTGTGAAGTAACTTGGTTTTTTTGGTTTTGGTTTTTGGGGTCTTTTTTTAACGGAAACTGCTGATCTGCTTTTGCCTCATAAATATTGCGAGACTCAAACACAAAAAAACATAGCAGCACACTAGAGTTGTGTGATTAACTCTCAGGCTGACAACGGAGTAAGAGAAAAAGCCCTTTTTGGCTGAAAAAATGACCAAATTATGATCTCTTGGTGTGAATGGAGTGTAGAGGTCCACAAAAGTCAGTGAGATGTAAGATTAAGGCAAGATTGATGTGTAGCAGTATTTAGACAGACATTTGCTGTTTGTCACTCTAAGTCTGAGCAATGATTTTCCAGATGAAAACATTCTATATCTGTCATCTGTTTTTAACAGAAATTCATAAGATGAACATGTATTTTTTAATCTTAGTTGAAGAGAAACTTGAAAAGTAAATAAAAATAAGGGAATACAAAGATTAACTCTTAAATCTATTCATACAATAAATATGAGGAGATGCATTCCGACCTAATGACACACTTTCCTGAGTGGCTATATATTTTCTCATTGTTCATTTTGATGACATGACAATAAATTAATGTGGAGTGCTAAATCTTCTGTATGACCCCCTCAGTTGTGTTGGCACTAACTTCATGTGCATGTATTTCTGAGCTCAACAGGTGCATGAAAAGCAAGTCAAGGAGGGAATGTGCATTCTGGGGTGCATAAAAGCATCACCTGGAAAACCAGCATTAACAGAATACAAATGTTCACTGAGAGAGTAGATAGTGGGTCAAACATCATTATTAAACTGTAAGATTCCCTGAAAAAGAGTGATGAATATTACTCAAGAGCAAAAACTAAAGCTCAGTTTTTTTCTTTACTGTTCCACATTTGTGATTTTCCAATATTGTGGGGAAATGTTTGTGCCTGTTGTTTGTAAGAACAGAAGTGTTTGTTTCATCTGTGTGAAAGATGTTTTGCAGGAAGAATCCAGTATCAGTCTCCCTGCTAGATTGCTTCTAATTGACCTAACATTTTTTTGTAAATGCAAGGAAAAAAATAAATCTAAACCATCCCATTCAGTACTTCTTTGTGACTAACCTGTTCAGAAGGAATTAAGAGCATGCTGAACGTGTTGCTATAGCATCATTTATTCATTGTAGAAGCTGAACAGATTCACCATTCACTGTGAATTCTTTTGCTGAATGCAAACTCCTGAATCACTTTTTTTGTGTGCAATGCAGCAGTTAAGTTCTCCATTTGCAGCTAATCTGTGTGTATTACATACCAGAAGGCCAAAATCAACCCAATTATAAGCAAATGAAATTCTGTTGATACCAGGTAAATTACCCACGTGCTAAGCTTGCTACCTAATACTCTTTACCACGTTGGTTGGCAGAAAAGGGTACTTGCTTTCTAAGAATGCTGACTGCAGGGCCTTTTCATTTCTTTTTAGTGTATCATGCTTTTGAAATGTCTCAGAATGATCATGTGAGATGACAGACTTGTTAGACACTACTGCTGGCTCTGGGGAAGATGTTTAGCTACTACATTTAGATCTTTACGGTCTTCCTTCCGTGTAGTAAGATGTTTACAATGAACCATTTCCATTTTCTTCCTCAAGCCATTCTCCATGAGACGAAGGACGAAGTTGTCCACAGGCACTGAAGGACCACACCATTGCCTCTGACTATAGAACTGCTAGTTTAGGTAAGCTTTGTTCTGATAGAAAACATCAAGCCTGTACTGTTATTTTTTTTCCTTTCAAGACTGAGCGCACCACAAGGACTCATGGAAGCAGGAAGAAGTAGGGGTGGGGAATGTGATGACAATTTTGGCAATAAATTAAGTATTGCTAGCATTTTGAGGCTACAATAAAGATTCAGAAAATGTGGTGATGCAATGCTTTTATTGTACTTTTGTATGTTCTTTGTACCTTAATGGTTCATCCCTACCTCCCCCACTTCTACTCCCAGTTGGTCTGTCCCAGATCCAAGCCGCTCCCCCGGTGCTCCCAAAAATGGTTATCCCCTCCCCTTGTTCTGGCACCTTCCCTATCAATCACCCAAACCCCTCCCAGAGTTCCGGACTGTCCTGTGTCTGTCACCAAAGCCCTCCCTAATTACCCTTATATGGTCCCCGTCAATCCCCCGAGACCCTGCCCCCTCGGGTACCACCCCTCTTAGACATCCCCTAAACCTCGATGCCTCATTGGGGCATGTGACCCCTCTCCCTCCACCCACCAAGACCATTGGACCAGATGTGAGTCCTTCCCTCCAGCATCCCTCCCTCCTAATCCGCCTATTGGTCCCTAGTTGGGTTACGCCTCCTGTTCAACCCCCCCTTTATAAGGCATGGTCACCCTGCAACTGTTGCTTGTTGACCGTGGATCCTCTTCAATAAACCTGCATTACCTCCCATGGCAAGCCTCCCTGCTACTTTTTATCTCTCCCTTCTTGGAGGGCTGCTCTCTGCCCCAGCGCCTGGAGCCTGTGCTCTCCTGGGAAGAGCAGAGGCTTCAGAGGAGCAGCTTTAAAGCTCCGGTTGCTCCCCAATCCTGCCGCGCACCGCTGGAGCTAGCTTGGGCAGTGGACAGCAGCAGTCAACTGCGACAAGAAAATCTTCATGTTTCATGGTATTTTGATGTTTTGTTGCCATGATGTCGTTATTCTTGTGTTTTCTAACAAACTAAATTCTTGGCAATATTTATATGAGTTTTCAAGTTCACTGTCATTGAGAGCTTCAATGCTTAGTGTAAATGAATTATAAGTAGAGAAAACGCATTCCATCTAAAATTTATCTATACTTACAAGAGCACTGTTCTTCCTTAGGTGTGCAACAACTTTAGTTTGCAGTGCTTTTTTTTTTTTTTTCTTTTTTCCCCTCAGTTTTGCTTACAACAATGACAGTCAACATTAGTAAGTAAGAAAGCACATTCACCGGGACCTAGCACAAGATGTTAAGAAATCCTGGGCAAAGATTCTGACAATTTGGGTGTTGACCCCTTCTGGAAACTCCTTTTGAAATAAAACCAAGCAGAAAACACAACAGCCTGTGAAGAGCCTGATGCTGGATCTGTACTGCAGCAGACTTTCAGGGGGCTGAAGCAAAAAAACTTGGGCACAGCTGCTGGGTTACATTCAGGCATACATGAGACCTGCTGCTGGATTGGTTCATTAGGAATCAGACACAAGACTGGAAATACAGCCTAACTGGACATGTCGCAAATACCACAATATTAATCCCTTGACTTTCATAATTAAGATTATTAAATAGTCCATGATATTCTATTACATGGACAATACAGAGGTGACAGTGTGTCATACTTTGAGTTCTTTCCCCTTTCAGTAAATTTGGAAACTGTATGGCTGTATAATGCCATTAAAAATCTATGAACTTGCAAGGAATTTGAAGACTCTGCTATGTTATGAAAAACAGTATTTGTATAAGCTATTTACGGCCCAGTACTAAAACCATTACTATTTCAAACCTGAATGTTAATGGTAGCTGCCTGTGTAGTTAATTTTAGTCTCGAATTAATTGGACTCCTCAGTATTGTATTATTTGTAGAGCAATAGCCGCAGGCTTTTTTTGTTTTGTTAATGAGTTTTTTAAAGTATTTTATCCAGTTTCAAAGCAAAATCAGGATGTTTTTCTCCAGCAATCTAGATACCTAGTTTTACACATTCACAATCCTATCTTTCTTTGGAAATTTAAATGCTGGTTAATGGGTCTTTTTCATTTTACAAAAAGTACTGCTATGGATACTATGTCCAAATTACCCCTTTGCTTGTTTATGCAAAGCCTAATGATGATGCTGCTGCTCTGACTGCACCTTTAAAAGAAAATTATTGTACTTCTACATGAAACATAGGAAATGTTGTTTGTTATCACCTTAACCTATGAACCCAAATTGGTGTGGGATTTTGTTCACTATGAAAAGAATGTATCTTTACAATTAACCTAGGTTTAACCCTCTATCTCTACAGCATGCAATTTTAAGTCTGAGTGGTAAAGGGTAAGCAAACTGACATACACTCACAAGGATATCCCACTAACATGCACAGAGGTTTTCTAAAGCAGTTGGTGACACGGATATGATTCTAAGGCTGGGGGTTTAGGATTTTAAGTTAGAAGCATTTGACTGAGGAAACAAAGTGGACTTAGGTGTTTAATGACTCTCTACAACTGAGCCTGAGAGGAGATTGTAGCCTGGTGGGGTTGGTCTCCCACGTAACAAGTGATAGGATCAGAGGAAATGGCCTCAAGTTACACCAAGGGAAGTTTGGATTGCATATTTAGGAAAAAAATATTCACTGGAAGGGTTTTCAAGCACTGGAACAGGCTGCCCAGGGAACTGTTTGAGTCATCATCCCTGGAGGTATTTAAAAGCCGTGTAGATGTGGCACTTTGGGACACGGTTTAGTGGTGGACTTGGCAGTCCTCGATTAACACTTGGACTTGCTGATCTTGGAGGCCTTTTCCAACATAAATGATCCATGCTTCTATGATTCTGTAGCCTTACACACATAACTTCACTATAAAGTTAATCATTACCAGTTTGGCAAAGTGAAGTTGATGCTAACTGGTTGATTCATTTGATTTCCACTGACAGCAGCTTTGTCAGTGGTTGTATAACAACATCCTGCAATTGCAGCAATAAAATATCTGTAGCTGTTACACATAAACAGCTTTATTCACAATGTGCTTATCTCCACTGGCAGGGTGGTGTAAATAAGAATCACCTACTACTGCTCCAGTACATATTCAGCTTCTCTATGACTGTAATACTGATGTTCCCCCTTGAACTTCCTTCATGATTTGTTTATTTAGGTATGAAAAGTGATGTCAGATATTAGGCCTTGCTTAAAGATAGCAGCAATGACAATCAGCTTCAATGAGAATTGACTTGAGCTTCCAGACCTTGAAATAAGTGGCTAAGCAGGTTATTTCTATGTATGATGTTATGCATTACTTTTAAATAAATACTAAATTGTATAATATTTCAGCATTTATGTACTAAACTAAATGAAATATATTATCTATCATGATGCTTTGTGGTTTTAATTGTAGATTGGTTGATCTTTGTGCTTAAGAACTAGAGGACAGTTTGCTACATCAACAGTCAATCCCTGGAATGACAATAGGATACCAGAGTAAGAGAGTAGAAATTCTAAACATCTGGTGAAATGTTCAGAAATCAAACAAAATCTTTTTATCAGACATCTGGAGAAGAGACAATGTCAGGTCTCACACCAGTTTGCAGACAGCTGCACAGCAGTTCTAGACTGCGCTTTCCTCTGGAAATAAATCTTCCCTTTTCACTGATTTTCAGAAGGGGCACAGAATTTTGTTCTACCAGATCTAACTGGAAGATGTTGAGGGACACAGCAAGATGCTGTGACACTTGTCCACAGCACAATACTAAAAATGTCCTCTTGTACGGGTTATTGGATTGAGGACACATAATGAAATTTCTTCTAAAGCCTTTTTTGCAGCTCTGGTAGGTTTTTGATCACAGTCTATTCCCTAATTGCACTCTAGAGAATAAAACTGCTCTCTCTTTCTGCTTGTTGCCTTTTGCACACAGCAAAAATCTAAACTGAGGTAGAACTGTAAAGCAGCCTCTCAATCAGCACGTGTTCACAACAAGATTTCTGACCGTAAGTCAATGTGCCCTCAAGTTATTATTTAAGGGACAACCCTGGAAGATTATGTGTGTTACCTCCTTAGATTTTCTTCAGGATGTGAGCTGTTGAATCACTGCAAAGAGTCTGGAAAATTGCATCAGAAAATCCTCTCAAGGAAAGGGAAGCACTGAAGAAAGATGGAGAAGAAGGTGAAAACTACAGACTAAAACCTGTCCTCTGCGTCGTCGTGAGCATGAGAGTACAAAGTGTATGACTGCAATCCAGGAGAAATTGAGGTTATCCAGCTTCTGAATGCATTGATGGACTAAAACTTCATCTGGGGACATCCAACAGCAGTCACAGTCCTTAAAAGTTCTGAGGAAGAAAACTGAGTATCTATAATAACACATAAAAGCGTATGAACCATCTGAATTGAAGATTTCCTTGGTCCAAGTGAGGTACAGCACAGTTTTATTTGATTTCTTACCACAGGTCTGTGAGGCTTTACAGTCCAGATTTTCCCAGATCTAGGAACAGAGATGCCATCACCTCTGGGACTTGCTGTAGTTTAATCAGACTCTTCCCACAAACTTGTCTTTGGTGAAGAGAGCTCTGATTCCTCAGCTGAGTCCCTAGATCCTAGGTTCAAACTGCACAGAGCAGATGAGAAACATCTTGTGAGAAAAGAATTTTCCTTTATTTTGGCTTCAAAAGCTTTCCTTTCATGTGGCTGAGCAAGGGTTAGAAACACAACAAATGCTTCCTTCTGAGGTCATCTAAAAGATTGATTTTGACTTTGTCAACTGGACAACCAGCAATAACCTCCTATAACTATGGAATAAATTAGGGAATAAAAATAATTGAAATCTAAGTTTGTCATTTACATAATTTATTTATCCAATTCTCAATAACTCAGTGCATTTTTACTTGAGTTTCCCTCATGCATATACATTTTTTTTCCTTTTACCATCTTCCTGCCTTGCTGTGCTCTTTAATGAGTCCCTGCAAGAAATGGCTGCTATTATTCTTAGGTGACGGAAAAACAGAAAAACAGGCAATGAGTCTGTTTGTGGGGTTGTTTTTGCTTTTGAGCAGAGTCACTACTGCATCCAAGAATCACTTTTCCAGGCAGTGAACATGGGTTTCATCTTATAATCCAAAAAAAAAGTCACAGCCAAATTAGTCTGTATTAAAAACATTGAGAAGATTCTCTTTTTCTCACTGCCTCTACACATAGCAGAGAAAGAGATATTACTTAACCTTGAAATTGAATTGTTGACATATTTTTAGGCATGCCTTGGAATTTACTTTTCACATTCTTTTTTTGTGAACAAATCCCAAACTAGAAGCTGAAGCACTGAAGTTGCATATAGATAGACAATATTTTTGTCTCTATGTAACAGGCATAACTAGTCTTATCCATACAATTATAAAAACAGAAATATGTTCTAAAAGCTTAGCCATATGCTCTCTATTTAGTACTGATTCACTGGAAGAGGTTTTTTTCCCTAAAAGTATTTTTTTTCAAAACTGTGTCTAACACTGTCTGTTTTGGCTCATAACACTAAAAACCCACAGTGCCTTATCACCAAAAAAACCCTCAGCCTTTGCTGTAGGTGGTGTTAACTCTCCTTCTTCTACAATTCAAATGATCTGACATTCAAAATAGCGGATTATTAAGGGATTCCTTCAATATCAGTAGGATTAGCAGCACTTAGATCTTTGAGAAATTCAGGCCAAAATTTTGGGTTTAAGAGTGTAAACTCTGCAACCTGCCTGCAATCTTGGTACCAGTAACCAAATGTAATTCAAGACAGCAGTAAATCCCCATTCACCTTTGAATTGTTACACCCTGACTTCTCCCATATGAGAAGACCAATAAAACAAAATGTCTTGCTGCTTTATATCCTGATTTTTTTCTGCCTCAGTTACAGTATTTCTAGAATTAACGACAATTTTGTCATCAAATTTCTAGTGTAGCTAAGACAAAGCAGTAATTCTCTTTTCTGAAATGTCTGCTTTTTTGCAGCCACAAAATGAAAGATGATTTTCTTGCTAGCGCAGAGATAAAATGGAAATACTTGGCTAATGGGCAATTTATAAAAAAATCCAATCTATATGGCCTTCAAATGCAAGAAAATTTTTCATACTTTCTGACCAAGATCTTTTTTCTTGCTTTCAGCTTTAATAGGATGAGTTATTTCTCAGGCACAATTCCCCACCCTGTCTTTAAGTGCACAATGATGTCAAAAGGGCACAGGCAAGATAAATCCAAGTGTTCTTCTTCTATTTGAGTGTGTTGAGATTTCAGAGATTTTCTTTATTATGCAGAATGCATATTTTGTGCTAAAAAGTTTTAGAGCCTTGGAGTGGATTTCTGCAGCATTTCTAAAAAGATCCTAATAGCTTGAAAGTTGATATTTAAAGTGGACTAAAAAGAACATAAAAGTAATAATTGCCACATCTGCATAGTGCTGTCAAACATGAATACTGAACGTTGTATTAATATCAGTAATTCCTCTTGGAAGCTTTTACACTTGGTATTGCTGTCATTACTAAATGTGTTTATGTCAGCTACTGTAGTAATTTTTCTAATGCCATAACTTTCTTCAGTTAATTATAAACAAATTGGCACACTTTATTAATGGGTCCCACTAATAATATATTATCTCAGATATGTGTAAATGATGCCCTATTACTAGCAGTGATGCAGCTCAATTAATGGTGCCAAATGCTATAACCTTCTTAATAGCAAAAGGCACACCCATATTCCTAGAAAACAAAATTAGATGTCTTTAAAATAGAAACAAAGCACGAGTGCAGCGAGGGCAACATGATGCTGTCATGTTGGGTTTAAACAACCCTGAATTTAAACAGAATAACAGAGACAAACCCTGCCTGATACTTAACTTGTAAGAGAATAAACAAAATGCCTGCTGACTGAACCAAGGTGTTGTGTCTCTTGTCAGCTCAATCAGAAATGAGCAGCCATGGCTTTGTTCCTACGTTGGACAAAGAAACACAGAGAAAACCCAAGCATATGAAAGTCCTTAATGCTGCTTAGGAGACCTCCATTTATCAGAGCTGATGAACAAGCTGTTTCTCAAGCTGTCCAGACACAGCTTCACAGGAGTATTTAAACTTGCTGTCTACAGAAGTTAGAATTTAAAAGTTACATAGGTGACTTCAGGGGAGAAAAGAGGCATCACAGGACCTTGTTCTTGGTGTGGTTGGCAGGAGGGCCTTGCTAGTGGAAGGATTTGTCATGTTCCTGTGTTTAATAGCATAAAATCATTAATTTTTGTTAAATTCAAGCCTCATTACTCATTACTGCAATGAGTAATAAACAGAAAATATGAAATGTCACAATTTAGTAGCAAAAAAATTGAATTTATTTCAGGTATTTTCCCCTCAGAAAGAATAATCTGAACTTTACTAATTGCCCAAAATGAAACACTGCAAGTTGAAATACTTTGTTTTTCTCATTTTCTGTTAATCACAGGAACTGTTCCTGTGAACTTTGTGTGTATGTAGCATAGTTGTTTATACCTAAGTGCTTCAGGTTATCTACACTGCCATTTATTCATATATATATGTGAAGTATCATGCACATTTCTGAGTGCTATAAAAATTAACACTTGAAGGAGCATGATAAATGAGTGAGTTAGCAAAGTAAAATTACCTTTTCATCAGTGTAGCCACTTTATAATTGTATGTGACTATTGCAGGGTAGTGCAGCCTGGTACTTGGATGGTTGAAAATTAGTTTGCTTGCTAACGCAGTTCTATTATTCCCTTTCTTCCTGGGGAGGGGAAGAGAGGTAGAATGAAAAAGGAGAAGGCATGAGAAAGATGGAGCTAAACCCCAGGTTCATTCTGGAAACAGATCAAAACCCTTTACTACAATCCACCCTCAAAACTGAGGTGTTTCAGTATTTTCTTCAAATTTGATTATTGCCAGGGAAAGGCCTACTGGCGATCAAGTCTACTGGTGATAAAGGCCTACTGGTGATTCATATATGAATGAGTCTTTCGTTCTAGAAAACATGCCAAGCTACAGGAGGCAACTGTCTCTAGAGAAGGAATGGTTCAGAGCTGCCTTTGGCTCACTGAACACTTCAGAAAATTGTGTTACCACTGGTTTTTGAAATTACATTGCAGTCGCCTCTTGCAAGCCGGAGCCCCAGAAACAGTGTAAACTCTCTCCAGCTATTTTGCATCAGGATCCTAGTGGCAGATCTTGTACTGGCAAGTTCTGCTACACAGTCAGAACAGTTCTACATCACTAAATGTCTGAAATGTCTGACCTGAGTTGCAGGGACAAGGGTAATGTAGTTAGAGGCTGAAGAGCCATTGGGTTCTGATATGTAGCAGCCCACACAATATTTTTTAACATGGTTATCTTTGATGTTTTCTCCATTCACCACTGGTACAACTGTTTTGACCTGTCCCAGCATTCTTGAAACAGTTTTAAGTTCGTTATCAGGCTCAGAGATTTTCTGTCAAAAGTGGACCTGCACCCCACACATTCATCCCTATTCTCACCTGTCTTAAGTTCAGCAATGCCAAGGCTTCTTGGCAGAAGAGATTCTCTTAACCCTTCTCTGTCCACCACTATCAATTATCAAGATAACAGTTCCCATAGATAGAAATCTATGCTCTAATTGTTGAGTGCTCAGTGCTGGTCCCAATGCCCTGATTATTTCACTGTTGTTACAGATCAGATACTGCTGTTACCGTTTACTAATGAAGTCCAAATGAATAACATCTGCTTTCCCTGCCCATTTTAAATCACAGACCTGACCTAGAACATCTCTTACTTTTATTCTAAGAATAAAGAACATTTTTTACTAAAAAAGGCCTGGAAAAGACAAAGCATTGGCCATAATGTATCCATAACCAACATTTTCTTTTATTAACATATTTAAATTTAAATTTAGGTCTAGGAATGTCAAATAGGTCTCTAATATGATATCTTGCTTTATTTTGAAACAAGACATTGTTCTCCAATCTCGTTTTACTTTGCACCAGTTTCACCTCGCTCTTGCCTGACCTACTTCACAGCAAGGTTTACTCTGCTTCTCATAAACTGCACTTCCCTGTCATCCCATGGGATTCACCTGAACCACAAGAACTCTCAACATCAACAGAATTACTAATAAATAAGGGATCTTTTACATCAAAGGAAGCACAAAGCATCTCAGTAATGCTGTAGAGGTATAAGAGAGGTATGATATTAATGAGAAGGTCACATATGTTGTTTGCTCAAACACAGAGAGTAATTTGGGCTGAATGAGAATTGCCCTGAGTTTATGAATAGCTTAATCTCCCACTTCCTACCAGCAAAGATTAGGCAACATTTGACATTTTTTAGAAAAAATTAGGCACTCTATTTAAGATAAAACATTTTATCTTCAACAAAGTACATTAGCTAGAAGATACGGATAAACATTTCACTCTGTAATAGCCTGCTTTATCTACATAAAGTATAACATGCTTACTGCCTTTTACCATCAGAACTGCCAGCAGAATGTATCTATGAGCCACCAATTTATACTTATTGAGTCACTTTTTACCCTCCCTCTTCTTTTCTGCTTAACAATGCAAGAAACCTGCTGGTAAAAACATTACACAGCTTTAAATCACTTCGTTTGCCACAGCAAATAATTACTGAAAACAGTGACCTTGCTATAACTCGTTTATATATGTACGGAGGGGGAAAGTCTTCCTGGCATGAAAGTGGACAGCAAGAAAAGTGCTCAACATAAGGGATGGATTTAAAAAAGAAACAAGAGTCCGTTCACTATCCATGCGTATTTTAAAACTTAGAGATTTAAGAGTGCCATCAGATCTGGTTTATGAATACTGCAGATCATCTGGTTACTCAGTTCCAGCACATTGCACAGTACAACCTTCATCAGTGATGCCAAAAACTATTCAAGACACCATTTAAAATAGGTAGTGAGGCTACGTCACCTTTTATGTCTTTTGACTGAAACTGAAAGAACTTTCTGCAAGAATTCTTTCGTAGTATCAGTGTATAATATAACCTGTTTCTGAGAAGTTTTGTGAGTCATTAGGAAATTCTGCACTTAGAATAATACTTTATGGCTGCACCAACTGCTAAAGAAAAGTATTGGATAATCATAACTACAAGCTTGTGCAGAACAGTTCAATTAAAACTCAGGCAACAGAAAATGTTATTGTTTAAATGAGCAACCAACAAGCAGATTCTGCAAGTGGAAAATATTCCAGAGCTCGGTATCTGGGTCATACAGCTGCCAAGTTTGCCTTCTGTGTAGCAACACTGACAGAGAAAACTGTTGAGGGGGATTCATATTTACATTTTTCACCAGGGTAAACAAGAACAGGCACTGTGAATTGCATGTTTAGGGAGCTGCATGCGGGGCTGCAGCACTACAGCGATAGCTGGCTTTCCCTTCCTATTGAATGAGAGCTTCGGTGGATCGATGTTTATTGCACAGGGTCCCTGGTGGGCACACTCAGGCAGCGCTCTGCCAGCACCCACGCGTGCACACAGTCTCACCTTGGCAGTGGTTGTGAACAGCCGCTCACACGCACAGTCTGTGCACGACCCGGAGACAGAGGGGCGAGAGGGGTTCTCTGCGTGCAATTCCGAGGTGTTTAATGGCAACACACCCGAAAGGAACAGAGGCAAGAAGAACCCCAAACCACAAGCCTGAGCTGGTTTTATCCCAAAAACTGCCAAAGGCTGGCAGAACATCCAAAACCAATAGTCTGAGGGGTAGGGGGCAGAGGCAAGGTTGAGTAACATAACAGGGGCCAATGGGAAAAGGGATGGGAGGGGGGAGAGGGCCAGTGACCAGCAGAATTTAGACAAAGGGAGAACTTTCTGGCACAGTGTTGTAGGGAGAGACCTTTTAGGGTAACTTGGGGGGGCGTAAAGTGGACTTAGCCACTGCAACATTTTCCTAAACCTAGAAGTAATACCCTGAAAATACCAGCTGTATTCTGTTCATATGTGTACAATATCAGGATTTAGAATGCAAGTTAGGCAGCACAAGCACCAAAATGTTTCTGAACAAACAAGGGTGTGAAATACTGAGACACTGGACTGTAAATCCACTAGGTCATCTAAGATTTTTCAAGAAGGTCTATCATTTTATGTTCAGTGGCAATTCTGCCCCAAACCCCTTAATATTTATTGATCTAAACTTTAATCTGTATGTATCCCTTGTTAAGTTATGCGTAACAGAAATACATGGTCCTGGCATAAAATGGGTCTTCAAGGTCAAGTAGTTTTCTGTGGTGGGTTGACCCTGGCTGCATTCCCGGCAGCCACCAAAGATGCTCTATCACTCTCCTCCACAAGTGGACAGGGGAGAGAGAATGTACTGAAAGCTTCGTGCCAAGATAAGGACAGGGGCACATCACTCACCAATTACCATTGTGGGCCAAACAGACTCAGCTTGGGGAAATTAATTGAATTTATTACCAATCAAAACCAGAACAGGATAATGAGAAGTAAAACAAATCTTAAGAACACTTTCCTCCCACGTCTCCATTCTTCTTCCTGGGCTCAACTTCCTCCCACCCAGTGGCACAGGGAGACAGGGAATGGGGGTTATGGTCAGTTCATCACACATTGTTTCTGGAGCTGCTCAGAGAGAGGAGTCCTTCCCCTGCTCCAGTGTGGGATCCCTCCCATGGGAGTCAGTTCTTCCCAAGCTGTTCCAATGGGGGTCACTCTTCCACAGAGTGCAGTCCTTCAAGGACAGCCAGCTCCAGCGTGGGTCCCCCACAGGATCACAAGTCCTACCAGGAAACCTCCTCTGGCATGGGCTCCTCTGTCCACTGGTCTGCAGGTCCCTGCCAGGAGCCTGTTCCAGCACAGGCCTCCCACAGGTTCACAGCCTCCTCTCAGGCATCTCTCTGCTCCAGTGTGAGGCTCCTCCAGCGGCTGCAGGTGGATCTCAGCATCCCTGCGATCTCCCTGTGCTCAGGGGCTCAGCCGCCTCACCCTGGGCTGCCCCATGGGCTGCAGGGGAATCTCAGCCCCAGCGCCCGGAGCACCTCCTGTTCCCCCTGCACTGACCTGGGTGTCTGCAGGGCTGTTCCTCTCGCACATCCTCACTCCTCTCTGGCCACAATTACGTCTGTGCAACAACCTTTTTTTCCTTCTTCATTTACAGTAATAACAGAGGCATTAGCACCACCTCTGATGGGCTCGGCCTTGGCCAGTGGGCCTCTCTTGGAGCCAGCTGGCATTGGCTCTGTTGGACACCGGGCAAGCCTCCAGCAGCCTCTCACAGAAATCACATGGCTACCAAAGCCTGGCCATGCAAACCCAATACACTTTCTTATCTATTTCCTACCTCCTCACTACAGTAAGAATTTAATTCTAGTGATGATAATCATCAAGTGATGACCAAGAGAAAAATTTAAAATCTAAGTCTGCAGACACTGAGGTTGACACTACAAACGAAATGAAAAAATGCCTCAAACCCACTCATCACAGACACTAACTGCTGGCACATTAGTACATGTGCATTTAGTCAATAAAACTCATTAATTAGTCGTAATGATTAGACTGAATACTAATTTAGGACCGAGATCCTCCTGGCTTTTGGACCCAATCCCAATTGAAAAGTATTTCAATAAGAATTACACTGTTGGTAGACATGCCTGATCCACAGCCCAGTGGAGTCACAGGTGGCATTGACTTTTAATTTTAAGGAGGATTGGAACAGACTACATTCTTCATCATCATTTAAATTGACAGTTCACTCTTATGGCTTATGTTACAACCCTCAGGTATCCAACTGATACTACGAACTGTCTTTCTCAGGTTCAAAACGTGCACAGATGGAGAAATGGCCTCCCATCACATCTGCATAGATAAGATGGGCAACAGGAGAGGAAAATGTCTCTTTCTGCTGTGAAATAAAGCCAGGAGCTGACAGTGCTAACCCAGAGCTCCACAGAAGGCTCTGTGGGAAGAGCACCTGATGTTGTCAGGTGAAGCTGTGTGTTCAGCCCCGAGTCCTGGACAGATGGGATTGGTCTGGGTGCATCAGCCTGCTTGGTGCTGGCTCTTGCACCATTCTGGCCATCCTGGTCCAGCACTCACTGCTTGCCCAGCTTCCCTGTCACATGTCCTGTACATGTTCCTGACCCAGAAATGCTGGGAGAAGCACTGCCTATGGAATGGGAAGGAGTCAAACTTTGAAAGAATCCTCCCCAATTCCCATTTGTTTGAACAGATGTACAACCTCTGCCATGCCTGGGAAGTGTTTCCTCACATCCCACAGTGTACTCTCCAAACTCTGGAAGTCTGAAGGGAGCACTATGAATTCCAGCATCCACTAATGCATCCAAGGAGTGAAATCCTTTCTTACCTGAAAAGGGTAGGAAAATACACTGACACCAGTGAAGAAAGTATTTCCTAGCATTCCTTCCCAAATTGCTATAGGTTTGAGATTTAATGTTCAGTTTAGGAAGGTTTTGTCCTACTCACTGAAGTCCAGTCATCAGCACTAAATGTACTGAGGCCTTTTTCTCAGCTTTTCTGCTCTACCTTTCTTGCCAGCATTGACTGACAGCGTCAGAGTTCACTTGAAACAAACTCCTTTGTCTGCCTCCCCTCTTGCTGAATGATACCTTGTGCTAAACTGTTCTTTTCCTGCTTTCTGGCCAAAATGTGCATAGCCTCTTTCTGAAACATCCTCCTCTAAATGTCTGTCCACTTAGATGAATACAGACATGTTGCACACCCCTACTTGTGTTTTGCACACAGGCTCTCCATTTCCGTGGTGTTTGTATTTCAGCCTGTAACAGGAACACACAATGCAAGGAAAACGCTGGAGTCAAAAGATAACAGGAAGTCACCTGGTTGCAAACATACAATTCTGGTAAGTTTATTCCTTTGCTTAAATCTATCTTATTAATGAAAGCCTAATAATTCTAACAATCAGTACAGAGAGTATTTCTAAAAATCAGTACAGAGACTATTTCTAACAATTAATACAGAGTATTCCTAACAATCAATACAAACAGTATTCTAACAATCAATAAAGAGACTATTTCTAACAATCAATACAGAGACTATTTCTAATAATCAATATGGACTATAACAATCAATACAGAGTATTTCTAAAATCAATAGACTGTTTCTAACAATAGAGTATTTCTAACAATCACTACAAAGTATAACAATTGACAGAGTATTTCTAAAATCAACAGTGTTTCTAACAATAGAGTATTTCTAACAATCACTAAAAAGTATAACAATTGACAGCATATTTCTAAAATCAACAGACAGTATTTCTAACAATCAATACCGAGTATTTCAAACAATAAATACAGAGAATATAACCATCAATACAGTGTGTTTAGAACAATCAATACAGAGAAATAAGGAAATTCTTAACCTAAGGAACTTAAAAAATATCAGGCACAAAGTAATTTTATAGGTATTTCAAGAAGTCTATCTGCAAGTAACTCAAAATAGTCTATAATTCTGCCCAGCAAAATGAAAATGGCCCTGAACAGCACAGAGGACTCTGTCAGGAGGATCACTCTTTCCAAGGCTTTCTCCAGGAGCCCCAGCACAGTCTCTTCTTCTCTGTGCTCCCCTGTGCCTCCATTCCAACGCTGCCTGCACATCATGAACACCCCAAGGACAACTGAGCAAATGGCCCTGAACCGCACAGAGAGCTCTGTCAGGAAGACCATTCCTCTCCAGGCTTTCCCCAGGAGCCCCAGCTCAGTGTCTCCTTCTCTGTGCTCCCCTGTGCCTCCATTCCAACGCTGCCTGCACATCATGAACACCACAGGGACAACCAAGCAAAACACTGTGCACGTGTGCCATTGGATCTTTCTCTCCAGGTCCCACAGAGGCCATGCCAGAGACGCCTGTCTGGCTTCCAGGTCTTCAATTTCCTTCTCCCAGTGCAGCTGGTGCTGACAAAGGGTCGCCTCCCGCTCCTTCATCCTCTGGACCATTTCTTCCTCATCCTCGGGAGAAATGGTCTTCTTGTCAGAGGATGGGAGCGGCTGGTTGAGGGTGAGAATGGCCATCAGCACCAGGTGTGTATGGAACATTCCTGCAGCAATGGCAGATCCTTCCTTGAAAGAGAAAGGAAGGAGGACAGAGCCCAGATTCAGACTATATTTCCTTGGTAAGAGAAAGGAAACAGGCTCCCCCCTGGAAGAAAAGCTCCGGCATCCTTGCTAGCCCTGCCAAAAGGCTGGAGGCCAGAGGTGCTCCTCAGGGCACGCCTGGTGCTGCAAGTTCCAGAGCCAGCTGCCCAAAGAGGCTCCAGGAGCACGTGGCGAGGAGGAAGGGGACGAAGGTGCGAGACACAGAGACACAAAGCATGAACGGCCAGGTTTGAGGAGAGAGAAGTTCAGCTTTGCAGATGGCAGAAGAAACCAACCCACTCCCCCAAGCAGCAGGAGGAAAGGAAGGGCCCCCACGCTGGGTGCAGGCAGACAATGGAGATGTTCCCCAGATGTCCACTAATGAGCTGGGGAGAGGGAATCCACCAACCTGCTTTTCAGCCACTCCCACCTCTTCAAACCCTCCCACTTTCTTGAGACAACACCTGATGAAATCCTGCTCAGCGTGGGCAGCTGGGTCCCTGAAGGGCTGTGTCATGTTGAGGCTTCCTTGCCCTCCCAAAGCCCTTCCCGTGGCCGCCTTGGGCAGGGGATTCATCCACCCTCCCTCCTTCCCACAGACCTGCTCTGACCACTCTGTGGGCTCCCTTTCCGTTCTCTGTGTCCGTCCTCAACTGCGATCCCAAACTGGCTCCGGGGGCTCTGCCCTGAGCTCCCAGGAGCTCGCAGGCTGCAGATGCCAATGCTCAGCCACACCACAACACTGCCACCACCAGCAGCACCAGCACAAGCAGCACCAGCAGCAGCAGCAGGCGCCTCTCAGCTGTTGGTGCCACTGCCCTGCAGCCCCTCCTGCTGCCATCAACGTCCCCTCGTTGCCTCGGAGACAGTCCTCGAGTCCACCACGGGGTCACAGAGCCATGGAACCCTAGAGTTCTAGGTTCATGCAATCCTAGAGTCATGGTATCCTGGGAGCTGCACTCATCTTTGATGTTGAGCTGATGCTGGGATATCAGGTTCCTGAGAATGTTCTCCACTTCATTCGCTGTCTGGATATTTTCAGTCAATTGCTCGTCTCTTCTCAATTCTGATGTGAGATGTTTCTCACATCAAACCAATTATTTCCTTTCCTTTACTATCAGGCCAGCAACCTTCCCTTTAGTTTCTTACCTAAGTTTTCCACTCACATCACAAGAAATTAAACATTAGCACTTACTGCACCATCCATTTCCAAGAAGCAACTTCCACAGAACAAGATAATTAAAAGCTATTTTTCACGGCATAAGATTTCTGTGGGATAAGCATGGTAAAAAGCGTAAGAAGGCAGAAATAAAAGAGAAGATCTCTGGAGAAAACGCAAAACTAGTCTACAGTTGCACTCTTCTCAAAATTCTCTGGGACCAACCCTTTAGAAATAGGTCAGTGAAGAAATCTGGATTCCGTATCAAATCCATGTACATTTTACATGCACTCAAATACACCATTCAGGCCTATTCCAATGATATTCTGGAACCTTTTACAGTATCCGAGCTTACTGAAGCAACAAGTCACGTACCTCTCAGGATAATAACATGACAGGGTCAGTTTGCCAACCAACTGGCTACCAAAGACAAATCTGCAATGATGCACAGAGCTTGGCAGCTCATTCAATACTCATCACTATTTGAACCCATTACAGTCATCCAAGAAAGCATCTCCTTGCAGCTGTGCTGGTTTCTTTAAAAGAAAGGGAGAAAGAGGTTTATTTTGAAAATATTAACTTCTGTCCTCTCTGCAAATCACAGTTTGCCACCTAGCCTGTACCAGCCTAACACCACACAAAAGGCCTTTTACGAGACCAAATTACAAAGTGAAGGGAGACCAAACATAGGTTTCTACTCTTCTGCCTGGCAGGAGTATTTAAACAGAGACAGAGCTGGAGATCCAAGGCTGCCATTCAGATTGTTAAATGGGCTCATTGACACAGTTTGCTTATAGGGAGAGGCTCCCATAAAAAAGGGCAGCAATGAGGAGAAACCTTGCTTTAGTGGCAACTACCACTGAACATCCACCTTTTCTGCCCAAAACCTTCAGCACACAGAGTTTGGGGGTTTCTCTCCATTTTATGGAGTATGCTCGTTCTGATCAAAAGCTCCCAAGTGCTTCAAGGGCAGCAAACTCAGATTGATACTGGGGGATTCAGAGAGGCTCACTGCTGCATCAGCTGGCTGCTGCAGAAATCATACAGAGAGGGCTGAGCCTTTCCATCTTGGAGTGGATGATTGTGAAAAGCATCTATGCAATTATTCAAATTGTTTGAGTTCCTGTTGGTAGAGAAGGTTAATTCAGCGTAAGCCCTTTTTGGAGGATAACCTGAGCCTAAATAATACAAATTAAAACCACATTCAGTAACTGTTTTTCAAGACTTATTTATTCCCAGCCTAGAATAGCAAAACTTCCTAGTATTTAGAACAAGTCAATAAGTGAACATCTGTGGATCTTTGCAACAGAAACTTATGTCAGGTTTGATATTTCAGCAAAGTGTAAGACTTTAGGCACTGTTAGATGAATACAACACACATAATAGTTCAGTGAACTTGCTGCACTGTAACAGCTTAACAACTGAATGCATCAACATTCCTAATGACCACTTCTGGTCCAAGATCTCACAGTCAATTTTGAGGAAAGGCAATGGATATTTGGTTGTAGCAAGAGCATTGGACTATCTGGTATCAGGATTGTGTGAACAGAAGGAACATCCCCCAGAACATTCCCACTGGCACACTGCAGTGGCCCAACCCTGTGGAAAACTTACTGAAAACATCCAGGCAGAATTCACTGGGAACAATTCAGAGATGATAATAAATAACAGTGACACATCATCAGACTGCAGAATGCTTTACAAGACAGGTATGCAGTGAGAGAAACAGAGACAGACACTAGAGTCTGTTGGAAATATATCCCCAAGAATATGCTCTAGTGGTTTAATTAGAACAACAAATAATAAATTAGTATTATTTTATAACAATAAAAGCAAAAAAGAACTGGAGATAATAATTCTCATTTCTTAGCTTGTTTCCTTGCCCTGCAATGCTTCCTTCCACATGCAGTCAAATAACCTACATATTTAACTAAACCACAATCAGAGCAATGATTTGAAAACTGCTGGTATCAGTGATTTTAGATTATGAGGCACAGCTCATGGCTTTTTTCCCTTAAACACTCTTGTTCAATAGAATGAAATTACAAACAAAGGGACACAGAAGTTTTCTTTCTCCTTGTTTTCTGCTAGAAAACAAGCAGCTTAATAGAGGAAATATCAATACTACATTATCTGCTTGACAAGAACGCCGGGAAGAACAGATGTGGTGCAAGTCCTGAAAATGCCTTGACTTGCAGAACATGAGCTTTATTCCCTTTTGGGCCGACCCTCAATCCATGCACTATTGCTCCACTGCTGGTGACTTCCTGTGGAAGTCATTTGAATATGTACTACACCATGGAGCTGGGTCTGGCTGGGTAGCTGCACTGCCCAGCAGCACTTGCACAGCCCCAGGGCTTGCTTTTTTCCCTGCCCCTCCACAATGAGTAGGCTGGAGGTGAGCAAGAATTTGAGAGAGGACACAACCTGGACAGCCATCCCAAACTCAGCAAAGGGATATTCCCTGCTGTACAACATTGTCATGGTCAGCAATAAAGGGATTTTTGAGGAAGCAGACATTGCTCAGAGGCTGGCTAGACCTATTAGTCTACTTATGGTAAGTGGCTAGTGATGGCCTTCACGTCATTAGCTTGGGGGTTTCTTCTTGCTCTTTGTTTATTAAACTGTGGTGCTTAGCTGCTGGCTGGGGTAAACCCATCACACTGAGATAAAAAAAATAAATACAAAATTCAAATCTATAGAGTGGAAGCTTCCATACTTCATCAGACTCCTGTAGCTCCTAGAGAGCAGGATCCCTTTCTGCCAATGTTAAAGATCTCCTTTCCTCCTTTAAAGCAGTCTGGAACAGTGAGACACTGTAAGGCTGAGAAAACAAGTGAGTCTCAGAGTCATTACAAATGGCATTGCCTTAGGTGGGATTGCAAAATACACAGGACTCCAAATTCACTTTGCAGTTTTTACAGAGATTTAAATACATCTTTTAAATTACAGCTATGGGAAAGTGAATTGGTAGTAAAATGAGGTTGTTTTGAATGACAAGATATAAATTGATCACAGTGCCATTCATTGCTCCTTCTCCAGTGGAAATACAGTATATTAATGAGAGGTTCACTGAAGGGCACCAGATGGCTTAACAGAGAAGGAGTTTGCAGGTCTGCCCTTGTTTTTCACTGTCATTCCTCATATGACCACTCTGCTAAATGGAACTGGTCATGCAAAACTTTCAGGAAGATGTCCAAGACGTGGTAAGAAGCAGCACAATTTTCAGTTTCTTTCTTTTCAGAACGACTGTAATTTTCAAAGGTGTTAGTCCAAGGCTTTGTGTTTCCACTAAGAAAGCCGTACCATTTTACTGTGTGGATGTTAGTACCTCCAGCTAAACATATTGCTTCATTTGCTGAACATATAAAAACAATTTCAAAACTAGCTTGTCCGTGTTTTTAAATGTCCAGAAAGATTTCATTATGTAGCCTGCCATTTGGATATAGGGACATCTGACTGTAAAGGTAGTGAGAGAAACCCACCATCAGTGGAACCCACAGAAATCAGGAGGCCTCAGAGCTGCTGAGACTAAACTAGTTAAAATGCTGCTGTCATTCACCACCAGAAAAGGCACTGCTCAAATTTTAGAAGAGATTTTTTACGATATTTAAAATCAATTTATTAAAATGCAAATTGTAGTACGTGACAATTGCTGTCAGGCTGCAATAATCTTCTCAAAAGCCTGCAATGCAGATTGCAAATGTTCATTATGTGTGTACCAGCTTTGAGGAGCCAGCTATTTATTAGCACTGGATCTTGTAACGTGCACTTCCTTTTTTTTTTGTCATTGCAATTCCTTGAAAGGTTTGCAAATATTTGTGATTTAGTATTGATATTTTATTTATTTATTGTGAAAAAAAGCTCTGAATGGTTTTTTAGCATTCACATGTGAGCTTATAACTTAAATGTGGAGCAATAAATGAGAAGCTCAAATGATAGATCACTGGAAATATTAGCATTCCTATTGCATTAGCAACAAGTTCAAGATAATGTGCCCACATATTTAAGGTGCTTTTCAATCAGACAACATATTTTACAATAGTAGAGAGTGTACTATGCAGTACAGAAAGTACCTAAGGGAGGCTGATGGTGAGCATGAGAAAAAGGAACAACAGTTAATCACACAGCTTGGTCAATCAAATTAAAAATTTTGTTCCACATAGCTTTTAATTTAGTTCAGTTTATTGCTCCTTGGAAAATTGATTTAAAACATGAAATGCAAAAAAATCTCAAAAAAGGCTCTAAAGTATAAAAGTACATCCTTCATTACAATCTTTCTCCAGTTTAAACCCCAAATTTGAACATACTCCCTGGGAAAGAATTCACATGGTCAGAGATTTCTTTTCTCTTTCTGAAACAACAAAGCTAGACTTCCCCTTCACCCTTCTGTGAACATTTGATTGTAAAGTCACAAAAGGTGGACGTTTCCCTGCTGAAGCTGCTCAGCCTTTCCCTCCCTCCCAGCAATTCTTTGCTGGGTTTTCATGGTGCTGGAGCCCTGAACAGCTCCGTGCTGTGCTCTGCTCTATGGACAGCAGGCATGTTTCACAGCTGGGTGGTTTCACAGTTCAGGGAAGCACTGGGGTAGGTAACAGATCTCAGTTACACCCCAGGCTGTCCAGGTGTCCAGAGTGACTCTGAAAATTCTACTGGACAAGACAGTTAACCCTTGATACTCATCACAAGCAACTCCCCTAGATGGTTCCAGTGACATTACTGAACCCTAATAATCTAAAGTGCTGACTATTTCCCATTTGTATTTCTTTTCTAAAACAGAAATACTGATTCTCCCTTTTTCTCCGCTTCAGTTTGTCTTGTATATTTACATGATAACCTCTTTGGGGTAAAGACTGTGTGTGCAGCCACTGATAAAAGATTGGTTTTGATCCTACTCTTTTCAAGTATAAGTAAAGAAAATACTTAATAAAAAGGCAACTGCTGGTTTTATCTTTAAACATTCCAAACATTTGTTCCCAGATCTTGCAGAAAGATAGTTTCAGTTAAATTAAATGCCTGCTCTTCAATTGTCCCAATGAGAGAAGTTGCTGTACATTTAACACTAAAGTGCTTAATCTGCCATGCTCTTAATCAGTTAAATACTGTGACTTTTCAACCTTCCAGGATTTTGTGTGTGTTCTCCAGGGTCTAAACTAATCCTCATGTTCATCCTGTTTATCTCTCTACTTGTTTACTCCACTTCAGGTAAGTTAATCAGCACTTCAACTGCCAACTTCCACGACATAAACAATGGCTGTCAGTCCAAAAAAATAAGGCCAAAAAGAAGCCAACCCCTGTATCCAGGCATGGAGACATTCAGAACCATGTGAGGGAATAGGAACCTCAAAAACTTAGGTTTTTGTGTTGCTTTAATTCTCAAAAATGACTGGAGATTTACTTTTAAATTCTAGGAAAGATATGTATCAAGCATGGTCAAAATGCTCTGTCCTGACATGCAGCTTAAGGAAGCCACAATTATTTGTTACAAAGAGTTCCAAGTGGAATTCTACAGCCACTCAGACCAAGGAGTACCAGTTCCTCAGCAAAGGAAAAGACTGACCATTTGTTGGAACTCGCTGTTAAGTTGGTAATGCCAGTAAAGTTAAATATCCTGCCATTCTGGGTGGTGGCAAACTGAATCAGGACCTTTCAAATCTACAATGCATTCTGGTATTTCCAGCTGGCTATCATTTCTACTGAAAATTTTAATTCAAAGGCCATTTTGGGAATGGTTCAAAAGTAACTTGGATGGATTTGTAGGCTTTTGGGTTTTTCCACCTTTCAGGTGAAAGAATCTGAACAAAACAGGGTTCTTGGTTATTGAAAAAGTAAACACCTAATGATTTTCTAGTGGTTTTAGGTTAAAGTAACTAAAGCCTTCATGCCAGCATGACTTTTTTTTCCAGAACATCTTCTGTTCTCAAAACCCAGTCTCAGGAAACAGTTCTTAAAATTAATTTTAATGATATTTCAAAGAAAATGTCTTCTAACAGCACCGCAGATCTTCCAATGCTGTAATTTATTCTGACACTAAAGAAAGTAGCTAGAAGTCTTTACATGCAAAGTATAAAACAGTATTTTATGTAATATAATAAAATACAATAAAGTAAAATATAAAGATTTCCACCACCTTACAATTAAATATAGTAACAGATTATGAGTTGTCAAAAGGAAACAGATGGTAAAACCTGACTTGGAACACAGTGAAAGGTCCTCCTGTACCTGCTGTATGTAACACAAGAACACATTTACCATAAAAGAGTATCTTCAGAGAACCTTTAAGTCACATTAGTGAACTCTCAAAAGACACTGTTATTGTAAAACTGAATTCATAGCCCTATGTGTTATCTTGCTTATCACAGCACAATATTTCACTGACCTATCACATATAAACATACACAATTAAAAACTGCCAGTAGATGGCTAACAAAGAGGTAATAACATAATTTGTATAACTACCCAAATTTACCTGTTTTTATATTGTAATAATCATAACTTGATACAATAATCAAATTGGTCTCAACAGCTACTGTTGTTACAAACTACACAAAATGCAGTTCTGTGATATTTTGAAGGATTCCCATGGTCAGCAAAAGTGTAAAAAAGTCACAAATATAGACCAAAGAGTTTGGTAGTGTCATACTGCAGTCATAGATTCAGTTTCTGTCATAGTCTGTACAGTATTTGTGAAGAGAAACTACATTGATCCCAGATAAATATCCTCTCCCTGGGGCTTCCTAACACCCTGTAAGAGTTTCTGTAAGTCAGAGCCAAGACAGCTGACTTCTTTTTCAATTCAGAGCAAGAAAGATCCACACAGGAAATTTCCTTTGATGTATTAAATTATCAGGTCATATCAAACCAAACCCCACAGAATCTAAAATAGAAACTCATTTTCCTGCTTCACAATTATCTTTTAAAGCATAGTGAATTCATAGCATAGGAAAGATTCACTTTCCTTGTGAATCTTGTTTTTCTATTAAATTACATATAGTCTTCATATTCTGAATAAAATACTGTAGAATACTAAATATTTAAAATGCTTAAACAATTGCAGGAGCATTGAAAATCTTCTTTAAGTCTGTATGAACAGCTGAGGTCCTGCTCTGTATTCTGTACCTAACCAAAATACCAGCAAAATAAAACCTCTAACAGGAGCTAGATATTTCCCACAGTCATTTATTAGACAAAAGGATGTCATTCTCAGTAAAGGAAGAGTGTTTTGCCACATGCAGTGATATCAATATCACCAGGGGGCTGGGCAGTGGGAGGATGGAAAGGAGAGGAAGAAGGGTCCTTAACAGATGGAGAGAATAAATCAAAAAAACCCAAAAAACTGATTACATCTCCCTAGAAGAATCTCAACAGTGGAATTAGAGCATTTATGCCATCCAGAGCACTATATATTATTCAATAATTACTGGTGTTATTACTACTCCTCACAGTAGTAGCAATGTTCTTCAGTCAACAACATCCAATCCCAGATCGCTACTTGTGCCTTAATTATGTGTTTATTTCTTCATTAGAAAAGCATTTTTACTCATTAAAGTACGTAAGTGCAGGCTTCATTGCAAGGGCTTAAGAATGTACTTAATGTTAAATTTTGCTTACATTCCACTGAATAAATATTTTAAAGCAGAAAATGATTGGCCCACTAGAAATAAAATTTTCCCTTTCTCTTGGGGAAATTCTAGGTACAATAAATGGTTAAGAAACCTTGAAAATCGTAAGTGGAGAAAAAAACCCTCAGAATTTTGATCTGGGTGAAGCCTTGCAGACATTCTGAACATTCAATTCCAGGTTTCATTTTGATCTTTTTGTAGAGATGAACACATCTGACAGATACAAACTCAAATGTGAAACTGAACTTGACAGGAATTTGACTTGGGGGTCTGCAGCCATGGTTTGAGCTCCACTCTTTTTTAGAAGTTTAAATATTGAGACTTTTAGGGTACCAAGCTTCTAGCCTTGCACTCTTCCATAATGTTCTGCTCTGTTCCTGTCCCAGTTTTCTCTGTTCTTGTGTGCAGAGCCATGGTTTTTTGGGGGGGGGCTGTTTTGGGCGGGGTTTTTTTGGAGGCGGGGGGGGGGGGGGGGGGGGGGGGGAGGTTTAGAGGTTGGGTTTTTGGTTTTGAGTGGGGGATTTCTTTTGGTAGGGTTTTTTTTGAGAAGCAGGGTAGGAATCAGAAACAAAATATGACTGCAGCTTCATTGGCCAGCAAATTGCACAGCTTTCCTTGTAGTTGCGGCTTTTTTACTAGCATTTGAAATCTCTATTTGCTCAAGCGTTTTTTGTTTCTTTTATGTGGAGTGTGAGGAATGAGACAACTCTTGGTTCTTAATTAAAATAATCAAGAACAATTTATTAAAAGAACAATCAGCAATTGCAAGTACAAAAGAATTATAACGCCAAAAAAAAAAACGGGTCTGCAGTGATCAGAGACCTTGTTGGCCAAACTGGCTCAGAAGTCCCAAGGCATAGACCTTACAACACTGGGGTGACTTCAGCTAGCCCAAACCCAGAAGGGTTAAACTGCCTTTTGAAAGAGGTAGAGGCTTGTGTTCCCAGCATCAGACCGCACCAGCAGCCCATCCGACATGAAAATGGCACCTCTGAGCTGGTGCCCAGCAGTTTTACAAAGTCTGGGTCCCGCCCATGACCGCCCACTGTCCAGCCCCCATGGTCCTGGATGATTGGTGGTGTCTTGAGGTGAGGTAATCTCAGTCTGCCAATGGCTCGCTGTTGTCTAAGGGAAATATGTCATCAGCTCTAAAGGCCTGAAAAGTCCTCATTAAAATTCCAGGTTGCCACGGCGCTGAGTTGCAGGCCAACGGCCAGGTTCTAAAAATAGCTCTCTGTCAGGTAGAAGGTCTCCTTTTTGGCAAAGCTCAAAACTCGCTTAAAACTTACAAAAGTTAAGAACACTTAGTAAAAGGTCTAAAACTGGATTATAAGTATTTCAGAGAACTCTTAAAAGCAGGGTAATTAACTTGGACACATACAGGAGTTAAGACGTGGGGTTTTATACTTTTTAGGGACTAAAGAGGGGAACAAACGTGTGGAACTTAGTATTAACAAAGGATTTTTTAACGAGGAATTATGTAAAACACTCCTTAACCAACTAATCAGGGGAATAACTTTGGAACTTAGTAACTCTCAACTGGGTTGATGGGTAATTTGAATAAACAATAATTAAACTATTAACAATTAAAAGTTGAAAATACTTAATATGCAAAGGCCAACACTCCATTTCATATATGACGAGATAAAAGCAGTAGTAATCAAAAGTGTCTGAATATATTACCAGCTTTGGAGAAGAAGTGTCTTTTCTCCCTGAGCATTAATACACTTTAAAAATAGACATGTGAATAGAAAAGATATAAGAATGCTCACAAAGTCATAGAGAGGAATAGAAAATGTTTTAGTTTTATTTTTCTCTATTTTCCTACATCTGGAATAAATTTCATTCCTTACTGTTCTGGACTCTTGCTACCTCTTCCTCTGCAGTCTGTTCAGATGTAGGTGAAAAACTGCCGCAAATCAGAAAATTATTTTGGTTAATATCTGACAAATTAATGAATGTTTAGCAATTAACATCAGGAAATACAGTAATTTTAACCCAAAAGTTATCTTGTATTCAAACCAAAATTCAGCTCCACCGTTAAAAGACATACATCCAGGGAAATAAACTCTCTAAAAACATTCTCACAATAAATGTTCTACTCTGCTGATGATTTTGTGTCAAACCTCTTCAATCTCTCCTCACTAGAACCAGCTCCTAATTTGCTTGGTACTGTATAGATATTCTGCATATTGACCACATATATGCCTTTTGCATATAAATGGCAACTGAGAAAGCAGAGACAGCATTTCAAAGTTCAGATATTTTATTTAGAAATTGCAGCAAAAAAAAAAATTAGGCTCGTGCAAATGCAATGCAGTATCCAAGAGTCAAACACCAGCAATGGAAGACACACAAGGCAACCTGCAGGATCTTCTCTGAATGTTGACTGAGCTCCTGAGCTGGATACTGGGTGGATTCTGTAAAGGAGGGTGATATGCATGGCCCAGCATGAAATTGCTTTTCCTTATGCACACGTAACTAAAATATACACAATGAATTTTATTCTTTTCTTCCACTCATATTGTCCAGACTGGCAGAAATACTACGATATTATTTCAGCCTCGTAAGTGTGCACTAATAATCACAGTCTAACCTCTTTTGAAAACAAAGTGGTCCTCTGAATGTTAAAACACAGGAAGAGCTAAACCATGTTCAGTGGGAAGAAGACTTGACAAGACAGTATCCTTATAATCTTCTGCTGAATAAATATGAACTTTGCTTAGATTCTTAATAGAAAATGTTAAACATTAGTCAAAAGTCAATGTTTTCCTATAAAACAATAAACCTCATAGCCAAAGTAATCTGTATGAAGAAATACCATCCCACATAACACAAAACATCGGGCAGTGCAAATATCAAAAGACAGTTTGAAGAGTAATACCCGGTTTGTTTTTCAAAAGCATGTCCAGCACTTACAACAGAAACCCTTTGTGAGTTTATCTCTCTAAAATGGGTCCCTGAACTCCAGAGCTTATAGAAGGTAAATGCTAAGAGCATGAAGTGAGAAATAGGGGAAGAATGGGGAGAAGTAGACAAAGGATGTATAAGCCCTTCCTTCTCCACGTGAAGAATGAGCTGTTAGGGAAACTGGTGTTATGAACAGGAGGAATCACAGTGATACCTTAGGTTACTCAGAAACACCAGGTAAGCAAGAGCACAGGTGGTGCTCAGAGCAGCCCTTGGTGTCAGAAAGGGAAGATGTGACAGGCCCATGGAGCCAAAGGACAGAATTAACAGCACCTTTGCAACAGAGAGGGATCAGTAGATGTTAGTGGGCCATAGCACAGATGCTTCTGTTGCTGCCCCGGTTTTTGGTAAGGAGCAGTTACAGATTTTACATCCTGGGCTTTAAAAGCACTTTGTAGATCTCCCTTGAAGACTAAGGGTTAGATTTAAGAAATAGGAGGTCTGAGATTTGATATTTGTGGAAAATGTTCCCCCTGATGAAGAGCTGTCTATCCTTACCTGATTTTTGTGTGAAACTACATTCAGGATTCCACCCATCTAGTTCTATTTCCCATTTATTTAGGTAGATTTCAAGGCAGAAAACTAACATTTAAGAGGCAGAAAGCACATTGCAATACAATAGAATGGCAATTTCCTCTCTTCAGCTGTAGCACCAACCACCGTACTGAAGATACGCAGCTAATAGTTAGTTCTGTCTAATCTTTTATTACTATGCAAATAAGATACGCCAGAAATACACATACACTATTATTTTCACAGGCTGGTTTGAAACAAACTCTATTTAATAATAAAAAAAAAAAGGTTAAAGTAAAATTAACTTTTAAAGTGAACACTGTTATTAAACCAGTAACACAAGGAAAGAATACTGTGGTGTTCAGACCTCATGAATATGTTAAGAGAGTTTTGTATAATGCTGACACAGAATTGTCTGAAGAAATCTTTCATGTGGTATACGCTGCCTTTTGCTCTGCACATGGATGTATTTAAAAGTTTAGATACTTTAAATATAGAATGAGATTCTATTTGACATCATATTCCACTGAGGTTACTCTGAATTATGAAAAGTAAGCCTGTCTCTGCAGAGATATAACCCTGTGAGCTAAGGTACTTCTCAGATATTAAATGTGGTTCCTTCAAGAGTCATATTGATTTACAGAAAACCTAGAGATTAGAAAATATTAAGTATTAATCAATATTCTAATTTTATTCAGGCCCTGTATCATTTAACCTGTTTAAAAATACTTAAATGTGATCATTGAAATTTGGTAACAAGTGGGAGAGAGAACTCTTGATGAATTTGGTGTCCACTGCACTTCAAACACTGCAGTTTAATACAATTCTGTACTTGGGAACACTAAGCCAAAGTCTGAAATGCTTTAGCATGTGAAGAAAGTGATATACCAAAAGAAATGTGCCAAAATTTAAATTGCTGATAACTCAGAAGCTCTTAGGTCTATGTGGCAAACAACTGAATGCCTGCTCAAAAAATCTAGAGTTCATTAAATTCTCCAATCTAGTATCCACAATATTATCTTTATTTATATTACTTTAGGGTATTTTTAGTTGAAAAAGAAATTCTGCCCTCTCTTTCTACTATATGTGGAAATAGAAACTACTAGAAGTAGTCCCTGGGTACATGCTGGGATGTCTGGGATTTAATGTGTAAGTGCTGAATAACTGAAATGAAACATGGTAGGACAGAACATGTCCTTTTCAGCAACAATTCATGATTTTGGATGGGTAATCTGCAATACATTTAAGAGGGTTTGATTTCCAAAGGTAGGTGCTTAGTGGTTTTTAATAGGAATCACTGCTCTGTCATGGGGGTTTTTTAATATAAACAATCACACACTAGAAAAATCAGGCATTTCTGGAAAAAAAAATGTATTTCTCAAAAACATACTGTTTAAAGTTTGTTCTGCCTAGCAAACAACCAGTCTGCAGAGAGGCTTCATTTACATAACACTTCTGGGGGATTCCTATCTCCCAAATTCAGGGTCACATATTCAGACTTTTCTTTGGCTAGGACTGATTATTCTCTCTAGGCACCTCTCAGCTAACTGAACTAAACAAATAACTTTAAAGAGGAGTGATGGATGCAGGAAAAAAGACTGTCTTTCCTTAAGCAAACTAATACAGCTGGCAAAAAAGATTTTAGGATCACAAATCCTTCACATTAAATAAATAATCAATTTCATTATAAGTAAATACAAGCACTGTAGATTAAAGGAGGCTGAAGATCAGTAATTAACATCTAATACATTTTTTTGGGGGTAAGAGCTTATTTAAATTTCATTCAAGCAATGTTTCTTTAGTGGAATACCTATGATTAAGGAGTATTAGGGAAAAGGTGGGGGTTTGGGCATTGTTTATCCTTTGGGGGGACTTGAGGGTTTTTTTGCTGTTTGGAGCTTTTTGGTTTTGTTTTTAATATATAAACTCTGAAAAATCATAAATCACCTCATAGAAGCACAATCTATTTCAGTCACTTAGTTTTCAAAAGATACATTAGCTTTCACTACTCAAGTTTCATTCGAAACCTCCATTCTCCTCACCGATGGTTAAAAGCTGCCTTGATCCCTTGAGAAAGTGTCATTTGTGACTGTGTCACCTGAGTATATTCAAAATCAATTTATACTTGAAAAGACTTGCTTTGTAAGACAAAGCTTTTCCCAATTATCTCTCTGAAGCTGGCATGGATGTGTGTAAAAACTATACTAAAAAGGAAGATGACAGACAACCACCTGCTTCACTTTGTTAATGCAGAGATGAAATGAACACAAAAAAATATCTTAAAATAAAAGGCCTCTACAGCATTCATGACAAGAAGAAAAAAGTCAGCACTGCAGTTCCTCAGCAAAAGGGATAACAGGGATAAGTGAGGTGCTTTAAATCACTGCTTAGTTTATTGTTAACCCTGATATGACCTTCCTAGGATTTTGCCTCCTCAGTAAGGCAGTATGACTGCAGTCTTAAAGATACACCAAGCTCAGGGATATCTCTTAGCTCAGAAGACAGAACAAAGGTGAGGCGAACTTGACAAGCATCAATGGGTGGGTGTGTGGTGAAACTCTATGGACAGGTTTGGGTCTGCATCTTGAAAACAGGGCAAGTCCAACAAATCCTTTGTTGGTGATCAGATGTTAACTGATGCTGTTATCTGCTTCACTACAAGACACTTCTCTTTTTCCATACATGAAGAATTAACACATGCTAAAACAATCTGTTTCATAAAAAAAATCATGAAGAAAGACTTCTTTATGATAGTTCAGGGTTGTAACAGGCTACCAAAGCTGTTACCATAAAGAGAGTTTGGTCTCATGTATTAGAAAGTCTCTTAAAACCCCGAGAGAAAACAAAGACCCTTATTTTCATAGCTGCACACACAGTAGCAAGACAAATGGACAGTGAAGGACACACAATTTCTCTTGCCTAGTGACTTTCTGTCTGTTATCAAGACTGCAATAGCTTCTAGGTGTTTACTATTTTCAGCTTTGTATATTTTAGGCCTTTATTTCCCCAGATGCATTTCTTTAATCGCAACTGCTGTCCCAGTGGATGTATTCTGAACAGAATTTAAACAAGTAAAGTATTTTTATATCATGATATAGGAGAATATAAGACTTGCTGTAAATATTTGTTTATGAAAATGTGTCTCCCAGGTATAGCAGCATATTAGCTGCCAAGACACTTGACAAATCAAGATGTGTATAGTTACAGTTCACATTAGAATAAACAATAAACAAATCACAGTAATATAATGCACGTGTGGAGAATGACTGAAAGTGAATGGTTACCTGATACCAAATGATGTCAATGTTTCCAGCTGGAAAGCATAACTGAAGGTATAGTTTATTGAATGTGTGTGCCTCAGAAAATAAATTACTGCTGCAGGCAAAGTTTCAGCAGCGTACTTAGCTTCCTGTCTTTGGGCAAAATGCCCACCTGGTACAACTCTCCTCTCTGCTCCTTTGGTGCAAAATGTGGAGATACCACCAGTTGCTGTCCTCATCAGTCTCTAGTGAGTCTCACCTGTCCTTCCAAGAGGCAATGAAGTCGAGCAAAGTCCTTAATCTGCACCATATGTCCCACCCTCTACATCAGCACTCAGGCAGAAGGAGATGCACAGGTGTGTCAGCCAGGACTCCTGAGTGAAGCTGTGAGCCAGGTAAAAGCAAGCCCAGCGCTGGGGAATGCAAACAGCCCAGGGAGTTCTCTGTAGCACTGTGTTGGTTTCTGCCTCCAGAGCAACCTCCCCGAACCAGTGCTGTGTCTCCTGTCCTTCCTTTGATTCCTAAAGACATTCCTCATCCTCACACTATGCACGGGCTGTTCAAAGGCCTGCACGTCTCTCAGTCCATTCCTCCTGTCTCCTGCTCCACACTCTCAGGAAAATTTTAACTCTGAACTGGAAGAATTTTCTTGCATCCCGTGATAAGAAGTGAAACAGTTGACATCACCATTGTCTCTACTGACACAGAGCAGCTGACTTAGCACTCTTGGCTTTAAAACTCTTTTCCACATTCAGGGATGTATCCAGGGGCCTAAAAGGAGTTAAACCTAGGAAAGAACAACATCCATTTCTCAGACCTGTATCCTTGTCTTGCCTCCTCTGCTTGATAAAACAAAAATCTAGCTGGCATCAAGTTTTAAAGGTGGGAAACAAGATCAGATTCTGATAGTGCGACATGATGCTCTTCAAAAGGGAAGAGGGGAGAAAGATGAGGCCAAGACTGGCACCTCTAACTTCTGCTGCTCGTATTTTGTGGTCACACACCGACAGACCACAGATGTGCCTGGACAAAACCCTGATTCATAACGCATTTTTTCTACTTCAGTCTGGTTGTTAAAATGCTCAAATGATTTATAAACTCACTCAATTCCCAAGCCCTGAACAACAGGTTCAAGATTTTTGAAAAAAATCTTTCTACACTCTTTTTTATAACAGAATTTTTACACTTCCATTCAAGTTTCCATCCTCCATAACCCATACTTAGAATAGCTTCAAATTCCAAGCCCAAGAGCAGGATCTTTCTGAAGGCAGGAATTTCAGGGCTCAGTTATATTCACCAGCACAGTAAGGTGGGCAGACATTGCAGCCACCCTTAGGCCCCCTGACAAGGCTGTCTGTACCACATGAGGTGTGAGGCAGTGGGAATCACATGAAAATCTAAATCTTCTCTCTGTATTTACCTGTATTTGGGAAAATTAGCCAACCAAGTTCATCAATACCCACCATGCAGTCAAAATGCATGACTTCTGCTGGATTTATTTCTCATCGTGAAAAGATGCAAAGCTCCAGGTCCTTTGTCTCTTCTGTCACAGCTGCCTCACCCACATTAAAATGGAAAGGAGGAGTTACTTAGTGCACATAGCAAGTTTCAGCTGGCCATAAATCTAACACACGTTACTTTACCAAACATATTTATATCTGAATACTTACATGGAGTGTCCAGGACACTGGACAGGTATTTAGTGACAAACCAAAACTGAGCAAACTTAAAGTACATAGGTGAATAATTATAGTTTCCCTGAAGTTTTTTTTACTGCACATAAGCTACAGGGCTATTAAACAATCGCAGAGTGATTTTCCAAAATTACGTTTTTCACTTGGAGACCAATTTATCTTCTATTTTCCCTGCACAGAGATTTTGCTTGATGTAGCAGCAGAATTTTGAGCATTTGCCATTCTTTCTTTCCAGATGTCAAGCACATCTCCATTACTCTCAACATATGTGAATTAAATAATCTCTTTTTTTTCCATTTTCTCAAAGCATATTGAAAGCTTTGCAGACTGTCACCCTCTTTTTCCCTTGAGGAAGGACTTGATTTCTTAAAAATCCTATTTCTTTTTGGTTTTGTTCTTAGAGTTCGTATTTAATAAGTTCTTTTGTAAAACTCACTGTATTTTTGCAAAGATTAAAATTTAATCAGTTACGGTCCCAAAGAACATACTTGTGTAACTTCTCACTGACAATTCTCTAGGAAAACTCACACTACAAACAAATCCAGTCAACAATATGTCTCTTTCATGGTTTTAACTGAAGAACAGGAATACCATGTTAATAAAATCCCACACTGTATCAAAAAAAGCTCAAGAAAGGATCATTGTTATCTCAAACCCCCTTTGGGCAGAAGCAGCATCTTATGGATCATCTCAAAATCAGTTTTAGGGCATTTTGGGAATAGTAGCTGTTATCAACATGCTATTTTCTTCCTCACAAAAGCCTTAGTGAATGAAGGAGACTGGTTTAAATTGCAGATTTAAAATTGGCAGAAGGATTTAGTCTGTAAGTTACAGTTACTAACAGCAGGGTCCTACATAATTTAAAGCTAGATTAATGTTTTGTTACCTTTTTATGGATGACACCTGTTCTTTTGAATGTTACTTTGATTTACTTGATAAAATAGTTACCGAATTTATTTGATTATTTGATTGAATTCATATAATAGAAGACAGAAACAAGATCTTGGCAGTGTAAGGAAATAATCCTCTCCTACAACAGTGAATAATGCAATGACTTATGATTCAAACAGAAACAGAAAACAGATCTGGGTAAGCAGAACCCCTCTAAAATGAATGCACTGTGGCTGCAGCAAGGGAAGGCTCACAGCTCTGAGAGCAACTTCCACATGGAAGCTTTGGAAGAACACTCCACAACTTCTTAAAATGTTTGACACAAGAAAGTAACAAATGATTGTATTTTTTAAAAATATTATAATTTAAATATTATATTATGATTGCCCAATAAATAGCTCTTTTTTAGGGTTTAAAGGTATCTTTTAAAGCTAAAAATACTTGACCAAAATTGCTGCAGCAAACATACTATGCAGGTGTCGATTGAAATTCTGTTACTGGTTACAAATATGATCGTTCCCAAAGTTTAGAATTTGATTTTTGGTTGAGGGGGAAGAGAGTGTTGTTGCTGTTTCTTTGTTTTCCAACACATTCATTCATTGTTTCCATCTATAACAGAGATGTCAGGATCTGCCACACATCTGCCTTCAAAGAGATTAAGAAAAAATTTCAGCTGAATGCTCATTTCAAAAATAAAAATTATATTGTCACAGGAGAATTTTAAAGTCTTATGGAATTTTCCATTTAACTTCCTTCAAACTGAAAGGATTTCTCCTGGCAATGCACAGCTTTCAGTACAGTGGGATTTTATGCTGTTTGCTGCCACTGCTATTGAGATAATCCAGCATCGTTCTTTCAGTTCTTGATTACTGCAGTATTTCTCATACTCTCTTTTCTTCACATGCTAGTGTAAATTATTTAGAACAAAAAAGAAAAACTCATAATTTGCCTCCTTCTGTAAACATAAGATCCTTAGCTGGAATAAATCAGCTGAGATATATCTGCTGAAACACTGCCCCAGAGAGAGTTTGGGATTTAGCTGAGAGTGTTGGGGGGTTTTGAATATTTAAATAATATTTTTCCACCTAACAGTTTTCATTAATTTACTAGATGTCACCCTAGTTATTTGAGTTTCAAATTACTAATAAGGCTACTAATTTCTGATGGACTCAGATACTCTATTAGGTGATGATTTAAAATCCAGCTGAAAGATCTTTGTAGAAATCAATTTAAAAGACACAATTAAAGATATGACATTGGCAGCTGCGTAAAAAAAACCCTGACAGATCATCATTAAGAGCATTTGGTTTAATATTGATTACTCCTTGGACTGTTCAGTTAGACTTCTAATTAGGATTGATTGGTTGTGTCCTTAGCAATGAAAGCAAAGATGGCACCTGAGAAAAATAAAAGTGTAGGTGGTTGGATTTTTTAATTAATGTTGACACGCATGCCCTTTGATCAAAGCAAACTTGTAATATCCTACATATTCTCTATTTTATCTGTTCCAGTCTCAGACTACACATACTTAACCATCTGTTTCTCAATCAGAAACCTCCTGGTGTGATTTAGACTGTCTGAATAGAACACAGCAGAATGCAATGCTACTTTCCACAGTGCCTGAAAGGACACCTCACACACTCTGAAGAAAAAAGAGGAAAGAAACCACCAAGCCATTGAATTCCTCACAACTGATCCCCATGGCGTTGAGAACTATTCTCTTCTTTCTGCTTTGTGTCCTGCAACTTACAGCTATCTCATGATGGAGTTAAAATTCTCATGGAAGGAGATTAAGATCTCACAGTAGTTCCTGAAGAAATTTCCACTCTTGATCCTCACTTCTACACATCCATTTTGAAGCAACTGTTTCTGCCTCCAGCAAGTTACTGGCTCAGAAGAGGCAGACAGGGCCCAGCCTGTGAGCTCAGCTGAAGGCTGGGCCCTGCACAGCGCCTTGAACTTGCACAGGTTTTATCCAGATTAAAGAGTATTCCACACTTACTGTGCTTACTTATTTCTCTTCCCTCTCCCAAACCAGACATCACTATTATCAGCAGTGTCCTTGCTGACCTTGACACCCTCCTCCATGGTTCTCTCTTCTAAATAATTTTTCTTGGCCGTCCTGTAAATAGTTATCAACTTCTTCGTGCACTGGGAAAAGGGAGAAGCTGAGTCCTGCCTCCAGCTGCCTGCACCGAAATTATCCTGCTGCCTCGCTGTCTTTGTTTGGTAATCCCACTATGTTAACATTAATAGATTCCAGTTACCTGGAGGCTCTGAACCTAACACTACCTCTTCATTTAAATGCTTGAAGAGCAAATCCCCATAAACTTCAGTCAACAGAGGATTCTTTCATCACCTTAGTGTAATCTTCCTGGATTTGCACTGACATCATCCAATGGAACATAATGCTTATTATTAATGTATAGCTGCAGTGCTGCAGTGGCATCAACCCACATGAAAGTGACTTTGAATGCATAAAAGTGTAGGCATTTGCTAATAGCCACATTCATTCAGGTCCCTTCCAGTTCTGAAGTGTACTGCTATCCCTGTGGTGACTGAAATTACTGCTATCTTGTGATATCTTGAGAGCTGTTAATTGACTTTGTGCTGGCAGGTAAGTGCCATTAGCTTTAGGATGAGGATCCACAAATTGTGCAAAGTAGTCAACTGCAGTAAGTAGCTTTTGCTTTCTGGAGTACTTAAAAGCAATTCAGGGATTTGTTCTCATTAATGGCAGTAATATTTGTGTATTCAGAGTAGAACCAGAGCCTACCTCTGTCTATTTGATCTTATAATTGGATCAGGTAGGATGTGCTGAGCCACAGCCTATGAACTAACCTGATTTAAATTCAAAATAAAAAAAAACCACCTCAGTTTATGTGCTAACAGAATCTTATTTACTTGAGCTATAGAGGGATTCAAATAATTTCAAGTAAACTTTGGAAATTCTTAATCTATACCTGTGAGATTATTCTTCAAAGGCCAATTTCTATGTAACCATACTGCCCATTAAGGTCTGACTGAACCTCTAACACCAAGCAAGGCTAATCTGTCCTATCATTTATGCTTTAGGAACTAATCATACTACAGAAAACTAGAAGTTTTTTGCATCCAAGAAAAAAGCAGACAAAGTATACAACTTCTAAATTTATTTCAACAGTGACATTTGACTATTCTCCCAACCCTGGAAAGGATTTTAGGGGTAAAAGAAGTGCCTTACTGTTTTAAAAGGGATTGCTTTAAAGGGAAGTGGATGGAGTATGTAAGTGTGAAGGACTAGAGTTCTTAAAATCCCAGACTATTATTTGGTTAAAGAATTGTTACCCTCACAGTTCACTGCAGCTGCAGAACAAATAAAATCTAACAGCAGACAGGGATTCTCATGCCTCTATCAGAAAAATGAGCACTACCCAAATACTTAAAACATCGTTTATACTAGAATTTGGATTCCAAGATTGTGAGAGAACAGTAGGAAAAGCATAAACCTTTGTTGCACTGGGTCAAATTTCATCTGGGGTGAGACAAATTAAATATCAGAGGCATGAACAAAATAATTTGGTTCTCAGGGCAATGACGGAGTTGGAGCTTGAGCTCCAGCAGTGTTCTCATTGCCTGCTCTGCTAAGATTTTCTGATGTGGAGGAACAGGCATCAGCAGCCACAAAGGGTGCAGCAAGTGCCCCCACTAGTGTTCTGCAAAGTGCTTCTCACTCCCTCCTGCTTGGGAAGTGAATTAATCTGAATGGATTCTGGTCTGATGTTTCTCATTACTGATTCATTGTTATTCAGGCTGCCTCCAATTATGACTTGCAATCCTCTCCAGGGGATGCAAAACTCATGTAAAATGCTCACTCTACTAATGTACCCTATATCTGACACACAAATTTACAAGGCAAGGGCAGACAGAGACCAGGCTGTATTACAGGATTTCCCCATTTCCTAAATTTTCACTCCTAACAACATTCTCTGTCACCTGCTCCAGGACTTTGTAAAGTGAATTAGAGTTCTTCCTCATCAGAGCTGAGATCTCATCTGTCCAGCACATCAGAGTCAGCCATTCTGCATCTCGCTGCAATGAGAGAGAGCACAGAGGGCTGTGGAAACTTAAGTGTACTCTGAAACGAACCTCAAAGGGTAAAGTGTTTATAAACTAATAATTCTTATCCCTGGAGCAGAGGGGTGCAAGAGTCCTGTACAAGTAGGAAATGGTTTTCCAGTACAGCCTAATAATTGACTGTCACTTTGAACAGCTCAGCACAGCTGAGCGCAAGGTAGAGAACATTCTGATAAAGAAAGAAACAAAAAAAAAGAAAAAAGAGAGAATGGGCTGTGTTTGAATCTCATTTGTAAGGCAAACTCCCCTCTGTTTAAAAATAAATCTAAACAAAATATGACCCCAGAACCATGATGTATTTTATCTTTTATAGGAGAGCAAAAGCCAGTATCATCCATTTTCAGCAAAAAATTATTAGATGTTTTTGTAATTAATATCTAGTGGTCTGTTGTACAGAAGAAACTTGTTTAAAGTTAAAATCTGCACCGATTCTTATTAATTTGCCCAGCAGTGAGACCCAAATGCAGCACAATGTTGGTACCATGTTTCACTCGAGTGGTGCAAAGAGGGTCAACGCCATGGTGCCATTTAATCTCCTGATCAGTTAACAAAACCCTGACAGAGTGCCAGGCTGGAGAAATGAAGTGGAAGGGAAATGGAAGGAGAAATGGAAAGGAGGTGGTCTGTTAAATTGGTATTAAAGTGGAGGGAGCCAGTTCAGCCTGCTCTTTGTTTTCAAATCAAAATTTTGCCTGACTTAATTCCTGCCCACAGAAGGGCCCAGTCTGGATTCCTGCTGACAGTGTCCCGTGTACCATTTATACAACTGCCTGCTTACAAATGTGGCTGATGAACATTGGATTCATCTGCTTTGATACAGTCTGGTCAAGGAGTTTATGCAACAGTCATGGGGCCAAGACACTGAGATTCCATCTTGCTTTCCTGCTTGTCTGCTCATGAGCCACACACAAGTCATTTTAATTCTTTTACTCTGACAGCTTTAAAGACAATTAAATTAAATCTGTTTTCAGATTGCAGCCTTCTTCACCCCATGTAACCATCCCTCAAGGCTCACACCACCTTAAGACAGTCAAAGTCTGTCAGGGAGCATTGACCTGGAAGCCTCCAGTTACAATGGAGAAGACACATGTAAGGAATGAACACTGTTCAGTTCTACAGTTCTGCTCCGGCTCTGGGTTCCATCCCTGTGGATAATCACTGGAGCTACCAAACTGTGAGTGCCAGGGTTGTCATGGAAGGGCACCCTCTCAAAGGCCCACAAGGACAAAATATCTGTGAAACTCTGTCACAGGCAAACTTTGTGATCTCGTAACTCTGACAGTGTTTTAGTTTCTGATAAAATGATAGTTCAGCCACAGATAATGACACTCTTTTTTTTCAAGGTGCTGTATATTAATCAATCTGTAAATAGGTTACAAAAGTATCAGCTTGGGGGTTCTCAGTTTCTTCCAGATCCTGAATTTTTTTGGGACTCATGAAAATATTTCTCTCTGCAAATGGCTTCCATTACTCGAGTGGATGCTCTGGTCCCTGCAAGTAATGGGGCTGGGATAGTGTCAGAAAAGTTGCCTAGTTCCAAGAAATGCATTTGTCTTTATGATTCACACCAGTCAACTCTTTCAACTGTATCCTGATAATGCCTCAAATGCCACCAAGCCTCCTATTAGATCATGGCTTTTTAAATCATCCTCCTGTGAAGGATCATGCTTTAAAAAGAGAAGAGAGACACCCCAAGCCCCTTAAGATTCCTGAGCGATTACCTTAAAAGCCTTTTTGCCCAAGAAAGTACTATTTTTTCTTGCTCATCAGCTTTCATCACATGTAGAGTAAAGCAAAAGAAGAATTAAATTTACCTGTCTAATTACAAAGGATGCCCTGAATTACCAGAAAACAGCAGCAGCTCATTCTGGGCAGATACTGCAGGTACATTTGGCAGCTTAAGTTCAAGCTGTGTGTCTGTCAATAGCAGTCTCTTAAGTTTTTCAGGCTGTTGCAACATGCTTTTTATATGTCATACAACACATGCTACATTAGCAAATATTATACAAATTACAAATTAATTATGAAAATAACATGCTACTCTTAAAACTAAAAACTCCCTAACACAAGCATAACTAAATATGCCATGTTACCTAAAACTGAATCATACTTAGTTCAAGCTTGGAAAACTAAGATCAAAGGGGATTTTCATAAAAATGTAGATTTTTTCTTAAATGAAAAAAAAAAATCAATCCAAACTGAAAAATTAATGTAATAGTCATTTAAATTTTAAATAATTACTTTCTCTGTGTATCTGTCATTGGTATCTGGAAGGAAATTAAAAAAATGGATTTATTATTTCAAATGTGATGTACTGGAAGCCGTGTCCAAGGCTCTTAATCCAGTTGCATCAAAATTTGTTATCCCTAATATTTTACAGACAGGTTTCAAAAAGCTGAAGAAAAAAATTGCCATAGACATAATTAAATATAATTTAAGGGGGAAAAAAAAAAAAAGAAAACCCACTAACAACTTCTAGTATTATCACAGAAGCACACGAACTTCATCTACCAAATCATCCTGAAAAGTAGGCACAAAGACTTGGAACATGTTGAGAATGAAACCAATGCATCTGGCACACAAAGCTTGCCATTGGGTGGAGAAACATGCATAAGGATACTGACTGAAATAATCCCTCCAGTAAACACTACTTAGAGTTGGAAAATTTACAGGACTTAGGAATAGAGAGGACAGAAAGAGTAGCCAGCAACAGCTTGATACAGTGGAGGGTTTTACACAATAAGCAGCTCATCCTGTCCCTCAGAAACCTCTTATTTTAATACTTTTTTAGAAAAAAAAATACACCTGTACTGCTGAGATAATCATAAGGCACCTAAAAATGCAGACTAAAACCTCAGAAAGAAAGCAATGACACAAGTGTTGCCTGAGGATATCAAAGACACAGAGAAATTTAGAGGCACATTGAGAAGATTAAAAACACTCCTCAGGATATTTTTTTTGCTTAGCTTTCAATGCAAGAATCCACAAATTGGAGTGGTTTTTTGTGAAGCAATTGACACACAGCCAAATTAATCTTAGCATGGGATGGAAAGACAGGCAGATGCCAGTACATTTTCTGCTTGAAATATTAATGAACTTAGCTTCCATGGTGAGTTTTGTTCAGGATGGCCCCAGTGGAGTGAGGAAGGGAAGAATGCACCACTGAGGGATTCTCTCATTTTGGTGTGGCTCTGGACTGCCACCACTGACTTGGCTGGAGTTACTCTATTTTGTGTATTTAATAGGTAACTCAGTTTCATGTACCTCAGGAACCATCAGTTTTCGCATCTGCTGTAATCAAAACAAGTGTCTTTTGCAGTAGATGGCCTTTTCCTACCTGTAGCACTTTTGAGATTTGATACCTGCCAGTGGCAACTTTGAAAATGCTCCACAAAACCAGCAGGTGGGCACTTGGCAGATTTATACTCACTGCTGGTGCAAGCAACAGCCAGAATCAAAAATCAAAGCAAGGAGCAAGGAGCAGAGTTATCACACTTTTTAAAATGTGTGTAACTAGTTCCACAGAAATAAATAAAAATACCCTTTCTTTATTAGTCCCCAAAAGAGCACATTTTAGGCCATCTAGCCATCTCCCAATGGAGAATAATGTGGCAGCTGCATTTTGCATCCATGCATTGGAAGTAGCCCACTGTCAATGGTACAGGGGAACAGTGTTTATTCCATGCCCAGTTTCAGTGCATTGTTTGTAGAGACACTTCCACACCTCCCACAAAGCCTCCAGCAGCAGCTTCCACCTGGCAGCTGAAGATCAATGAGCTGTCCCGCTGGCCAAGCTTCTCCCTTCCGTCATGATATTCCAAGTGGAGTTCTGGTGCTTCCACAGCTGATTTTTCCATGGTAGTAAACAAGTTTCACTATATTCAGATAGTAGAGGGATGATAAAAAGATAGCCAAAGAGGGAACGAGGATGACACTAAAGTAAATGTATTCTGGTACAGCTCTTTTTTTACATATTCATGTTTCTAATTTCCATTGAATATTCTAAATCCATTTACAGCAATCCTATATTATTATTGTAAGTGCCTATTACTCATTATACAGCTTGATTTCATACTGAAGAAGATGGCCCCCGACTTTGCTGCAGATGTATAATTTGAGAATTTATTTCCCCTTTCATGTGACAGTTTCATTTTAAGGGACATACTTTTTTCAAGTTTTCCCAAAAAACCACCAGAAATAATTATTGTGAGGCACAAAGATGTGAAAATGGTCAAATTCTCAAATCCCTTTCATTTCGCAGGCACTGGAGCTCATAATTTGTTTTTTATTTTTAATATTTTTCAGGTAGATCCCTTGGGATAAAACACATAGTGGCACAAATAATGGACACCAGTTGACCACATTCTTTGGGGAAAGCCTGAAAGATCTGGCATTGTTTAGCCCACAGGAAACATGTTTAGAGAATATACAATAACAACCTTCACATATATAAAGAACAGCTGCAAAAATAAATTTTTTCCAGCTACACAGCAGATATGGCATAAACCAAGGAGATAAAATTTCTATGTGAATGTGCACAATTGTAGTTCTTAAAAAGCTGCAGTAGTTACACTGAAACCATATGGACCACCAATGGCAGAGAACAGAGTAAATGACCTTTTGATTTGTTAAAATTTTTTCAACTGGCTCTAATTATACCTACCTTGATGATTCATAAGCAAGAAAATAATCTCATATGGATCAGCCAAATTATTCTCTGTGAATAATTCATTTAGCATGAGTATAAAACTATACTTCTAAATGGAAAGAAAGCATGTTTTAGAAAACGCAGGAGATGAAAAGTTATCAAATAAATACTTATTTCTTGACCAGATGGGTTCTAAAGCAGAATGCTTGGATTCATTCAGTTCTGCGGGGTCTTTGTGGATAACAGCATTTTTTATGGACAAAGAATGACTCTTTTCTAAAAGCAGAGCTGTAAATAAGAGCTTTCAATCTTTATTAATCTATGAGCTGTCCAAATTATGCCAGAGAAGGTACATTTTGGAATCGTTAGCAGTGCGGCCCTTGACCAACATCTGTCTCATCATTTAGGTCCCTGACCTTCACTGGAGCCTGGCTGTCACTTTGTACCTCTGGTTGCAGAGAAACACTGAACTACAACTGCACTTGTGCTCTGATAGGTTTCAGCTTTGAAACTAAATCAGTGATAAAGTTTTAGGTTCCTTCCTAATCTCAGCATGGGAAAAAATATCTTAACAGTGAAATTCAGTTTTACTTATCAATCCTACATCTTATTTTAATGGGGTTTCTCTAATAGCCCCCATTGTAGAATGTGCCACCAGGATGTGAAGAGCATCTAAAAATGTAGAACCTTCCTATGGAAATGACGTCTCCAGTGTCTTCTTTTAGACTGGAAGTCATTCATCCTTCAGTTATCTTAGGTGTAAATGAACACAGTGAAAGGACTCTGGTGGAAACTTAACCAACATACAATATTATACTGGGGTTGTTTAACCTCCAGTAATAATTAAAGTGCTTTGGCAGCTACACTTCAGTGCTAATTTATAATTAATTTCAGGTGCTTCTTTGATCTTCTTGATATATATTTTCCCTGTTTCCTTATCAAGAGTCTCCATGCAGTCTGTAATTTTGCTTCTTAGTGTGACCATAGCTTTAAGTAGACTCATTAATATAAGCTTTGGGAAAATACTGGTTAAGCCAAAGCAAGCCCTTTCCTCTGAGCTGGAGCATCATCTGAAGCACTGCTGATTAAAAAGGTAGTATTATATAAGCTCATAATAGGTTTGCCATAAAAATAAAAGAATGATCCCCAGCTTTAAGGCAATGCATGCCAGAAGCAGTACAGATTGCACCCTACCAATGACCCACATATTAAGGCACTCAGAGCATTAATATCACAACACTACAAAATGCAAAGTGTCATGTTTTATATCCAATTAGGCTCTTCATCCAAAGAGGAAGATATTTCAAACTTTTTCTGAATAATGAAATATTGAACCAAAAATAATGGTTTTTTTAAGTGTTAAAAGCTGTTAAAATAACAGAGTGGTACAGCCAAACTTACCTGAAGCAAGAAATAAATACATAGCACAAGGGAGCAGAGCAGTATAACTCATTTCCTCAGCTAAAGCAATGATCAGTAATCCTCAGAAGACCAAATCTAATCTCATATTTTCAACACATTAGTAAGATATGCATCAGGGATAATGTAACTGTCCTCATATTAGACACTTGCTTGTGAGAAACATTAAGTGGAAATTGCAACAGAAGTGCCAGGGACAGGTCTTTTGTAAACACATCAGTCGACATGTACAAACCGGAACTGGTGTGACTTCTCCAGTCACAAAACTGCTGTTTCACTGATGTGCCACTCCAAAATCCAGGAATGCCCACAATTATGCAGGTATAAAACATGCTCTCTACTGAACATTTCATCCCACAGGCAGAAAAAGTCTGAGTGCTGCAGAGCACCAGCACTGACTCGCAGCATGGATGAGAGTGTGTGCCCAAATGCGTTGGAGGACACAAAAATGGGAAGGTTGGTATTACTGCAACTCTAGCTACATCAGAACCTCCTTCCAGTGCACACAAGCTTTAAGAGAAATAAATTTCCAGGTGTATTTTGTGATGTCATTTCACAAACTTATGTTTCTTAACAAGTTGCTGAACAGGGTGGCAGCACAGGTATGTACTAATCCTGACATACTGCTCAAGCACTTCTTCCAGTAACACGACCTCCCCACTCCAGGTCAACTTCCCTTGAAATCAGTAATTCCATAAGAATCAGAATAATTCCATAAGAGTAAAAGAAGGAGAAAAAAATCACAGAATGTATGAAATTCACAATCATAAGCTAAGACTGATGAGTGAATAAACATGAAGCCACATCTTTCATTTTATTAATTTTTTCCTTCTACATACATGAGATAAAACCAGGCAAAGGAGCAGAGAAATTTTTTACCGTCACAGATACAGCAGTCTTCCCATCATACATCATCAGATGAAAGGCATGTTGTGCTTATTTTACTGCAGTCTCATTCATTATTCTACCTGGCAGCAACCTGGAATGTTAAAAATAAATATCCCTAGTACAGCTTTATAGTTGATGCCACAGAGCAGCAGCTGGAGATCTGCCAAGTGCAAATTGAGTGGCTTGAGGAACTTTTTCCCTGTGTCGACAGAAGCAGCTGTCCATCCTCCTAAAATCTGTGTGGGCCATCATATTCTCCTGCTTAAGAGTCAGGATTTTGGTGTGCCTTTCAGAAAGAAGGTTGAGTGTTCTCCGTGATGGAGATCCCATTTCTGCAGAGCAGCGCTCAAGTACCCCTGGAAGAACATTTGGCAGGACCTTGCCAAAGATATTTTGGGAGTGAGACTTTTTTGTCTCTGTATTCAAAAAAAAATGCATCTGTCCCTTTCAAAAGTGCTCTCAGAGCTCTGTTTTTTCCATTGAAAACCACTGCAATCTGTCTTGAATTATCAAAGCTTGCATTTTGATGTTTTCATGAACAGCCTTTACTAAACAGTAAGAAAACCCACGTGGTAATCTGTTTGTGAAGTCTGGCTCTTGTCTTAGACGTTATAAGTTCTTTATGATGACATGATAAAGATTCATTTATGTTACAATGTTTCTTTTCTTAGGTTTGTGACACACTTTTTCGAAATACAGGTGATACCTTAATGATACATGTTCATCCAGAAAGAGTTCCATTCACATTTTCTAGAACTTCTTTCAGAAATTACAGTGTATCTTTATATGTGCTGAATTTTTTATGAGACCTTCAAAGAATAGTGCAAAATATCTCTGCAAGAATGTACAAGAAACTGTGAGTATCATCAATACAACAAAAAAATTAATTTATTCCATATTGTTTACAAAAATGAAAACCAATCAGGCTTACTTTTTAATACATTTTTTGGTCTTTTGCCATGGTGGAAGTCATCTTGGGGAAATTATACTTAACACTATTATTCTTCAGGCCTCTTTCATATTTTTCATAGCAGATTTTGCTATTCCTGTTGCACTAATCAGACTGGTTTGTGTGTCAGAAATCACTGGGATCTTGTGATCTTCAAGCATCATTTATATGGAATGTTTGGGGGTTGCTGATGAGTATTTCCTACTCAAGTAGTTTGCCCTGATCCAGTCCTAACAGGAGGTGATCAAGAAGATGGAAGGAATTTTTTGCTGAGGTGCACAGCAAGAAGATGAGAGACAATGGTCACACATTGCCCAAAGAGCTCGTGGAGTCCTTTGATGTTTTCAGATCCAGACTGGAAAAAGCCCTGAGAAACCTGCTCTGAATTCATTTGTTACCCTGTCTTGAGGAGGAGATGCTTTGGCTCCTAATTAACAAAAAAAAAAAAAAGAAAAAGAAATCAATAACTGAAGGAAGCTAAGGCAAATTCAAGTGAGATGTGAATTTCGTATTTGTGACAGTGAGTGTGACACTCTGACATGTTACAAGTCTATTAACTACTCTGCTGAAATCTGATTGTGTATTTTTTTGTTTGTTTGGGTTTTGCTTTCTATAAATGGTTTCTTTTACATAGGCTTTTCAGCAGTTATTTGTGCTGAGAAATAGTCACTGTCCATCATAAACACTTTTGTTGAAGCCAATAATATGAATAAAACAATGTTTGAGCAGAATCTGCAGAACCTACTGTAATATAGAAAAAAACAACCCTCCACAGAACTTTTCCTTGGGGAATTATAGAATGGTCTTGTAGGGCAGAAAATTTCAGCTCTGAATCTATCAAAATAAGTGCTGGTTTTCTTAAATGCATTCAATACTATGAAGCATGTACCAAGAGGAACTAGAATAAAAATGAAATAATTCAAATAAATGAATGGATTAGATTAAATGCAGTATGGTCACAATTGTATGATTCAGCAAGGATAGGAACATACATTTAAATCAAGCTAAAAAAGTCATTTGTCAGCAGCAAGCATTAAGATAACTTGAGAACCAGAGGAAAAAATCCTGACAGAGTGATTTTTTGCAGGAATGGCTTTCTGTGACTATATGAGAATGTTGTTTGATGGGTGCTAGAAAAAGATCAACCCAAAGGCCCTGAAACTTAAAATATACAGAAAGCAATTATTTGACTTTTAATAAAAGGCCCCATAAAAATAATAAGCTTCCTCCAAAAGCAGTGTCACTGCTGAAGAAGGAATAACCCCAAGACAGCACGACAAGGCTCAGGCCAGCTCTGAGGGCCTTCCACAGAATCCCTGATAGAATTCCTGCTGAGTTCAACAGGGCTTCATCTTCCCTTGTTCCTCTGCCTCAAGTCTGCATCACTGGGCATCTCTCTGGGCTGCAACATGAAAACATTTGCATGCTTAAGCAGCAGCAAAAGCAGCAGCCTAATTTGTGCCCAGAATGCCTTTCTATGGTGTACTCCTGCTTAATTCCTGAAGCCACAGTGCTGGCATGAGAGCTCCCAGCTTCCACCTTTTCTGGGAAAAGTCTCTTCCCCAGTTCTGATTTCATGACAAAACAAAGAGCTGCAGAATGCCAGCACTAACTCACCCTCACTGGAAAGGCTGGGAGAAGTTTGGAGATACATAAATACACTAAACTATAGGTTTATTTCCATTACAGTGAATTGTGAGAGGCTGTACCTAATAATCCCTACAGTTTCTTTACAGGACCTGGTGAAATAATGCATTCTACAGCCATGCAGGTAACAGTCGAACAGTTTGTATTGCTGCAAAAACTGATGGACTAGAGAAGCAAGCAATATGACCTGAAATGCTACAAAACATATATTTTCCTTTGCAAAGTGGGAGAGAAAAGCACAACCCTGCAGCATCTCCTGTTTTCATCAATATTTTTCCCAGTGTCCATAAAATCCTAGCAAGCAACAAACACATGCAACCAAGAATCTGTAAATACAATTCTGTTTCTGCAGCTTTTCATCATCTTTGGGTAAGCAGGTTAGAAGGAACTATCATTGTTAGAGAGGAAGGCTTCTACCTACAGGGGGGCTGTCACTCTGCACAGCTATGGCACAATATGATTCTGCTCTCTTTATTCTGCTCTAATGCTGCAGATAAAGCTGATACAACTTCTGGGAACAAAAATACATTCAAACCACATCTCAAATTTGATGTTAAATCAAAAATTTATTCCAGAATAGAAATCATATTTTCGCTAACTCTGTAGAGGACAATTCTACAAGAGTTACAGAAAGAGTTACTGCTCTAGTTCTTTCTTTAAAAAAAAAAAAAATTAAAAATTCCTCTCTTCTCTCAGTGTCACAGAGATCTCTAGGGCCACCTTGGCTTCACACTGCCCCTTCTCTTCAGACACTATTCAACAGTAGATTGTTCTGTACACTCACACCTGGAACATGAGTCCCAGCACGGCAGGAGGTTACATGCAGGACACCACCACATCACTCCACAAGGACATTAACACAGTTCCACAGACAGAACCAAGCAGAATGTCTCTATTTCGTATATGTAACTCCAATAGCATTAATTACAACAAACTGACAAGTAGCCTACCTACTACGGACAAGCAATTACAGCCATGCTATGTGCTGCAAAAGAGGAATGCAGGCTAATTAATAGCCCTTGCTATATAAAAAAGTCTAAAAAAAGGGTTGTGATCACCAAAAGAATTTGCCTTTTCAAAGAAAAGCACATGGTGAGGCTGAGGGAATAGAGAATGACTTGTGACCCAGCCTGGCTGGGGATTCTCACAGTTGTCTCTTCCCATCACACCAAAAAAGATTTTAGGATTATTATTCCTTTTTTCAGAAAATATATTCGGAACCACAGCCTACCTCCAGCTCCCAATAACTGAGGGTGGGCCAGAGGCAGAACAAGGTGGTGAGATTCCATGGGGGCTTTGGGGAAGCTGCAAGGATGCTGTTTCCTAACCTGGCACCCTCAAAGTGACCCCCAAGCAACATGAAACTCTTAAAGCTGAATCACAGAATATCCCGAGTTGGAAGGGACCCACAGGGATCATCGGGTCCAACTCTTGTGAGAATGGCCCAATCAAAGAGCCTGAATGTCCAAACCTGAAGTTCCCATTCAGCCCTATGCAGACAGCAGCTCAGAGATTAAAACATTTTAAATCAGAGGGGTTTATTCTTATGCTATCAATCTGAGATTTTTCTGAGCCTTTCAATTCAGCAAAATGTTTTGATACTTGGACTTTTTTGTTGGTTCAGGCTGAAAGCAATGTTGAAATAGCATTTCCCTCAGGAAAGATTCTACTCTTCAGTCCTTTCTAGATATTATTTTAATCATGACTCTTTAAATAGAGTGAAATGGCCTAGCTAAGCATCAAACTGGGAATTGTTAAAGAAAGTATGCTCTAACTGTTTCTCCATTTCTGAAAAATCCATTTACAGGGTTGCAAAGGTATTTACTTTTATATGCAGGCAGTGTTTCTGCTCCCACAGCAATTTTGCTCTCTATGTGAACTATCACTTTAGGAAAGACAAAATGGAAATACCTATTTTCTACCCTTAGAATTAGTTTTTAAATTCTGAAATGTTCTCTGTCTTCCATTTCTAAACAAAGAGTGGTACTGGGTTCTTCAAGACCTACTTTCATTTTGCTGGGAGTATTTTGTGTTCCTCTCAACTTTAGCTTTACTACAAAAAGCTCCCTGAAATGTCTTTCTTAATCAAATGTTTGTTTTATAATTTAGATTAAAAAAATATTTAGTCACCCACTCCTTGTGATATCAACACTAAGTTATAAACTACACAGACACTTGGAGTCAAAGCACTTCAGCGAAGCTGGGCCCAGTTCAGCAAAACACTGCATTATGTATTTTTGGCTCACTGAGGTCAATGGGAACCAAACACACACCAGTCCTATCAGTCTGGATACACTTCACCATGCACAGCACACAGCTAAGTACATTTTCCTGTAGGCTGCCCTGGCTAATTTGCCATTCCCATCCAAACCAGACATTCTCAGGAAAGGAAATTTAGTCCTTGTAGCTCCATAATTTGTAGAGTATACTTGCACTTCCAGATCTGTAATGTGACTAGACCTAATAAAAATGGTTTCTTAATATATCTATGAATGTAATATCTGTGAAGAAATGCCATTTACCAGGGAAGAAAAGAACTGTTAAAAACTTTCCTCTGTCCCAGTTATTCCAGATCAAAGCCATCCAGTGAAACCCTGTTAAAAGAGAACCAGATAAAGCACAAACCTGTTAGGCAAATCAAAGCAGCCAGTGGGAAAATGATAAAATACTGAAATAACTATTTAAAAATTGCATCCCTAAAACTCTCAGCTAGATGGATACATATTTTAATACTGCTTGACAAAGTGTGGTGTCCCTCATTTTTCTTCTACTACATACTATGGATAAGGAAATTATTTTCAGGAATAAATCTGTTCACCAGTATGTTCATTTTTCATTGGCATATTGATCTCAACTCTCTATCCTTTGGGTATGAAGAAAGTTTCTTTTATTGACAGAAATTTGGAGCTGGAACCTGATGCTTTCTTTACCCCATGTCATAGAAACAATTTCCTGATAATTCTGGTATACTGGCCCCTGATCTCGATCCCAAAAAGGAATGTACTGGTGATGGACCCTCTTTGCCATCCTACCAGTTTTTGTTCAGTAACTTTTAAAGCTTTGGAAACTTCTGCATGTTCTCTGAGGTGCAGGAAGGTCTGCTATTAAAAATTAGCCTTTTCCCAGAGTCTAATCAGAAATACCCTTTTAGAAAGTGCATGTGACCATTAAATCATTAACTAAATGTTATAAAATAACTTTGATAATTTTATAACTATATTTAAATATTACTAATAAATAATTATCTGCCTATTTCAATAATGTTTAATAACTTAATCATTTACATTTTATTAATATCTTTAAATTCCCATAAAATATGTTGGGTTCTTTTTCTCAGAGGCAATTCTTTCTAATGAAAAGTGAAGAACAGTGTTTATTTCAAGCAGTGTTATGATCCAGCACAATGCCAAACAGATAAATTCCATCACACCCTGGGTCCTTGTACATTACTCCTCCTTTCCACCCACTGTTTTCCTGTGAGTATGGATGATGTATTCCAGGAGATGTGTGCACAAGGTGCCTCGTTGCCCCTTATGGCTCTGCATGGTGCCCGTAGTTAGGTACACAGACAAATTAGATCTTCTGTATTCACAAGAAAAATTAAAAGGAGCCAACTTAATAGGGTGTTCCAACCCACCCACACAAGGGTGAGAAGAACACAGGTTCCTGTTAATGGATCCCCTGGGGTGGATTAGAGTGAAACAACACTGAATGATTGGTGTTTGGAAATATAAATCTGTAAGGTTTATTTTAGAGCAATTTGATGGCAATGGAAAGCAGGTATGTAGCCATTTTGGTTATCATTATCTTTAGTAGGATGACAATATAAAAGCATAAAAAATATCACTTAGGGAAACATGTAAGGAGAAGAAAGAGAAGGAAGGGTAAGAGCAGAAAGACCTCACCACCCAAAGGCCTCACAATGAGATTTGGTTGCAATTTCAGTGTCTGTTGGTTGAGGTGATGGTCATAGTCTTGGCTGAAGTGCTGGTTGCAGACTGGATCCATCAGGTGTGGAGGGAAATCCATGGAACACAGAATGAATCCATTGGGTTTACAGTCACTCAGGTTCAGGTGGGAATGCCAGGTACCTCTCCTGGGGTGGGGAGTTTCACACTGGATATGATATGATGTTGTGGATCATGGGACACTGTGGGAGTCCCTGACACCTTATAAGATGGTGGCCCATTATACCTCATCAATAGAGATGAACAATTTCAGGATTTGTGTGAATGCCCCTGATACTTCCCTGGCAGAGGAGTTTTCACAGCTGAGCTCCTTTGGGTGAGGACACAGAGACAGCTCCCACCACAGAGTTTGCCTCTTTGCTGACCTCGCTCCACACCCAGCTTGTGGCCAGCCTGAGGTGGGCTGTAGTTTATTAAGAGAGACTGAATGAAAACTCAGGGTTCTGACCACCTGCACATACTCACATACCTGCATATTTTCAGGTAGAAACTCCTTGTGTCCTCTGTTCTCCTCAAACACGAGCAATGCAGCAGGAGACAGGCTCTTGTCCTCTCCAAATAGAACAGAGAAAACTATTAGTTCTCTTGATTCACCACTTCATCTCATCTTCCAAACACAAGATCACATTCAGCTTCATTCATTTTACTCATTAATTTCATTTAAAATTGCAGGTATTCTCACATGACTCTTAGGAAAACCAAGCCTAAAGACAATGTGTAATGCATACATTACTAATGCAATGCACACAAGTAATGCATCCAGGTACTTCACAAGAATAACCAGAGGAAAGATCACTCACACATTTGCTACTTGCAAGTCATCTACAATTTTCTGTGAAGCTTTTTTTTTATTATTACAGTTATTCTTAAGTTCCTTTTATCACCATAATCAACTGCCTTTCCCAGGAAAACTTTATCATTCTGTGTCTGCTGGCTCTTGATGGAAAAACATTTCACTTCTGTGGAATGGAGAAGTGTTTGCTTTCAGGTCAAAAAAACAGTTCTAGTTCTTAAACATCACCTCTTCCACCTCCTTCAATCACTTGCAGTAACTTTCCTTGCAGTGGGACAACTCCATCGGGCACTTTTACTGTCATAAACCCATACTATGCTTGGCATAAATACTGCCAACCACAGACTTATTTTACTAAAACCTTATTAGGTATGTCATGTTAGCCAATCTGCACAAAATATTTATCCACCTACAGGGATAGAAGGAATGACATGATTCTGTTGTGCAAGAAAAGTGGTGATTTCCCTGACAGGCCCCGATGGCTTTTGTGCATTCAGCAGCTCTGATGTATGGAAAGCAGAGTCTCTGTGCTCTGCTTTGGCTGTAACTTGTCAGTCTATCACGTTAAAAATATCCAGGACTTCAGTCAGCAAACATAAGTACCTTATCCTCCTGCTTTGGATGTTAAAGCCATATTCCACTGGACTTCATCTGGGAAAAGGCTGGACAGAAGGTTGAGTAAGCACAAAATTAATCAAAAACTCTTCTGAGCCTCTGTGGGCTGCATTTCTTCCTCTATCATTAGTAAATCCCTATTGTCTGTGTGAGCCATGGAAGGAAATGGTAATCTATAAAACTGACTGAACACTATGGCATTTCCATTCCTTATCTAATATATAAGGACAGTAAAAGAACTGATGGATACAGGAAAATGTAGGGAACATTCTCCTTCTGGTAGATCCTGGTTATTAGGGAAAGTAAGACATTTTTAAATGATATGGGTACATGTCCTACTAGCTATTTTCACATTTTAGCTGTCAAAATGAGTAAACCAGATACTTTTGAAGAAGGAATTAGAGGTCCATTTGCTAAGCTGAAGGCACTTAGCACTCCTGTCACATTGTGTTTTATTAGGAGGACCAGTAAAGAATAACAACTGTCAGACACTGTTCTTATTTCAATCCTTAAAAATAGTATAATTTAATTTTCTGTTTCAAAATACTTTGAAGTTCCTAAAATTCTGTCATAGAAAATAGTAAAATAGCTTCTAAGAAGCCAAAATTTTTCTTTTCCATTCCTGTTACCATTGAGCCTGAAAGGTAAAAGGTCATGTGTCATGGGAGGCTGACCCCCTATGTGCTCCCTGTATAAAACACAGTTCCATTTTGGATTGATTTTCTAAGCAAACGGTGCAGTTAGGGTGATAGGCTGTAAGCACATCTCCCACTGTTTGAATAATTACTTACAAGACAACATTTCTGTCCCCCACTGCTCTCACCAGTCCTCAGCAAGACACAGGGAAACTTGAGCACTTTCTGACTCCATTCCCTCAATTATAAAACCTCAATATTAAAGATTTTGGGGTTCTTTTACTTACTTGTGAGGCCACTCATTCGTCCCACCTAACTGGCCATGATGAGGATGCAGACCAAGCCAAGACTACCTTTCTGCAAGATTGTCTGTAATTCTACAAACACCAAAATAAAAAAAAAAGGAAGGCAAAAAATCAAGCATATCTTTAAGTCTCTTCCAATGGATGTGTACACTTAGGGTTCTCATTTAAACTAAATGTCTCAGTTAAGCCATTCAAATAATAATGCACCTGCTTCTTTCTGTTTCTTGAAAAAAAAATTTTATCATTTTCATTTGAAGGTCTTGTGATTTAAATCCATGCTCTTCTTCATGGCAGGCAGGGCAGATGTGCAGAATGCTTGGGGGAATGCAGAGGTCTCCTCTGCACACTGTTATTCCCAGAGGTAAAGAAATATTTCTGCCTTAGAATGTCCATTCATAGCTCAGCCTCCTCTGGGCTCCTACTTGAGTTTCCTCATCTTTCAGCCTTGTAGATATTTCTGAACTCTGCCGAATTTGACTGAGCCTGTTTTTGATCCTCTCCATAGGCCACAGGGAGCACATTTCATACATCACTCTTGTAAATTAATTATGTTAACAGATGAAGGGCGGAATCATATCAAAGGGTGTGCACATATCTCTGAAATCACCTGAGCCTAAAGACTTTTCTTACAAAACTTGGGTCTCTGCTTCTGAGAAAGCCTGAGGCAAAACCTGCAAGACTGCTGGGGATGCATCTCACTGTCTTCCCTATTCATTAAGGCGGTGAAGAAATAGTGACAACTCTGCAGCATTGGGAACACCCCAGAGAGTCACTTTTTCATACCCTGCAGCTTCTGGTTCCATTGTCAGTGCTGATGCTGCCATGCTCTGTTTCTCTCCTACTGTTCCTTTTTATTCCAGACCACAGCATTTATTTTAAAATCCTTTCAAACCCTACTCACCTTGTAACACATAATCCTGCCATGGTCATGGAAGAGCTGCACTGATCTTTGTATCCATGTGGCCAGGCCAAGGTGACCAGATTAACACAAATCTGTGAGATTGCATCTGGCCAGCCCATTTCTGTGGATCCCAGCATTTGGTACATGTGCCTACTGCTTAAGGGCCACTCCCTAGCATAGCTGCTGAAATTACTTTTTCCAGATACAAGGGCTTCCTTACTAAACTGCACTGTTTCAAATGCACTTTTTTTTAAGCCAGGTTCCTCTATAACCTTCCTCTGTAACAGCACTATTTACTCTTTCTGCATGCCAGGCAAATAAAGCAGAAAGGGTGAGAATGCTGGTGTAACCAATAAAACGAGTAAGAGCAGCGTAGCACAATTTATCTTCTTTGGTAGGAGAAAGTCTCAGGAGAGAGTTAATTCTTGGGGAGAGGTGACCATTTTGATTTTCCTCCTAAGGCCTTTTTCACATTGCTAGAGAATTTTACAAGATGAGAATGAATCTTTAGTTGAACTTTAACTACAGGACATCAAAATACAAGCTGAAGGAAAAGGAGAAATAACATGACAACACTGCCAGGTCTTTTTGCAAAGACCTCATTTCAAATGAGATGTCAATCCTGTAATTAGCAATTCAGTCAGTATTAATTGTGTGTGTGTTACTTTCCATCAATCACTGTCGTTTCCATGTAGTCAGGATGTTTTCTAGAACTCAATTTGTAAACAATATGCAAAAGTTTAACCCAGTTTAAATTAATGTTCCTAAGTAGGAAAAGGGATGTTTCAGCTATTTCTTTCTATAAATGGACTTTTAAAATTTTAGTAGGTCCTAAGGGAAAAACAAGTGTGCATTAAAGGCCATTAGTCCACATCCAAAACCATTGCAACCAACATGTAGCACGTACTTTCTTGTCAGGAGTAGCACAAAACTGAAAAAGCCATGAGAGAGAGAGAGTCAAAGGCACAAGTCATTCCAGCAATTCATGTTTTATGAAGCAATGTCTGTTCTTGATTTAAGACGTGTCCAGCAAGACATAATCCATGGCTTGCTGGCAAGTGGGGGTCCCATTTTAAAAAAAAGTTTAATGCCCTGCCTCTCAATATATCAATTTCAAGCATCAGAACTTGCTTTATTTTCATCTGATAGATTTCAGAAAGCCCTCTGAAGGAAAATTGTATTTGTCATAAGTTATGATAACATATAAATTATATTTTTCATATAATGACTACTGCAACCAGCCTTTCACCTTAGATTTGATAGATTAAGTAGATTGAGCTCCTGGAACACTTCCTCTTTAATAACATTTTTTCATATGCTTTAATTATTCCACTGGCTCTTCTCACAGGTGATCAACAGCCTTACTGAATTGTGAACATTAGTCTTCCACTGGGACACCACTGAAAGTGCCAAATAAAACAAAACTTCTATTTAATATTCTCAGGATTGCATTAAAACCTTTGCTGCAAATTGCATTCTTTCTCTCACACTCCATAACTACATCTGACTGAAAATTAATTGCTCATCCACTTCTTGTGAGCCACTTAGATCCCGTGCTTAATATGGGCAGTCTGTTCCTTAGCTGTGCCGCTCACTGGGAGAGCCATAAACTCTGAAGCACAACCACCAGCAGAAAATTTTTCACAAGTCTAAAAGGACATCATGCAATGAATCACAAACTGTGACTCTGTCTTCAGTCTGTCTCCTCTGGAGAGCTCAGCCCAGAGCACAGACTGGAGCTCATGTGTGAAGCTGCCAAAAATGCAAATGACAAACTGGCTACCAGCTTTCATTTCGCTTCAACCCAAAGTTAATCTAAAAAGCATATACGTTGTCCAGCTTCAGCCTGGTTTGCACAGTTTCCAGGTCAACTATCTGTTTACAAGTCTATCTCTTTAATAACCTGTTCCTTTTGTGACAGAAAACATCTATGTATAGAAGTTGCCAGAAACAGAGGGGCATCTTTTGACATGTGGTATCACTTTTCAATACTTTATGCACTTTCCTTAACCCCCCAAGTCTGGCCCTCACAAGCCATCAGGTCAGGAAGGCTTTCTAGAAATAGCCACACCTCATTGGCTTCAAAGACAGATGCACCTCCCTGGTCCTCTAAAACCTGAGATTTCACTTTATTATGTGTGTGTTTTCTCTTGAAAACCCAGCAGATGTGCAAGGACCAGAAGCTGTCATTTTTCCACGTAAAATCTAATAGGATGTACAGTATTCATGGACAAATATGCTCAGGAAAAGAAAACTAAGATTCGAAAGGGGATGGCCACAGTGAAAGTACCCAGCTCCCACTAGGCCTGGTGACTTTCTCTGTTACCTGCACCTGGAGCTCTTGTGTTCCACATCAGCACAAGTGATTCTGTGGCATTTCTCCAAAGAGAGTGTTCTTTGCAGAATGAACCATCTCTTCCATCAGGCACATTGCTCATGGATGGAAAAGGACAGGAAAAGTCTTCTACCAAAGTTAAATTCACACACATCCTAGGACAAAAGACAAAGAAAATAAAAACTTGAATAAGATGAGTAAAGGGTTTACCTTCCCAGCTAGCAGATAGGTGCATTTTACTTATATCTCTGTACCCTGATATGCATATACATTTTACACTGTTTTTTACTGTTGCCTATAAATAACTAATGATTTATCTATAAAACATTCTTACAAGCTTTGAAATCTATTTTAAAATATGGACAAAATAATGGAGGAGATGGCTACATTGAAAAATGAAATGGAAAAAGCTAACAAAGTTTTGACATTTAGGATAATTACGGACAGCGTTCTTGGAAAGAAACAGGATTTATCAGCTCAGTAGTTTACCGTGCATATTTTTTCCACTGGAGGTACTACAACAACGAAAGGGCCCTAAGGAAGCTTGAGCTATTGTTTAGGAAGATACTTAACAATGTTTTTGGCTTCCAGCATGATTAATCTTATTACTTTCCATGGAACTATTCACATGCTTCAATTAGGCTTCCTGGAGAATGTTTACACAAAGTAAAAGGGGAAAAAAAATCACAGCCCTCCAGAGCATCAATTGTTCCCAAAACTCATTAAATTAGTATTTTGTTGTTACAGCTCCTGCAACTGGCTGCCTCAAAGAGCAATACAATACTGCAACCCATCAGCACTCCTTTTATTTTTTGCCAAATCTTTTGATCCATTCTGACTGGATTCCTCCCATACACCTTATTTCTCACTTTGGCTTCTTTCACTTACAGGGTGGATCTCCCCTGAGAGTTTGCCTTTTCATGATTCAGATGCAGCAGGAGACATTTTACAGTGACATAGGGCAGCCTGTTCAGAAAAGACAATATTTATTAACTGCTTAGCATACAGCACCTTGAGGACCCTAGGTCAGAATGGACAAGGAGAGATTACAGTAATTTTTGCTTTCCTGAAGAACAGTTTGTGATTTATTCTCCTGGTATGCTTGTCACTCAACTCAGTGTGCCTTTCCAGGCTTTTACAGACTTTTCTCATGTTCTTCATCCCTTATGAGCAAATTTCCCACCATGGTGTGGCTGTTACACCTTCATGGTAACACTGCTCATTCCAGGATGCTTCTTGGAAGTTCACTTGGCTTTTCTGACCAACAGCTTGAGAGAGAATTTACTCCTTTTGGTCCTATTGAGAAACAATGCAAAAATAAATGAGCAACAGAACCAGGAACATTTTCCATACAGGCATGAACTCTTTCCTCCACAGCTGTAAATTCCCCTTGCAGTAACTTCAATTTCTTTGAAAATACTATAGTGAAATTCTGGGCACTTTAAAGGAGTCAAGACTTTACACAGATTTGTTCCCTTCATTCCCACATTTTGACACGTTACTAAGTGCACACCTGGTTTTTGCTCTGGTTTGCCAGGATCCAAGAGCAGATATTATTAATCCAGTCTTGCACATACAGTTGAGCAATGTTACACACTGCTTTGCAACATTTCTGCTTCAACAACCTTGTCTGCATCAGCTAATGTTGACGTGGGAGCCAACAAAAAAACTCTTTTTAACAGAAGTTTGTGATTAGCTTTTGTATCCAGTTGCACACACAAACACAATAACAGATGGAAGATTACTAAAGAGTGGAAGAGAATGAATTTTCCATGTCATTATCTCTCCGAGATGGGAAGTACAAAAACACCTATTCTATTCCACGTCTGGCACAATGGGCTTCTGTCTTTGGGCCAGATGTGATCTGCTTTCCAAAGGAAAGTAGAAATCTAATTAGAACATACTGTGGAGAGACTGACCTTACACTCATCTGAGTTTTCATTAAAGTAGCTATCTAAAGCACTTGATATGTTGTAGGCTGCAGCTGTCAGCTTCAAGAGCTACATCTGAAAGCCCTAAAGAAGAAATAATTGCCAGGTAATGATTGCAGCACAATGCTAGTGCACCTTGCTGTTCCATTACAAGAATAACCTTTTAATTACCAAGAGTTAAAAGAGGCCTTTTCTGTGGACACTGGGGCACATTCTAGGCATTGTGAAGTTCCTACAATTCCTACAAGTGCATTAATTCCAAAGGATCTTTCTGGTACTTATGACCACTCAGGGTTTCACTCACTCAGAGTAATTAGATTTTTTAAACCATTCCTTTCTTCTGAAGTTTCAGACATCCAGGCAGACCTTCAGTAGGACACCTGATAAGGTAATCTGCTTTTTTTTTTTAAAGAAGGTGTATTGCTCTTTAAAGTGTTTACTTTAAAGAATTTGCAGGTCTTTATTTACAAATGCACTATATTTTAGGATATCTCATCTGCTGGTTTTGCCCTTCAGTATGCAAAATTACTTGAGAGGATGTCACAAAAAGAACTGAGCACAGAGCATTTGCCAGCTTATCCCCTCTTCCAATTCATAGCTTTAAGAATGCAGACCTTTCCCTTGATCTGACAGGTAGCAGAACAAAACACTTGTATTTTAGGTGTTGTCTGTCATGTTTTATCTGAGAAAGACATTTACATACTGCAACAATGCCAAGAACACTGGCTCCCAAATTCATATACAAAATGGAAGCATTCATTAATCACAGATTAACTAGGCAGCAATCCAGAAGACCAGCTTCCTCCAAGGGGTTGATACCAACTGAACATCCATCAATAGATTTCTAATATACCTGAGAACACATTTTGTATTTCGAAAAATTCCAGCAGCAGAAATGTCAAGAAGAGATTGCAATAATGAATAATTATTTGCTATTACAGCCAACAAGTTAATATACTAATGGATATCTACTTTATTCCCCCCTTGTAAGATAACTGATGGTTAATGCATGTTTTTATGTGGGAACATTACTCACAGCCCAAAACATGACATTACTCTTAAAGAGGAGGTTCTGATACTTTACTGCGTAGAAATGCTGTAGTGTGGAATAAATGCTGCCCATTGTTTTATTGCAGCTCTGCAGTTCTGCAGAAAGCTGTGTTAACAGCCAGTGTCTCTTCAGTATTGAGTTTCTAAATTAATATTTATCCTGCAACTGATGCAGAAACTTAAGAACAGCCAACAAGAATTTATTTTTTTCTGTTTTCCACACAAAAAGGCACAAAATAGATGGAACATTCACCACTGTCCACTGGGGATGTTTAGTCTGGAGAAAAGGAGAGACCAGATCATTCTCTACAAGTACCTGAAAAGAGATTGCAGTATGGTGGGTGTTGGTCTCTTCTCCCAAGTCACAACTGTTAGGAAGAGAGTTTGTGCATGACTCCAGGCATGGTTAGCTATGAACTGCTGCTTAACTCTCCCCCAAGAAAAGACCAGTGGCCAGGAAAGGGAGAACAGGAAAGCCTTAGCCTCACCTTCCTGGCTCACAGGCTGGTACAGAGATGTCCAATTTGCAGATGTAACAGGCCAGGAATGAGTGGGTCACGTAGGGGGCCCAGAGCAGTTCTTCAGAGAACACACAGTTTGTCTGGCAGATCTCCTGTGTAGCTCAGCCACACCACCTGCTCTGATTCAAGCCTCATGGGACAATCCAGCCCATCAAACAAGGAGGAAAACCAACTTTTTTCTCCAGTGAGCAGCAAAAATTATTCTAACTGCCAGCAAAACAAACCGCTAAGTTTTTCAGTCCTGCTGAAATCACAGACAGCTCTACAGGGCCAGTTTTGTTCATCTTCAAAGCTTTTCAGAAGCACTGAATAATCTTCATATTCCTCCTGGGGGCAGGAAAGTATTAGAACCTGCCAATTAAAACCATTGCAGAAATAGAGGCACACAGAAGATGTAAGAGAACAGCTCAGATGTTCTGTGTAGGTAAGACCTGCCCACCCACTCTGCAGCTAGAGAACATTTTGCTCTATTTGAAGTTCCATGGTTTTTTCCTTTACTTTGCTAAGAGGCAGCACAATTGGTATCAAGCTGGGGTTCTTGCTCTTCCTGTCCCCCCAAGGTAGCTGATGGTAATAAATAGGTAAGGACATAAAACAAAAGGCCCTGAGCAGCATTTGAAGCATCAGCTCTGTTTTGCTGTTTTTTCAAACTCACAGACAAAGGTTGTCTGGCTGGTCAACAAAGAGAAACTCAGCTGGGCCTTCTCTAGGAATACAGTGAATCCATTGCAGCTCAAGAACAGAGGATAAAAATGATATGGGGCCTGCTCACCCCTGCAAATGATATCCATAAAGATACCCCTGCAAATGATATCCATAAAGATACCCCAACAAACAGCTTCCTGCAGTAAAGGATTTTATCTGATTCCTTCTCACCTTCCACAGAGATAATTCAAAATGCACTGTAATAATTCAAAGTGTTTCTGTACCAAGGAAGTATGTGAGAATCCTTAAATAATTCCTGCATGCAGTATTTTTAAAGATAAAATACTATAATAAACTATACTATACTACTATAATAAAATAAATATTGTGTTCATTTCAGAGTTCTGATAATCTTGGATCTTTCATGCTAATCTGCTCTTCAGAAAGAGACATTTGTTAATAGACACATGTGAAATCTTGCCTGCCAATTGTAAGGAAAGGATGGGAACAGGGAGAAGGGAATAATTTTTCACTCTTCTATCCTGAATCACAGTCTTTGCACAGATGGAAAAAAAGTGCTAGTGGAAGCAAATTTTGCCTGCCCAAAGTACAAATTCTGCCTCACAGCAAGAAGAAAAGAGTAGGAGCTGAGAGTTGCCTTCATCTGTCTTAGAGATATTCAGTCAAGACTTCCATCACAGGCACAAACTCCTGCAAAGGAGGTAGTGAAAAGGCACCTGAGAGGGTTGGAGGGCATATCAGACCAACTGTGCTTTATCATATCGCCCCAAACAGACTGAGGTGTGATCACTCTTCATGGCATTCACTTCTCTTCAAAAAGAAATAGTTGTTCTAGTTGTCTAGACTAGAATTACTACTTTCCCACTCATGAGAGGGAGATCCTTCATGATCATGGGGCTTAGGTCCAGGTTTATTTCCACTTAGCATGATCAGAGATAATAGTAACAATCACCGAAGGGAAACACCCAGAAAACTTTGTCCTTATTCCAATTACAAATTTATTTTCCAAGTGCATTTTTAAAAAGCAACAAAGAGGTTGAAAACTTGTAGCCTGAAGATATTTGATACTCCATGGACTACTTTTTATGTCCACAAGACATATTACCAAAGGAAACAAGGTCAGGCCAATAAGATTTAATTTATCAGGGCTCAGACCATCAATGAAAAACTTCCAGAAGTTTTTACACTGAAAAAGTTTGAAACAACTGCAGTAGGGTAGGTTTTTGTCAAATAATGCTATTAGATAAACAAATCATTGTATTTGAAGGTATATCAGATCTTACTTTGTCCCTTACTTTGTCCATTCCAAGACAAACTTTTAACTTGCTCACATCCATATACCTTAATGTACTCTTGCAGGATCTACCAAATACAGAAATCACACACTGATAAATAAAATAGAACTATGACCTAAGTCTTTAAGAAAGTATTTCTCAATTTCATTTGCACAGCTGGACACCCAGTCACCAGCCAGGTAGGACACAGTCCTAAGTTTGCTTTCTGCTGCGCTTGGCTCAGCTCTTTGTCATCTGACCTTAAAATCAGTTAGAAAAGAAATGTATTTTAAGCTGCACAGGCAGAACTGGAACAATTCCATCAGGAATTCTTGAAGCAGGAAGCCTCATGGGGCACTCTGTATCTGTCATACTCTGCAAAATGAAAAACAATAAAGTGTAAAACCAGGAGGATTTAGCATAAACTGTAATCTGTATTTTAAAATGGAGTTCACAGTAGCTCATCTTCAACCTTAATGGAAATGTTTGCATTCACTGTGCAAGGAATGCTACCTCAGATGAAATTTGTGGTATTGCCTAGTTCTTGCAGATAGTAAAGTTCACTAAACAGTGGCAACACTGCATTTATTTTTGTGATTACTGAGCTCATGGTAATTTTTACAGAGGTGTGGCATGGAAAGACACAATATTAGACTATTTTCTCAACATTTTTACTCAAGTACTACACTAGATAAGGTCTGCGGGCTCTTTGTCTCAAGTCACAAATTGTAAGGTCATGTTCTCCTGTCTGATTTCCCCATTTTTCTTCCCTGTGGGTTTATTTTTAAGGTGAAGATACATTCAAATAGCTACATTTTATATTTCACAGGCTATTAGAATGACAAACTTTTAAACAACAGAAGCCAGAATGGCCCAAGAATCTGCAAGTCAAAGTTTTAACCTGGACTTCAGTACTGATCAGACTTACTATACTTCGAGCGTTTAACTAGTCAGAAGGATGGTGTCCCGAGTTTTACAGCATGATAATGACTAGAAAAAACAGCATTAGCTGGTGATCCTCTACTTTAATTAACTAGTAAATGGGCTGTTTAATTGATTGCTGTTTATTTTATTGCACTAAGGTCACAACAAAGATGAGCATGGCCCTGTAGAAGCTACGTGAACACCTTGCAGAAGACAGTCCTCACTCTCCTGAATTAGCAAAACCAGGTGCAGTGGAGAAAGCAGGAGAGACTGAAGCCAAACAGCAGATATATGGTTAAAAAGGTCCCAAGACTCCTAAATCCATCACTATGGCCTTTGGACTACAGGGTGCTCAAGGTATTTTTCTGTGACAATAAACTGCCATGTCCAATCCCAGTGCTGACATTAATCAGTAAAATCAACAACAATAACAACAAAATCAACCAAGCAAACAAGCAAAAATCCACCTTCTAGAAATGAACTCTGAAAGTGTGCTGGGAAAATCTAGCAATATTTTTCTCCAAGCAGCCAAAGTAAATGCTTGATTTGGTTCAGTCTGCAGCAAGATTGTGCTGTCTTTTTCTGCATAATAGTTTGCACAGCTACAATAACACAAAGTGGAATGTGGATAGGCTGTGCTTAGGCTAATTTATTGCTGAGAAATATGTGCCCTGTTTACTATGAATTCCATGCTTTCCTTTGGCTTGCCAAATGCATTTTTTCTCAGACAGCTGTTTTGTTTGATACTATGCTTTTGTTTGGTTATTTGAGGCATTCCCTCATCCCGTTTCTTTTGATAACAGTGATGGATCAGAGTGTAATTAATGGATAAATACACAGTGAAGTTTGCAGACCTGTCCCAGAGTGCCACAAGGCAGAGATGCCAAAAGTTTACCACACCTTTACTTTGAATGCTACCAGAATCCTAAGAGCACATTTCAAGGAAAATGAGAAGGGGTAGAAGCAGAAGAAAAGGAAAGAAGGAGAGTATGATAGATAACTGGACAGACAGAGGTTTAAGGGCTGCTCTGCATATGGAGTGTCACAGGATGGAGAGTTTCTGTAGTCACACACAGTCATCATCAGCAGGCCTGCAGTGGTAAACTCCCCAGTGTTTACCTAGATTCACTGATTTTTATTTTCTTTTTCTTTTTTATTTTTAAAAGGGGCTTTTTCTCTTTGCTGGGTGGAAGTAACCCTGCTGGGAAAAAGAACCTTTACAGTATCAGCAGTGAGCGTGATGGGAATAAAGCTTTTGAGGGTGTACCAGACTTTGCATGTCATTTATGTCATACTATTAGAGCTAAGGAATCTTACTTCCCTCAGAGGGATAGTGAAAACGAGTCAGTAAAAGCATTTTTCACTAAATGTGGGGTTTTATTGTGCGTTTTCAGTTATCACCCTCAGAATTTCTTCTTTTAAACAAGAAAATGGTACAAAAATAATCCTTATGCAATTTTCTAGGAACAGGAATATTAATTATCAACTTATTTTAGCCCTGATGTAGCAGAGTATGAAGTCGCAACAGCCACGCTGTTCAGTTACCAGGTTTTTGTTTCTTGTGCTACTGGCACAATCTGGTTCTCCTGGTTCTTTTCTCTTTGCCTTTTCCTCATCCTGTAATTACCATTTCCTCTTTATTTTGAAAAATCCATTACACAAAACATCCCCCAAAATAACAGAGGACAGACCTCTACTATCTCTTAGTAATCATCTAAACAACTAGCTGTGACCACACTCGAAACTTTGTAAAGAGCATTCAAACTGAATCTTTCTTCACCATTTCATTTTACATATGTTGAATGAAGTCCCTTTCCTCAAAAAATATATTAACTCTACAGTAGCTTATTGTGTTTGCTGCAGGCTTTTAATTGATTCAATTTGGGTTTTCATATTGCTTAATTCTAAAGTGCTGCAAGCTACTGTCTTCATTAACAGGATTATTGGACTAAATTCAAGAGTTTATTGGGATAATTTTTAGAAAATAGCTACTTGTTTATGCTGTTTATCCTCCCCTGAATCCCTCTGCTACATTAATGCCTTTCTTTTTAGCCACAAAGTGTTTTAGAGTAGCCAATAATGACCATCAAGAAATTTAAATATCACACAAGGTGCATCCAGGTAACTGTCCTGCCTTCTGACTAGCTTTTGGAACAACACATTCAAACTTGGCATTCTGTAAGGAATTCTGGAAGAGTTTAGTACATTAGGAGCATTATCTTATCCATAGGGTACATATCACTGATGTATATTAATCATAGTCTTTCAGTCTGTGCTGACTCAGCTGACATCCTAAATCACTTGCTGAAAATAGAAAGGGTGCATTTTGCATATATGCAAAATGGATGTACCTGTATGCACACACAAGCACCTACCAGATTTTCATTACCTTTTACCAGGGAGTAAAAAAAAGATAAAATCATGTTTTGTGTATAGTGTTACAAGTGTTAATGTACTAGTAGTCATTTACTTAAGTGACATATATGTTTCCATTTGGACACACATACATTAATTCACTGTTGTCTCCAATTATTTCCTCTGCCACTTCACTTTATGGTTTTTAACCCCCAGAATAGTAACATAGTCTGTTTTCAGTCAGCAACTGAAAATACACTGGATTTTAAATTGTAACAAGACCATACCTGACCATCTTACATACACAAGTCTTCCACCTAATGCAAACCAAAAATTTCAGACATATCACATTAAATCCATGTATCATTAGCCTCATCCACTGCACCTATCAGGGCAACAACTGCTTCAAAGTTCATCAAAACACGAACTCATTTTTTCCTGTTAGCTCTAAATCAGTTTTCAAAAAGAGCACCCATTTCAAAACATATGAATTTATCTCCTGTATAAAATTATTCAACAATTTTCTGGGTGTCCAGCCCATGGTTCCTGAAAAGAATATAGTTTTCAGGTCACAGGATTAATACTGAGATCACATTACTCAAAGCTTAAAAATACCAGTTTGGGAATCAGGTGATAGCAAGCTTATATTACTTGAGGCCATCCCACATCTGTAAGTAAAGATGCAGTAACGAGGGACATTGTTATTTCTTTTCCAGATATCTCTAGTCCTAATTTTTTCATTGCTGTGACAGCTCACAGAATCAGAACTTCTTGAAAAACACCTGTACTCTAGTAAGAAGTAGCAGCAAATACACATTTCTGCCCTTGCAGGGAAGACAAGAAGGCAATGGATCATGAATAAAGGGTCTGGAATTGATTTCATCACCAAGCCCATCTCTCTGCCTGAAGGCAAGGTGAGCTCTGCAGAAGACATTTCTGGAATACCAGTACCAGTAGCCAATACTGGAATACCAGTATCCTCCTTATGATTTTAACCACCAACAGCTACCAAGGATACAGGCCTTAATTTTTACATATTTACCAAGCTGCCTGTCAGGTCCAAAATAAACAATTACTAAAAGCAAGGTCAAATATCTCCACTGAAAATGTCATGCCAGGTTTCTGGGCCAAATTGGGATTTTCATCAATATTACCTCCAATAGTTATTCTGGATAAATGCTGGTTACTGAAGATCAGAATATATTCCAGCAGCTTGGGTTATATCTCCACTTAAAAATGCAATGGCATATGAAAAAAAACAAGGAAGGCAAAATAACTCACTCAAAGCACATGGATTTGTTTGGTTCTCAGCTTATGATCTTCTGCTTTATAATTCTGTCATTGTGACTATTAATGTAGTGGTAAATGTAAAATTGTCTAACTGTAATATTAATTATGTGAGCACACCTCAAAGTAATATTCAGCTTTTTTTCAGACATCATTTGCTGACCACAAGTTATGAGTGTGACCATTCTGAACCCCTGAGGTTTTCCTTAGAGTATAGTGCAAGAAATAACATTTCTGGTTTCCAATTCAATATGCCTGAACAATGGGTTGTTGAGCAGGGGGCCAGATGCTGCCTGCCAGCCTTGGTAGCAGTCTCTGCTCTGCACAGCTGTCTTTCACTGCTTGACTGACAACGTGAATTTGCATGAACAGCCAGTGATTCCCAAACCCTTTCCATGGAACAGCTTTCTGTGCCAGAAGCAGACCTGCTCCACTTACAAATGAATGGCTTTTCAATGCTCTTTCAGGGCACGGCCATACAGAAACACACATGTGAAACAAGACAAGCCTTAGCAAGAAAAACAACTTTTCTAGATTGAAAGGGACACAAGTACAAACATAATTTACATATGTTACACTGCTCTGCTGTATTTTTATATATGCATATTGATTGTTAGTGAGAACATTTTCCTTGTAAGGGCAATAAATACGTTTGCCTCCTGGAGAAGTCTTTTATTCCTATAAACAATGCAATTTATATATAATAATTGATAAAGAAGAATAATACACTGTGATGCACAATTAGTTACAGATTATGTGAGGGTGCTATGCTTTCACAGTTAGGAATGAACAGTAAAGCTCACAAAGGAAGAAACAGCAAATCTTTCAACAGACATTCTCCATATTGTGGTAATGGAGATAAGTAGAGGTGCAGATTGCATCTCCAGAGAATGGAATAACTAACACACGTGCAAAATGAGGGAAGGAAATTACTTGACCAAATTTAGATTAAATTCTTTCTGTATGTATCAAGGGGAACAGTCAGTTCTCTGCTGGGATGATCTTTCTCAATGGAATGATGATTCAGAAGTGACTCAGGGAGTCCAGCACCTAAGAACTGACAATAACAAGCACAAAGTGCCAGTGTCATCAGTTGTGTTTCAAAATATATGGCATATTCCTAACATATTGTTATGCTGATATTCTCAAAGTTTTATACTTCTGATCAGGTTTAACTGTTGAGGAACAGCTGGTGCCTTTTAAAATTCAATATCCTCTTAAATTAAATATCCTGAGCGAAACATCAAAATATAGAATCAAAATCTGGCTTCAAATTTGTAACACCATGAAATAAGATCTCCCAAACAGGACCTACATCACAAAAAGCAAGTGTGGTCTACGTCATAAAAAAGCTCCTACATTGTTAAAGTGATGCTTCAGATTCGGTGCAGGAAATGTACCCTTTTTTGTCATTTTGCAGCTTGGTAAACATCTATATGATGGGAATTTGACCTACAGTGAAACGATGTAATGAACAGACGTGAAGAGCCAGGACCTTTGCACAGCCCTGCACGCACAGAGTGAGGTGCAGAAGCAGTGAAGCTGCATCAGCCAGCAGGCTGAACGAGGCGTGCTGTGCATCCGTGCGTCCAGGCAGCATCCTTCGCCATTCTGCCACTGCCCTCCTCTGGCGCCGGAGTGACAGAGCAGCTCCTGGATGTTTCTTGATGCTGCTGGAGTGTTTTCCTCGTACTGTGCCTCTTTGCTGTAATTTACCATCTCTCTTTGCTTTAGGAGCTGCTCTGGTTGTTCTTGTTCACTTGCATTGAGACCTTTAAATTAAAGCAATCTGACGGAGATCCCCCACAGGAGTTATTTTGTGACTTCATCAGGCTTGTTTTCTTCACAGAAACATGTTCCCAGTAATACTGGATGCCCCTCCAAGTGAAAGGGAACTGTGGCTTCACGTATCTATTCCTTAGCTAGTACTCTCTACTTTAGGAGGAGGTGGCTTCTGGGGACACTATCGATCTTGACATGCAGGTGAGAAATAGCTCTCTTGTTTTACTCAAGAGCAGAGTTATGTCTGGATTATTTTTTCCTCAACAGTAGTTGCACTTGGTTTGGGTTGTTTTATGTGACAGTACACTGGGGTGTAATTAAACTTTCCTCTGAATTAAAAAAAATGACCAAAAAAAAAAAAAAACACCACCAAAAAAACCCCCAAAGGATGCAAAACAAAACAGCAGGATAGTTGGTAATTGCTTCTTCTCGGTATATCTCTGGAGACTCATGGAACACTGGATGGATTTCAAAGCAGAAATTGTCCTTTATAGCTCTTCAGGCTGACAGAAGCTGCTGGGCAAACTGCTGTCCCTTGCTTTCATAGGACCTGAATAAATCCCAGTGCTTCGTTACACCTACAGGATGGCTCTTGTGTGGGAATCATACCTCAAACTAACAAACTGTGAACTGAGTTTCCAGAGGCTGAGTTTACCCAGCATTCACAACTTTAAACCCAGTGTAAAGTGCCTCCTGCACTCTTTCTCCACAACAGGTTTGTACCAACCTCCCAAGCCCTTATGTACCCAACCCACCAACTCATACTAGAACTTGTTGCAACCTGGGTGCCTCTGCCACACAGAGCTGCTGAGGGGAGAGGCTGCAGTGCAGACCTCAGAGTGCAGGACATGCCTGGACCTTTCTCCTGGATCCTTCTCCTGGAGCAAGGACAGGCAGCAGAGGTGCCTGCAAAAGATGTGCCCAGGTGGAGGACATCCCACAGCAGCAGGTGGCTGAGCTGCAGGAGACAGCAAGAAAGCTGTGTGATATCAGGGCAGCTGAGAAGGATTTAGATAGCTCACTCCAAAAGCAGTCTGGTGGACCCACAGCCTGTGGCCAAACAGCCCAAACCTCGAGTTTCAAGAGGATGGGACCAGATTCTTTTCAGCAGTGCCCTGCAGTAGGAAAAGAGGCAAGGTGCACAAACTGAAACACAGAAAGCTCCATCTGAATGTGAGGAGAACCTTCATTGCTTTGGAGGCGACAGAACTGGAGCAGGCTGCCCAGAAAGGTTGGGGAGTCTTCTTCTCTGGAGATATTAAAAACTTGCATGGATATAACTCCGTGCAACCTGCTCTAGGTGAACTTGCTTATTGGGGGGTTGCATTAGATGATCTCCAAAGGTTCCTTCCAACCCAAATCACTGTATGATTCTGTAGAGGTGGAAGGATCTGTGAGCTCCAAAAGATGCGAAATCTACCTAGAGCAGAGACTCCAGGTAGAAGGAATGAGCTCTGTGATTCAAGAGGACAGTCATTCCCTGGAAGAGGGGGCCACCCTCCATTCTTGGACGTCTTCAGGACCTAACTGGAAAAAGCCCTGAGCAACATGATGTGAACTCTGTGCTGAAACTGTATTAAGTGGGAGTTTGTTGGCAGAGGCAGCTGAGGTCTTTCCAACCTGAGCCTGTGAACACCCTGATTTTGTGATCAATTCTGACCATGCTGGAGAGCCAAGCTTTTATTTCCCCTCACAGCAGCGAAACAAGGTCAGAGGTGTTTTTTATTTCTGATGCACCTGGTATCTCATAACATGCTCTGGTAAGTGATGACTATGGTTACAATATTGTCAGTGCATCAGCATGAAATCATTGCTGTGGAAAGAGATAACTTGCTGACCTATGGTTCTTTTCTTAACTGATTCATGCTTCTGGCACTGCAAACTATTTTTGGGCAAGCACCATTTCTGCTTTTACGACACATTCACCAAAAAAAGGTGCTGTTCAGTTTTTTGTTGTTTAGAATATCTAGTAGTTAGGCAAGAGCCATTAGGAGAAGCAGTATCTTTTTTTACAGCAATTGATCACTACTGGGAATAAAAAATCAGATTTTCAGATACCCTTCCTTTCTCAGATTTGCCTTCTCACTATCTGTCATTTCATCAAACCACTGAGAAAAGCATTTGTGACTCCTGGCTGTCATCAAAAAAAGTTGTCATATTTGTCCAGAGTCTGTTGACTAAACCAGGTTGCAAGCAATGCAAGGAACACAGATGTGCATATGTTTATGTGGAAAAACTTCATGGAACACCAATCATTAGTGAGACTCTGAAATCTCATTGCTAAGTTCAATGAAGATTTTTCCATCTAAAACATTATTAGGGAAGTGGTTTTGGGCTCTAAGTATACACAGGGGCCTTTTGTCTTAGAAACAGAGCATCATTGTGCCAAATGCTGCACAGGTGGAAGGGGCAGATCCGACACTGGAAAACTCATATATGTGTGGAACAGGCAAATTGTGAGAGAATCGTTGCACGCCTTTTGTGGGAGGACATTGAGGCACCACAGATTAAAAGACTCACCCAAGGTCATGCAAGAATTTTCTGCTCTGGTTGGGAATTTAACCTCAAATATGTTGGATATTAACCTTGTTACCACACCATTCTTCTGCTAAGCATCCAGTGGGGCAAAGTGTTTCAGGATTGGTATTTATTTATGGCATATTCTGACTCTTCCTTTTTTCCTGTAGAATTTGGAGGGCTTTGTAACACCATTGATATTGTTTGTTGAGAATAAATGTATGGCTCCTGAGGCCAAATTCTTTCCTTGCTACACAAACAGGAGTGAGTGCTCCATGCCCTTATGGTAAACAGTTCATTCACTCCAAGCTACTCATTCCCTTTAGCAAGTATCCATACTTGCGTAATTGTCCATCTTTTATAGTTTCCTGACGATTTTGCATGCAGAACATGTTTTGCTTTATGGAATCCACATATTTTTATGGTTTTTTTCTATAAAAATAAATGATATGTTGATGAAAAGTATGACTACTTATTACTTGCATCTTCAAAAAAAATCTATCAAAAGGAAATCTTGAGACACCCCCATGTATCCTTGTAGAAAATATTTAAATGTGGGTTTAGATCTATTCAGTCAAATGCTTCTTACACTTCACTGATTAGAATAACCACTGTCTCTAACCACTGCAGAAAATGGAAATTATTCACAACCTAATGATTTTATTGTTTAGTATAATAATTTTTGAGCTATTCCAGAGGACCAGAAGCTTACTACATGCTCATATATAATTTGAGTCAAACCAGGTGTCCTGCTGTAAAAATCCATATAGGAAGCTGGCATAGAAAAATTACAAGAAAGTAAAAACAACAATAAAAAAAGACATCATCAAGGGGAGAAAAAAAGAGTGTCTGGAAAACCATGAATCTTCTAGCAAAGCCAAACACATGCAGGGGGTGAGCCAATTACTCTCAGTATTTCTGCAGCATGGAAAAGGATACAGGATAGACAAGGCAGGGATTTTTAGGTAACATACCTGGGCCTAAAGAAAATCATAGAGTCATCAGATGATTTTGGTTGGAAGGGACCTTAAAGATCATCTAATTCCAACCCCTGTCCTGCCATGGGCAGATGAAAAAAATGTAAGCCTGAAATAATTTACTGGTGGTAAAAAGTCACCAGTAAGATGTAAGAGGAACAATGCATTTCATATATATATAAAACTTACCTAGAAAAGGGCAACCCAAGGCTCTGCACGTTTGCTGTTGCATTATTCTGAGTTTCTCATGGTGCAGCAGGTCTGTGTCCCACCTGAAGCATTCAGGTGTCCCTCTGAAGCCCACACCCATCACTCAGCAGCGTGTGTATGTACCTTGACCACTCAGAAAATGGCACTGCCAGTCCGTCATTATTTTTTCTACGTATCAGTACTGTTACAAGCCTGCACCTCTCAGTGATGCCTGAGCTGGATGTTATTCACCAGCTTAGTTCAATGGCTTGAACAAAGTTCAGAACCTCTCAGTGAGGTTTACAACCCTTTCATAAGAGCAAGGAGTTTGGAAATCAGAGTTGTTCCGTTGCATACATCCCAGTTACAATTGTATTTGAGGAAATTATTTCCATAAAATTAAACAGAAATACTACTTGACATTGATGCATTTTAATTAACATCACCATTTGCCATCTTGCACAAAACAGAGCTAACACAGAATTATTTCTGTAAAATTACGTTATCTCTATTCATTTTGAAACCCTATAACTACTCCTGGGTATCAAGCAGATACATTTTAGTGTTAAGTATAACAAAAAAGTTGTGTTACACTACAGCCTCACAGATAAAGCTAATTATATGGAAAATTCATTCAACTGAGTTTGCATTGCTTGATTTGAATCTGAATTAGCAAGAATTGGCTTTGTGTTTAGTTTTCTACCTCAAACGAACATGAAATGCACACATAACATAATTTTTCTCTGAACATCTGAATCAGGGAAGTCTCTGGAGCTTGAGACTTCTGCTGTTCAAGCCACACAGAATCTCAATGACCTCCATGGATCTCAGCACAGGCATAAGGATCTATGTGTGAAGAAACAGATGCAGAAAATACAGCTTTACTTCCCTGTCCTGGCTTTTACTTCTCTGGCTATATTTCTAACTGAATTGCCACATTTTTGTATGGATCCTAATTAAAAGTACATGAACTTCTGAAAGCCCTGAAATTACATAGGACAGGGGGGAATGGCTTCAGACTAAAAGAGTGTGGGTTTAGATTGTATAATAGCAAGAAATTCTTTAATGTGAGGGTGGTGAGGCACAGGCTGCCCAGAGAAATTGTGAACACCCCATCCCTGGAAGTGTCTAAGGCCAGGTTGGATGGGGCTCCAACCAACCTGGTCTGGTGGAGGTGTCCCTGTCCATGGCAGAGGACTGGAAATAAATGATCCTTGAAGTCCCTTCCAACCCAGACATTCTGTGATTCTAGGTGACAAAAAACCAAGAAATGTTTAAGCAGGCCTCAGAAGAGATGGTGCTTCTGATACTCATATCGGTGTTTTGATCCCTCCAAAGTTTGGATGCAGCACACATTGGATGTCATAGTTTGCAAAAAAAAAAAAAAAAAGAAAAAAAAAGGGGAATTCAGGCTCAAAATTAGCAAATTTCGACCCTTAACAGGCAGGAATGACTAGAGGGACAAACTCTATAGGGAAGGATATTATGCTACCCATTAAGTTGGGATGACATCAATATGTTTACAGGGAAGAGACAAGAGATTAATATTCTCTGTACATTATAATGTGTTCTAGAAAACTTGAATCACTGTAGTGAATGTGCCCAAGATTCATCCATCACAGGAATCACTCCAAGTGACTACATTGAAAAAAATTAAATTTTGTTTGTGGAAAGGAGGGAGTAAGGTTCTCCATGATGCATTAGAGCAAAATATGAGGGATTCATTTTAGTATCTGAAGTTACCATGGTGAAAAACAAAATCTCTGATACAAAAATTTCATGAGCATGAAAAAGTATCCAGAAAAATCACACAGTAATTAATTATTGACTCAGGATACAAATCTTCTGCCCAGAATCTTGAAAGAGAACAGAGTGGCAGATTTCACTCCTGTCATCTCTTGCAACAAGAAGAGAAATAACAGGCAGTAAGAGTTTCTGAGGAAAACAGTGTACAGGTGTTCCAGGCAGTAGCAAAGGACATCTTTGGAGATGAGAAACATGGTAACATGAAAAATACCATGAAAGTGTTGAAATATAATCAGTGATATAGCAGGAAGTAAAACACAAAATCCAGAATTTTCATTATTTGTTGGAAAAAGTGAAGAGTAACAGAATAAAAAATACTGTCAGGAAATATATAAGGTACAAATATATGAAGGAAATTAACACTGACTGAAAGGAAGACTGGTAGAGAATGGGGGGAAAAAATCAGTTTCAAAAAATACATCCTACTAAGCTCAAGCTAGTACTTTAATGAGTTCTTCAATGCTGAAATTTCTACAGGGCTAGAACAAATAGTTGTTTTCCAAGTAATTATCTACAGGAAATGCAGCTTCAATGAGATTCTAGAATGATCAGAAATAATAAAAGCATCCATTGCTGAGAGTGTTTTCACTGAATTATTAAAAGAAATAATAAGGAGAAATAATATGTAGTAATAATGAGTAGCAATAGGTAAAAAAAAATACAAATTAATTCTGGCATCCTACACTTCAGAAATCAGGTCCAATTAATACAAAACTACAGAGGCATCCTCTCATTACTGCAGCTTTTAAAATTCTAACTGAGTAAATAGGGGATGCAGGAAAGACAGTGACACATATTAGTCCAGTGCTGAAAGAGCTTTTAAATTCATAATGATACAAGGAAGGAAAGGAACATGTCAGAATATATAGTTTTCAGGAGAAAAAAAGCCACAACAAATGAATAAATTCTGAAATAGTCCTTACATCATGGCATGGTACTGAAGAATCATTTTTCTATATTAAGACAGACAACCATTGTTTATAAAAATTGGTGTTGAGAAAGTAAAAATTAGTTTCATTTAATACTGGTATGTAAATAACGAGGAGGAATTCCCCATCCTTGATACTCTTTAACTTGACCATGAAAAGATCCATGCCTTCATTATGTCATTTTCAGAATGGGATGAATCAAGCAAATTGAGCTGTTCTTGCTGCTGAACTGCCTGCTTTAGGGGTCTGAGAATACTCTGCAGGCTCCAGGAAAGAATAAAGCAAAATATGAGTTCAGATCACGAGTGCAGCTGTTGGCAAGATGAAGAGATATCAAACAGGTTACTGATCAACCAACAACCAAAAATATCAGCATGTTAAACACCAAGAAGGAGTAATAATTCATAACAGCTTGGAAGGGAAACTAAGGCAAAGGTTCAGACCAAGAAGGCCAATTATTTTCCTTTATATACTGCATATGAGACATGGACACCTATGAAAATGGGAAGAAATATAAGGACTTTTATAAATAGGGCTCAAGGGTGACAGGTTGAAGACAAGTTCCAAAACAACAAGGCATAAAAATACATTAAGAACTAAGCCTAGAAAACATATACAATCCTATTTACTCCATAAACAAGACCTACATCCAGGATAAGACAAGACCAGCATCCCTGGAATCCTATGTGCCCTTTGCAACAGCTGCAAACCCAACACAAATTGCTCTTGAAAGTAAAAACTTGCAAATAGGAATATCTGCTCCCTAGGCAGATTTCTATTCTTCATGGTTTCAAAGGCAAGCCTAATAGACCAGAACTCATTGGACTACTTACTCAGATTTTGCTTTAGGTCAAGTGTATGGATAAAGCAATCACAGAATGCCCAAGGATTTGACACTTTTTGCTTCATTAAACAAACTCAATTTATGAGTTCAGCTGAAGATAATTCCTGATATCTTTACATTACAACTACAAATTTTGAGGGAGGCATTCCTTTGACCAATCTTCTGACACCTAGAATTTAAACATGTAGCCTAAGCTGGATGTTGTGCTTAGGGAGAGAGATCTCCCTCTTTAGTCAACAGAGAGAGGAATAAAAGACAGGTCCAGAGCAAGCATAGTGCCAGCTCTCTCTGACATTACTGGGGCTGGTTAAATATTCAGTAATATAAGGCTATATATATATATCTATATATATACATCTAATACCTAACATCTACATATAAGCATGGCTTGCTTATAAAACAGTCTTTCTTCAATTTAAACAGATTTCTAAATTCCAGAAGACTTTCTTGGGCACAGTCACCTCCTAAATTGCGTTATTGCATATTGTTACAACACATTGGCTCAACACTGAAATATTTACCATTCTATTGTGTTCCTACCATCAGACAAAATGTGCAGCTCTTTGGTTATCTGCCCTAATAACACATTCAATAACAAATATTTGTCTGTGGTTCAGCTCTTTTCTTTTTCTTATTTTTTATTTTAGAAACATTTAACTCTGGCATGGATCCAGTATCCTGTGACAATATTGTACTGCATTGAAAGCAGAACTGCAAATTCAGCTGAAGACAGACAGTCAGTTCCCCTTCCTGAATGCAAGCTGACATTTTTCAGGTAAATCAAAAGCCAGTGTTAAAAATTCCACAATCACTGCTTTTTCAAAAGTCAGCAACTTGTGTTGGCACCAAGGACAAAGCAATTTTTCCAGATGTAAAACTGAAGGATGCTATCCCACAAAAGATGCCACGTGAACTTTGTGTTACTGGTTGAAGAGATTCAAACTACCTACACTGAACATGCAGTGCTGGTGTAGTCAGATATAGTCATATGTCAGTGAATGCTATTTGATTATGTCAAAATATGCAGCTATTTCTGCTGCTTGTTCTCTTCCTACACTTCCTTCCATCTGTTGGTTTCATTTATCTGCTCTAATTCTTTAGACTCTTATCTGTTGAAGACTGAAAACTCTTTCTTATACATGTCTACCTATCCAGACCACTGACCTGACAGGCATTCTGAGACATCCAGCTAAAAAAAATAAAACACCAGTTAAAGGGTTAAAGTGGTTCCCTGTCTGGCAGCCACTCTTTAATCTTCAGAGCCCACTGGACTGTGCCACCCGCCACACCTTCCCTCCAGGACATGAGCTGATTTCAAAAGGACCATCTGCTCTCAGTTCTGAAGGCATTCCCACTAAAGCTTTTAATTTTTTAGAAATGAAAAGAACTTGAATCACAAATAATTTGATCGATGCCCTTAAACTTTGGATCAAACCAGCCAATTTGTTCAACAGATACAGCACATAATTATAAAGCCAATAACATTTGTCAGGAGCATTCAGTAGGATATTTAGAATCATAGAATAGAATCATACGATCATTTAGGTTGGATAAGATCTTCCTGATGTCTGGAAGCCTGAGCCTCCCCTGGTGCAGTTTGAGGCCATTTCCTCTTATCCTATCTCTGGTTTCCTGGGAGGAGAGGCTGACCCCCACCTGCCTACACCCTCCCTTCAGGCAGTTGTAGAGAGCAATAAAGTTCCCCCTGAGCCTCCTTTTCTCCAGGCTAAACACCCCCAGCTCCCTCAGCTGCTCCTCATCAGACTCATGCTCCAAAACCCTCTCCAGCTCCGTTTCCCTTCTCTGGGCTCACTCCAGCCCCTCAATGTCTTTCTTGCAGTGAGGGACCCAGAACTGGACACAGCACTCAAGGTGTGGCCTCACCAGTGCCCAGTACAGGGGGACAGTCACTACCCTGGTCCTGCTGGTCACACTACTGCTGATACAGGCCAGGATGCCTTTGGCCATCTGGGCAGATCCTGGCTCATTTTCACCAGCTCTTTACCAGCACCCCCAGGTCCTTTTCCCTGGGCCACTTCACAGCCACGGTGCCCCAAGTCTGCAGTGACGCGCAGAGTACTTAACCACAATGGCCATGGAAATATAAAAGGTTATAAAACCAAGTCAACATAGACATGAAAATGTGTATATATGTATAAGATATGGGGGGTTTAAAGCAGCCATGAAGATTTTAGGTGGAGAAATTACTGCTTCTATCAGTTCTACTAAATCCAACAGATAAATTTCACTCCATTAGATCCAAGAGTCTCCACTTCTCAGTGTCCCTTCCTACTCTGAGAGATCTCAGCAGGAGCTGTCTCTTATTACCTAATTCTAAAATAGGCTAGAGCCTATACATCTCTTTTGATAAACTGGGCTGTTTCTTCACTCTCTGATAACATACAGGCTTCTAAATGGAAGCTATTTTCAACTACCTAGAGATGTGCATTAACAAAAAATACATTCCATCAATACTCCAGTGGAAAAAAATTTACTACTATTTTAAACCTATCCTTTCTGTTGATCAATAGAATCTTGACTCTTGGAAATTAATAAAAGCAATACACTGTATAAGCATATAGCTGTCTAGAAGTAACTCTATTTTATGGAGTAGCTCTTGTAAAAAAGGGAAAAAAACCCCAAACAAACACAAACCCAAATAGGCTGAACATCAGCCACAACATAATTTAAAATGTCTGATGAGAAAGTGGTTAATTACTGCTCTAACTGAATTTATTTTCTGCTTTAAATCACAAAGTCAATTTGATGATATAATACATAGTTTAGTAATATTAAATATCTCTTCAGAACAGAGTCTCTTTGACACTATAACACAATGTGTTACCAATTAAATAGGACTGTTTAACAGTGAAGAGGAGGAGGAATTTCTTGAGTATTATGTAGTGGGTATCCCTTGTGTTAGTTCTGTAATCTACATAAATTTCTGAGACATCTGACACCTCCATCAGTATATGCTGAAGAATCAAAGGAAACTCAAGAATAAAATAACACAGGCAAGGAGTGAAACATCTACTGCACTCATCCAGCCTGTTCCAGCCTGTTAACATTTTCAATTTTCCTTTAATTCCAGGGTGACTGAAACAAAGATTAAAAATCAAGGAGGGAAGAAAATGCAATTTCTGCCATCCAAAAACTTGCAGTTTCAGAAATGCTATTCATCACAAAAACAACAGTCCACTCCACCACCAAGCTTTTTTTTCATGAACTCTAACTTGAAAAGGAGTTTCCTTTGGAAGTAGTGAAGTGTTCAGAGGTGAAAGCATTAGCATAGACTGCTTGGCTTATTTTGGAGCAGTTAAAGACAACACCAAATCAAAACGTACTGACCTGCCAGGCTCTGAATGTGAAGGGCATTTTCTTTCTTTCCCACTGTTTCGTTGCAAGAGTAGAGAAGTGGGCTGTAGTTAGCTCCTGGGAAAACCTCTCTGCACATTTCTTAGAGTGCAGTGCCAACAGACATATGGATGCAGCAGACTGAACTCATCCCTGACACAGTGCTCTTGGCTACTCTTCTGATTGAGTGTGGTTTCTGGACTCTATTATGAATTTTGTCTAAGTAAAAACTAATAAAAATGTCTCTTTGTTACAGCACTGCCATAAAGATTGAACGTACAGGTATATCCTGAATTATGACACTGCAGAAAATCATTTCACACTCCGTGGCGATCCACTGAAGCTCCCACTTCTGAACACTCAGTTTCTGCATGTTGTCAAAGCTGTTTAGAAGTTCTCACTTTATAGATGCCCTACTTTTTTCGTTGATATCAATCTACAAGCTTTCTTTGAGATTTGTGGGGGAAGGAGGGGCTCTACCCCCTTTGATGTAGGATTACTTGTTAAACACTTCAGCACATTTGCATTTTGTTTCCCCAGGTAATCTCACAAACTTGCTTGCTAAACTCAAACCTGGGGAAAAGCAAACACATTCCAAGCAGAAGATTTAATGAAACAAGTGTGAGAGCTAAACGAAGGCACAATGGTTCTGACGCAATGGGAAGAACTATCAAATTCATCTCTAGTATCAAATACTCTGCCTAGGGAGACATTACACAGTAAAAATGCTTCCATCTATTTGGGAAGAAAGATGTGAGATTATGAGAGATTAAAAGGGCCCAAAAAGGGATTTGCTTTCAAGAGAAAGAAACAGGAATTCATAACATTCAGAATATCACATAATAGGCACTTTCACACAGAAATAAAAGCAAAATGCTGAGTTAAGAGCTCAGAGCCTTTGAACACAATATCTAAAATAGAATATTCATTTTTATTTTTAAATGGGCAATTTGAAACTATAGAAGCAATAAAATACTGCAAAATGTGGAAGAGAATCCACTAAAGGATTCAGCCACTTCAATCACATTTCCTTTACTAATCATTGCCCCAGCTTATGGAATATGCACCCCACTGTAGGGAAATTTTAAGCAGGTCTCTACTGTAATAGTAAGCAAAGCCAACCAAAATCCACCCAGCTCCACAGCACCATGTCTCATTTGGAAAGCCAAAAAATACAAATGTGAGCACAGGAATCCTAAGAGAAGACAGTGCATGACACGTGGAAAGACAAATGCACTGGGCTTTCTACAGTCTAAAAAGGAAAGAATGAGAGAAGACAAGGTTTCAGATTAAGAAATTAACAAATCTCTGTGTTGGGGCTTAGATAGAAAAGAATGTTTCAGATGCAGGAAGGGGGAGGGAACTGTTTGAAGTCAGGCTGTATATACACTAGGGAAGTGTATAATACTGCCCAGCAAAGTAGTTGTGATTCTCCATTTGCAGAGCAAGCCAGATTTCTGTCAGAAATGTGTAAGAATAGCTTGTCTTGCCCTAGAGAAAAGGAATAAGCTATATGGTTTCTTGATGTCTTTTCTAGACATACCTCATCCAAGACCACACAACACAGGGATTCTTACCATCTTTTACTACCCTTCTGCAGAATGTTTGTAAGCTGGGGTCTGCCAGGTTCTGCCAACACAGGGCCTGAGGTGAAATAGGCATTTATGTGACATTAAACTATCCAAAATATCAAATAACTGACTTAACCCTGAGTCCCCATGTAATGGACACTGAAATCCTCTCTCTACCCTCTGAGGCACAGATGGAACTACAGCATTCTTGAGCATAGGAAATCCATGTGCTATCAAGACAATGCTCCCACACTTACTATTCCCTCTTGATTTGGACAACTGTAAGACAAGAAAACTAGCCAGACCAAAACCTAGTCTGTCCTTAGATCCTTATGAAATTATAAACACTTCTAGTTACTTTTCATTATGTTCGTTTTGACAAGGGGAGAGAGCAAGTTTAGGAGTTCAGTGTAGCCACATGTTTTAAGCTCTGGAGACAGTGCTGAGTAGACCAGATCTGGGTGATGCTCCATCTCCTGTCTCCACCAACATCACCTTTGATCAGGGCAAAAAAAGGTCTCTAAACTATGAATAATGCTTTCCCAACTTATGGCAAACATCCCACTGGGAACCTGTCATTAAAATATCAGCTTTCCCATAAGGATGGCATCTGACTCATCAATCCAGTTGTAAGGTAATTTTTTCTGATCCTACTTACTCTGTTCTTCCTCTCATCATCTGCAAACCTTTTTTTAGTACCACAATGTACAGTAGTGGCATTCAGGTTTGTTATCCTAATCTTTGCAATTTATTTAATCCACCTAGAAAGGCACGAACATTTATGCATAATAAAAAGCACAGATGGGGAGTAATATTGTTGCTTCATTGAGAATGTAAAAATTTGAGCTAGTTTAATTAGATCCAGATATGATTATGGCATGAGTACTGAAAATTTTGATGCAGTCAGATTCAGGATCATTTAATTCAGGCCAAGTGGAATCTATCTACAACCCATGGGAAATGTGAGTCACTGTACTGCAGCAGTAGGCAACACAAGCTATCAATCCGGCACCTAAAGAGCTGAGAATATTTAAAGAGTGAAGGCTGGCTCAATGGATGCTCATGACTGGAATCACTACTACTGAATGGAGGACCCTAAGTGCCCTCCACCTCCTCCAATATTCTAGATGCAGCTTAGGCTTTTGCAGCCTTCTCACTGGAATTCTATGCATATATACTTGTGATAAGACTAGGTCAGAGTAGATGTAATACAATTTCTTCTGCAGTGCAGATTCTAGGGCAAGATTTTAAAATGCAGACCATTATTATCTCTTGGGATCCCAAGATCTTCTATCCCAATTCTATTTAAATTATGCTGAAAGTAAAATATCCACTAATTTAATGAGAACCACATGATAAAGCCTTCATTGAGAGCTGAACAAAGTCCTGCAAAGACTTTTACAGAAGCCAAATAGTCTGACTCATATAATGTCCTACTAGAGCAAATATAATTACATAAATGTATGAAAATGTGTATGTGCATAATGACTTGTGGGATTGCATATACTTCTACTAAAACACAAAGAATGGAGCAGCTTTCACAGTGAGATTAGAAGTTTAGGTATGTATTAGTATTTTTTATCTTAAGCCTTTGTCACAAACTAAGGAAATTGGAATACTGAAAGGTTTCTTCATTAAAACCAGCACCAACCACATTGTGGTCATCAGATATCGAAATGCCGTAACACTCTACAATGAATTTCTAGAAGTTGGAACAGGCAGACAGGTATAAAATTATTAAAAGCTATAAAGGCCAGCAGAATAAACTATCTGATACAGATATAAAATACATGTTTTGCACAGATTTGATTGAAGAAACTCTTATATATATTTTCTAGAGCAAATAATCTCTAACTCTGTATTGTGCCAGTATGCAGAGCAGTTTGAGGAAAATAAACAGAAGCTTGTTTCTCAGAGATAAGTTTTGCCTTATATTGGTTGCATTTATATAATTGTCAGAACATTCTTCAGATCTGAATATGTTCTGTTTTCATTAGTCATGTAGAAGGAAAAGGGAAGCAAATACAGAACAATTCTTACAGCTTTCTCTTCCAACTCCACACCTCTTTACAGTACACAAAAACAAATCCAGTTCTTGGAATAAATTCGCAAATATCTTAGACTGCCTCTTCCAATATTCTTCATGAAACTACACTTTTTGTTAGACATTTCACACTGCACTGCATTTATAATTATTTATCCTGTCTGCATTCAGAATGAAAACAGATAAGATGTCTATTTTGGCCTATCAGATAGCATAGGGTGCTTGCTCTGCTCAAGAAATTAAACGTAGTTGAGCTGAATGCCTGATGGCTGATTAGGCTCACATTTCACAATTTAATGAAACAAATAGAATCAGAAGGAAAATATAAACAAATTAATTTTACTTCTGAGATCAAAAAGTCTATGCAGATATAGCAATAAAGCTATGGTAATATAAATAGCATAATTAAACCATAGGTGGAAAGTCTGATATTATTTTCAATTATTTGAATGTGTACCAAGCCTGGAATGGAGGCTGTAATTTTGACAAACTTTGATACCAGTTATTTTCATTAATTATTCAATAGCAAGCTTCATTAGGCTTCTTGTAAGTAAAAAAAGAGAAAAACAACAACGACAAAACCACAGCAAAAAAAAGAAAAAAAGGGATTTACACTAAATCACATTTTGCTTCTTGTCGTGAGATAGCTACACTGTATCACTCTCTATATCCTTGTTGAGATGGATTGATCCTGCACTTAGGGTCGTTAAACTTTGTCACTAATTTTCAATGAGCTTGGGATATAACCTTAATTGCCAAAGTAACAAACCTTGGAACTCTTCACAGTCAATAATGAAATTTGCAAGGATGAGACTGGTTTATCAGCATGAAGTGTTTAAAGTCTTTATCAGAGGAGAGCCACAAGACTTCCGCCATTCAGAACAAGGCAGCAAATACATTTCAATTAAAACCAAGCAAATAAAAAAATAGAAAAGAAAATTTTAAAAAAGAAAATTGTGAAAAAAGGATATAAAAATGATGGGCATATAGAAAAAATGGACCCAAATGAAAAGGTAAAAACAAAACCTCTAAGAGGCCTGTGAAAAGCAGAGATAAGAACTCTACTACAGGGTCAGCATGTACTTAGGCATTGTTGCTTTGAGTGCTCTGAAACAATGGTGACCAATTAATTGACTTTCTACGGAATCACGGAATGGCTGAGGTAGGGAGTGACCTCTGGAAGTCGTGTTGTCCTCCGTTTTCTCGGGCAGGGCCACCTGGAAAAGGCTGCACAGCACCATGTCCAGCTTGGTAGTACCTTCAAAGATGGAGACTCCATCACCTCTCGAGGAAACCTGTGCCAGTTCTCAGTCACCCACTGTCTTTTCAAATTAAAAATTCCTAATAATATAACAGTAGTGTTGACATTGCTTTGTGGGAATGAATAGGAAATGTTTCTTTTCAAAAGAAACAAATTACCAAAAAAATACATGTTCTGAAACATATCCACTTGCAATCAAATTTTTTTGTGTTTATAGAAAAATTGGTGCCATAATTTTGTCCTGAATTATTACTTTAAAGTCAAAAATTACATTAAAATAAGCTCTGACTGTCATTGAATCAGAGAACGCCCCTGGATTTTGAGGTGAATATGAATTTTCAATTAATAATACATTAAAAAAGAAATTTTTTAAAATGTTGAATATTAACATTTTCATTAAGAGGCCACAGGCAAAGAAGAAAAAACTTCACAGGGAACTGTGATTCTGATCACCTCTAGAGCAAGTCAAGGAATCACTCTCTTTACAACTCAGGTCCACAATTCTCATGGCACCTCTTCTCCAGGCAGTGTGCTCATGTTCTACAACAGGGTCTTTTCAAGGAGTAAGAGTGGCCACTGGTTGGTTCAGTTGGGGTTCTCGTTCTTATTTTTATATGGTCAGAGTAATTTCCACCATTTCCTCCCTAATCTCTCACTCCCTTTACCATATTGGAAACAGTCTAACCCAATTGGTTTGGCATCTTAATAGACAGTCAGTCAATAGAAGAACATCTGTGGAGGTTTGGCTTTATCCCACAGCCTCTGTAAATTTTGTGCCCTACTGGAAGACTATTGGGTGTCCCTTATCCCCACAACTATAGGGAATATTTCTGGTTTTATTTATTTGTGTCCTTTAGGTTAGCACACAGAAAATATGGGCTAAGGATTGTATTTTCACAAGTTTTCTACTTCTGATAAAGCATTTGCATGTCTATTTATTCAAAATTCATGTTCAGTCTCAAATGCATAAGTTTGTGGGAGAAAAAGGTTTATTCCAACTTTGACAAGGAATAGTTTCCCCTCTGACAATAAAGTAAACAGAAAAATCCTAATAATTTTCTCCTGTTTCCCCGATGTGCATCTCAAATTGAGTAACTGTCAAAAAATCATTTCACCCCATACAAAATCCCACTTAAATTGCAGTAGCCATCTTACTTTACTGCACTGCTTGTCTGCTTACCTGCTGCTAAAGGAAAGGTTTGTTTAACCTAATCCTCTCACCTTTGAATGATGACAGGATGTCACATCTCAAACCAGTCAGTTGAAAACCTGAAATAATTTATAATTGGAAATGCTTCTCTGCATACATCATTTTCTCCTCAGAGATCAAGGAAAGACAGGCAGAAAGCCAGCCTTGTTTCTAACAAATTATGCCCAGACTAACAGAACTTGAATGATCTCTCTATGGAGCACATAGGTAGCTGTGTGGGGCTTCTTACATGTATTTCTGGAGTGAAGTAAACAGAATATTTTGTAACAAGGAACTTTATATTCCCTAAAACATTGGTGCAGGGTTTTGTAAAACCTAAAAGGGCATAAAGATGTCAACCAAAATACTATTTCTTAAAACAACCTTATATTCAACCATTGTGTTACCTTCAAAGAATAATAACAATAACAGAACAACTACAATAACAGAAGCTGCAAATTATATTAGAAATCAGCTGGGAAGTGTGATTAGGCAGTTACAGGAGATTTTCCCATAAAAATGGATTTTAAATGAAGGTTTCCTTTAAAGAAAACTAAAAAAAAAAAAAAAGGAAATAAACAGACCAACATATATTAAATTACCCAGACTAAATGTAACCTGCTTTGTGTTTGGAAAAGGTCTGAAAAGGCTTTCTAGCTTTAATGGCAGGGGAAGGGGAAGGAAAAAGTAGGAGAGGGAACTTCAAGCTTTGTCTGGAAATGTTACCTATGTAAATTTTAACTGGACAAGTCACATCCAGAACATTTCTGCAGCTCACATGGGTGTTGCAGTTCCCCTCCAGCACTGGGGCCTCCTGTAAAACAGAGGGAGGAGAACTAATTCATCTCATCACCCCTTCGCTGCTCTGAAGGGTCTGACCTGGCTTGACACAGCTACAGTGCATGTCCTTAGACAAGTATCCATCCATTCCATCCCACTTGGAGTATTCCTTGACAGCAATGCCATTTCCATACCTCCAACAAGAACTAATGTCACACATTTTGAGCATAGAACATGCTGAAGAGATATCCATACTTTAGGACAAAAATCTGTTGTGCAGATCTCTTAGGGCAGAACTGATATATCCCAGATGTTTTGGGTGTTGATCAGCAAGAGCAGAAGGTCTCAACAGAATTCTAAAACTGAAAAATAGGAAGAGGGAAAAAACCTGAATCTAAACATCAGCAGTTACATCACTGAGGAGGGACAACTTTTACATTTTTCATCCAAAATGCATAAACTCAGAAAAAAAATTCAACTGCTAGCTTCCAGCAGACTTGTTTAAATAATATCCTAATTTTAGAAACCTCCCTTTCTAACCTAGGGATGGCTTCATAGCTTCCTGCTTCACTGGGTTTAAGATTTCCTTGACTGTAAAGATTTCTCTAAGCTGCTTCTCTCCATGAGCAATAGGCTGCAGTGAAATCATTTCTCTGCAGTATTTTCTCAGTGAAAATGTCCACAAATTGATTTTTCACCCTTTGCCCTCCCTTTCAAGATACAAATTCAAATATAAACAAGGCAGACTATCTCTGCCTTGTATATACATCTTTTTCCTCAAGTGACTTTATAAAAAGGCAACATATACAAAGTATTAGACAGGCATTAATAATAAAACCCACATGAAGAACTTAGAGAAGCATTGTGAGCTTTCATAAAATTTCAAATAAAACCTCTTCAAATCTTGAAAAAGAGCCCACTTTACTAAAGTGGAAAGATTGAAAGTATTTCTTCCCTCTGAAAATGATGGAAGGAGTTAGATCTGTTCTATGGGAATCCCAAACAACAAAACACTTCACAACTATATTGTTAACATTGTAAGATTTTTACAAATCATCTTGCTCTATGCATGCTCCATACTCTAAAGATTTCGTCCTGCCCTTATCTTACAGGAAAGAGTGCAAGCTTGGAGAAAACCAGGACTCAAATGATTAAAACATTTCATAAATTTTAAAAAATTCCTTGAATGACACCTTGAAATGAAGCCCACAGGTAAAATACATTCCCTCAAGAAAAAGTGCCTGTAACTGTCAGATGCATTCTGCTGAACTTCCTGACTGCAGCCTGGAGAGTTGATAAAATCTGGTAACAAAATGCCTATTTTTAAGCTGAACAGTGATGACAACAAAATGCTTGGAGATATTTTCAACATACATGACATCTTTCTTCACAAATAGAACTATTTGTACTCAAAAGCAAAAGGAAAAAAAACCAAAACATTTAGTTCTGGACGACTTGTATCAGATACTTTATTTTAAAGTAAACGTAAAATGCAAATTAAATACCTATGTTATTATGGTAAGATTTTTACAGCATAAAAGACATCCCAATTTTATATAGCTCTGAGCATCATTCTAGTGAAGGCGAGCTGAAAATTGGCACTCTGTGCCCACTAACTTAGCTCTCGCTGTGATTTTGGCCAGGTCATTCTCCCTTGAAGAGCGAGTGAACCTTCCCACTTGCAAAAAATGAGATCATAATAAGCAAATATTTGACATTACAGAGAATTGGTGTGGCTTAGAGTAGCACTTGGAAAGCCATGTGCAGTTCTAGAGCACTTAGCAAATGCTAAGCCCCATTCTTTTCTTGTTCAGAACGAGAAGTAGTGAGCTGCCATACTTGAGAAATATGTGAGGCTGCAGCTGTAGGCACCCACTGTCTCAAAAATATCAAGTGCCATAAATAACTATAAGTGGCTCTTTGCGTCTTTATGACCTCCTCTTTTTCCACCTAATATTCTGATTGGTTCCTTATCTCAAAAAGAGCATGTATTTGTAACTCAGAGTTTGCTGAAATATCTTCCAACTGCAGCAGCCTGTACATGGTCTGAGTTTGACAAATTTTACAATGTGATAATTTATTAAGTTGAAATGCACCAGTCATTTCAAACAAACATTCAATTACATAAGCTAAAGATTGGATTCTTCAAGTTTGCATTTCAAGACTGAGCGTTTGCATGTTTATTAGCCTTAGATCAGAACTTAGAGCTCTGTCTGAACTCCAAGCTGTCAGTCCTTTGATACACAGTAAAGAGCTCTTTGGTCTCTTCACTCTTTGAACTGCAACAGCAAAACTGAAGATTTCACTGGGATAGTTCCTTCCTTTCTTCTCTGAGATTACAAAATTATTTCAGAGCTTTCTTCTTTTTTTTTTTTCCAAAAAATGCTTCTTCCTCTATAAAGCTACCATGCATTTAATCAAGAAAATGTTGCTTTTGTTTGAATGCTGATTCCCCTTGAAAAATCTCCCAGTAGAGAAATACCATAGTAATATTAATCATTTTTCATTGTGAATTAGGAAAACTATTGCAACTATATCAGCTGTCTTAATTTAAAACATCCCATAGCTTGTGGAGATACCTATCTTTTCTGGCATATAAATAAAATAAGTACAGAATTCCAAAATGGAAAGATTATACAGTGTTCCTTTCATGGACTGTCAAAGTAAGGGAGAAATTAACATTGTGGTACTCATTTGCCTACCACCAAATTCTATTTTGGTATTTCCTGGTTATTAAATGTTGACAGTATTCCAGATAGCAATCCAAATTCCTGCAACTGCTTTCAAAAGTTTAAGGACTCTGTGGTGCACAGAGGCTCTCAAAAGCGTGTCTGGTGTTCACGTTTCAAGCCTTCGAGAACAGAAATATAATCCTTTATAAAATATTCAGTATTCCTTTAGTTCTGGGCCAAGATTCTGATGGGAATAACAAACATACACACGGAGGAGTCTTGCACACACTTCCCCTCACTTTGCTAGTGCACTGTCTCATTCAGATTTCTCTTTTGCTGGCAAATCCCAGTAGCCAAACCTATACCCTATTAATAAATTCACTGTGGTTTCTGCAATACCATTAGATGCCAGTAATTGCCCAAGCTACAGCCTTAGGTGCCTTAAAATACCGTGAACCCCACTGGTATCTAATTATTAACCTGAAGCCAAATTCAGCTGTTAAAGCCATGAAAACATTTTCCCAGCACTAATTTTCACCATAGGTACTTCCTATGGCAAGTAACCAAGCTGCTGATCTTTACTTCCACTCCCCACTATCAATTATTTTGACTCCAGGACACCAAAGGCTGTGATTTAGAGGCGAGGGGAGCATATTAAAAACATGCAGAAAGCCTGGTTTTAAAGCGTGTTCTCACACCAGTACTCTACATCCAAGCATTATTTTAGTCAGGTGAGAAAAACAGAAAAAGAAGGAGGTTTGTTCGACCAGTTAGAATTAGCCAGCACTTTTCAGATACTGAATAACAGTTGCTATACATCAAAAAGTTTGCAAACCAGACCTTATTCCTAAATATTGGTAATTGTTATCGAAAGATTTCTAATTTCAGGGAAACACTGCACTCCTACCAAGTGCAGACCAAGAAAAATGATGTTACATTAATTAGCTATAGGATAAGGTATGAATTATTTACCAAGCTTGATTCACATGCATAATTCTTCACAGTCAAGCATGCAAATCAGATCAGGTAATTCTACACAATCATATGATTACTAATTTCATATCCAATTACTTCATCAGTGTCTGCAATTGCATTATTTAGAGGTACAGATCTGATAATATTCTTGTTTACATATTTTACAGACAGCTAGTACATTTTTGGAGTCTATGTAGATACTAAATATAGAATTTTAAACCCCAATGATAAGGCCATATGCTCTTAACAAAGGTTCTCATCTAACTGTAGAAGAATGCCTTCAACTTCTATCTTTCTATGGTTTGTAAGGCATAGATGGTACTGTGTTGCAAGTCAAAGAGATTTTTGTTCATGTCAGACAACAGGTTTCAGTATTTGCTTGATAGTGGACACCAAATGCAGAGTAGCCTTTTATTTGAGTCCTAACAACTGTTACCATTAAGCCTTAAGTAACAATCAAATTGCTGCTGCTGCTGTATTTGATAGATTCAGGTAGAAACTTAAGAAAACTCTATCCAATATTCAGAATTTCTACTGATGGTTGTCTTCAATACACTGTTCTAATTTGCAGCTTCTATGACTACTGGGAGCACTAATTTCTTCAAATTAAAAGGAAACAAAATCCAATTTTTATATTTAAACAAGAACAGGCACAATTTTCTTTGAAAGCTGTTCCAGCAGATAGAGCATATATACATCTACACACATATCTCCATTTTAATGCAATAACACAGCCACATATATTCCATTTCAAGGATTTAACAAAGCAGAGAAAAGCACAATCAATTTTAACAATGTACTTTTTATGCAACATGAGGAAATTTTAGCCATTACTGAAATGATTGTACTTTTACCTTTTAAAAATATTCCCTATAAACCATGTGAATTTCTTTAGTTAGATGAAATAAAACAATGAAAAGGAGCAGCATAAATATTGTGTTTCTTTGTCAAAGAGTTTCCTATACATGCTATATGCTTATGAGGCTTAGGATCTTTTTTTCCCTGTACAGTTACACCTGTTATTTAATTTGAACTCCCTGAACCTAACAAAGAGAAGCACTAATACCTATACAGCTGTTGTAAGATTATGACTCAGTGTATTGATTTCAGTGGTACCAGTCATACATTTGTGTAATGCCTTTTCTAGTAACTCCAGTTCCCTTAAATATATTGTGGTCTTAGCCACAAAAACTCTGGCAGCAGAAAAGCACACTGCTAGAATAAGCAAAATTCATCATACCCACTGAAGTTATCTGTGATTGAAGAAACTGGTTATTTTTTGTGCTGTTCCTAAATCTCAACTTATCTTTAGCCTTAGCCCTTTATAAGTGTCATTGCTGTGCCACTGGGCAGCCAGGCAGCACTGGACAGCTGCTGGTCAGGGAATGAGTTCTGGGTAACCACAGATCCCCCCCAGCAAACTAGCTTGGTGTCCTTGTTTCATGCCAGCTCACCTGTCCAGTCTCCTTTCAAATATTGAGGGATTGTCTGTAAAATCAACATTTTTTTAAGGCACTTCTGTTCAGCCAGAAAAATAATAGCTGAGTTTAAAATTAAGTACCAGAAAATACATTTGGGGGTCCATTTTCTGATTTAAATCAAAACATTACTGAATCCATCCTTTTTCCTCTAATAATTCTATTGTCTCATTTTTCCTTTGTGTTAAATTATTTCTTTTCCTTGAAAAACCCTTCAGAGGGAGCAGGAAATACAAAAAACATCTTGTCAGGCACAGTGGAGGAACGTTCTCATTTGTTTCAGTTGGGTAGCTATGTGGAGACAGCTTTCCTTAGCTTTCTTGGCTGCCCCAAGAAAGAGAAACATGAAGGCCAGTCATCCCAAGAAAATACAGTCATACCACATTTGGAATCAGTGTTCCACACAATGGAACACTTCAAGTTCAACCAGTTGTTCTGAAATCACTCCTAAGACAGGGCTGGGCAAGCTAAAAGCAGGGAAAAAAAAAAGAAATTATTTGAAAATTTTAAGAACAGATAATAATCACGTTAGTTGGGAGACAAAGAAAGGGAAAACTCATATTTTACAAGCACTTACATGTGTAATTAAGGCTTTCCATCCATATAATGGTAGATGGCTCAGACCAAGCAGCCTAAATTTTATGTATTTTGGGGAAAACTAAAATAAAACTCCTCTGCCTTATATTCTTCTCCCTCTCCCATCTTCCCATCATTTAATATCCAAAAACAAGAGCAGGCTATATGATTGTGGTCCACATTTTTCTCTCATGTGCCACTTCCCACTTGGTGATGGTGAAATATCATTCAATTGATTCTTTTGTCTCTGTCTTCTTCGATGGACAGAAAACTTGACGAGTGCTTTGGAGCATTCTCACCACTTTACCATCAGCTGTATTCCAACTAAAATGGAAAAGCAGCATTTAGCAAGAACTGTCCATAAAGTCTTACCCCTTCTATAGCTGCTCAGAGAAGAAACCCTCTGCAGTTGGCATATGTAACCACAGTGTGACTCACCACAGCCTCCACAGACACTGAAGCATTTTTTTCCGACAAAAACAGAAGAAAGAGCTTAATCAATGAAATTTCCCTGGTTTTACAGATTATTAGTAATATATTCTTATGCTGCCATCAAGAACAACCAAAATATGTAAGTATATCTGCACATGAAGACCAAGTTCGTATGGCCATTAAGACTTAAATGTTAATCCTTTTTCCCTGTGTAATTCACATAAATTATAGTAAAATCCACATCTTTCAAACTGCTTACATTGAGCTTTTGAGCCTCAATCCAGCAAACACCTGTTTATGACAGAGGAATTGTCCCATTGATTTTAGGTATACACATTAAACAGCTTTTGTTGCTTTGGAAACTCGGACTTGTAACTTACTTTTGTCAGCAAAATCCCTTTCACTGGTTTTCAAATAGCTGTTGGATCTGGCAATTCTTTGGAGAATGAATCAGATAAGGGTAATCACTTGCCCTGGGGAAGAAGGCTGCTGGGTTTGCCTGTATGACATGTAATACATGAACCCTGCTAACACCGTTCTGATTATATTTCCAAGATACACACAAACATTTTACTAGCATGGGCTTATCTCTGGCTCAAGGCCTAAAATAATTAAGGCTCTAGGCTAGAAATGGAAGAGCTGTATTTGAGCATTGCAATGGAAACACAATGAATAAGAAGGCAGAAGTCTTGACAAATATGAAATACAAGAACTTGTCAGGCAGTAATGCCATGTTATAAGCATGACATGATTTGTTTATATAACAACTAATGGAAGGTTTTATACAGCAAACTCCCTTCCTCAGGAGTCAAAAAGAGTAAAACTGACTACTGACTAGAACTTGCCAGCTTACAAATCCAAATAAATTAATGTGAAAAGCATATGTCATCAATTACAGTTGAAATAGCTAACTGTAATTTTTGAGATCCATCTATTAAAGGCGATGTTACAGTTTATGCTAAACAAATCCTTAAATTCTCCCCGTTTCATTAAAAAGCTTAATATTGGAATTTCATAGGCAGGGAAAGCTATGACTGTTCAGGAGAGGCAAAGACAAAAATTGAAATTCAAAGAAAGAAACAGTAAAAGAAGTTGTGAAATCACTCAGTCAAATGGTTTACATTAGGATAAACGATTTTGCCCAGTGTGAACTCGAAATGGGAGATGACTTTCAGTCGGCACAAATGTTGTTCTAAATATATTTCAAGAGCAGCAAGTGTTTCCTGTGAATTTTTGTTCCTACATGGCAGACCTTCATCTAAATCCCAGCATCATGGATGAGCATCCTGCACTCCCTCCTCCAAGTGCTGAACCATATGTATTATTTGATGTTTCCCTGCAATGTGAGATGAATACCAGAAACAACCTCATGCCAAGACCTTCACATCCTGCAAATATGCAGGATTCTTCCTTCTGTCAGTCCTTGACCCACTTCACTGAGAGAGGCACCAAGAAGGGGATTTAACAGAGCTCCACACCACAGTGCTGACTGTGGTTGATGTTACGTAAATTATACACTTTACCACAGATGCTTTTGTGAGGTGACCATTACAGCACCACAGAGCTTTTACACAGCCACAGATGAGTCCCAGGTCTCCCTGAGAAGAGAATACAAGGCCATTGCCAGTTTCACTTCAGAAAATGAGATTTAAACTCAGTTATTTCCATGCTTTAACATAATATCTGACAGCCACGGGGTTCAGTGTTTGCATACACTGCTATGCATCCTAAAATTAACACAGAATTTTGTTGCAGACAATGAAACCAAGAAAAATTATCACTAACATCTTGAAAGTGGTAGAGAAGAAAACACAAAGTGTCCTCAGAATTCCAGCTTCCTAATCTTATCAGGCTTTTCTTATGAAGAAGTCCAGAAAGTCTGTTTTAATCTATTTGCTTAATTATTTTAGCAAAGAAAAAATGGATAAAATCTGTTATCTCGATGGCCATATCAAATATGGATTCAGACAAATCTATCCCGCTTATCTAGTTCTACTGAAACATTTATTATTGCTCCAGACAAGAGAAAAGGCATTTCCAATTAAGGGAATTCTCATGAGAAAATAGTACTGAGAGCAGAAAGACCTTGAAAATCCAAAACACAGATTATAACCCTACAGAGCTGATTCATTAATTGATAGGGCCATTTACACCTGGCAGTGTATTTCACTGGATAACAGAGAGGTTATCTACTACACTCAAATAATTCAGCATGCAAAACTAACTTGAGAATGATGGTAGTGGGATTATGCCATTTTGAACTATTAGATGGGAGAAAACATGAATTTACCCAATTGCAGAACACAAAAATTATTGCTAGTCAGTTTAGGGCAAAATCTATTTCAAAATCTAAAATTCACAAGAATTTACAGCTACTACAACTGACTTAATTTCTGCAATCTCTCAGGTTCTAGGTAAGCCTAGGTGTGACAACATTTCTTTCAAGTAACTATTGATATTTCAGCAGCTACATTACAACCTTTTAGAACCTGCTTACGATGTTTGTTTTTATGCTGTGATCATGCTTGCTGCTTTTACTATCCTCTGTATTCTGAAGTCTGTGTCCTTTGTACGTGTGTCAGAAACAAATGATTCAGTACTATTGACCTTCATGAGGTACAGAGCAAAACGGTCTGCAAATCCCACATAATATTTACAGCTGGAGGCCAACAGGTTCACTCTTTAATGAATTATTCTAGTACCAGTGATATATCAAACCCAATCTGCTTGCTATTTTTGCTTCAAAAGGCACCCTTCTTGGCTACCTCAGTTACAGAGTGAATGAAGTAAAGTATGCTTCATGTTTTGGTGATAAAGTTGAAAACTGTAGGCAGAAAAATAGAAAACAAAAATGGAACTTCAGTTAAAATGCTTTCATTTCCATTTCACACACTGGTCATATCACTGCCCCTGAATGTGTTTTTTCTGGTTTTTCCCTCCTTTCTTCTTTATTTCTGTGGTCTGATTGCCCAAATAGCTATTTTTAACAAGACTTAGTGTTTTCTAGCTTCTCTTTCCAGGAGTCTCTTCTGCAAAATTAACAAGGACAAAACAGTGGCGTGCAATCATAACACACACAGGGTGAGACAGAGACTGAATAGATAAATCCTTGAACTCAAGGAACCCACAAACACCTGCCCAGGTTTCCTTTTTGGTGTCATTACAGAGTAAATCATACTTGAGCTGAGAAACTCCACATTGCTCCCACTATCATTTAGTTCAAGAGAGACAAATACTTTTAGAGTAAGACCCTGTCTGTGGCTCTGTTACAGATGCCAGAATGGCAAACCCAAACAGGAAACCAGGACCGCTATTAGTGACAGATGAACTGCGGACTTCGAACCGAGGGCTTCCAAGGAGTTCCTTAAAACATATTAGTATTCTCAATAAAACCTGTACTTAAAAACAGAGCAGAACTTAATGGATCTTAAAAAAAAAAAAAAATTCTGCAACAATTCCCTGACAATTTTTTAATTTCTTTCAGAGGATTTTATGAAGTTTATTTGGTTTTATATTCTCTGCTGTTAATCATGAAAGAAACTCCATCAGGCTTGTCAACATACAATGTTCATATTGTGTAATTTATGGAAAGAACTTATGATTCTTGTGCCAGAAGTGATCTCATCTCAAAATAAGTGTTTTGAGTGATCCCTGTTTCTATTGAATCTTTTTAAGAACACCAAGTTCTCTGTCTATATAACTGGGCACCATATCAAATGTCAATGTAATCTTTTCCACTTACACCGCCAGCCTCAGACAATGGCCTGAGCCATCAGCAAGTTGCTGTTAATTTTAGCTATCATGCTGCATATTACAGGTCCAGAACAAGATTTACATGAGATTGAACACAACCACGAATTGAAAAGCCACTTAAGATTACTGAAACTATATAAATGAGGCAAACTGCTGAAGACAGCAAGAGGAGTCAGAGGAGGTTTTACCTCAGCCTCTGCTATTCTTGCAGCCTTCAGTTTTGGTCGCAGATGCACATATCCATGAGCTTTCAGTCTGGCACAACAGTGGAATCCTTTTTTTCTTGAATGACATGGAGAAAGAATTAAAACATTGCTCCCTTTTATCACCCCTGTAGCCATCACTGAATCTCCAGCTCAGTAATCTTCAGCATCTTACTCCCTGATCTCCCAAGATTCCAGTTTCAGCTCAAGTATTAAAGATGTTGACACTCTTATTCAGGCCATAAGTGATTCTAAAGAATTTTACCATTTAAACTTAAAGCGCTTAAAGCTTGCCTAATTGCTGTTTTCCATGCTTTATATTCAGCTGATGACCAGAAAAAGTTGTATTTAATGAGGAAGAGGCACATTACTGAAACCTAGATAAAAAACGAGTTTCACTGATGAGATCTATTTTTATAAAATTAAAATTATTATTATGTCTGCAATTCTTAAATTATTTCAGGAAGAGTGCCAACATCATAAAATGCAGGAAACAATAATGAGAAGCCCTCTTGCCTCTGTGGTAGCATCATAAATTATTTTTGATGAACGAGGCAGGCTTCCAAATCTTCCTTTCAGAAATCCAAGCCAATACTCAGATTGAATAAAATCAAGCTTGGCTCAGCGGCAGGCAGTTACAGTCTGGGGAAAAGAGCCTTCAGTTTCCCTTTCCTTTCCCAGGACACTTTACTTAACAGCACAAACCCAGAGGACCCAGGCTGTTAGCTCACAAAGCCATCTGCTTTTTAATCATCTGTGGGAACCATATGAGTACTTAGTTAAGTGCTATTCTGCTTTAGTCATCTTCCTAGTCCCAGATTTCTTCAGCTTTTCCTTCAAGAATATATTTAAATCTAATCAGTTTTCCCATGTCTGCCTTGCCTTTACTGAGTAGTTTAGTAGTTTGAAGGACAAACAGGTGAAGTTTTTCTTTTAAATATGAAGTAGTACATGTTTAGAAAGTGAGAATGAAAAGAGCTTGTGTTGTTCATGTCAAAAAAATGAGAACAAGAAAGGGCACATTCCACATTTGTTTCTGTCTTTGCCACAAGAAGGAGGGGGCCACAGACTCTTAGAGATGGCAATAAACTTTACTACTGTGAGCTTTTGTAAGTTCCCTAACTTCAGTTTCTGGTGATTCCCTGTTTTTCACGTTTACAGTATCAGTAAGCAGCACAAGGGCATGTGAGCGAGAGGAATCCAGAACAGCCATTCAAAAGACAGAACACGAATCTTTTTTAATTTATGTTTACAGCTCTTCAGAACTTCATAGCTCTCCACTGGCTTTGATTGACAGTAGCTATCTTCTACGTCATTTTTTAAGCAAATCAGCAGGAACAGCATCTAGGCTTCTTGCCTGTACTTCTGCCCTGCAACATCTGCCTGTGCTGACATTCTGCTCAAAAGGAGCACCAGTTTCCAGTGCAGATCTGCCACATCAGTGGGACAGCAAAGCAGGTAGATTTTGCAACATGTACCAGGGACGTAAAAAAATTACATGACTTACTTAAATCTGTATTATTCCTCTACAACTGTGACCTTGGTGCAATCATTAGATAATGACATACAAGTCCTTCCATTCACTTTGTTTCTTATCTTACTATCTGGTGGCATTCAAATAATTTTTTTTTTCATTGTTACAATTCATCTTACAAAGTTTATATATTGTCTTTATCCTTTTTCTCCTCACTGTTGTTAAACTTTTAATGTATGTGAAAGGAGATGTTATTTGCTCAGCCCTACACACTTTTAAAATCCTAACTGAAAAAATCTGAAAACAAAACTAAACCCATTGGTTTGGCTACAAACAAGCACTGACTGATCTACAGTGATATACGTATGAAATAAGAAGCTGATACTCGGTTTCTCAGAAGTGCTTAAGGACCAGGTATATAAAAAATTTATATAAAAGTTATATAAAAGGAAAAGGCATATAAAAAGCTATATATACCTCTGGAAAGGTATAAACTGATTCAGTTATATGCCATTCTATGGATCTGATCATAGAGTAGAAATGGATCCATTTTAAAAAGCTTAGGGAAAAACATAAAACATATCTTAGAATTATTAGGAATTTCATTTTGAGAAGAAAACTTCAGAACAGTAATGAATAAACTGCATTCTTCAGTGAAAAGCAACCCCATTTACATCATTAGCAAGGTTTAAACATAAATAATGTCTCTGAATTATGTATATTGAATTACAGCAGGCAGTGGCAAATAACAGCACTTACTCCTCTAGATGTGCACTCATGCACCTACATTTTCTTCCCTGTATTATCCTCAGAGGTCAGAGAGGCCTGTGGGATATAAGCTAAGATCCAAACAATATGCAGATAACTAAGCTGTCACATCAAATTTGAATGCTTTCATTTCTCAGTAGTGCTTTCATTTCTCAGGAGCAAAATGCAAGATTCCTGGTTAGAGTAATAGTGAAAGTATAGTAAAGGATTACTGAGGGGATATAAATAGGGGTAGAAAAAAGAAGGCATAATCTGTCTCAGAAAAGACATTTTCCATCAGTATCAACACAATCATTTGTAACCAGATGGCTCCTCTACATTTCCAAAATAATGCTGCACATCCTAACAAGAACAGTCATGGGACTGACTCCCTGCTGTTATGACCGTGAGGGAAGTGCATTCTTTCCATGTTATATAGAGAGAACTGGACAGAAGCATTTCTTAAAACAACAGGAAGGTGAAGATACATACTGTTTTTATATGTATCCCAGAATGGCTGCAAACACAGAAACTAAATTCAGGGCTTACATAAACGTTTTTCCGTAGCTCTAGATGTCCCTTGTACAGATCTAATGCACATAGGGCAATATTCCAGAACTATTGCTTTGTTGCCACCTCCATCCCTTAGAAAATAAGGAATAGATCCCAGTTCTTGAAAATGGTGTGAAACAGTGCTTCTTTTGACCAACTAGCTGTGGTCAGCTACAGTCAGTGCTGAAGAAAGTCAGGTTTGTGTCATCAGTTAAGCACGGAGTAGAAAACGTTATCTCTTCGCACAGACTGAATTCAACAATTGCATTTGATTCTCATTCAAATCTATAATATTTGTCAAGGGACATTAAAAAAACGATTATAACCTTAAGATGCACTATAAATTATAAGGAGAGGAAGCAAGGAGAATTCATGTTACCATGAAAAAAAATGGAAATGCTATACCAAGAAAATAAATGTGTCTGAAACAATGTAGATGGAAAAGGCACATGTGCTTTTCCTTTTTTTTTCTGGTGATTGGTTGGGAACTTTCTTCATTTCATTCATGTTAATTATTCTTAAATTTCTGCTGCCATTACTGACCATGAGCAAGGAGCTCCAAACTGTCAACAGCTCAGAGCATTTTTTCCAGAAAATCATTTCCAATTCTTAATTTAAGTCTGTCTGTTACTTGGTTGAATAAAGAAAGACATTTTTTCATTTATTTGTACTTCTTTCAGCCTCTCTGAAGAACTAATCATATGTGAGTATTTGGGGATCATGTATCTCATTTAAGAAGGAATTAGTCTCTATGGGGTAAAGAAACAACAAGAATTAGGGACAAGAACAGGAAATCCAAAGCTTGCAGGAATTTTAAATTCGGAATAAAAATCTCTCCATCTGTAAAACTATATATCAAAAGTGCATGTGGTATAATTTTAAAGTCAGCTCATCATTAGATCTGTATTATACAATGAAGCATAAACTTATTTTAGCATGAAGTATGGAGTATTGGATCTTAGTTTCACACATCACCTGAACGGAAAGATGTCTGGTTCAATTATTTCTTTGAGATTTTCTGCAGGTGTTTCATAACCCATAAATGTCACTTATCAAAATGCAATTACATCGCCTCTTTGCCAACATCAACATCCCTCCTTATCTGCATTTCATTTTCTGTCCTGCTCTAATCCTTTTTTCTTTCACCCCACTTTCTTTCTCTTATTCCTTATTAACCCACCAAACTGCAATAGTTCGCTGCACATTAGTGCCCACTCAGCATCAGCTGAAATGCTGTGAATGAGAGTGGCAGAAGAGCTGGCACACAGCTCCTCTCTGGGGCAGGAGCTTCTGGCAAGGACTGGAATGCATAAGGGTGACAGCAGAACTCCTCACTGCTCCTACTAAATCACCCAAACCCAACTGTCAAAGTCCCCAAATTGCCTGGTATGTCTCCAAAATACCAGTCCAGGTTTTGGAAGCAAGAGAGCTGACGACCATGACATCCAAAGTGAGCTTCTCTTTCGAGTCGTTAGCTGAAACTCTGACACAGTGACTGTAATCAGCATCAAAGGCAGCTCTGAGCTGCCTCTGGTACCTGTACAGGACACTGAAAAGCCTGAATGCCACTGGCCCCTGAGACTGTCCTCACTGTCTACCTCAACAACCCAGCGAGTTCCTAAAACCACAGGGTGCTTTTGGAAAAAGAAAACAGCCCTAGGGTATGTACTAGGAAACAACTGCGAGCAGTCAGCTTTCCTTCAGTAGTGGTGAAGTGTCCCATAGTGCATTGTGGAGGCAGGGGGAAGGCAGAAATCTTTTTCCTGACTCTCCACAAGTTTTAAATTGCCCTCACTGCCCTCTCCTGTCACACACTTTGGGACAGGCAACATTGACTACACAGCTGGAGAAACAAGCCATCAAGAGATCACTTTGCCTGCAGGCTGGTAGATGTAATGTGAAAGGGAAGAAAACTTCCCTTTCTGTAGGGCAGGGAAAGATATCAAGAATTTCAGGAGACAAGCTCATCCAAAATAACTGCTCTGCCTGTATAAACACCTTTGAACCTCTACAGCATAGGAAAAAAAGATGTTTCAAACAATAGAAATCAACTTAGCTTTCAGTATAGGCAGTTCCTTTACATCCCAGAGTATGACCATCTAAACAACTTTTAAGGATATTTATATCTTGTCACAGATATAGTATATAGAGAAAAACTAAACCATTAAGACAGTTTTATTCTGCAATAAAATCTAAGCATGTGACAAGAATTAGGACATATTCTATAGGTGATTGACTATATAGAATCTTGTCAATGTTACTCCAATGCATTTCTAATGCAGAAATACTTCTTAAAACGTTCAAAAGCAACATTAAACCACATCACAGCAATAACAAAAGCTTTTATAATGGACTAATTTCCCAAGAGTTTATGAAGCAGATGTTTATACAAAAGTTCAAACTCTCAGGTCTACCTCCTAGCAGTCATTTAAAAAATGAACTTAAGCTACAAATATTTGAATGTGCTCAAATGCCCAGAAAAAGAAGCAGGAAAGATGGAGAACACTAATTAGATATTGGGGATGCTGATGCACTGTGAGTACACAAAAATCCATTTTCAAGACAGGTGAAGAACAACAGGACACTTGGACCAGTTGCTCTCAGTTTATGATCTGTAAGTAATCTTACTCATATGTGCCTAAATACTTCTGGATATTTATTTTCCCTGCACAGTAATAGCCAGTTTTATTGAATGGAGACTGATCATTTCACAAGTACTAAAAAACAAGTGCATCTAAAAAAAAAAAAAAAAAACAAACCACAAAAACCTCTGCTCTTGTGCTGCAGCTATAACGTGTTAGAACCAACTTTATACATCAAGAAAGCCATAGAGAAGTGTTAACAGTTTATTTTCTTAAAAACTGTTAATCAAGAACCTAGCTTTCATCAGCACAAAGCCAGCACTTGCTAACATTTTGGAAAATATAAACTGCTTTAAAAGATTTGGTTCAGCAAAGTACTTGAATATTAAATCCAAATTCCTTGGTATTACAGCAAACTGTACAAACAAATACACATTTCTTCCCACCAATTCCTAAATATGACTAAAAGCAGAAGATACACATCTAAATGTCTAAAATCCCCTTTGAAATACTAGACTCAATAATATGAACCTTTCTGCAAGAATTTTTACATATAGCCAAGTGAAAACATTTTGACAGAATTTTTTAGAATGTTATTCAATTTTAGAGTAGCTTATTTTTCAAGTATAGCACATGCTGTGATTTAATAGATTACTACTGAGTAGTATTTAACCTTCTTCTCTGTGGTTTCAATGTCTTTTTCTGAGAGATTTATAGGAGAATTCTTAAAAAGCTTCGGTTTCAGTCTTGTGGCTTAAAACTTTATTTGGTAATACTGTATTACTAGAATGGCCTTGAAATGCATTTACTTAAAGAATTTTTTTTCCCCATACATCTATCCATGTGCCTGGCACACAGGCACAAACATTTATGTTTTATAAAAGCCCAGCTGTCCACCCAGCTTGCTGTAGCTGCAGAAGCCTCTCAGGGAGCTGTATATAACCACAGCCACATACCTGGTAATCAAACCAGTATCATCAGGAATGTCCTCTTTCAACAGCTTTGACAGAAAGCATGATCAATACAAAAGATTAGAAGCAGACTTATTCTTTCCCTCCTCTGGTATTTGTTCACATAATAACAGGCTACCTAGCTGGTAATGTTTGTTTCCCTCTCCTGGATGTAGCTCAGCAAATGAGCAAAGCTATGGGAGTTCTAAAATGATAGAGTGGGGTAACAACTAAAACATAAGTTCTGGCTCCTGGTGCACAAATACTTATTTTTTTAAAGAGCCTAAGCCCAGGGCTTATGAAGTTTTTGCTCTGACTCAAATCTCTGGCACATCAATGTGCTGTTATTCAAGGGTGCTATAAAAATTCAATGCAGAGTTTAAATCCTAGAAACATTAAACAAACCATACTTTAACACAGCAATTCCCAAATCATATAGATGTATAGAAAGAGGTTTAAAGATAAAACATCACTAGGTTTTCCTGTGTTTACTTTTGCTAACCAGCTCTGACTGGTAGTAAGATATAAGGCAAATTTACCAAAAGAGAAGCCCCTAGAAATGTCTTGAAGAACACAGAATAGGGTGCCATGAAAAGGCAGCAATCCAGAATTGTCTGAGAATTAGGCCTCTAAAGAGTATCCCAGAAATTATGCTGTTTCTTTCACAGATAGAATTTGTTCATGGGCTAACGTGGGAAACAAGTGGCTTCTTAAGACTCGTGTCAAAGGACGCCAAGGACATAAAAACCAGAAAGCTCCTCTGTCATGATGCTCCTGTTCTGTGAATAAGCAAAGCATGAATATTCTGAGGTGTTCTGATCTGGTGTCCTTCTATGGCTTTCTACTCATTGCAAGGTTTCTAACTAAAATAGAAACCAATTATATCTAACCCTTTGCCTATACCATCATTAACCTGCTTTCTTTACAAATTAAAGGCACTGAAGCAGAACTTTATCTTTTTAATGATGCTATCAATTTAATTCTCTTCGATCTTTTACCTTTCTTGCACAAATTAGTTGCCTGCATTACTTTTGGTATCATCTCTCCTGAGAGGTGATCCAGTAGGTGAGTTATTTTTAATAATGCTTAGGCATCAGCTTTCTTTTGAAGCTTCTGCAGCACTCATAATCCTGACTGCAAGGAAAAAGTTGGCACATCTAGACTTGGTATGGTGTTGAAAGAACGCTATCAACTTAAAATTCATACTGAGCCACACCCGGGAAGTACGAGTTTCTCCCTACTTAAACCAGAAAAAGAACAAGCACAGAAGAAGGAGAGGAAGAGTAGCAGGGAGGAGGGAGAAAGATTAAATGATGACTTGATGGAGATGAGCTGAGAAGAGATGATGAGAAGAACAAAAAGGAACATAATGCAGCATGATTGGGGAAAACACTAAAGACAAATTTAAAAAAACAGGAAGAAATTGAAATGTGGGAACATGAGACAAAGCCGAAAAAGTATTTCCTCACATTGCTTATTGGTTGTAAGGGTATTTTAATCGAAATGAATGGAGGAAAGACACACATCTGTGTCCCGTGCTCTGGAGTAGATGTATGTGCATTGACCTACCTGAGGAATCATCAAGAAGAGCAAAGATTTTCCCATGGGGTGTCTCAATGCCATGTCCTATTGATCATTGTGACCACAGTGTTGAAAAGCTAACAAGTCTTTTTTCCTGATTTGTCCCAAAGGGTATTACTGTGGATATGGGGTTGGTTTCTTTCACTTCAAGATCTTGGAAGAAAACATGTACACTTACAGCATTCAAAGTCCTAAAGTAATTCAGCTGCAAAATGAAAAACAGAAATGAAGTATGTATATAATTGAAATGAAATTTAAATTATATTTTTCCATTACAATCCGTTCTAAGAAGATGCTTTTGTTCACATAGGTTGGACTTGAACTTGATGATTTTGGAGGTCTTTTCCAACTTAATGATTCCATGACATTATATTCTGAAATTAACACCTTCTAGAAATTCCAGGACATCAAGTGTGTTTACACTATCAATTAGTGAGGTGCAAAGGAGGGGTGGGGGTTGATGTGCTGCACTCCATTATGGTTCCAGGCCCCCACATGCACCCTGTATCTTTACCCACAATGAAGTTGTGCAGGCACAATGCAGACTGATACCCAAAAGACCCCAGGGACCCGCAGCCCTTCTCCCAGCTCTCAGCATCACGGACAATGCTATCACAGAGAGGCTGTGCCATTCTGACAGCACACTCAGCACAGCTTGCAGCCTGGTTTATGTGAGGAGAGGTGGCACATGTCAATCTGAGTGACGAGCCATCCAAAATGTTAAATATTGCTCTGACACCAATCCCATCTAGGAGGTTTAACAAATGACTGCTTCAGCTTTCTCTTGGTAAAAAGCAATGAATTATCCCCCAAGAAGGAGTATGGGCCAATAGGAAGTACTTGGTAGAGTAACTACATCACTTGATAGGTCTTGAGAAAATGGCAATTCTCTTCTGAGTAGTTCTGTAATACTTCACACACTCAGAAGTCTCTCTGTCTGAAAAAAGATCCTAGGACATCAGTATATTCTTGCAGTCACAAAAATATATGTATAACAACCAAGTCAAAGGTAAAATGGGATAAACTATAGGATTATCTTGGAAGTTGTAACAAATTAGGACCCAAAGACACAAGCCCTAACTTCTTTGTTTTCCCTCTGGAATTATTAAGGAAGTGTCAGTGCCTAAAAAATGTTGCTTAAGAGATGTAAGTAAATTCCTGGTCAAATACTAAGCCTTGTTCATCTTTCCTGTGCTCCTTTTCAAAAGAGGACTCTAGAAAAATCTTTTGGGAAGCACAATAATGAATATGCAAGCAGTAACAGAGTTGATAAATCATTTATGAAAAAAGTGAAGGGATAACATTCCCAAATGCCAATCCCTTAACAAAATAAATACAGTCCATTTTGAAACAGACAATTAGATAACTGCCATACCCAATCCAGTGGGAAGACATGAATTATGACTGGCAGAAAGCAAGCAACCAGGAGGTCATTCAGCCAGTTTCCTTAAGAGGGATATTTCTCAGTGAGAAAACAGGAGTCTGCCAACCTGATGTGATACAACCAGTGGATGAATTCAAGCTTCTTGAGAAACAGCCTAAATGATTACATGAATGGAACTTTTCCTGCCTTTACATATCTGTTAAATGATGATTTTTACACGACATAAATTCTTTGTTGGGTGTCTTCAGTTTAGCATGTTTAAGAATTATTAAGATTACTGAACTTTACACAGGTAGTCATGACATTGTATAATTATTTTCCCTTTTCCTCACTCACTGCCAGACATCCTGATTTTACATACATTAAAAAACTCAAATAAACCAGAAGTGTATACAAACTTCAAGCGGTTAAAGGGATTTTGTTCGACCTTCAGTACTTTGTGAGTAAAAGAAGTTAACCCACCTAGGAAGAGAAAAGGAATCCAATGACAATCTACAACTGGGATTAGTACTTCGCTGGTGTATTCAAATTCTGAAGTTTTCTAGTAGAAAGCCTCACCAAGGTCTGCTTAAACCAACAAAGAGATTGCATCCTTTAGAAGCATTTTGGATCTGTTTCTTTATTCTCTGTGAAGAAAGAACAAGCTCATTTCTTATTTTAAAAAAGAAAACACTGTCTCTAAGCAGAACAAAATAGAGCAGTCCTCTGCATTTACCAGTGAGAATTAACTTGACAGAAGGACATTAAGGATTTTACTAACAAAGCAACAAAATCAAACAAACTGTGATAGCAAGCTTCAAGAAGTAGTAGGGCTAGAAATCCTACAATCTTTCCCTTAAGGTGCATATCTGCACTGTACAAGTATAAGGTCTGTAGCCTGTTTGAATTATGCAAACCTGACTGAGCTTTCTTTCAGAAAGAACCTCTCAGGAACTCAACACAGGAATTGGGGACAAGATCATGTAAATAGACTTGACCTCTTTCCTGCTTATAATTCATAATTTAGCTGCAGTGTCAAATAGCAAACTAGACGTAAATAAAATTCTTCTTATGAGGATTAAGCAAATAAGTATAATTAGTAAAACTATAATTATCAGAGCAATGTTCCCATTCCAGCAATAAAGAGAGAGTGCCTGTAGAATAAACTCTGGTTTCTCTCCTTCCAGGTTAACCAACCACTGAAAAAAATGAAAAAAACATGAATAATTCAGGATTGTACTTGCTTTATGTAAAAAAGGGCCCTGCATGTAAATTCAAATGAATCCCCCATTCACTGAAAAATCAACTCATTTACTTTCAGAATAGCAAACACAGAAAATAATTTCCTTTTAGATGACTGCATTGTATGACTGTTTTGCATCCTGTTGAACACACAGTAAGGAATTAACTGGCATAAACATCTCAGCTCCTACCCTGAAGGTGTAAACAGCCCTGGCAAGAGCCTTCTCCATCTCTAATTTTGTTTTTTTTAAGTAAGCATTCTTGCACAGACAAGATTGTCAAAAATTAGACAGCACAAGACACTAAACAATAGATGAGGATAATTAGATCACATTCCAATACCACTTTTTGTAACTCCAGTGAAAGGAAAGGAATAGAGTGTCAAGGTCTTTAATGCTTTTGTTTCTGAACCTAATTCTATAAAGTCATTTACTCACTTTCAAAACAGCTACCAAAACTAAAATGGCACAGCATTGCACATGATGAATCATTGCCTTAGTTTTAAACTTGTCCTGCAGCGTTGGCATGCACACAGGATGCAAGACAGTTTAATATTTTCTCTACAACATTTGAAAATATCTGGATTTTGGACAAAACCTGAGTTTCCACAATCATTATTTTAATCTGGTTTGCAAGTAACTGTACTCACATGAACCTAGAGAGTCACTAAACATCTGAAATAGTGTCTGAGCTACAGAATTCCTTGATATAAAGTTTGTTGGCTAAGTCAGGTAAACAGCAAGTTGTAACAGCAACCAAGAGCACTCACAAAGTTTTTATTTGTTGTTTAAAACTAAAGAGAAGTAAAACCATCTTTTGGCTTAAGGTAGGGGCACCTGAAAGGAGGTCAAAGAATACCTTAATAAACAAAGGTTAAGGGCTCCCATCCCCCTAATCTGCCCCCATGCAAAATGTTGCAGGAAGGAAGGAATGACAGAGGATTCCAGCATGCCTGTATCAAGTGGCAGCTCCTTCAGGAAGGAGAGGCAGGCAGTCCACAATCCATTTCAGTGTCAGTGTTTTATCTGCATCACAGACTGCTTAGAAATACTTCCACTACAGATCATGAAGAAATGGTGGCTGCCCAGGAAAGCCTCAGAAAGCTTCCTGTTGCAAACTGCCTGCAGTTGCCCCCTTGTGAATCTTCTGCTTCTCACTTTCAAAGGCTAATAGCCCCCATCTTTTGAGCTATACATAAAGTAGGGTAACCAAAAATTACTGGCACATTAACAGAGAGAAAGAGTTCTAAACGCCCTAAAATACAAAGGGGGAGTGGAGGAGAAATAAAAAAATATAACCCCCATTATCTTGTTTCTATAGTTTTACCTTGCTTAAAAGAAAACAGTCTTGTAGAGACACACATGGATATTTGTTCCTATCAACACACCAGGCAGTCTCCAGAGCATAAAGGGACTTTTACTCCATTTCACCCGTAGAGATAAACAAAAAGGCCATCTGCTTCTGGATTTGAGTCACTGAACTCCGGGAGCTGCAGTGAGTCATGTGTTCCCTACATTTGCTGTGGGGCTGTCACAGTAAAGATTCCTGTCTGTCATTTTTCATGTCTTCATCTTTCATGTCATTTTCCTGTCTTTACCTCATGACTCAGTGGGATGAACTGTGCTTAGCTCAGCACAGGTAATTACATAAATATAAAGTAGATGAGGGAAAGGCATTACAATTTTTGCTTTTCCCCTCACTCCAACAGAAAGCATCCTTCCATTCACATGGCAGAACAGCATTAGACCTCCTAAAGGAAGAGAGCCAGTTACTACAGGCACATCGGCCAGCCCGAAGCAAAAGAGAAAATCCAGTTTACAGGGACACAAGCAATTTATACACCCACCCTCAGGAAAGGAAAAGTAGCTAATCTATACTCAGTTGTTTTCTTAGTTCAAAAGTATAAATGACTTCATACTTACCTTTAGGCATACGTTCATGATTGTCTTGTGTCTTTTTAGCCTCATAACTGCTGAGGATGGTGGTAGTCACACCTTCACTGTAGCTCAGGGCCTTGCATGAGATCACTTGTTCACTGAAAAGAAAACAGTGATTCAGGGTCAAGATAATTTCTAGCATTATATTTTTATTTCCCCTGTACAGAAAGCCTTAGAAGCAGCACATGGACAATGCCCTGCAGAAGCCACAGCCATGGTTAGCTCTTTCAGCAGTTCAATATGCTGGCTTTGGCAGGCTTCTCTTAGCCCCTAACTTTCTCATCTTGGATTGCCCAGACCAAAGTTTCCTACCTTAAAGTATGTGCCCTGGACATAATGTTCTGCAGAAAAAATGGAGCTTCAAGTAGGTTGGCCTGGAGCCAGTTTTTGACCAAGGAAAAGCATTTAGCCGAGGCAAAGTCTCAGAGTGATCAGCAGCAGACAATTATTCTGTGAGCTCCCACTCGTGAAGCCAACTGGGTTTAACACTAGAGTAAGTTCCAGAGCGAGGGCTCACTGTTCACAGCGTTTTCTTTTTCTAGACTGAGCATTTACTATAGAACTCACACAAAATGTCGCATCTGACCAATTTAAATAAATAAATAAAGCATTACTTTTTCTTGCTCTAACTCTGCTTGCTTTTAACCAAAAGAGTTGTGAAACTCCTGTATCAGAAAAGAAAACACCAGGGCAAAGTTAGAGAACCATAGGAAAAATGAGTTTAGTTACTGAAGGACAGAATCACATATTTCAAGAAAAGAAAGGGCCTTCTGGGTCATATAGCTCATATCCCTCGACAGCAGGATGGTTGCTGCATGGTCTCTAATGCATTTTCATTGATTTTTCTCTTTTTTTAATACTCCAGAGAGACAGCATCTCATCACACCACCCATGATAAACTCCTCGTTGTCCACTTAATTTACTGCAGAGCTGGAAACCTTTTCTTTGTGTCTGCAAACTTTCCCTTCATATACTATGCTACCTTTAAAATTATTTAAGTAAAGCTCCTTTCTCTTCTGGGCACTGGTTCATAAACTGAAAACCACAGTTTCTTAGTCACCTACAGTCAGCAATTAACCCAGTATAATGATGGCACAACTCTTAGTAATAATGGTACAAGAAGTAAAAATAGAAGAGGTATCATTAGCAGGTTCAAGTTATCTATTCAGGCACTAGGACACAACTTGAATTTTACACCCTTAAGGTTTGATACAGTGTGATTTTTAGATGATCATGTGTTAAATTGTTGTTGCATACAGACATAAATCAACTTTTACAATCCATCAGATTTTGAAATCAACTGTTATTAACAAATAAAAAAGCACAGAAAATGGTAATGTGCAGAAGGTCTAGAGTAGAGAGGAATGAAAAAGCATAAGAAAAGCAAATAGCACTAAATTATTCAAACTTACAATCAGACTATGCATTCATCATATCACACTAAGCTTTCCTAACTTACAGTATAAAAATCTTTGCCTCTAACTATTAAGTCAGAAGATGCTATCTCCAGACATTTGAAAAGTTTTCTGCCATTCCAGTAGCAGAGTTCCCAAACAGAATTACAGGAATCTTTCAAGATTAAGAGTTACTGGATCCAGATCGCCAATATTACACATGATAATATAGACAGCAAATATAGATGGCCTTTATCCAAAAGTCTTCAAGAATAGGAAAAAAAAAAACAGAGCACAAAACCAAATCAACACACACACATTTGCTGGTGTGCACTTATTGTATTTCAGCATGCAAGTCATATTGGTTTTTTAATTGCCTGTTCACATGAGAAACTTTTACCCAGTTTTGAAAACACAGCCTACTTCTGTGTGCAGGCTTCAGGGAATAATGCAGTTGGCATGTTTGTAGCCCCCAGTGCAAAGTGTTCCTTCTCTGCTGACTGAAATTAATACCATAAACGTGGAACCATTACTTTTCCTTTGCTTCCTACATTATTCAAGCATCATAATTGAAATCTTAGAAAACCTGCTATTAGACACAATAAATGATGACCCAAAACGTTTTTGAGACATAATCCCCCAAAGGCAAGTACTCCACATAAGACCCCACAGTCCAAATTTCAGAATTAATTACTTTTGTCATTTGTGACAGGCACTGTGAATCTGAATTAATTATATTAGGAATATCTGTAAACAGAGTAATGGCTTGAAGGAAGAAAATCTTTTTGATAGAATTTGCCATGCATTTTGGATGCTGAAACACAGGATGTGGCTGGGGAACTAAGCTAAATTTACCCAGAAAATTAATTGTATAATATTCTGTCCACTAGTGAATATCTTTAAAAGATTGGCTTGTAACAGACTGTCAGGAGAACAGTGACCTTTCTGCCTGACAACAGAAGCACAAGCAACATCACTATCTTAATAAAACATATGACCACCAGTACTCAAGGAATCAATTCCCTGCTTCCCGTGGGCAGGCAGGTGTTCAGCCATCTCCAGGAGAGCAGGGCTCCATCACACTTGGGACTTGGGAAGACAAACACCATCACTCCAAACGTTCCCCCATCCTCCTTGATCCACCACTTTATATACTGAGCATGATGTCCCATGGTCTGGAATCTCCCTTTGCTCATCTGGGGTCACCTGTCCTGGCTGTGTCTCCTCCCACCCTCCCAGGCACCCCCAGTCTCCTCACCACTGGGGCTGTATGAAAAGCAGAGAAGGCTTTGGCTCTGTGCAAGCCCTGTTCAGCAATAACAAAAACACCTCTGTGTTATCAACCCTGTGTTCAGCACAAATCCAAACACAGCCCCAGACCAGCCACCATGAACAAAATTAACTCTGCCCCAGCTGAAGCCAGCACACCTACCTTTTGCAACAATGACTGGACTGTCCCTGTATGTCAAAAAGCTCCTAGTAGATTGCTTATTTGTATTAAACAATGTCTTATCATTCAAAGTCAATGTGGGTTTTTTAAGTTTTTAGATTTGGTATGTTAGAAAAACCTTGTGATTTTTTTCAGGCAGTTCACTCCCAATAAGAATATATATAGAACATTTCCAAGCCTGTTTTATTCTGCTCTGGAACACTTCAAGGATTTCATAAAGCATTTTTAAATCATTTGTATACGAAAGTCAGGATTTTTCCACAGAAAATAAACAAAAAAAATCTGCTCTGTATGCAGGATCTTTTTGAAGGGAAGATATAAAGATGTGGTTACAGCATATACACATAAACAAACCAGTCTAGAATCCACCTTGAAATTCCCACAGGTTATATGTCAGCTGTATTTTTATGATTTGATGTGTAAGGACCAAATACATGTTTGGACAAGATTTGGTCTTTTTTGCTCTTGAAAGATGAAATGGTACATCAGGTACAGATATCTACACGTAAACCTCTAAGCCCTCCACACAGCTATGAAGAACTAGAGGAAAAAGGCCAACCAGAGGGAAAAAGTGTGACTGAGCCTGCAAACAAAGCTGGGAGTGAAAGATGCTAACAGAGTCAGTCTGCCTTCTCTCTCAGTCACTGAGGATGAAAATCCAAGTTTATTCATCTGGTTTCTCTGTGCAGAAAGTATAAAATTATTCATCTCATGCATACACTTTTCATGAAGTAGCAAGCATAGCAGCCAAGGAAACTGCAGACAAGTACACTGATTGTGTAAATTGTAACAAGTCTTGCTTTGTGAACCTGGAAGCACCATAATGAAGTGTATATCTCTCAAATCAGAAACCTTTTTCCAATGCTTTCTTCTCCAAAGATGAGCTATTAGTCCCTGGCTGCTGTCGGAAAGCTTCTCTCTGATTTGTTACAGTTTTTGCTTTTGCAATATTTTACAAGCAGCTACCTGAGACAGCCAATTGAGCAGCCTTATGCAGCAAGATTTTCAAGTACCAAAGATCAACTTCTGCTCTCTCAACAGCAGGAGTTAATTATCCTGGCTCTACCTCAGTGACAAGAAATACATATGTAAAACAGGACAGAAAAAATTTATAAGATACGTATAAATATACTTCAGTGTTGGCTGTTTGAGCTCGTAGCGTCTTTCACAACTGCTAACTTTGTCTTCAAAACATGAAACAACGACTCAATCATGCAAATTATAATTCCTATCCATTTATATTCATATCACAAGGAGTTATCCATGGGTTGAAATGTCCGTGTAAAGTCCAGACTTTTCTTCCAAGGAATTGCTGCTGCTTCAGATTATAGCCATAAATGATGAATCTCATCTATTGCATCCAGCTTCAAATTAGGATTTGAATATTTTTTGTTTTCCAGAAAGAAGGTTGAGGCCCCACCAGCAGTCTACTGAACACTGCATTAGTAAATATACACCTATTTTCCTAATTATTTACAGCTATCTGGACACTATTAACTTGGCAGAGTTTGAGTAAATTAGTGCTAAAGCACCCATCTTACACCCTTATAGAGGAGAGTTTAGTGTCTCGTGATCTATTCAGAGGAACACAAACCATGATCAGAGAGGTGGTGAGCACACCTGGAAGCAAAGTTCAGTTAGCAAACCATCATACTCCACTATGAACTTTGGAAACAACAAACAAAAAAGGACACCAGAGCAGCTTATTTGCCAGTTCTCTAATGCTCACCTGGTGTGAGTTTGCCATGGTTTCAAAGCCATTTCTGTAAAACTGTTTGGATCAATACTGGTGTTGGCTGCTCTTGTTTGTGTTTTCATTCTGAGTAGTAAGGAAAGATCAGCGTTCTCCCAGCTCGTTCTTTCACTGATTTCTTTCAATGTGTGACCTTTATCCTTCCAATACAAGGGCACAGACAGTAGCAGAAATATTCAAAATCAGGTACTTGAACTATTTCCTTTCTCTGCTGCCCCAACAAATTAACCTTGTGGATTAAATCAAACAGTTCAAATCATCTCCCCATCAGATGAACACACATGCATGAAGAGGTCATCAAGAAGGTGGCACCAAGCTCTTCAAAAGGTTACACTGCACTTTGTTTTGTGCACTTCATGTGCACTCAGTTTCACTATTTTATTGCCATAATCAATAATTTATTTTCTTCTTCAAATATAAATATCTCAGAGTACCAGAGGGAAAAAAAATATGCATCATCAAAGTAAGATTTAAGCAGACAAGAGGTGTAGGTACCTTTTGTATTGCTTAATATCATTTTTAATTGGCTTATTTAGGGTTCCTTCAGTTTCTCCTGGTTAGGACACAGGCCAAAATGCAATAGGTCACATTCTGAATTTTTCACTTCCTAATGAGTACTCTTTACTACTTAAATATCTTTAAAAAACGTAAACCTTTTCTATGGAATATATTCAGTCTCTGAATATAGACATCTGGGTAAAAAAAAAATCTCTGGATCAGTAGAAGCTCAATTGCATCTCTTCCAATGACACAGACAAGCAGGCTTATCAACCAACTAGTCATAGATTTATTACTGCTAAATACCCCCCCTCCCCAACAAGCATGTTTTATTCTCTTACATACTCTATCCTGTTCCTCTGGTACACCATTAAAGGTCATCAGGCTTAAAGCAGCTATGAGAAACAGAGTTCTTAAGACTGTAACTGTGCATTGCACTAGATCCTATAAATCCTTCTTAATTTCTAATTTCATTATCCTTGGGAGAGTTTATTTTTACAAATTCCAAGAAGTATGGCCTTCTACCTGACTAAAGCAGCCCATTTATCTAGATATATTACCCAGAGCTCAGAGTTCATATTTTTCATTGAGTTAAAAGGGGTTTGCAATGCTCTAACCACCTTCAAGTTCCACAATTATTTTTTCAGTGAAGGGTTAGAAACCCGTCAGGCAGCAGGGAATAGATTCCAAACAGACAGAAGCCTTTTACAGTCCAGAATTACATAATTCACTGTTACTGTGGTTTCATGCCTCCTGCTTCAGCAGTATCTCCTCTTAGAAATAGGATGTCAGACTTGTTGGTTAACTAGTCTTTGTTCTCATGACGAACTACAGACCTAATTTTTACTTCTAATTCTGAGTTAAAGACTATTATGCTTTACACAAATCTATTCTGCCTTTAGCTTTTCAACACCATTATCATATGGTTTAAGTAAGCTGTTTACTTCTCTCTATTTATCCTCCAGTTTCTGCCAGTGGGGTCTCTCATTTTTACATAGCTTTCAAGACTGTATTTACTTTGTACAGTCTCTGACTGTCCATTTATACTTCACCAATTTGCATATCCCCAAATGCCCATTTTTCCAGGTCATAAAACATTATATGAGCTATATTGGGAAATAAGACCCTGGATTAAAAATGCATGAATTACTATCTTGCAAGGGCAAGCCATCAGTACTTCTTCCTTTCCAAAAAATTCAGCTACATTTTAAACTCCACTAATTAAAGCTGTGAGTATGAAAAATGCAATAGTAGTTACTAGAGGGACTAGAGGGGCTAGGACTGGATTGCCCAGGCTGGTTTTAATCAATGTATTTATTAATCTTCAGCACATAGTATCTCCTCCTATTGTGACAGAAGGAAAATCATTACTCTGTCAGTGCTATTTACCTGAGTTTTACTTTACAAATAAACCACAAATGCTTCCTTTCTGTGCTTAAAGCCTACTCAAATTCAGCAAACTTTGTGGCTGTGAAATGTACGATACATTTTTTAATGTAAACATTAGCCTACAGAGATGTCATGCAGGGTTTTTGGCTATTCTCACAGCATTGCTTGCAGAACTAGCTCTGCAAGATTCAATACAATGTAAGAGCGAAATATTATTCAATTGAACAATTATTTATTCTCATCATGGATCAGGTATGCAGACTACAGATGCATTATTCTTTTAAATGTCAAGAGACTACGCTTGTTCAAGTTAAATTGAAAAAAAATTATTTCTTTAAACTTAGAAGACTTAGGGAATTCAGATACTAATGAGACCAACAAAACCGTTTAGAAAAAGAGATAGATGCTGATCACAAAGAAAACAGTCTAGAGAAAACTTTATTTTAAAGATCATGGGATAAAGTTAGTAGCATAAAAAGCTTAATGATAATTCACATTTACTCCATCCCATACATGTTTAATACACAGATGCAACCATTACAGTAAATTGTGCAAGAGCATAACAATTATTTCCAGTTCAAAAGTCAGCAAAAGCTGTTACTTCTAAGCCACAATTTCTGGTCATGCAAGAAATGGTGAGTCCCTATTTTTTTGTATGACAACTGCCAAAAACAATTGTTTTCTAAAACAATATGCCAGTTTGTTTGCATGAGTGTAACAAGACCTGTTCACTCTTGGTATTAGAACATTTGTTGGGCTGCACAAATACAGTATTATTGAAGATGATAGATAAGGAATCCTGGACAGGGATTAGAAATTTACTGTCCTGCGGCAGTGTTGCAATTGAGCTGTCAAAAGCTTTTCATATGTAGGAATGAACTCTCCCATTAAGACAAAACAATCCTTTCAGGGGATTTCACTGGGGACAGTTGAAGAAAAATCACTGCTCTTTGCTTATGTGGTCATCCTCAGGTTGATCCAAAGACCCCTTCCCTCTCCCAAGAACCAAATCACTTTTGTAACCAAATCAGCCTCTCATTTGCTGACTATATTGCAGTGGCTTTTCATTTCCACTGCCATCTAATGCTTCTGTTTATGCAAATATCTTCTCATCCTTTGAATCCATCATCAAGCTACCTAGTTACTGAATAATCCCACCACTTGGAAGGCTCACCTGTTCTGCATTTGCTGTACCCACTCTGTCTGTACTGTGGTTTGTTTTACAGCCAGCTCTGCACCACTCACCTCTTTCCCAGTGCACTGATATCCACTGGCTGCAGTAGATCAGGAGCACAAATCTCAAGCTCTTTCCATATGGAACTGTTTACCAAGGCCAACCATCCAAAAGATTTGAGACAAAACTTTGTGCAAGCACATTGAGTTCGCTGAAGTCTGAGCTCTGCCCGGACAATAAGGACAATAACCAAAATAAAAGATAAAAACTCAAGTGACTTCTTAACTTCTCCACTCCATACCCCAGACCACTTGAAAAATGGTTCATCTATATAAAGACATGAGAACTGGCTGATAAAGATTCATTTGATAAAGATCATTTATTCAGGGCCTTAACATTGTCAGAATTGTCCACAATCACTAGTTCATTGCTTCAGAAAATGTTCCCTACAATTTCAATCAGTTGCTCAGTGATCAAGTTAAATGATGTGCAATAAATATGAGCTATAGTAGGTGAAACCTGTGGGCATAACTGTTCAAGAGGTACTTTTTGCCTTCAAATAACTTTAAGAAAATTTCCTAATGTTTATGTGCTCTGTAATCAAATTACCTGACTCTCAAAGGGAATGACTTGTTAGTGTACATAAATTTAATAAAATTCTGTCCCCTTCTACCGTCCCTACAATACAACCAGGCTACTGATTAGCCCATTATATTTAGAATGACTTATATTGGTACTGCTTTTCAAACATGCAGCTCAGACTGGCTTATAGTATTTGATGAGCTCCCACAGTTCAAATTAACCTCAAATACAGGGATAAATTCTTCATCTCAGGATTGGTCTTTTTTGTTAGCACAAAATTTCAGAAAATGTCAGCCAAAATTTTTCCTTTTTGCATAAAGACAACCTGCACAAAGCATTTTTTTTCTGATAGCCAAAGTACCTTCAGAAGTGAGAACTCATTTCATTCTCACTAAATAATCAGGGTAAAGTAAAACCACAGTAATTTAAAAATAGATAAATAAATAAATAGATAGATAGAATCAGTTTCAGTTTTCATCTAGTTCCTACAACCTTTTCCCAGTCTTGATTCTGTCTACATAGCCCCTGCCTGTATTTTGTAACAGCTCTGAGGCTATTCTATAATTTATTCTGACAATTATTATCCTTAATATCAAACAGCACAAGGAACACATCCATGCTCACTCTGGAATCAGTGTTTTTGTAAATCTGTCCAAGTTCCATGTTTCATAACAGCTTTCCACTTGAAAACATGACAGATAACCACGATGGTTAAGAATCAATTTTGGCACAGTTGGTAAGCACCTCCAGTTTAACAGAAGAGTGAGCAGCATTTATGCAACATTTCTCTCAAAAGACATCCAGTAACAATGGATGTTTATGTCTAACCCTTATGTGTCATTAATGTTCCCATCAAATTTAATGATCCATGTGGAGCCACGGAGATGCAAAAAAGAGCAACTTCCCTCAAATCAGCTTTTGAAAGCACTAATTTAGTGACTGAATTAGCAAAGGATATGGAACCCATTTCTGATGCTTCATAAGTAAGCAAATAAGAGATTCGGGATATTTTCAAAATATATCAAAATGCGTCAAAAAGTTACCTAGGTTGTTTTTATTATTTCTAAGGGCCTTTCCATCATAATTGATAGCTAAGCAGATTTCTATTTCTCATGACAGTCAATTATATTGCAAACAGCATCATTATTGACTCAGGAGAACTTACAGAGAGGAAATAAATTCATTTATCAGGGGCTACCCAGAATTCATGACCAAATTGTCCCACATCCTGGACTAGAAGTGAAGATCCCTATAGCTCATAACAAGCCCTTGTGCCAGCCTCACGTAATTCAGAAGATAAATATCAGATTGTCCTCTATTTCTTATTTTGGCAGTTTCTTGTTAAGATTTACGCTGTAACAAAGAGCCAGAATTCCAAAACCCATTATCTGGTAAAAGTATTCATGAAGAATAATGGGTAAGTTCCTAAAACCCCCTGCTAGGCCAATGGCAGATTTAACATAAATCTTAATAGAATCTATTTTCCTCTAAAAACCCAAATACATTTCAGTGCATTCAGTAATTATGAAGCAATATTCAAGCTCTCTTCCTCATGATAAAGTGCACTGTTTCCATTTCCTGTTGAGCTCACCAAAATCTTTCCAAATTAGTTGCTGAACAAGAAAGCAGCATTGGATAAACATGTTATTATTTGGCCAGATCAAGGTTTGTCTAAACACTCCTGCCAGGCAATATGTTCCTGGAAGGTCACAGAAAACTGTTATAAAGCAGACCATCAGATAGAATTTAATAGAAAATTCTACATTAAGCTACAGGTTTGCAAAATTAACCCTCACTCTTTCCATTCTATGTGTAAAAAGGATTTTTTGCAGTGTGTTCACACACTCAGAAAATGTCATTAATTTCTCCAATGTTAACTTTTCCCCTTAGTTTAATTTTAATTTCTTTAATTACTTTCTTCATTGAAACAAATTAACGAGTCTTCCATCAATTCAGTATCACAGCACGGGTTCAGAAAGAAACAGGACAGAGTTCAGAGAGATCAACTAGAATGTCTGAGCCTTCAGCAAATAGCATGAAAGACAATATCCCATAGACTTATTTAATTCTAATACTATTAAGTTTAGAGGGTTTTGCCTGGCTCATCTTTTGCCTGTCTGATAATATGGTCCTCAGACAAAGAAAAAACATTAAAGGGAAAAAAAATCTTTACAAAGTCAACAATCCAGGAAAAATATCTGGATCTGTTGGCTCAAAGAACATCAAGATTTTACAATGTCAGAGGCCCAGAGGATTAAATGTCCTCAAAAGAGGAATTTAATCATATTTTCAGATATGCATGGTAACTTTCATAATGTAAAAAGGAGATATTGAATTATTTTTTTATTTACAAAACAGTACATTCCAAACCCCTATAACCCAAGGCAAAGACAAAAACCTAAAAGTCTGGAAAAGATCTTTAAGACCATTGAGTTCAATGAACCCAACCCTGCCACGTCCACCACTAAATTGTGAACCCCAGGGCCACATCTGTACCTCTTTTAAATATCTCCAGGGATGGTGACAATCGCTTCCCTGGGCAGCACAGTTCGAGTGCTTGGCAAACCTTTCAGCAAAGAAGCATTTCTTAATATTCCATCTAAACCTCCCCATTTGAGGCTGTTTCCTCTTGTCCTATTTCTTGTTTCCTAGGAGAAGAGGCCGACCCCCACCTGGCTACAGCCTCCTTTCAGGCAGTTGTGGAGAGGGATAAAGGGACCCCTGAGCCTCCTTTTCTCCAGGCTGAGCACCCCCAGCTGCTCCTCATGTGCTTCAGACCCTGCAGCAGCTCTGTTGCCTCTGTCTGGACATGCTCCAACACCTTCATGTCTTCCTTGTAATAAGGGGCCCAAAACTGAACACAGCATTGGAGATCTTGAATTAATTCTGATTAGAAGTTTTAAATGTGTTTGCTGATGTTTTGTACAGGGTATATAAATTAACCCTCCAAGAGCGACATGTGCAGTGATTTATGAAATGGGTATTTTGGACATTAATTATATTAAGACTTTTTTTTTATCTTCAATGATACACAAACATATCATTAGCACACCACAGAAAGTATATATGTAAGTGCCATATAACAAAGGTCAATACGTTTACATACTCTCAGTCCCTCACACTAACTACTGGTTTTGAGTGAAATACGAACATCTTGCTGTGTGTCATTTGATGTAACAAAAAATACCACTTTGCAAACAAAACAATTTTTACTGCCTTTTCAACCACAGGCCACCACAGCTACAAGAAAAGGTAACATTACACAAGATGCACCTTTGCCAGTCTGACACCTCACCTCTCCATTCATTTTTTGCAGCTGTTCTCTGCACCATCATCAGGGCCAAGCACCCTGTGGTGTGAAGAGCAGGGTGTGACATGTTGGGGTGTGAGAGTCAGTGGCCTTTCTATTAACCCAGGAACACACTGTGCTGGGGTGTTAGCTATCTAAGTTCTATCAGCCTTGAAAGCATCTGTTGTTCTATGTTAGTGGGAGGTGTCAAAAAAAAAGAAATCATCCTATTTTGGATGTTTGGAAGGCAGATAAAAACTGAGAAGGTTTATTTCATGGAATCTTTGGCAAAACACACTGAGCCACAACTGCATTCACCTAGCAAAATGAACACCAGAAGTTCTGGATACAAACTACCAAAATAAGGCTAAAGTAAAAGCCAGGAACATAACAGGAAGTCTGGCTCAATCAGATGCCAAATTATGCTTGTTTTTAATTCTACTGCCCACTTACATCTTGGTGAAGTGATATTTCTCTACTGATTCCCTTCCTGGGTTAGACTAAATTAATTTTATTGATGTCAAATTCAGCCAGCTCACCTTTACTATTTATTTTTAATAGGTTTGATGCAATACATTTTTATTACCAAGATAAGTATTGGTTAAAGCCTCTGCTTTCACTCATTTTGATTGCCTCGTGTAATTAGGAAGTGTAAAAAGAGTGAGCATGAAGTACAAATAACATTTTACATTTACATGTAGATCCTAACAAAGTGAATATGCTTTGAAAAACACCTGCCCTCGAGGTGAAGGACAGAAAATAAACAGGAAGGCACAAAAAAGGAGGATGCTCTAAAGTGCTGTGAAGTAGCATGGCATGTTCAAGGTCTGGACAGAACAGAAAGGATTCCCATGAGTCAAGTCTAACCTGCTCTGACTAATGCAACCAAGCTAAGTTTATACCATTTAAGATTATATATTCCTGATATTTTAAATTTGACGTTTTTAAAGTAATGCAGCATTTCCAAAATCTCCAACCCTATCCAAAGCTCTAAGATGTGAGTGGGCAGTCACAGAGCTACACCGAAGTAGTCAAGGGTTTATATAAGGGCAGAAACACAACCACAGAAAGACAGCAGCAAAGTCTGGGCCCAGGGCTTTCAAATAGGCAGAAGAGATTTGCCATGACTGACCAGACAATTCATATTTGTGAGCCAACATCCCACCGGCAGCAACTGCCAGCTCCTGTTGACTCAGCTGGGACTGTAAGTGAAAGGAATGCCTGATGCAAATCTTTTCCCATATCTTCCAAAAACTGAAAATCAGATTTTCCACAGATAAAATCTCGTTTGCTGGGTAATCTTCCAAGTGACACTATAACAACATTCAACGACATTTGGATTTTATGGAATGGCTGATAAGACTAAATTACAGCTGCAAAGAAGAAAACTTCAAAACACATTCTGTGAGTAGATGCAGAATATTTTTTCAAATAAAGTATTTTTATTCCTGAAAAACTGTTTAATTCATTTTATAAAATGTGAGAAATCAGGTTTGGAAAGCACCAAGCAAGCCTATTTTTCTTCTCTCTCCTAGGGCAGGATGCATTACTCATTTACTGTACTGTACTGTGTTTTCTAGCCCTGTCTCATTTTAAACACAACTTCAAAGATATGAAGCATCCCACACTTCCCATGGGAAACTACTCCAAAATAGAACAGAGGTTTATTTCTGACATTTAATATAATCTCTTCTCCTCAGCTTCATCCCATTACACTCAATCTGTCACCTTCTAACAGAGTTTGAAAATAAGTAGACATGTTTTTTTTGAAATCTTGTTTAAGTTTTGGACACTGTCATCCATATTCTGAGAAAAACACGTTGTGCCACCCCAAGACTATGCTGACTTATTTCTCAAATGCCACCTCCAAAGCCCCACAGCCAGACTTACAGTCACCTTCCTTTCTCAAGGAACTCGGGGGAAAAATGAAATTAATAGCTTTTTTCCTACTGCTGTGGCTGGGAAAGGCTACAGAAATACAATTGCAGTCGAGACATTTCTCCATAGCCCTTCATCAATCCCAGGGAAACTCACCTATTGGACACCTCTGCTGATCCGTAACAGCAGAGGAAAAGTTCATGTCTATTTCTCACACGAAAATGGGATATCCTGATTTTTTCCAAAGGAAGCCTGATATATCAAGAATTCTTTAACATAGATTCTTTTGAGAATAGGGTTCAATCATAATAATAAAATAGTTGTTTCAATGAAGCAAAGGTGAAAGAGGTGAGATCTGCTGCATAGCAACAGCTGAGGCTCCCAGCTCCCTGACTGCTGAGTTGTTGCATATTGTACCATGTTATACAGCAAAACCTCTGCTTTCCACATCTGATGGAGAAGAAAATGGTATCACTCCCTCCAAATTGGAAGTACAAAAAGATCAGAAGGTAAAAGAATAATTACTTTGATCTTACTTTCCCTAATGGAATCTATTTCCAACTAATACATCTTTCCCACAATTAAACCAACCTGATGAGATCTATAAAAAGGTTTTCTTTGTCCAAAGCATAGGCTTTTAAATTTTGTCAGCACTACCACTGAGATCAGAAAAAGTTCAAAAGGTATGACTGTAAATTTTCTGAATCATTATGGAGTCAAAAGGAGAACTGGTACCAGATTTGGGGTGAATGGATGGCCCACTAGACTTTTAAATAAATTTTTGCTGAAAGCCAGACTTTCACTTAAAAAAAAAAAATTAAAAAATCAAAGAAAGTGAAAACTGACAAAATTAAGACCTGTGAAACTTTCAAATGAATCTATCGTCTGAGCTTTCCATTGGATTTATCCTTCAATACTATTTTTTTCTCCAAAAGATCAGCACAGAGCCTACCAGCAGCAGTAACTTCCTCTGACACACAAAATTATGGTGCAATCAGGAATTCTTTCAAGGGCTGCAGCCTAAGCACATATGTGGTTTCAAAGGAAACAATGCAATTCCATTACCTACAGGTACTAAACAGAGGTGTGTGTTTTTAATCTGATAGCAGGAATAAAATCTATCTTATGTGAAAGGAGATGGAAAAGGATACTGTTAAAAAAATTGCTTACAAGTACTTTGACAGACCAAGCTCTAAGGGACTGTGGTGTTTGAAAGCTTGATTATACCTCTCCCTTCAGATATTCTGGAAAGTCTTTGAGACCTGATTATGGGCTGTGATATATTTATCTGAACTGCACTGTACAGACACTTAGTACTGATAAAATACTGATAAAATATAAGTCATACCATGTAATGAAAACAGTATTGAAGAGGAAAGTTGCAAAATCATCAGAGACAAGCATATGCCACCTGCAAAAGACTATGGAAGTTCTTCAAAGGTAAAAACCTTTACTGACATGGGGAAAAAAAACCAACTTAATTCAATTTTATGTTCTTTAATGCTTTAAATTCAAAATTCAGAGTATAGGTTGGAAGATCAACCAAGAAAGTCTTCTCTGGTAAAATCCCTCCTGGAGTTCAACAACCACCTAGAGATTTTCAGCAATCTATCCACAGGTATTGAAAATCAATCCATAGGGACTGAGAAACCCAGAGACAAGTCGGTTCCAGTGTCTTGGCCACATCATGGCCAGGCCAAAGGCCATAGAAGACCCAGTTATTGACCATCTGAAATTCACACCCTCAACTGGGAACTGCTCATTTCCCCAGAAACTGATCTCCTTAAAGTGCATGCACAGATAGTCATGGCAATGATGTTTTAAAGATAAGAATATCTCCCAAGGAGAATCAGACATGTGCCAAAAACACTGCAGAATTCCAAAGTGAGGACATGTGTGCTGGTGCACAGAGTTAGGCTGGCTGCTCTGCAGGGTTCTGTGACAGAATCATGGAACAACTTGGGGCAGAAGGGACCTCAGGAGGTCCCACAGACCAGGCTCCAGAGCAGAGCCAGAGCAGCTGCAAGATCGGACCAGGCTGCTCAGGGCTTTGTCCAGCAAGGCCGTGAGGAGCTCCAGTGATGGAGACAGCACCACCTCTGTGGGTAGCCTGCTCCAATGCATAGCTTTCCTTGTGGTGAACTTTACGAGCAGTGTGAACTGGTCTTATTTCTATTTATGCCCATTCAGTCGTGCCCCCCAAGCCTCCATCTCAAACATATGGTTTTAAAGAATTCATCTCTGTCCAAAATTTACATTTGCATTTTAAAATACAATACTTCACACAGTGTACGACCGTGTACACTGAAGCATATGTCTTCAGTACAAAATAATTTCCCTCTTAATACTGCTCCCAGGTCTTGTGGCTCAGCTGGTAGACTGAATTGCTGCCAGAGTTCCAGTCTAGTTGCTGCTCAGGTCACCTATTTTCTCATGAAATATCTGGATGCTGATGCCAAGAGATGAGCTAGAGTCACATGCAAAGTGCTGCAAAGGCAAGTTAAGTTATTCTGTAGCTTTCAAGTTAACAGAAACATTTTTCATTCAAAAATTGCTTCATGGAGAAGTCATTATCTAATTTTACTAATATCCCTAGGCACATGGATTGTCTTTACCCTCTTATCCTGCTTCTCTGTGTTTAACGTTGTGATATATTACCACCCTTTCTGAATTCTGACACAGATGACCCTGATGCAAATTTCACATCTCAGATTCCACTGCTGAAATTGAGATAACTGATACAAAAATGTTTGTTTCTTTTCCCACAACTAGTTAAAATTCTGTGGTTTAAGTAACTGTTATCAAGTGCAGAGACAGAGATAAGTGGACAAATACATAGAAACATCTGTATAAGACATGCATGGAATAACTTTAGAAGACAAGAGGGCAGAACTAATAGTTGTTCTCAATTTGATAACAGTCCTAAGATGCCAGCAGTGCTTTGTCTCTGCACCCAACCACATCCTTTTATTTACACTTCTGTAGCCTATAAAGAAAAGCTAATCTAAAAATCTACTTGAGAATTTTTTTTATTTTTTCAGAAGAGCTTTTAGAATACTAAACAGGCCTATACATAAAGATTTGACTTGAAGGAAAACTTCTGTTCTTTTACTAGTCCTCAGTATTTAACTTGAAACGTACATACATCTCAGTGTAATTATATGATTATAGACATCTCATGCCCATGGAATCTTCGTGCAAAAATAGTTCTAGTTTATAAATAAAGATAAGGATATGCATTGGACTGACAGCTGGCACTTCAGAGAGAAGCATTTGTGAACTAGCAGGTGATTTTCAAAAAATCTTAAGCCATGTTCAAATAAAACAGCTCTAAGTTCAGATGCTGAGCCAAATTTTATCCAATGTCTCTCTTTTCAGAAAATTCAAATACTTGCCATAAAAGCACCCTGAACATTATGTAACTTCTTCCTTTGTGCAAGAGCAGTTCCCCAGAAATAAAAATGAAAGAACCATCTTCTCCTTAAAAACACACCCATTAGTTAAACGAACTTCCTAAAATATCCAAGACTTTATTCCTATGTCCTTCTTTGAATTTGAATAAATTCAGAAATAATACCCTTCATATATGCTTTTGCATCTTTCTTTTCCTTTCAGCAGTAGGATGCAAGTGGAGAGTCTATGCTGTTTTAATTAAAAAACCAAAGCACAATTAAAACACACATTTTTTTATTTTAAGATCTGAATTGTCAATATGTAAAATGAACATATTTTGCTTGTAGAATTCCCATGGGTAATTTTTTGTTGCTGTTAAGAAATCGTTCTCTTGCATAATATTACAAAGGGCCAAGATTGAAACCACCAATGTAATATCTACTTGAGCACAAGTTCATGGGGGAGGGGGGAACCCTAAACAAAAATGAAACCCAAACAAGATTAGTTTTCAATGATGTAGCTGAAGACAAAGTAAATAAATTAGTTTGGGGATTTACCTGTCACTAGTGGAGAAGCTTCTCACAGAAATCAGAAGACTGAAACATTAGGAGAGCAGACACGCTCTCCTTCAATTTGCTGTATTATCAATCACAATTTTCAAGTTGTTTTTCTATACTAGTTTAGACTAGTATAAGAATAAGAATGGCAACCTCTGTAATAACCATTGTGGAACACAGAGTGTAGCAGGAAAATTTTATATCCTACTAATGGCAATGTCTCAGAAATGTGTTCTAGAAGCAAATACTTTCTTTTGAGCCAATTTTATAACTCATTGTGCAGTCTGTCACAGACCCCAAAGTTGTGTTTCTCCACATTGACAGTCACAAATAAAAGGCTTCCTACTAAATCAGGCAGTTTCAAAAGGCAGTACAGGGTCATATTGATCTTGCAAGACAGAAATAACAGACAGATTCCCCACCATGATATTTTGATTCAAAATTATGTAGGAAATACCAGGAACAAATAGCAATTCCCAGCATATGTAAAAAAAAGGGAAATATAATTACATGAATATATGAATTAAGGTAACCTTTTTTCCTAGATAAGAATAATAAACATATGCAATTTCACATACTTGCTTATCAACTAAGAACAGTATTTTACTTGGGCCCAGGTACACATCAATGTGAGAATGCAATTGTGATGAGTGACATTGTATCACACTTTGAGCTGTGCTCCTAATATACTCTCCAAGAGATAAATCCATGTATTCTTTCTTTTACATGCTGTATATGTAAGAAAGCAGAGCAAGATTAAAAATCCAATAAAAGATGAAGTAATGTCTTAAAAGAATTCAAACCTATTTATTGTTTTGGAACAGTCCTTAATTCATTCTTCAGGGCAGTTCCTCTCAATTATTTTGTTCAAGGAGTTGGATCCTAGTGACTACAAACAAGTAAGGCAGTAGATCTAACGTTACAGCACACAAAGGAGCAATGCTATTTACTATTTTACATATAAGTGAGCGTATTTCAAACTGTTACACCACAGAGCATAGATAGATCATGATGCTTAGAGATTTCTAGAAAAAGGGATCATTTTAGATCAAATCTGTACAAAGACAGATGAAGAAATACTCCCATTTTTGTACTTTCTAACCTTTAGGATAAGAAAAATTCCAGACCTACACAGAGAGCCATCCCAAAAAGAAGACATGAGGGGAGACACATCACCCCAGCTCTGCTGTAAACCACCATCACACAAATGTTCACAACTCTCAGTAACAACACCTTTCAAGAAATACACTCCTAGTTAATAAGAGCATCCAAATCCAGATTCTCATGAGGCTTACAGCTTTACTGCTAATGCTTTATAAGACACCAATCCAAAAACCCAGTGTCAAAGACTTTCCAAGAATAACAATGTGTTAATACAAAGACTTAAAAATTGAAGTCCCAGCATAAGTTCATATATCCCAAAGCAGAGAGGCATCCAAAATACCTATCATAGACGTCATACAATATAATTTGAAATTTGGAGGAGTAGGCAAATACATTTTTCAGTAGCCAGGGGATGATGAAGACTACACTGAATAGTCATGTATGTATCTTCGAGGCACAGATGGTAACACATCTTACTATTCATCAGGTAGTTTACTTAAAAATCAATCCAGAATTAATTCATGGTTAAACAATCCTAAATCCCAACACAATAAGACTTTTTTCACCCCATCTAGCTAATTAGTGTTTTAACTGCTACAGCACTTTATTCTTATCGTGGCTTCAGTTTACACCAACATGTTGGTTTTGCATGGCCTGGTTTTTGGTAGCAGGGGCCATGGGGGGTGGCTTCTGGATGAAGATTCTAGAACCTTCCACCATGTCTGGCAGAGCCAATGGCTGATGGCTCTGAAGATGGACCTGCTGCTGGCCAAAACTGGGCCAATGAGAGAGCTTGGTAACACCTCTGTGATGACATATTTAAGAAGAAAATCAAAACTAAGTCACACAGTTTTGCCTTCTAGTCAGAGAAGAGGAGGTGGTGAGAATATGTGAGGAAAGCAACATGGAACACCACGGTCAGTGGAGAAGGAGGGCGAGGAGGTGCTCCAGGTGCCGGAGCCGAGGTGCCTCTGCAGGCCGTGGTGCAGACCATGGTGAAGCAGCTGTGCCCCTGAAGCCCATGGGGATCCATGGGGGATGCAGAGATCCACCTGCAGCCCGTGGGGGAGATGGTGCCCGTGGCAGAGCAGGTGGATGCCTGGAGGAGGCTGTGTTCCAGTGGAAGACCTGGTGAGGTGAGAGGGCCCCACTTCCAGGTGGAGCAGCCTGTCCTTGGGGCCCTGCACCCCGTGCAAGAGACCCACGGCGCAGCAGTTTAGGGAGGGCCGTGTGCCCGTGGGAGGGACTCACGCTGCAGCAGGGGCGGGGTGGCTGCTGCTGCTGCTGCTGAGAGTGGACCCGCGTGGGAGAGGTTCGTGGAGAGCTGTCTCCTGTGGGAGGGACCCCACAGGCTCACAGGGGAAGGAAGGACTCCTCTCCCGGAGCAGCGGAAGAAAATCTCGGTGCTGAAATGACCAAACCCCCATGCCCTGTCTCCCTGTGCTGTCGGGGGGAAGGAGGGAGGGGTTGGGGGAAGAAAAGGTGTGTTTGAGGGTTTATTTTACTTCTCGTTATCCTCCTCTGATTCTGTTAGCAATACATTCACTTTGTACTTCTAAGTTGAGCCTGTTTTGCCCTTGGAGTATTTTCTCCCAGTCCTTATCTCAACTCCTGAAGCCTTCATGAAATTTTTCTCTCCTCTGCCCAGCTGTGGCAGGGGAGGGTGAGTGAGTGACTTTCGTGGGCCCCTGACGTTTGGCCAGTGTCAAACCACGGCATCAGGCCTTGTTCTAAACTGCTCAGCCATAAATGCCATTGCAGGAAGAGCAGAAAATCCCACAGCTCCTCCTGTGAATCATTTGTCTGCACTGACTTTGTGCTGCTGCCTGAGCTGTGGGGCCTGAATTGCCTCCAGGCAGCCAGGATTGTTCCCAAATGTCATCCCCTGGCTCTAACTTGATACGGTCTTGTTCCCCCAAAGCCCATATTCAGAGCCCAGCACTGGGAATAAACTAAAAATGCAGTACCAGAGGGTTCTGTTATCCTGAGGATTTGGGGGATATTTGGCAAAAATTCATGGGGGCCCAGGTTGGACTAAGCTTTTAACACTCCCTGGATTCATGGGATCGAGGATTCCAGCATGCACCGTGCAGGTTTTTTCAGGGAAATTCCTTGATCCCCAAATCCACATGAGTTCAAAGCAAAAACCCCTGGGAGTTGAAGGCAACAGGATGTTTCTTGGGAATTTTGAAGTATTCGGTGTGTCCTCAATGTTAGGTTTGAATTAATGCAAATTTTCCAGGATTGTGTGTTCGGAGTTTCTGGTTTAGGGATGGCAAGGTCTGGATTTGGATTTGTGGGCACCAAGCACTCCTTGTGTCAGCTTTAGGTCTGGACTGGTGGGAATTGTCGGAGAAAAGAGAAGGGAATTGAAATGCACAGCTCCATTCTTGGAGAAATGATCAGCATGGGAGAAAAGAGGGTGTGGAACTGCTGGGAGCTCCTGGAGTGAGGGAATGAGCTCCTTTGTACACCTGCCCTTGCACTCAGACTGGCAACAGCCCAGGTGTGAGCTGTGAGGACGAGGAGAGGGCAGTTCCTGATGGGGGCCGCTTTAGGAGCGGTTTCCTCAGCTCACTTTTGCATGGAGATGCTGGAGGAGAGGGGCTTATGGTGGGCTCCTGGGGGGCCTCTTATGGAACAACGATGAGAGCATCTCACAGGGCCTGGGGGAAGCACCTGGATGCACTTGGATGTGGAGCATTGCTTAAAGGAGGTGCCGAGGGACAAACCTTTGTGCCAGGCAGGAGTGGGTGAGCCAGTGTGTGGATTTGCAGGGGGATCTTTCTCCTTTCCCCTTTCCCCTTTTGATTTCATCTTGCCAGTCCCTCCCCCCGTGCCCTCAGAAAAAATGGGGATTACGAGAACAAAAGGAGTTTAAATGGAGGGAAGAAACTCCTCCTTCATTATTGTCTGTGTTTGAACGAGGGGATCCCCCTTCCATTTTAAATGGAAGGGGAAAGCACGGATGTTACCATTTTATTGGTTTGAATTGAGGGTAACCCCTCCATTTTCATCAACCTAAGTTCTAAATTGAGGGGGAAGCCCTGCTGCCCCTGCTTTTTGAGGGTCTGAATTGAGGGTTCCCCTTTTTCCATCTTTTGAGAGATTTAAATTGAGGGAAAACCCACTTTTTCTGATATATTAGGGGATTAAATTGGAGGGGAGAACCCATTTATTTGCCGCTGTATTGCTTTAAATTGAGGTAAACACCCCCTGTTGCCTCAGTTTCCGGGGTTAAATTGAAGGAAACTCCAGCTCTTCCAGCATTTGAAGGGTTTAAATCGGGGTGTGCCGCTGCATTTGAGGGCGTTTCTGCCCGTGCCCCGGCACCAAACCTCTTGCGCGGGAGCACTCCTGGCCCCTGGGGAACTTCGGAGGTGGAATGGGAATTTGGGGGCTGGCTGCCGACAGGGACTGCCAGAGCCGAGCCGTGCGGAGCCGAGGCGAGCGCTGCCGGGCCGGCGGGCGGGAGCAGCGCCGGGCACGGAGCAGCGCCGGTCCCGGCCGCTCTGCCCGGTCCGTGCGCGGGGCTCGGGCGCCGCCGGCCCCCGGAGGAGCCGCTTCCCCGCCGGGACCGCGCTCCGCCCGGTGCCGGGTGCGCGGGGCTGCCCCCGGCCGCCGAGTGCCGCCGGTCCCGTGGCTCCCGTGGCCTTCCCGGTCCCCCCGCACCGTGGAACGGCGCCAGCCTGGAGCGAGTCCCGGCAAGCGGCGCTGGGGGACACGTGTGGCTTGTGAGCTTCAGAGTTTGCTTGCAAAAGTCACTGAAAGGAAGAATGGAAAAAAACCCAACTGCGACACCCCAAGCTTTTTGTCTGTGGGCTTTGTTGGTATGCTCCTTAACTGAGCCACACGCTTTTCCCGGTTTTCTCATGCTCCTCTTGCTCAATCTCAAAGTCAGTGTAGGATTTCCAAAGAACCTGCAACAGAGAAGCCTCTCATCATGTTCATTCCCAGCACACTGTGACACCGGGAGGGGAAGAGAACGGATAAAGGTGAAATTTCCCTGAGAAAAGGTTCGGAGATCAGGGTGTTCACTGGCGGCACGGGCTGGGATTAGGGCTGAGCAGCACCAAACCAGGTGCACATCATCCATCAGCTTTCACCTCCTGTTTTAGCAGGGGGTTTATGGCCCTGCCAAGAGACAGATGCTAATTAATGAGTCCCAGGCGGAGCCGTGACAGTAAGTGGTTCTGTTCGAGCTGGCGGTCTACTGACACGTTCATCAGCCACACTCTCTAGTAAGTCCTGGGGTTTGTTCCTGTTTTTCTTTCAGCCTTCTATCCAACTTTCCAGTCCGTCTCTCTGTCCAGTGTGTCTTTTGTGTTCCTTTCTTGTCCGGAGTGCTCCCCATCCCATTCCCTTTCAGTACGGTACTCTCTCTTGTTTTTGTTTTTCTTTTAAGAAATAAATCCTCAATATTTATTTAATAAATATTGGTCAGTCCCTCTTCCTGTTCTCTGTCCTATTTTTTGTCTCTCTGTCTCACTCCCTGCCCGCATCTTTATCTTTCCTTCTTTCTTCCTCTCCTTTTTCCTTTGCCCTGCACCGTGACTGTATTTCTTTGTCCCTCTCACTGTCCTTTTTGCCTGTACCTGTCTGGATCTGCTGCTCAGTCCTTCTCCCTCATTGCATCCTTCTCTTGATAACCCTCTGTCCTGCTGCCCATCCCCCTCTTTCTCCATCCCTCTGCTACACCTTGCCCGTCTTCCCCCCACACCCACCTGCCGTGGTCATTTCCTTTCTCTGTCCTTGTTTCCCTCTTTATCTCGGTATCCCTCTGTCCTTCCTGTGTGTTTACCATTCTTTTTCTCTGTCCTTTGCCGTGCCTCATTCATGTTCCTTTTTATTCTCTGTTGCTCTGTCCTGCTCCCTGTGCCATTGTTTCTCACTGGATCCTCCTGTCCCGTTTCCTGTCCCTATTCTTTTTTAATCCCTCTCTGTCGTGCTGCCCATGCCCGATGTTTTTTTCTCAATTCCATCCTGCACCCTGTTCTTCCTTTTCTTCCTGTGTCCCCTCTGCTCCCACTCCCTCTTTCTGCCTCTCCTCGTCTTTCCCTGGTGCTCCCACCCCACCGCTCGATGGGTCCGTGAGCGCGGATTGGGATCCCGGTGCTCCAGCCTCCCAGGGGCAGCAGCAGCGCCGTAGGGAAGGGATGAGACAACTCCTGCCACTGCCCCCAGCGCAGGAACGGAGTGGAGCCTGAGCGGGAGCCACGGCACCATCGAGGGACACGCAGCCAGCAGCCCGCGACACCGGAGCTGGGGAGGAACTTTAGCCCTTCTGGGGGCTGTCCCCCTTTATTGTGCCAGCAGAGCCCCTTTTGGGGGGGGATGTACACATGTAAATGGCTTTATTAAAGCGACGCGCTGCTGCCCAGGGCAGTTTGACTCGTTTTGTCCCGTCTTTGGGGGTGAGGGAAAAAAGGCTGGGGGATGGGGTGGAGGCTCAGGGGCTCTGATGTCATTTGGGGCACCCCAATGTCCTGGGAGAGCCACGATGCGGTGGAGGAGCAGGTGAGTGGGGAATGACGGGGGCCATCCTGGGTGCCTTCCCCCAGAGGAGCCCAAAAATGCCAGAAAACTCACAGGGAGGGGGTGTATGTAGGATACTAAAACCTGTCAGGGTTTTCATTTTTACATATATTGACAAATAACACTAATTTATATCTAAATTCATTTCAAAATGCACCCTCTATCTACTATCTTCTGTACCTGAATATAAGGAACCCGGAATAGAGATCTGTAGGTTTTGAAAATAATGACACAGCGCTTCTATATAGGGATGAAGCAATCAAGTGCCTGAAAACACAAGAAAAGATGATCGGCGTGAAGGAAATAAAAAGCGCTCTAAGCCGACTTTTCTCTCGGTTCTCTCGCTGCCTCGAACCGTGTCCCAGGGGCCGGTGTCCTCCGAACCAGTGTCCTCTGCGGCTGCGCTGCCACCTGGGGACAGAGAGCGGCACTGCCGCCCCCCGACACAGCGCCCCGGCCCTCCCTGCAGTCCCGTGCCGGGGGACACGAGACAGCGGCGGCCTCCGTGACGGCCGAGCGCGGCAGGGGCAAGGAGCGGGGCGATGTCTGCGAACGGAGGGTAGGGCTGAAGGACAGTTAGGAGCGAAAAGGGACACGGCCGTGCTTGAGCGGGGCCATGGCGGTACAAGGAGGGGCGGTGACTGAGAAGAATGACAGCCGGGCAGCAGGGCCGCGGTCGCCCGGCGGTGCGGGCCGGGGGCAGCGGGCGGGCACCGCCGAACGAAGCGGCCCGCGCGCCGCGCCCAGGACGGCGGAAGTGGCGCTTTGTTATCACGCGACAGGACGCTCAAGACGGCGGACGCGGTTGGACCGCGCCAGAGGCGTCCCCGCCGCTGCCTTCCCGCACTCCCACCCGCCCCCTGCTCCCCTCCAGCCCAGGGAAATGCAGGAAAACACAAAATCATCGAGGTGGAACAATCACCGGAGCTGCCCGAGCCATCCCCCTGCCTGAAGGCGGCAGCTGCCCAGAGCCAGGGGCACCCAGCAGGATGCAGCTCCTCTTTCCCAGGAGCTGGAGGCAGGGTTTCCCAGGCAGGGGGAGCAGGGAGAATTTCAGCTCCCAGCAGCTCTCTGTGAGTGCTGGATGGGCTGTGGGCTGAGCAAAGGTGGGAGGTGTGGGTGGTGTTCATATCCCCGGGAGCTGCTGAAGTGGCAAACTCGCAGCAGCCTCGTGTGTCTGTGTGTGGGACCAGCTCTAATGCTGGCAGCCAGATCAAATTTCTGTCAGATTTCTATCAAATGTGGGGTTTAAATCTGGGACCGATCAGCTCCCTGAGTGTGCAAGTCCTTGAAGTAGCCAAGCTGAGCCGCTTTTGAGAATTCCAAGCATTGTGTCCTTATGGTTCTTAATACAACATTTAAATAATTAATATGGAATTGAGACACTGAGGTTAGAATGACTTAAAAACATTCCTTGTCCCTCTCCTATTTCCAGCCCAGGACTAAGGTGACGTTCCCTGAGTGGCTGCAGTTCCCTGGATGTGGAGGGAGGAGGTCTCTGCCAGAGTGGGGGAAATGTCCCTGCTGGTTGCTGTGTCCGCAGTGGGCAGAGAACGCTGATCTTGGCAAGATGGGTTTGTGAGTATTGAATCAATCCTACCTCCTTTTTCATGAGTGGTTCCAGTGAGTCATCAGCTGGGAACACTTTTAGCTGGTTTTGATTAAGTTTCTTTTTCACAGGTTTCTTGGTGTTTTGATCATGAAATTGCCAAACCCTTAAGTTTGCTAAATTAACCCTTCAATGAACCAATGCTGAGGGAACTGGGGATTGGATATCTGGGATCTTATGGCACTTCAAGGCCTGGTTGGGTTTACCCCCTGATTTTGGTGCCAGGGGAAGACTCCAAGTTAAGAATATTCAAAATATGAACCAGTTCTCATGAAACTCAGCTTTCCAAACCTTTATTCAGGCTAAAGAAAAGATGGGAATGCCCTTGACAGAAAAGCACCCATGAGGCAAAGCAGGCTTAAAATGCCTGTAAGCAGGAAATCCAGGAGAAATGGCTGCTGGCTCCTGGCATCCTGGGCTTTCCAGGCAGGTTCTGTACTGGCTTGCAAGGTAGTTTTCCTGCCTCTGGGGGGTGGCACCTGCATCCCACTGGAAAGGAGAGAGCAGCAAGTGGGAAGACAGTTGCTGACATGTGTCCTTGGATTCCAGTTCCTCCCAGTGGGTCTGTGCTGCTGGAAGTACAAAGGAGATCAGTCTTGGAGTACCTGTTTGTTCACCTGTGGGGCTTGGGAGAGACATTGGACATGGAATTCCAGGGATGCTCCCCTTGCTGGAGTGAGAAGCAGTGGAAGCACTTTGCTGTCTGCTTCTTCATCCCTTTCACCTCGGTCCCCTGGGGTTCCAGGTAATCCCACCTCACCTTTGCTTTTCCATGGGTCTCTAAATGAGGGCTTGAGCTTTGCTGTAGGTCCCGTTTATAGGGAGGGCCTATTCCAGGAAATGTCTCATGGTCTGGACTGATGCCACTGCAGGAAGAGCAGAAAACCCCACAGTTCCTGTGGCTCACTCATCTGAATTGCCTCCAGGCAGCAAGGATTATTCCCAAATGTCATCCTCTGGCTCCATGACTTGGTGATGTTGTGTTCCCCCAAAGGCCAGGGGCTGCTTTGTGTTGCAGCTTGCTAAAGTCCAGCTCAGTGGTGCTGGGTTTGGGTTTTGTGCATAATGAAAACACTAAAAAATTCCCCTCCTTCACTGGCACAGCCCTGGAGTGGGAGCAGATTCCCCTCATCCCAGAGTTATCCTGCTCCTGCCCTGGATCCCTGTGGTACTGTGTGTTTTCCAAGCTCACAGCACTGATGGACCTAAGCAAGGAAAACAATCCCTGTTCCTTCTCTTGTCCCTCCTTGATGTTCCCAGGCCCTGCATCTCCCTGGCTATTCCCTGTCTGACTCTTCATCTCCATCCCACCTTATCCTGATCAAATATGGGCCTGAGATGTGTTTAGCAGCAAATCCATTCTTTTAAAGAAAGCCAAGTGCAAAGAACATCCAAATGCAGAGAAGTCTTTAGAAAAGGAGTTCTGTAATTTGATTTGAATAAAGGGAGAGGCCGTGGGTGTTTCCCCGTGGGGTCTCTCAAATTGCTAGAGGACACAGCCTCCTTTTTATATATGCAAATAAGGGATGTGTCTTCCTGCATTTTCTGTTGTTTTTCTCTGTCAGGTTTTGGAGGGGTTTCTCTCCATGATTTCCTGTGATACAGGTGTGTCTCTTCCTTTGTCCAAATCCAGTGGCAAAGGATTGAACAACCGATGAGCGGGGTCTGGGATGAAAATGGTTCTGCTAAAATTAGGGAAACCATGCTAGAAGAAAAATGAGCATCCTTTTAATGCTTGGAATAAAAGTGCTGGGAAAGGGCACTTTTATTTTGATTTGGTGTCACTTGCCTTTTTTTTAATGGCTAAAACTCCATGGTGAGCAATCAGAGCAGAAATATGAAATGCAGGAGTCTTTGATTCCACAGTGGGATTAGCTTCCCTTTTCTGCTCTCTTTCAGGACAGGAAAAATCACTGAACTCGCCCCATCTTTGCCAAAAGCTTTGGTTTTTGAGCAGCCAAACCCAACAAGGCCCCCCCCGGTCCTGCTCATGGTGTGGGTAAGTCACCAGTTCGTCTTCTCCTCTCTGCTGGGATGAACTCCCTAGGGAATGCCATTTCCAGCAGCCTGGTCTGTTGGAAAAGGGGAGAAGGGAAGAGGAAATGCAGTGCCAGAGCTGTGTCCCATCAGGTTGTGTTTCCCTCTGAGGACAGAGAGTCTCTGGGCTGAGGTGAGATTGCTGGGAGTGCTTGGATGAGCAATCCAGGGAACAGGGAGCTCGGAATTGCAGCTGCTGCTAGAACCCATTGCCTTAGGTCTGCTTCGTTTGTGTCTGTGAGAAGTGGGATTTGTGCTGGAGAGGTGCTGTTGGGAACAAATCCACTCCCTGAATGTGCAGTGAGGGACTGAGTTGCAGGGAAGGGGAGTATTTATAAACTATATCCATATTTCCCTGAAACGGGCTGGAGCAGTGATGGAAGTGCTTGGCTTTGGCCTGGACCTGTCAGGATGAGCCATAAACAACCCAGCCAAGCCCCTGAACCCTCCATGGATGTTTGAAACACTTCCACAGAAAGCCAAGGCAGTAATGATTCCAGAGGAAAAATTAGAGGTGATTGCTTACGATCCATGGGGAATTTCCTTTGGAATTATCAATCAAAGAGTGTATCAAAGCAGAGCCCATCTTTTGGCTTTTTCTGGTCTCTAATCTCCTGTCTGGCTTAACAGAGTTGTGTGTGCTCCCATTCAGGAAGCAGCATCTTTCCAGGTTGAAATTTGGGGTGGTTTTGTTTCTTTAGGGTTTGGGTTTCTTTCCCAAGTGAATCAGCCCTCCCATAAATACCCCCTGTTGTTCTACACAGCTGCTTTGGCTGTGGGTCAGAGAGAGAGAAGGGAAATTACTTTTTATTATCTTGAAATTTTTCCAGCCAGAAGTAGGACATCATCTTGCCCCTCCCCAAAGCACTGCAGGCACATGGGAGTAGCTCAGTGCTGGAACAGTTCTCTGAGAAATAACAATGTTTGAGAGGTTTAAGTGTTAATAACAACTCTCTTGTCTCTTGGTGAGGGAGAAAAGGAACTTGTGCTGTTCCTGGAAAAGCTTCTGTTACTCCTTCCTTTTAATTCTGTGGTCTGATTTACTGACTGGTATCTTTCTAACAAGACTTGTCAGAGATTCAGATTCAGGAATTGAATTTGGGTTTGTTCGTTACAAAATCTTGCCAAGCCTGAAGGCCTGTGGTGATGACTGCTCTCAGCAAAGGTTCTTTATTAATCCTCTGTCAGATTTCCCTCAGTGCTGGGCAGGTGATGCCTTAGGTTTTAACTTTTATATTTTTCAAATTCTGTACTGCTTAGTGTGTAACTCTGAAAGTTTCTTGTAGCCTGTTAATTTCTGCTCTCGTGCTAGGTAGACATAACAAAGCCTCTCTGGGCCTGCTCTTCAAGGACACTTAGGCTGTCCTAGGCCCAAAAATATAAACCAAAGAGCCGCTAAGGGGGCGGTAAGCTGAGGGCAAAACTGAAGCTTTAATTGGAGAATGAACCCTGATATGGAAATGAACCAAACCTATAAAAGTGTGAAGAACTCGTGACCTGTCGTCCATCTTGGGGTCCATCTTGGCAATAGCCTCTGGCCCCCAGGGGGTACCTTTGAAGGCCTTTCAAATAAGTACCTACTTTTATTCCCTTACTCCTGTCTAGTCTCTGTGTCTAGGAGGCCTCTTAAGGCATCACAGGGAAGGCAAGGGTTTGGATCAGGAATTCCGCAAGCAGGGCCTGTGTGACCATTGGCTTCTTGTGAGCCAAAATCAAGAGCAGAGATTGGTTTGGTGTTAAGAACTTAAGGTAACTTTAAAACACTTAAAATAAATTATTAAAATTAAGTTTATTATTGAAATAATTCAACTTTTTCTTCTTTTTTTTTTATTTTAGATGCTGGAATTGCCTCTCTGGATGTGCTGAGCTCTCGCTGTTGTGGACTGTGCGGCCTTGATTGCTGCAGGTTCCTGTTCTTCTCACTGGGGAATTGGAAATAATTATTAATTAGACTGCAGAGATGTTTTCTGAAACCTTTCCCTTTTTTCTGCCTTTTAATGGTAGATCTTCTCTTTCTGCCTTTGAATTTACAGTGATTCTCTGATACCATTTCACCTGCCCAAATTCCCTGCAGCTCCTGGGACAGAGAGAAGCTTCTTCTGTGGCTGAGGTTCAGCGGGAAAATGATACTGTGTGTTCAATCTCCTTAATATATTTAACTGCTCTTTATATCTTAGAGTGTAGACTTAGTTGACCCTTTTTTAACAGAAAGTGGCAGGCTGAAGTCACCTGAATTACTGAACCATACTTTAGATAGTTGAGTTTTTTTAAAGGAAAAAAAGTCCAGGCTTTTTGTCTGTGGGCCTTATTGGTATTGCTCCTTAGCTGAGCCACACCTTTAAATAATGACGTGGGTGCCTTCTAGAAAGTGTTCAATACATTTTGCACTCTCTCATGAGACCTTCGGGCCTACGCTTTTCCATTGCTGAGTTAATTGCAGGTCCAGTGCAATTGGACAATGTCCTGTGCATGTGTTGTTCATTGATCTGTTTGTGATGTTTATTTCATCTGGATGCAGAGTTGGGCTTTTTGGGCAGACGGTGCCCCTCAAACCACCAGGCTTGTTTAAACCTTGTACACTCTTTTGTGAAGATCCAGGGTGGGTGAGAATTTTGTCTTGTTGCCGTACTAGGGAATGGAATGCAGAAGCTTCCTGCAATACTCACTCACATTGAAGTTGGAACATTCAAAGGTATCAGTATTATGGGTCTCAGGGATGAATCTGTCAGGAAAATTAATCCACGATGTCAGAGGTTTATGTCCGTAAAGGAGACAGAGGAGTTCTGTAACTTGATTTGAATAAAGGGAGAGGCCATGGGTGTTTCCTGTGGGGTCTCTCAAATTGCTAGAGGACACAGCCTCCTTTTTATCCTAATTTCCCGGTCGCATTTCCCTCTCTCTTTCCCCATTGGCTGAGGTACTTGAGGTACAGACTTCCCAAATTGCTTAATACAGACCCCCTTCTAATGTGCATCCTCCCCACTTCTTTTTCTTTGTGTCTCTGTTCTTTTTCTCTAAGTCCAGGAATTTAGCATGGCCTTGGGTGAGCAACAGTCTGTGTCAATTAGTGGAATTCCTATGGAATTTATGATTCCACCCATTGCTTCTTTCACCTCTCAGTATCTGGCTTTATCTACCAGCAGGCCCACAGTTTGTTTGTAAAGACACCTCCTTCTCATTCCTTTCAAGATTGTTCTCCACTGCAGTGACACAGGGCCCTTGACTGACACCAACATGTCTATAAAAGGTTGTGTTATTTTCTCGACCATTTTCCGTTTTCATGTGTTTTTCCCGGGCCAGGATGATGGATGACCTCCCTGAGGGCCTGACGCAGCAGCCGCTCCCACTGCTTCCAGGGGGAAACATGGTGGCACAGCCCCAGCACCATTGCCCTGTGGGGCTGAGCTGGGGTTCGGGGTTCAGCAGGGGTGTGAGGAGCCCCCTCAGAGCTGTGCCTGCTCAGGGGGCCTCTCACCTCAGCATCCATGACACAGGCTGCCCAGCCACTGCTTGCCACCGTCTCCCACCTGCCCCCAGCACCGCTGACCCACTGGGACATCCCCCCCAGGAACTGCCGTGGGAGATCGCGCTGCAAGTGTGAGGTCAGGGTCGCAGTCATGATTGTGGCCAGATTCAGGCAGGCAAGTAGATGTCTTTATGGGGGGAGTGTCCTTTCACAGCGCCATTTTGTCGTCCCTACCCAAAGTGCATGCACGAGCTGCTGCCATCTTGGAAAGGGCACCATAAGCCTAAGCTGCCATCTTAGGTGTGGTCCATGTGACTTCCGCCTAAACTCCGCCATCCTGCATTCTGTCAGAAGCCACTTCATGTGAGGGCTGCCATCTTAGGTGCGGTATCACGTGAGTTCTGCCCACACCTGCCACCTTGTGTGCTGGCAGCAGCCAGTTCTGAACAATTCCACGACTTCAGGCCCGGGCTGCCCTCTTGGGTGTTGCTGAGTCTGAATTGCAGCCCCCTCCGCCCTCTTGGGAGCGGCATCTGCTGCTGTTCGTCACACGCACGCCCACACACGTGCACTCGCATCGCAACCCTGCACCGCTTCACCTAGCCCCATCCAGCACCACCCTGCCCGCTCTCTCCGCTCCGGGCTCTGCCACGAGTTTCTTGCCCATGTAACAGAGAAACAACCACCCACCAACACCATGGTCGCAGTTCGTCTCTTCTGTGCCTACAAAAGCTTAATAAGTCATAAGCATCACAAAGGTCTTCAGAGTCTGTGAGTTAAGGGCAGTTGGGAAGAAAAAAAAACACTTTTTGCTCATTCAGTTTTCTTTCTGACAAATGTCTTTCATTGATCATCTTCTGAACAGCAGCAGGCAGCTAATCTATGTTCCTGACAGGATATTCCTGTCCAAGTCTATGGCAATTTTTTTTTCAGCTGCCTTATATGTCAGTGTTTGCAGATCCTGAGGAGCAAGACATCTGTACTTTTGAGACCCTGCAGATGTTGGATTTTAAGATCTGACTTCCAGAGAGGCGAATAGCCCGTCCCAGCTCATTGCAGTTCCCTGCAGGAACACGAGGGGGTGCTGGAGAGCACGGTGTAAGCGTGTGGAGCTGTTCCAGCGCTTCACCCTCTCCCCTGATTGTTAGACCTGAGCTGTTGCCTCTGCCCTGTCAAAAAGAGCAGGAAAAAATTGGTCTCACTGCACGATCCTGCTCCGGCACCGGAAGCAGTGCAGAGATATTCATAAAATCCTGGAATGCTCTGGGTGGGAAGGGATTTTAAAACCTATGCCACTCAACCCCCTGCCATGGGCAAGGGATGCCTTCCACTAGCCCAGGTTGCTCGAAGGTCCGCCCAACCTGGCCTTGGCCTCTTCCAGTCACCCCAGGCTCCTGTAAATTACTGCAGCCTCTCAGACCAATTAGTATTTTCTTGGAATGCTGTAGGAGAGAAGGTAATTGATGGGGCTGAGCATCACATTAACACAGCCATACTCTTCTGGGAGCCACTTTTGGGCATGTCAAACTGTGTATTTTCCAGGGTTACCCAAAAAGTGAGGTTTTCTGTGACACCAAAGCACAACTACACGCCACTTGCAGGAAGTGAGCACCTCAGGAAAAATAACAGAATTTAAGGCAGAGAAATAACGTGGGGAATCAGCGGGTGCCAGCAGTTAGGAGAGGCAAAGAGCGGAAACACACGCGAGCAGGAACAGGAGTATGCCTTTCGGATGAGATTAACTGCGAGGGCATTAATTATAAAATTATTTCTATTTCCCCGCGGGCCGCCGCGGGTGAGGAGGAAACTACATTTCCCGTGATGGCCCGGGGCGACGCAGGACGGCGCCGATCGGGCAGGGCAGGGCGGGGCGCGGCGCAGGAGGCGGGAGGGGATTGAATTCTGAGGCGGCAGCGTTGCTTGGGCTCTTCGGTGACGGGATGTTGTGTCGGACGGGGCGGCTCGCACCGCCGGGATCTGTGTGCGGTGCGTCGGGTCGGGAGGGGCGCGGGTCCGGGAAGGGTTCGCGGGGCTGGGGCGGCCTGAGATGCTGTGGAGTCCGTGAGGGGAGCGTGGGTCCGTGAGGGGATGAGGGCTGAGGCCGCGTGGGGTGAGAGGTGCGCGGGGCTGAGGGTTGTGCGGTCCGTGAGGGGCTGAGGCGGCCTCAGGGGCTGTGAGGGGTGAGGGGTACGTGAGCGGCGCGCTCCTGTTGTGTTGGGGGGGGGTCTTTCCTGCTAACATCGCCTGCTTGCAGTTCTTCACGGTGAAGATTGGCTCTTTTTACATATATTTCTCATATTAGGAGAATTAAACGCTCACGTCCCTCTAAAAGTTGGGCATCTAAGCGGTATTTTTTGGCTGCACAGAAAACTCGGGGTGGAATCGGCTGAGGAAAGCCGGCTGTGTCAGGTTTCAGGTCAGTACCCAGCCTTACAGGTGTCCATTTCTTGTTAAATGCAGGATTAAAGAAGAGTCGTTCAAGATTAAGGAGAGGTGGTCGTGTTCCAGGAGGGCAGCCACGAGTGGGAGCTGAGCAAGGAGAATGTGCAGCCCCTCAGGCAGGGGCGGGTGATGTCCAGCCTGCAGAACAAACTCAGTGCAGGACTTTGGAACTCTGGCAGGGTAAGGAGGCTCGAAATGGACTGGGAAAAGAGAGGAAGGTGTGTGTAAGCTGATGACTTCTGATCGCTGAGGCAGAGGTCGTGTCTTTCTCCCTTGCCTGTGGTTTGTGTCTATTGTAAATACAGATTTAATCATAGAATCGTGAAACTGTTTGACTTGGGAGGGACCTTATAGATCATCTGGTTTCACCTTCCACTAGACCAGGTTGCTCCAAGCCCCATCCAACCTGGCCTTGGACACTTGAAGGGATGGGGCAGCAACAGCTTCTCTGGGCAACCTGTGCCAGTGCCTGAGCACCCTCCCAGAGAAGAATTTCTTCCCAATATCTCATCCACACCCACCCTCCTTTGGCTTAAGGCCATTCCCTCTTGTCCTGTCACTGCATGCCCTTGTGAAGAGTTGCTCTCCTTCTGGAGAGTCCCTGGCCATGCATACTCTATTCAAGTTTAGCAAGCTGATATTGCTAGAATAAGGTTTAAAAACTCCATGGAGTTTTAAAATCAAGGACTTGAAATTCTCGCTAACCGTAAGAATTGGCAGAGGTGGCCTGCTAAATGTTTGGAGGGCAGAAAAGGAATGTAAGAGGGAAAGCATTAGCCAAGGAATGGGAGAGAAGCCAGGCATTAGTTAAACCTGTAAGGAAGAAGCGTAAGAGTTAAATTATATTGGAAAATACAAGCTGAAGGAAGGACTTGTTGCCTGAATTGTGAAAATAAGCCATGTACAGCATTCTGCAAGTCTTGTTTTGAAGTGCTTGTGAGGAAAACAGAAGAGCGGAGATCAAAAGAATTCAACTGCTGTATCAATGGAATATTTATCCTGACAATAGGATCACAGAAAGTAGCTTCCAATGGCTTAAACTAAACATCAAAAGAAGCAGCTGAGCTACAGGTGCTTAGGCTGTTCTGGAGAAGTGATGCAAGGCATTGTCTGAAGGGAATCAATCCTGTGAGATCAGGTTTGTTTCATAGGTGCTCAGATAACCCCCAGTGCTCCCATGCTCTTTGTAGCTCAGAAAAGAACACTAGAAAGTCATGAGATTGGTGCCTGGAAATAGAACACAAACTTCTCCAGACCATGTTAGAATGATAATATAAAAGCAAACCTTCACTTGAAAGCCTTCAGGTACCCAATATGGTGAAAAATAGTGCCCCAAATTAGATCCTTACAATTGATAAGATTGGGCAATTAGAGTATCTGGCCAATATTGTCCAACTAGAGGAGTGGTTGGTTAGGTAATGTCCCACCCTGGGTTCTGCCCTCCTACCCTACCTTTTTTATGCCTGTGGTTACGTGGTGCCAAATAAAATGTCCTTGGAGAAGTAACAGGCAAGACATAACAAAATTTTAGGAATGTGTCAATAAGCACCTGTTCACTGTGGGAAGAAAGGTGGCAAAGTACTAGAAGTTACACCGAGGCACTTAACAGTCTACAAAGCTACAAATACATGAAGATTACATAAAAGCTGAAAACTTCAGGCATCAAGAGGACAAAAATATTTTCATCTTCTCAATATGGACACTGTTGTAAGTGAAGCTTAGTAACAAAACCTCAAATGAGGGAAGGATGCAACCAGGCTAAAATGGAGGGAAACTCCAGGAATATTCTTTTCAGATAGAAAGCAATTTGGTTAAATGAATGGAAAAGTTTAGTAAATCACAGGTTTAATTTAGCTGAGAAGAATGAGGAAGAATTATTAATATAAAACTTCTTTTCTCAGTCTCTTTGTGCTACTTGACACATTCATTCTGATCTCTGAGTGCTTCCATATTTCTTTTAATGTCTGCCCTTAGAGTTCTCTCTGCTCCCGCCTTAATGAAATTTCTTAGATTTAATGAAATAAAATATCCTGTTTCTGGCAGAAGGGTTGAGGATGTTTAATTCCCCTCCACTGAAGGGCAGTGCAAGAATAACCTTTGGTGAATGCTCTGAGATCTTAAAACCTGCCCAGGGAAGAAGGGGTTTCTCTTATTGCTGGTGTCAAGATGGCTCAGTAAGCAGTTTGGGAAATGATGGAAAAGAGGAGTGAGTTTGTGAAGTATTCCCACCACATCACTTTCTTTTTGTGCTGAAGAGTGCCAGAGAATTCAACTAGGCCGATGAGAGTAACGTGTTGTCAGACTAAATTCCACCTCCTCTCCTTAACTAATGGACCTCAGGAGCTGTTAAGGGATTTTTGTGGTGCTGAAATGGCCTGTGATGGGAAAATTGGAAAAAAAACCCCACCCCAAGTCTGGAGGCTGTTGGTGGACAGGAGAATGAATATTATCAACGAACTGGGACAATCTTGGCTGTAAAATGAGGACCGTGGCATTTATATGTCTAATTTAAATAGGATATTGGGATAACAGGATAGTATGTATATATATCCCTGGATATGGATGTAACATTCCCTCAGGCTAACAGAAACTGGGGCTGATGAGGGCACACAGGAGGAGCATGCCTTGCCTTTTAGGTGCCAGTGTTGAGCTGGTGGGCTGTGACTGTGTGAGAAGGGAATTGATCTTGGAAAAGTCTCTGTCAAGTTTAATTTGCCTTTCCTTCCGCAGCGTCCTCGCAGAACTGTGAATTCTGGCATGGAAGTGCCCCACCCAGTGCCCAGTTTCACCCCCTATGTGGATGAGTCAGTTCAGCCACAAATGATGTGAGTCTAAGAGTTGGAGATGGGGGATTGCATTTGGAATTCTCAAAGCCGCTTCCTAAAATTCGGAGTTGTTTTGCCAAGTCCTTAAGCGTCTTGAGCTACAAGAATTTAAAAATCTGCCAGCCTGGGAGCAATTAGTGCCGCAGCTTGATGACAGAGGCTTCAGCAGAGGTTGCATAAGGACATGGGACGTGTTCAGAGCTGCTGATGATGTGGGAGCCTAGATCATATTTAAATATGCTAATTAGTGTAATCACTTCACTCAGTGTGTTTACACAAAACCACAAGCTACCTGTCTTAGGGTGCTGTTTGCTGTGAAGCAGCCCCAAATTGAGGCAGACTTGTGGCTGGTTCTTTTCTATCTTGGGAGCTCTGTGCTCAGCATATCTGGAGTTTTCTTCTGAAATAAGCTATCAGAGTTGCCATGCCAACAGTGTTGCTTAGGTCGTGGAGGAGTGAGTGTGCTGCTTGTACAGTGCTCCCTGAAATGCTGATAAATCCCGGGAGATGGGGTGGTTTTGTTGGAGCAGAGGAAAACGCTTTCTTTTGCAAGGTTGCTCTACCTTTCTGTGGCTAATGACAGCCAGGGAATAGACAGGCTCTTTCTGAGAGAGAAGCGGAAAAGCCTGTTGGATATTACAGGCAGTTCCCACAGCTCTGAATTGCATGGAATCAAGGAATGCTGAGAGGTGGTGAGCAGCATGGATTGCGTGTGGACTGCAGAATAGCTCTGACCAAGGCTCTGCCATGGTTTAGTTGAAGAATAGGTAAAAAACTGCATTCCTGTCTAAGACTGTTTCTTTCTCCTGAAAGTCAGTGATGCCACACAGTTAAACCTCTTGGCATGCCGGTCTCTCGGATGAGGATTTGTTACTTACCGAAGGCAGCAGCTTTTCATACCAGGGAGAGGGAAGGAGTGGGTAGAGCTGAACACCGTGCTGAGTTAGCTCTAAGCGACTTAGGCAGAGACTTGGTAGGTAGGTTTAGATTATGTCGTTGAAATCTTAAAAGTAGATTTTTTTTTTTTTTTTTTTTTTTTTCTGCGTTTGAATCTGTTTCCTCATGCTCCCATGGTCACCTGCCAAATAGTCTGGAAGTGTTGTGCTGAAACTTTGTAAATGTGATGCAAATCCTGCCATCAGTTGTTGTCCAGAGTTCTGGGCAGAAGGACCCTGTTGTGATCTTAGTTATGAATCCCCACACTCCCCAAAATAAGCTTTAGAACTCAAACATTAAGAGCACCTGTTTGCCCCATGATCACTCCCAGATGTGAGTTAATCCTGCTGAAGTCGGCTGGATTGCTGGTGTTGGTAAAGGTGTACCAGTGTTGCTTCCTCTCTCCTGAAATTAGCATGGAGGTTTCATCTGGCCCAAGAGCTTCCCTTTTTAAGTGCCTTTTGTCCTGTGTCCCTTTGCTCCCAGAGAACCATCCTACAAGCCAGAGTTTAGGGACTTGTCACGCCTGTGGTCACACAGCTCGATGGAGCTAAATTGAACAGGTCCTGCTTCAGGATGCACGGCAGTTCAGACATCATAAGAATTTTATTTGCTTTTGACTCGACCTTGTTGACAGTTCAGGTTGGATTTGTATTTTGTTGTTTGTTTTGCTTTATTTATTTATCAGACAATTCTGAGTAGTATGCTGGCCTTTGCTGTTACTCATTCCAATTTTCTTGTGTAGTTTTCTAAGCACAGAACAGAATGTCTTTGCACTACTCCAAAACCAGACCCTGGAATTAGCCCAGTTGTCTCCCGTGCCTGCTTTTCTGTGCTACAATGAAGTACACAAAGTCCAAGTAATAAAATCATGTTTTTTCAGGACTCCCTGCAAAATTGAGCCCAGCATAAACCGTGTGTTAAGTACTCGCAAACCTGAGGAGCAGGAGGACCCACTGCAGCGAGTGCAGCATCACCAGCAGGATGCTCAGGAAAAAAAGAGATGGTGATGTACTGCAAAGAGAAAGTTTATGCTGGAGTTGATGAATTCTCTTTTGAAGAGATCCGAGCTGAAATCTACAGGAAGAAAGCGAGAAAGAAAGACGAAGGTATGTTTCAAAGTGGGCTGAAGCAAGTAAGGCTTTCCAGATGGAGTCATAAAAGTGTATTTGCTTCTGTCTGTATTGCAGCTGCTTCTCTTTTTCTACTGGGATAGTTGTTTAACTGCTCTGAGGTACAGAGCCAGTAACATATTCAACAGCTTTATATGGAAGCTGTGGGACAGGGAAAGACCACCAGAAGTTTTGGTCCCTTGGCAATTCAGGCTGTACCCACCGACTGTATGTGAAATACGCATTGGGCCTTACAGGTGTTTTTTTTCCTTAGATGAAATACAAGCCATAGAACGGAAGAAGGAAGAAATACAAAGGAAAATTGAGGAGCTGGAAAAGAAATTAAAGAGGGAAGAAGGTGACAAGCAGCAACAATCGCATGAACCGGTATTGTTCTGATTTCACTGTTCTTTTCCAAGTAGCTGCAATTTTAAATAAAAGTACCCAAGAAAGCCAAAAGGAAGCATATCTGATATTCTTCTACTGATATTCTTCTAACACATTTTAAATTTCTTGTGACCGGATTCTTCACTAATAAAGTATATTCTCTCTTTCTCTCCTTTCCTTCCCCGTTTCCAGAACAATGCCTTCATAGTAAATACTTCAATCAAACAAGTCATGACTTTGTTGTAAGCTATGTAACTGCTTACATGTCCTTCACAGGAGACTTTAGTTACTTTGCAACTGTTAAAGTTTATATATGGTTGCAAAGAGTAAATGATGCATTTAACTGCAGTATGCAATGAAAGTGGACTTTCTTCATGCAAGCATGCTAAGTATAAATAAAAATGGCTAAAGACAACTATTTTCTATGAGGTAATGACTACGTGGGATTATCACCATGTTTTTGGAACCTTTTTGCCTGGTTTGCGCTTCCACTATTAGCACAGTAAATATTACCATATCCCACAACCGTAGGGAGGAGGAGAGAAGATCCAGCAGGCAGGAATTGTGCAGCAAGATTGATTGATTTAATTATTTTACAAACTCTTTTATAGACTTTTCCTTCATAGTCTAATTGGACAAAGAATCACCCACCCTCTAGGTGGATTGGCTAGAAATCCTGAAACATCCATTGTCAAAATATTTTTCTACTGTACCATAAACATAGTTCTACAAGGTCACAGGTGTTCATAGTTTATAGAATTTCTGCTAATCTCTTTGTGAGAGGGAAAAGCATCCCACGGCTTAGAAAGCAGCAGGAAAATTCCTTGCTAACAGCATTTTTGTATCCACAATTCCCCCTTTTTGTTTTATAAGATAACAATTCTACTATTAATCTTAAACAGAATTTTACATCAGTTAATAATTCTAAGTATGTCTATAAGGCTTTACTATCTGACTCCATAGCAAGAAATTTGAAGTTCAGTCTCTGCTTGTGGAAGGACCATCCCAATCTCTACTTGTGGAAGGACCATCCCAGTCTCTGCTTGTAGAAGGACCATCTGCCTGATGGTTGACATCCTGGTCATCATCAGAAGAGCCGTTAGGCTGATGATCTACATTCTGGTCGCCATTTGGATGGTTGGCGTTCTGGTCATCATTTGGAGGTTGCCTGTTCTGCCTCTGGTGCCGTAGGGCAGGGCGAACGCATTTTGCAGGTAGCCACTGTACCCCAGTATCTGTGGAAACGCAAGCATACCCATGACCCCAAATGATAAGCTCATGAGGGCCTTCCCACTGGTTAGGGAGTAAATTCCGTACCCAGACTTCTGCCCGGGGCAGTTGTGTCTCGCCTGAAGACTGCAATGAGAGAAAATGATTCAGAATAACAGGATTATTTGAATTTTGTGGTACTGTAAGGTGATCGATTGTATACAAAGCTTTTGCTAGTCGGCTTCAGTAACCAAATTCAAAGGTTCCTGTGAGAATCGTTGAAAAGCCATGGTAACAGCCCTTAATTCAACTAACTGAGCAGAGTCTGACTTGGATTGGTGTGTTAGTCAAGCACCACAAAGGCAGTGTAGGATACTGTGCGCCCTTACGCACAGTGACCCCTGCTATAAATTTGTCCTAAACTGTACCCCCCAAGCTGCCTGTCCCTAAGGGGAAGTGGTTAGCAAGTTAGTTAAGGGGAGTGGTAGTAACATAAGGCCTAATTGTAGCTGTGTGCCCCTCTGAGTCCTTCACCACCACAGGCCGTTCGCTTAAATAGCTCTGTGTGGTTCCTCCTACTCCTGCGATGGCCGATCCCACTGGGGTTAAAGGCCATGAAGGAGGCCATGCAGAGAAGGAGATGATAGTTACATCAGCACCCGTATCAATCAAACCTCGAAGCTGAGTCCGGGGCAGACGGGCGTTCGGCAGGATCAGGGTACCTGTCATCTGTGGCCTTTGGTCAGAGATGTCTGCAGTCCAGAAGGCCTGCGGAAGTCCCGTAGATCCACTGTCGTTATCTTCGTGAGTTTGTTGCTCTATCCTGGGGACACAAGACTTAAAAGGCACTAATTTAGCAAGGCAGGTCTTTTCAGGAATAGTTACAGGGGGTTTTTGCGTGAGACCATAGCACAAATCTGACCTTTAAAGTCAGCGTCTGTAACTCCTGAGTGCACTAAGATTCCTTGATGGGCAACGTCAGGTTTTCCCACCAGCATTGCACTGGATCCCTGGGCTAAGGGTCCATATGCATCCAAGGGAACCTTATAAATGCCACTAGAGTTCTAAGACGACTGCGGCTGCGGTGTGGACGTCAAACCCGTCTGATCCGTGGGTGCCGTCTGATCCCTGGGTGCCGTCTGTAGGGTGGCTGGGTAGGCCTGTGCCTGTACCTGTGCCACTCTCTGGGGGAGCGACTGCATCGGAGAGCAATTCCCCCTCCTTGCACCCCGGCGGAAGTTTCCCAACAACGGCCGACCATTGGCATGAGTCCGGGATCTACAATAGTCCGAGCAATGCCCTGGTCTGCCACACCTCTTGCACTGGGAGATTGCTGTGTTCTCTTTTTGGCTCGGCTTAGGCTGTTTCTGTTTTTCGCGCGTTTGGGTTGCTTTGGTTCACGATCAGAAGATGAGTGAACAGGCTGGAGGAACGCAGCCAAAGCAGACCTTTTCTGGTTCCCAGATCCCACCTTAGAGCAGGCTTCGACCATGTCTGTTACCTCAGGATCCCCTGGTAAGGCATCTATGATTTTTCTGCACTCCTCGTTTGCGTTATCTCTCACTAATTGCCTTAACAACATCTGTCTTAACCCGTCATCCTCAACCTGCTTCTCGAGAGAAGCAGCGACTTTCTCTACGAAAGAGAGGAATGACTCCGATCTCCCTTGAACTATTTCAGTATATCGCTTCCTAGGCGCAGACAGCTCTATGGTTTTCAACAGGGCAGCCATGCCGACCTGCTGAGCTTGCTGCAGGACGCTAGAGGACAAGTTACCCTGTAGGCTGGGATCAGAGAAGGGACCAGTCCCCATAAGAACATCCGTTCCCACTGCACGTCTAGGATCGGCAGCAGGGAGCTGCATATTCCCTAATGCAGCCTTGTCGGCCAGCTTTCTCCACGTTTTCTCAAAAACTGTAAATTGTATAGGTTGAAATAGGATTTGACCCAGGTGTCTGATATCGAATGGAGCAAGCAAATCTGTATTTATCACCCTTAACCTCAGCAGAACTGAGCCCATGTTGTGCCACCTTGGATTGCAGATCCTGTGCAACCTTCCAAGCAATCACCTCATGCTTGTCACACTCGCCTGAATTTGGGAGAGCCTTATACACTGGGAAAGCTTGGATCTCCCCTTTTGGGGAGTCAGTATCATCCTGAACTTCTGGCACAGCCTGTGGATGGAGTGTAACAGCTTCCTGATTACTCCCAGAGTCCTCAAATCTGTTTGGCATCCCAAGTGATTCCAAAAAATTCCAATCACTCTCCTCCAAAGCCCGCATCTTAACTGACTCCAAGAAATGATTGTAGTGTGTCGGACACGCAGTCACCGTGCAGTCCAGAAAGGTCCAAGGGTGAGACCAGAGCAGCCTTTTCTTTCACTGCCTGGCTACGGCCGCTTTACGCCCCAGGGCCAAAGCCTCCTCTGCCTCACTGCCCAACGATGAGTCATCGAGTAAAGGCAACTCTGAGGTGCCGTGAACGAACAGAGGTGGGCTGGGAGGAACGGACTGACCAGAAGAGAAACTGACAGCAGAGGCTGCAGTTGGCTGTGCCGTGGTTTGAACCACAGCTTCTTTTCGGGATGCGAGCTCGGCTGGTTTTGACCGACCCGGAACTGGAGCTGCTGCGGCTGTCTCCGGTGCTGCTGTCGCGCACAGAGCCGCTGCCGTCTCTTGTTCCGCAGCAGTGTTCGGTGCCACCGCTGGCCCCTGTGCTGTGGTCGCTTCCAGAACTGCAGCCGTCTCCTGCGCCGTCGCTGACACCATGGCTGTGGGTTCCAGGTTTGGAACCGCTGGCTGCGTCACTTACGGGTTCGGAGCCACGTCTCTCGTGGACGGCACGGGCGGCACAGGCCCAGCGCACCCCACGTGGCCGGGGGCCTCCAGCCCCTGCAGCAGCTGCTTTTGCAAGCTGAGCAGTTCTGATAACTGCCGTGATATGTTTGGCAGTTCCGACAACTGCTGTGATATATTCGGCAGATGATGTATTAGAAGGTCAACTGCTTGTGTCTGTGACTGCACAGAACAGTCTGGCGCTACAGAGGGCAAAAAGGTACATCTGGGCGTTCTCGGTGCAATGGATGCATGCGCAGACGGGCTAGGAGCCACCATGGGTGTCCAAGAGGCCAGACCAGTGACACGTGGCCGCGGATAAGCCGTGGCCGCCGCTGAGCCAAACGGCAAGGCGGGCTGCGCGCCTTCCCGCTGCCCCGACACCCCCGCCTCTGCCAGTGCGGGATCCTTGGGGGCCGCGGAGCCCTGCGACTGTGCAGGGTGACCCAGGGCAGGCTCCAGGCCAGGCTCTGCCCGTGAAGCCAGGGGGGTTTTTCGGGTCCACCACCACATGCCCCTGGAGCCACGTCAGTGGGGTCCCCTTCGGATATCTCTCCATCACTCGCCACCAAGACAGGCGAGCCAGCTCTGCTGCCACAGTCAAGGTCTATCAGCAGGTTAAATAAAAATCGCCAAGCGCAGAATAATTCTAACACTGCCAGATCCCCAAATGGAAGCTCATGCGGGACAGCACAGCCCATCTCCTGCTATATCCCAAAATCCAGGGCCGTGTCTCTGTCCAGGGAAATGCCATGCAGGGCAGCCCAGTCTAATAACTCACAGAGTGAATTCTCAGGAATGGAGGTGTGCATTATACTGAAAACACCTTTCCACGCCATTACCACAGCGTCGCTTTTTAAGCCGCTGTTCGCCATTTTTTCAGTCCTGTCGGACATCCCGGTCCCGGGCGGGGGGGAAGGGAACAGTGTACCTCTAGAGAAATTCGGCTTGGCACACAGCGTGCAGGACACGTCGGGGTTCACCAAATATTAGCGCAGTAAATATTACCGTATCCCGCAACCGTAGGAGGAGGAGAGCAATCCAGCAGGCAGGAATTGTGCAGCAAGATTGATTGATTTAATTATTTTACAAACTCTTTTATAGACCTTTCCTTCATAATCTAATTGGACAAAGGATCACCCACCCCCTGGGTGGATTGGCTAGAAATCCTGAAACATCCATTGTCAAAATATTTTTCTACTGTACCATAAACATAGTTCTACAAGGTCACAGGTGTTCATAGTTAATAGAACTTCTGCTAATCTCTTTGTGAGAGAGAAAAGCATCCCACGGCTTAGAAAGCAGCAGGAAAATTCCTTGCTAACAGCATTTTTGTATCCACACTTCCACCACTGTAGAATCGAAGTGCGGCTCTGTTTCCACAGGCAGCAGAGATAACGGGAACTTCGGCACCTTTGGGAATGCAAGCATTTACTTTTTCCAGTGCAACAGGATATGGGGAGAAACAGCCTCAGTCACAAAGGTAATAGAGGGGTTTTTAGCCAGCAGTGAGAAGACTTGTGAGGATATTTAGGTACGAGTAATAACATGGATCACTAACAGCCTGTTTTTGCAGGTAGAATGGAATAAAGCCTTGGCATCAGCCTGTAACCAGGATGTGTGCTCTTTCTCCATATGCTTGATTATTTGTCTGAGGGATCTTAACTTCTTGCAAGTAGCACTTGTCATCTTGGCTTACTGTTTTTACAGGGTTTGTTCACGTTTTGTGAACGTCTGTAGAATACAAACTTGTTTCTTTTCTGTTTTTCACAGTGAATTCCAGGTCTATGAAGATACTCAACTACAGAAACCATCTTGTTCTGAGGGTAAGTAGTCAAGTTTTTTAGCGTCAAGGAGAAGGTTTGGTTAAAGGGAAGTGTTCCAGGAGTACCGAGATGGCAGCAAAGTAAAACCCAAAGCCTAGGTGGATTAGAAGAATGACAGTGTGTGTGCTAGTAGTGCCTTTTACCATATTGACCACAACATGGGGCATCTGAGATCTGAGAGCTGTCACTATGTGAAAGAACTTCCAAGCAAAAGAGCATTTTCCTTTCAGCAGCTGGAAAGTTTTCTTCCATCTTTCATGTTTGCAGTCTTACTAAAATCTCAGAAGAGTTTAATGCTACCATTAGATTGATACTTCCTTAAGTCCTTTTCCCCTGGAGGTTTTGGTAGAGGAATACAGACAGAAATTGTATATCTTTGATTTTGGTAAGTTGTGTTAGGAAGGTCACATCCTGAAGAAATTTACTTCTGATCCGACCTGACTCTGTTGCTGTTGACAGAGGTTATCCAGACTCCTGATGTGTGCCCAGATACCCACAATGGAAATCCATTTGTAAACACTGAGGAGGAACAGAGAAATGAGGGCAGCCCTGCAAAAAAAGGTACAAATTCTGAAGCGTAGTGTGAAACCAGCACGTTAGCTCACATAATATGGTGGTAAATGCGTGGTTCATTAATGTGACAAACCCAAGCCTTTTTTAATGGGTTTCTTTATATGCCAGCTCTGTAACTGCCTGCTAGGAGCAGTACTTTTAAGACAAGGTGTTAACCATTTTAAGTAGTGTTGGATATGCTATTTTGGAAAAACTGTGGGTATGATAGAGCCTCTTGGTTTTTCTTTACAGATGTAGGTCTGCTTCCCCCACCGGCTGCTGCTCCATCTTTCTCTATATTTGATGAATCCTCTACTTTGACAAATCAGAATATAAGGTAGAATTATGCAAGACCTAGATTTCAGAGGGAAGGAAAACGGAAGTATCAAAGCACTTTGTGTAGCAGCTGAAATAACTGTTTCTTGCAGGGGTGTGTGGGGGTGTGCATTTTGTTTTGTTTCTATATGGGTATTTTTTATTTCCTCACTGAGAGTCCATGATGAGGAAATACTCTCCTGTTCTTCATCTTCAACCTGGAACTATTTAAGCTGCTCTATAGACCTCCTTCATTCTGGAGAGCTGTATCTATTGCATACTGGTAGTTCTGTAGTAGAAATTAGTTGATTGGAAGAAAGGGAAATGTTCAGCTTTTAAATAAAGAAAAATTTGTCTTAAAGTCTACAACCTTTTCACTGTCTCTCCTTTTTTTTTCAGGATGAGCTGAATGGAATTGAACGTTTGACTGAGGATGCCATTGTGACCGGCTCCTACAAGAACAACACCCTTTGTGCCAACCCAGAAGACACGTGTGACTTCAACAGGGCTGCCCACCTGGCCTCAACGCCCTTTCATGGGGTGGCAGCTCAGAGAGTCCCAGCTCCTGCTTTCTCGCAGAGTGAACTGAAGGAAGACAGTCCAGAATCCGAGAGCACACCTCTGAATCAGGAGACACTGGTGTGTGAAGGAGCGTACACTGAAGCTCTCCGTGTAAAAAAACTGAGGTAATCAACAGTAAAGGACCTTAAACCCCTCCTCCTGCACGTCTTTCACAGTTGTGCTTTTAGTGTTGCTAAGGGAGGAGTTTTCTGAAAAGACCAGAATATAGTGGGGAGAGCCATTTCTTTAGCTCAGGGTCCACTCTGCCTTGAGCAGATTTAAGAGGTAATAGCAAGCCCACCTGGCTTTTCAGCATTACTGCTGTGGGACTTAACAACAAGGTTTTTAAACAAAATAACTTGCAGAGAAATTAATAAACGCATTCTGTCTTCATTATCAAACATGACAAGCAGAATCACTGGTTCCTTTTATACTTGTAGTGAGAAGGTAATTAATGGGACTGAGCATCACATTAACGCAGCCATACTCTTCTGGGAGCCACTTTTGGGCATGTCAAACTATGTATTTTCCAGGGATACCCAAAAAGTGAGGTTTTCTGTGACACCAAAGCACAACTACACGCCACTTGCAGGAAGTGAGCACCTCAGGAAAAATAACAGAATTTAAGGCAGAGAAATAACGTGGGGAATCAGCGGGTGCCAGCAGTTAGGAGAGGCAAAGAGCGGGAACACACGCGAGCAGGAACAGGAGGATGCCTTTCGGATGAGATTAACTGCGAGGGCATTAATTATAAAATTATTTCTATTTCCCCGCGGGCCGCCGCGGGTAGGAGGAAACTACATTTCCCGTGATGGCCCGGGGCGACGCAGGACGGCGCCGATCACGTGGGACTGGGTGCAGCCAATGGGGAGGTGGGAGAGGTTTGAATTCTGAGGCGGTGCCGCCGTTTCAGCTTTTGCTCTGCTGGGGTCCTGTGGTGGCTCGGGCGGCTCGCCGCTCGGAGCTGTGTGCGGTGCGTCCCGCTGGGGGGGGCGTTCGCGGGGCTGGGGCGGCCTGAGGTGCTTTGGAGTCCGTGAGCGGATGAGGGCTGAGGCGGTGTGGGGTGAGAGGTGCGCGGGGCTGAGGGTTGTGTGGTCTGTGAGGGACTGAGGCGGCCGCAGCGGCTTTGAAGTGTGCGGGATTGAGGGTTGTGGAGTCCGTGAGTGGCGCGTGGGTCCGTGAGGGGCGCGCGCCGGTGGGGCCGGGGGGGGCTGAGGGGCTGTGAAGTGTGTGAGGGGCTGTGGGCCGTGACGGGCGCTCGGAGGTCTGTGGGGTCCGTGAGGGGCTGAGAGGTGCTCGGGTCTGATGTTTGTGGGGTCCATAAGGGACTAAGGCGGCCTTCGGGGCTGTGAGGTGCGCGGAGCTGATGGGTGTGAAGTCCTTGAGAGGCGCTCGGGGATCCCTGTGGGGCTGAGGAGCCGTGAGGTGCGTACGGCTTGAGGGGCTGGGGGTGGGCTATGGCATTCCTGTGGGGCTGAGGGGCTGTAAATTGTGAGGTGCACGGGACTGAAGCCTTTCGGATTACTGAGGTGTGCGCGGCTGAGGGCTGTGGGGTGCGCGCGCCTGTGAGGCGCTCGGAGGTCCCGGAGGGGCTGTGGTTTGTGAGGTGTGTGGGGCTGTGGGCGTCTCTGGGTGGCTGTGAAGGGTCTGTGAGGTGCTCTGTGGGGTCTGTGAGGGGCTGAGAGCTGAGGCGGTCCTGAGCGTCTGTAAGGTGTGAGGCGCACGGGTCTGAGAGGCTGTGGGGTCCCGTGAGGGCGCGGAGGGCTGTGGGAGTCCTTGAGGGGCTGTGAGGTGTGTAAGGCGGAGGGATTGTGGGATCCGTGAGGGGCTGTAGGGGATGAGGTACTTGGCGCTCGCGGCTGTGGCTCTCTGAGACGTATTATTCTGCCTGGCACGGCTGCCCGGACAGTGCGGGGTCTCCGGTCCCGGCGTGGGGCGGTGCGTCCCGGGGAACCAACAGCCTCGCCTCCCCTCGGTGCCGGCGAGGAGTCCCCGCCGCCTCCCCGCAGGGGTCGAGGCTCGGCTGTGTCCCCCGCCTTCTGCAACGGTTCCTGCAACTGGTGAAGAGCCATAGGGGCTCTACTGAGCCTCGCTGAGGCTCCCCCTGGCCGGAGCGCACCCATCGCTAGCCCCTGTGAGGAAGGTGGGGGTCTCGGAGCAGGGAAAAGAGTAGTCACTGGGGAGGGAAATGGGTTAATCTTAGTGGCCTTTCCTGCTAACATCGCCTGCCTGCAGTTCTTCACTGTGAAGATTGGCTCTTTTTACATATATTTCCCGTGGAGGAGAATTAAACCTCCAAATCCTTCTAAAAGTTGGGCATCTAAGCGGCATGTTTTGGCTGCACAGAAAACTCGGGGACAAATGAGCTGAGGAAAGCCGGCTCTGTCAGGTTTCGGGTCAGTACCCAGCATTACAGGTGTCCATTTCTTGTTAAACGCAGGATTAAAGGAGAGGCGGTCATGTTCCAGGAGGGCAGCCACGAGTGGGAGCTGAGCAAGGAGAATGTGCAGCCCCTCAGGCAGGGGCGGGTGATGTCCAGCCTGCAGGAGGCGCTGGCTCAGCAGGACTCCTCCAGCCACACTGCTGTGCAGCTTAAAAAACAGTGAGTGATGTTATAGCAGCTCCTTTCCCCTTCCTCCCTCCTGCTCATTTTATCTATGTCTTCTTTAACTGTACTAATCTAATAGGCGTTAAAAAAGGCATAAAAGAAGTCTAGTAACTGATCTCTATACTATTATCACACTCTAGGATTTTAGAACTAGTCACTGCAGGTGCTGTGTAGTACAGACTTCAACTTTTTATGTTTGCAATGAAGCATTTAAACAGCAAACAGTATGGAGATTTGGCTGTGCTTTTTAATAAAATAACTCTTAGTTTGTAATGTACAAGAAATTTATAGTGATACAAATGTATTTATTGGATGAATAATTTTATCTTTTAGGGAGTTTGAAGCAGAAATACGATTTTACTCTGGAGATGATCCTCTGGATGTGTGGGAGCGGTAAGTTTCCCTTTATTTCAGAAAAAAGAGTTGAATGGTCAGACATCCTTGTAAAAGCAAGGGGAACAGATTCTAATTTAATAAGAAACTCATTAAAAGCTAAGTTCTATAATTGCTTTTTAGTGTTATATTGTGTTTCAATGTTGTGCCTATTTTTTTCTTCATCTCTTTGTATTTTACAGATGCTTATTAAGAACTGACTTACTATGAACACATTCTGTCTCTAGGTACATCAAGTGGACAGAGCAGACCTTCCCTGGGGGTGGCAAGGATGGCAACCTCGCAGGAGTTCTGGAAAGAGCAGTGAGAGCCCTCCACGGGCAGCAGCGATACTACAAAGATCCTCGCTATCTTAATCTCTGGCTCAAGTTTGTGAGTGTTTCAGGAATATCTCTTGGGGGCTGCGTTTCCTTGGGACTTGTCACGTTGTCTGCATACAGCTAAGTTGATTTTGTGACAGGACTCAAACAGTGTTGTACAATGGGTGCAATATTTGATGTACTTTCCTGCAAACATGTTACTCTTGAATTCTGCTTCTCATTTCCAGACTGTTTTTTAGGGTTGTTCACTTTGGACAGCTACAAACTCAAGAAGTTTTTGTTTTGGAAAAGCTGCCTTGAATAAATAGAGCTCAAATATTTATTTAAGGAGAAAGAGAAGCAATTTAAAGATACGTCATCTAAAATGTATCTGTCCTACCAGATATTTTAGCATCTAGCTGTCTTCTATCCACATACTTTTAAACTCTAAACCAAGCTAAGCGTGTTCTGGTCCTGCCCTGTCTCTCCATTGCTGTAATTTTTGTTCTCCACATCTTTTCAAAGCAGCTTTCCCCAGCTTTAGCTTGCTGAGCTAATTTACCAGTTCCAAAACTGGCAAGGAATGTGCTATACTTCATCTGAAGCTAAAATAGCTGTTCTCCGGAATGCTAATATGGTGTAATTCAGTCACTGAATTACCTCAGATTCAAACAAGAAATGATAAAATGCCATGTACTGGCCTTACAGCTGCTCCTGTCAGATTTGTATTGAAATCAGTGGGGTCTTGCTGGGGGCATTGAAATGCAGATTTTGACTGGGAACCCTCTGCAGTACCGTGTGATTGTTGGCATACTTGGGTCGTTTCAGGGTGATTGCTGCAACGAGCCTTTGGATCTGTACAGTTACCTGCGCAGCCAGGAGATCGGCACCACGCTGGCCCTGCTCTACATCACCTGGGCGGAGGCGCTCGAGGCCAGGGGGAGCTTCAGGAAAGCAGATCTGATATTCCAGGAAGGGCTCCAGCGCAAGGCTGAGCCTTTGGAAAAACTCCAGGCTCATCACAAGTAAGGGACAAACTTAGATTTTCCCCTCGGTTCCTGGGGTAGGGAAGGTTATGCTAAGTTCTCCAATGTTTTTTTTCTAGGCAGTTTCAGGCCCGTGTTTCTCGGCAGACACTACTGGCACTTGAGGAAAGTCCTGATGGAGACAATATGGGATTGCTGGAAATTGCAGAGCCTCAGAGAAGTTCACTGGCAGATCTCAAAGGCAGAGGGAAGAAAAAAGTGAGAGCCCCCATTAGTCGTGTGGGAGATGCAGTTAAAGGTACATTCCAGAGCTGAAACAACCTGTTATTGGAGGAGTTTCATCTCTGTAACGTGGAATTTGCAATTGAATGTGACAGTTGAAGGTTAATTGACTTAAATCTTTCTCCTTATAGCCATAAACCCAAACAGCCAGCCTCTGCCTTCTCTGCAGCTTTCCAATACTCCAAGTTTTGCTGTGTTTGATGAAAATTCTGTGTCTGGACTTGAGATTCCTACACTTACAGCACAGTCATGGCCAGCGCCTCCAGTTCCCAGGGCCAAGGAGAACGAACTCAGTGCTGGACCTTGGAACTCTGGCAGGGTAAGGAGGCTTGAAATGGACTGGGAAAAGAGAGGAAGGTGTGTGTAAGCTGATGACTTCTGATCTCTGAGGCAGAGGTCGTGTCTTTCTCCCTTGCCTGTGGTTTGTGTCTATTGTAAATACAGATTTAATCATAGAATCGTGAAACTGTTTGACTTGGGAGGGACCTTATAGATCATCTGGTTTCACCTTCCACTAGACCAGGTTGCTCCAAGCCCCATCCAACCTGGCCTTGGACACTTGAAGGGATGGGGCAGCAACAGCTTCTCTGGGCAACCTGTGCCAGTGCCTGAGCACCCTCCCAGGGAAGAATTTCTTCCCAATATCTCATCCACACCCACCCTCCTTTGGCTTAAGGCCATTCCCTCTTGTCCTGTCACTGCATGCCCTTGTGAAGAGTTGCTCTCCTTCTGGAGAGTCCCTGGCCATGCATACTCCATTCAAGTTTAGCAAGCTGATATTGCTAGAATAAGGTTTAAAAACTCTGTGGAGTTTTAAAATCAAGGACTTGAAATTCTCGCTAACCGTAAGAATTGGCAGAGGTGGCCTGCTAAACTGTTTGGAGGGCAGAAAAGGAATGTAAGAGGGAAAGCATTAGCCAAGGAATGGGAGAGAAGCCAGGCATTAGTTAAACCTGTAAGGAAGAAGCGTAAGAGTTAAATTATATTGGAAAATACAAGCTGAAGGAAGGACTTGTTGCCTGAATTGTGAAAATAAGCCATGTACAGCATTCTGCAAGTCTTGTTTTGAAGTGCTTGTGAGGAAAACAGAAGAGCGGAGATCAAAAGAATTCAACTGCTGTATCAATGGAATATTTATCCTGACAATAGGATCACAGAAAGTAGCTTCCAATGGCTTAAACTAAACATCAAAAGAAGCAGCTGAGCTACAGGTGCTTAGGCTGTTCTGGAGAAGTGATGCAAGGGATTGTCTGAAGGGAATCAATCCTGTGAGATCAGGTTTGTTTCATAGGTGCTCAGATAACCCCCAGTGCTCCCATGCTCTTTGTAGCTCAGAAAAGAACACTAGAAAGTCATGAGATTGGTGCCTGGAAATAGAACACAAACTTCTCCAGACCATGTTAGAATGATAATATAAAAGCAAACCTTCACTTGAAAGCCTTCAGGTACCCAATATGGCGAAAAATAGTGCCCCAAATTAGATCCTTACAATTGATAAGATTGGGCAATTAGAGTATCTGGCCAATATTGTCCAACTAGAGGAGTGGTTGGTTAGGTAATGTCCCACCCTGGGTTCTGCCCTCCTACCCTACCTTTTTTATGCCTGTGGTTACGTGGTGCCAAATAAAATGTCCTTGGAGAAGTAACAGGCAAGACATAACAAAATTTTAGGAATGTGTCAATAAGCACCTGTTCACTGTGGGAAGAAAGGTGGCAAAGTACTAGAAGTTACACCGAGGCACTTAACAGTCTACAAAGCTACAAATACATGAAGATTACATAAAAGCTGAAAACTTCAGGCATCAAGAGGACAAAAATATTTTCATCTTCTCAATATGGACACTGTTGTAAGTGAAGCTTAGTAACAAAACCTCAAATGAGGGAAGGATGCAACCAGGCTAAAATGGAGGGAAACTCCAGGAATATTCTTTTCAGATAGAAAGCAATTTGGTTAAATGAATGGACAAGTTTAGTAAATCACAGGTTTAATTTAGCTGAGAAGAATGAGGAAGAATTATTAATATAAAACTTCTCAGTCTCTTTGTGCTACTTGACACATTCATTCTGATCTCTGAGTGCTTCCATATTTCTTTTAATGTCTGCCCTTAGAGTTCTCTCTGCTCCCGCCTTAATGAAATTTCTTAGATTTAATGAAATAAAATATCCTGTTTCTGGCAGAAGAGTTGAGGATGTTTAATTCCCCTCCACTGAAGGGCAGTGCAAGAATAACCTTTGGTGAATGCTCTGAGATCTTAAAACCTGCCCAGGGAAGAAGGGGTTTCTCTTATTGCTGGTGTCAAGATGGCTCAGTAAGCAGTTTGGGAAATGATGGAAAAGAGGAGTGAGTTTGTGAAGTATTCCCACCACATCACCTTTTTTTTGTGCTGAAGAGTGCCAGAGAATTCAACTAGGCCGATGAGAGTAACGTGTTGTCAGACTAAATTCCACCTCCCCTCCTTAACTAATGGACCTCAGGAGCTGTTAAGGGATTTCTGTGGTGCTGAAATGGCCTGTGATGGGAAAATTGGAAAAAAAACCCCACCCCAAGTCTGGAGGCTGTTGGTGGACAGGAGAATGAATATTATCAACGAACTGGGACAATCTTGGCTGTAAAATGAGGACCGTGGCATTTATATGTCTAATTTAAATAGGATATTGGGATAACAGGATAGTATGTATATATATCCCTGGATATGGATGTAACATTCCCTCAGGCTAACAGAAACTGGGGCTGATGAGGGCACACAGGAGGAGCATGCCTTGCCTTTTAGGTGCCAGTGTTGAGCTGGTGGGCTGTGACTGTGTGAGAAGGGAATTGATCTTGGAAAAGTCTCTGTCAAGTTTAATTTGCCTTTCCTTCCGCAGCGTCCTCGCAGAACTGTGAATTCTGGCATGGAAGTGCCCCACCCAGTGCCCAGTTTCACCCCCTATGTGGATGAGTCAGTTCAGCCACAAATGATGTGAGTCTAAGAGTTGGAGATGGGGGATTGCATTTGGAATTCTCAAAGCCGCTTCCTAAAATTCGGAGTTGTTTTGCCAAGTCCTTAAGCGTCTTGAGCTACAAGAATTTAAAAATCTGCCAGCCTGGGAGCAATTAGTGCCGCAGCTTGATGACAGAGGCTTCAGCAGAGGTTGCATAAGGACATGGGACGTGTTCAGAGCTGCTGATGATGTGGGAGCCTAGATCATATTTAAATATGCTAATTAGTGTAATCACTTCACTCAGTGTGTTTACACAAAACCACAAGCTACCTGTCTTAGGGTGCTGTTTGCTGTGAAGCAGCCCCAAATTGAGGCAGACTTGTGGCTGGTTCTTTTCTATCTTGGGAGCTCTGTGCTCAGCGTATCTGGAGTTTTCTTCTGAAATAAGCTATCAGAGTTGCCATGCCAACAGTGTTGCTTAGGTCGTGGAGGAGTGAGTGTGCTGCTTGTACAGTGCTCCCTGAAATGCTGATAAATCCCAGGAGATGGGGTGGTTTTGTTGGAGCAGAGGAAAACGCATTCTTTTGCAAGGTTGCTCTACCTTTCTGTGGCTAATGACAGCCAGGGAATAGACAGGCTCTTTCTGAGAGAGAAGTGGAAAAGCCTGTTGGATATTACAGGCAGTTCCCACAGCTCTGAATTGCATGGAATCAAGGAATGCTGAGAGGTGGTGAGCAGCATGGATTGCGTGTGGACTGCAGAATAGCTCTGACCAAGGCTCTGCCGTGGTTTAGTTGAAGAATAGGTAAAAAACTGCATTCCTGTCTAAGACTGTTTCTTTCTCCTGAAAGTCAGTGATGCCACACGGTTAAACCTCTTGGCATGCCGGTCTCTCGGATGAGGATTTGTTACTTACCGAAGGCAGCAGCTTTTCATACCAGGGAGAGGGAAGGAGTGGGTAGAGCTGAACGCCGTGCTGAGTTAGCTCTAAGCGACTTAGGCAGAGACTTGGTAGGTAGGTTTAGATTATGTCGTTGAAATCTTAAAAGTAGATTTTTTTTTTTTTTTTTTTTTTCTGCCTTTGAATCCGTTTCCTCATGCTCCCATGGTCACCTGCCAAATAGTCTGGAAGTGTTGTGCTGAAACTTTGTAAATGTGATGCAAATCCTGCCATCAGTTGTTGTCCAGAGTTCTGGGCAGAAGGACCCTGTTGTGATCTTAGTTATGAATCCCCACACTCCCCAAAATAAGCTTTAGAACTCAAACATTAAGAGCACCTGTTTGCCCCATGATCACTCCCAGATGTGAGTTAATCCTGCTGAAGTCGGCTGGATTGCTGGTGTTGGTAAAGGTGTACCAGTGTTGCTTCCTCTCTCCTGAAATTAGCATGGAGGTTTCATCTGGCCCAAGAGCTTCCCTTTTTAAGTGCCTTTTGTCCTGTGTCCCTTTGCTCCCAGAGAACCATCCTACAAGCCAGAGTTTAGGGACTTGTCACGCCTGTGGTCACACAGCTCGATGGAGCTAAATTGAACAGGTCCTGCTTCAGGATGCACGGCAGTTCAGACATCATAAGAATTTTATTTGCTTTTGACTCGACCTTGTTGACAGTTCAGGTTGGATTTGTATTTTGTTGTTTGTTTTGCTTTATTTATTTATCAGACAATTCTGAGTAGTATGCTGGCCTTTGCTGTTACTCATTTCAATTTTCTTGTGTAGTTTTCTAAGCAGAGAACAGAATGTCTTTGCACTACTCCAAAACCAGACCCTGGAATTAGCCCAGTTGTCTCCAGTGCCTGCTTTTCTGTGCTACAATGAAGTACACAAAGTCCAAGTAATAAAATCATGTTTTTTCAGGACTCCCTGCAAAATTGAGCCCAGCATAAACCGTGTGTTAAGTACTCGCAAACCTGAGGAGCAGGAGGACCCACTGCAGCGAGTGCAGCATCACCAGCAGGATGCTCAGGAAAAAAAAGAGATGGTGATGTACTGCAAAGAGAAAGTTTATGCTGGAGTTGATGAATTCTCTTTTGAAGAGATCCGAGCTGAAATCTACAGGAAGAAAGCGAGAAAGAAAGACGAAGGTATGTTTCAAAGTGGGCTGAAGCAAGTAAGGCTTTCCAGATGGAGTCATAAAAGTGTATTTGCTTCTGTCTGTATTGCAGCTGCTTCTGTTTTTCTACTGGGATAGTTGTTTAACTGCTCTGAGGTACAGAGCCAGTAACATATTCAACAGCTTTATATGGAAGCTGTGGGACAGGGAAAGACCACCAGAAGTTTTGGTCCCTTGGCAATTCAGGCTGTACCCACCGACTGTATGTGAAATACGCATTGGGCCTTACAGGTGTTTTTTTCCTTAGATGAAATACAAGCCATAGAACGGAAGAAGGAAGAAATACAAAGGAAAATTGAGGAGCTGGAAAAGAAATTAAAGAGGAAAGAAGGTGACAAGCAGCAACAATCCCATGAACCGGTATTGTTCTGATTTCACTGTTCTTTTCCAAGTAGCTGCAATTTTAAATAAAAGCCAAAAGGAAGCATATCTGATATTCTTCTAACACATTTTAAATTTCTTGTGACCGGATTCTTCACTAATAAAGTATATTCTCTCTTTCTCTCCTTTGCTTCCCCGTTTCCAAAACAATGCCTTCATAGTAAATACTTTAAATAATGAAACAGTCGTGACTTTGTTGTAAGCTATGTAACTGCTTACATGTCCTTCACAGGAGACTTTAGTTACCTGTTAAAGTTTATATATGGTTGCAAAGAGTAAATGATGCATTTAACTGCAGTATGCAATGAAAGTGGACTTTCTTCATGCAAGTAAGCTAAGTATAAATAAAAATGGCTAAAGACAACTGTTATCTATCAGGGTTTTAATGACTACGTGGGATTATCACCATATTTTTGGAACCTTTTTGCCTGGTTTGCACTTCCACCACTGTAGAATCGAAGTGCGGCTTTGTTTCCACAGGCAGCAGAGATAACGGGAGCTTCTGCACCTTTGGGAATGCAAGCATTTACTTTTTCCAGTGCAACCGGATATGGGGAGAAACAGCCTCAGTCACAAAGGTAATAGAGGGGTTTTTAGCCAGCAGTGAGAAGACTTGTGAGGATATTTAGGTACGAGTAATAACATGGATCACTAACAGCCTGTTTTTGCAGGTAGAATGGAATAAAGCATTGGCATCAGCCTGTAACCAGGATGTGTGCTCTTTTTCCATATGCTTGATTATTTGTCTGAGGGATCTTAACTTCTTGCAAGTAGCACTTGTCATCTTGGCTTACTGTTTTTACAGGGTTTGTTCACGTTTTGTGAACGTCTGTAGAATACAAACTTGTTTCTTTTCTGTTTTTCACAGTGAATTCCAGGTCTATGAAGATACTCAACTACAGAAACCATCTTGTTCTGAGGGTAAGTAGTCAAGTTTTTTAGCGTCAAGGAGAAGGTTTGGTTAAAGGGAAGTGTTCCAGGAGTACCGAGATGGCAGCAAAGTAAAACCCAAAGCCTAGGTGGATTAGAAGAATGACAGTGTGTGTGCTAGTAGTGCCTTTTACCATATTGACCACAACATGGGGCATCTGAGATCTGAGAGCTGTCACTATGTGAAAGAACTTCCAAGCAAAAGAGCATTTTCCTTTCAGCAGCTGGAAAGTTTTCTTCCATCTTTCATGTTTGCAGTCTTACTAAAATCTCAGAAGAGTTTAATGCTACCATTAGATTGATACTTCCTTAAGTCCTTTTCCCCTGGAGGTTTTGGTAGAGGAATACAGACAGAAATTGTATATCTTTGATTTTGGTAAGTTGTGTTAGGAAGGTCACATCCTGAAGAAATTTACTTCTGATCCGACCTGACTCTGTTGCTGTTGACAGAGGTTATCCAGACTCCTGATGTGTGCCCAGATACCCACAATGGAAATCCATTTGTAAACTCTGAGGAGGAACAGAGAAATGAGGGCAGCCTTGCAAAAAAAGGTACAAATTCTGAAGCGTAGTGTGAAACCAGCACGTTAGCTCACATAATATGGTGGTAAATGCGTGGTTCATTAATGTGACAAACCCAAGCCTTTTTTAATGGGTTTCTTTATATGCCAGCTCTGTAACTGCCTGCTAGGAGCAGTACTTTTAAGACAAGGTGTTAACCATTTTAAGTAGTGTTGGATATGCTATTTTGGAAAAACTGTGGATATGATAGAGCCTCTTGGTTTTTCTTTACAGATGTAGGTCTGCTTCCCCCACTGGCTGCTGCTCCATCTTTCTCTATATTTGATGAATCCTCTACTTTGACAAATCAGAATATAAGGTAGAATTATGCAAGACCTAGATTTCAGAGGGAAGGAAAACGGAAGTATCAAAGCACTTTGTGTAGCAGCTGAAATAACTGTTTCTTGCAGGGGTGTGTGGGGGTGTGCATTTTGTTTTGTTTCTATGGGTATTTTTTATTTCCTCACTGAGAGTCCATGATGAGGAAATACTCTCCTGTTCTTCATCTTCAACCTGGAACTATTTAAGCTGCTCTATAGACCTCCTTCATTCTGGAGAGCTGTATCTATTGCATACTGGTAGTTCTGTAGTAGAAATTAGTTGATTGAAATTATCAATAGACTTCAATTCTTGAGAGGAATGTGTTGGAGATCGGAAGCTGCTCTAATACATTTGTAATTGACCGTAACTTCTTAGTTGTTCAGCAGATCGTAGCCAGAAAAGTGCCCGTCAACCTCTCGCTGTTCGTAAGCCTATGGATTCTCTGACTGCCAAGGAAAACACAGCAGCAGCAGCAGCAGCAGCCTGTGTAAGGAAACAATTCACCCCACAGCAGACTTCCTGCCCAGGAGACACCAACACAGCCTGTGCTGCTGTCAGACCGAGCTAGGCTGGACTGGCGTCACGTGTAAAAAGCAAGGATTCTAAACTGCTGTCTGGCATGGCAATAACTGAACGGGGTGATGATGAGATTATACTGGAACTATAATGCTGTGGCTGCCTCGTCCCTGGAGGTGTTCCAGGCCAGGTTGGATGGGGCTTGGAGCAACCTGGAGCTAGTGGAAGGTGTCCCTGCCCATGGCCAGGGCGTGGAACTCGATGGTCTTTAAGGTCCCTTCCAACCCAGATCACTCTGGGATTGTATAATAAGTAGAATTCATGAAGACTGAGTGTCCTGTTCATGTTGGAAGGTGGTGGAGTGGAAGAAAGGGAAATGTTCAGCTTTTAAATAAAGAAAAATTTGTCTTAAAGTCTACAACCTTTCACTGTCTCTCCTTTTTTTTTCAGGATGAGCTGAATGGAATTGAACGTTTGACTGAGGATGCCATTGTGACCGGCTCCTACAAGAACAACACCCTTTGTGCCAACCCAGAAGACACGTGTGACTTCAACAGGGCTGCCCACCTGGCCTCAACGCCCTTTCATGGGGTGGCAGCTCAGAGAGTCCCAGCTCCTGCTTTCTCGCGGAGTGAACTGAAGGAAGACAGTCCAGAATCCGAGAGCGCACCTCTGAATCAGGAGACACTGGTGTGTGAAGGAGCGTACACTGAAGCTCTTCGTGTAAAAAAACTGAGGTAATCAACAGTAAAGGACCTTAAACCCCTCCTCCTGCACGTCTTTCACAGTTGTGCTTTTAGTGTTGCTAAGGGAGGAGTTTTCTGAAAAGACCAGAATATAGTGGGGAGAGCCATTTCTTTAGCTCAGGGTCCACTCTGCCTTGAGCAGATTTAAGAGGTAATAGCAAGCCCACCTGGCTTTTCAGCATTACTGCTGTGGGACTTAACAACAAGGTTTTTTAACAAAATAACTTGCAGAGAAATTAGTAAATGCATTCTGTCTTCATTATCAAACATGACAAGCAGAATCACTGGTTCCTTTTATACTCATGGGCTTCTGCGCTCATTTTGACTATATAAAATGCATTTAGTGTTTGTGGCTTAGTTTCTACAGAGTTAAGAAGTTGGAGAGCTACAGAGTTAAGAAGTTGGAGAGAACAAAAAACTAGCAAACAACATTTTATGTTGTGAAGAAAAAACATCTATTGTATGGGAGTTTCTTAATCTAGAGCTGAGTTGGATTTTCTGGCTGTTAGTGTGTAAACGTGTATACCCTGCTGAAGGTGTTTTTTACTTGGGAGGTTCCTTGAAAACTGTGCTGATTATAATTAGGAGGAGTTATTTTCCACCAAACCCTTCACTGCTTTGAAAGCACTGAAATTTTATAGCAAAGGGAGTGATAAATATTCAGTATGTCTTCTGTTGTAGCGGTCAGATTTGGGGGAAGAGAAGATTAAAAAAATCATCTGCAGACTAAGTTTCTGAGTATAATCAATCATCAAAACTGAAATGAAGCTTTGACATGACTACTGGCTTTCTGCTAGGGATGTTAATTAAATCTGGGTGTGAGCAGTATCCTGTCCTCGTGCCCGGGTTGACATTATCTACAACTTGTATCTTTGGGAAGTCTGAGTAGTTGATGGCTTTATTTACAGCCCGATCATGGAAGCAAGCCTGGAAGATACTCGCTCATCAGGTTCTTCAGTCTCAGGAGGTTCTCTGTCCTCTGTTACACAAATGTCTGCTATTAAATATCTGCAGATCACTGAGAAACTGGATCTGGCTCAGAGCTTGCCTGCTGAAGTGGTTACTGAGTCTGGAGGTGGAAATGCTACTGGTTAGTACTACCTTGAATTTCATTCACAACTAATAACTCGCAGCTGTGACAAAAAGTGGGGTTTCTTCTGTCCTTCCTGTATCCCACTGTGCTTTGTGTGTTTCCCATTGCTATGAGTTGTGACTGAACTTGTCTCCCTTGTCTGAAGCAGCAGCAAGGTGCAGTACAGAATGCTTGTCAGTATCCAAAGCATGTCAATATTAAGGTGACAGAGAAGTTACTTAAGGTACTAAAGCAGGCAGTCTGTAGGAGCAATAAGACCAAATTCCAAAATTAAAAATTTGAACTGAATGGCAGTAATAACTTCTAAGATGGCTTTATTTTGGTTTGTCTTCGTTTTTCTCTGTAATCATACTGTGTGTCTCCTGATGTGCTGATAAGCTACTACTTTGAAAAAGATGAATGGGAATTTGGAGTCTAGTGCAAGTTGCATAATTTTGGTTTAAATCTGCACTTTTAACTATGCTGTAAGCTGTTGTGCTGCTTCACAGTATCATCCTTATTCCTATTGAGGGAAAACAGTACTGGTACTTAAATAGTCAATTTCTTTGGTTTTTTTTCTTCTAGTTAAAGGCCCTTATTTCTGTCTGTTCTAAATGTTTAGATTACAGTTAGAACAGAAATGGTCACAAAAAGCCATCAAAATCTGGCCTGTGGAATTAGATTTGTGTTGAATGATGGTTTTCAAGTTGTTTAACCTGCTTTAACTCCTTTGATTTTGGTTTATGGTGCTTAGAATTGCGTATTTGAAAATTCGCAGTGTATCTACTCTGGAGAATTATGTTCTCATGTGCTTGCAGACTACTTTATGATGAAGCATGCTTGGGACCTGGAATGAAAATACAATTAGAAGTGATGTCACTGAAATAGCTGGAATATTTTGGATGCATCTTTGACTTGTTTTTCTCATATGTACTAATCTTTAGAGCAAGACGAAAAATCTCTTCAGAAAAAAAAAAGAAAGCGTTTGTTCAAATGTTTTAATGGTCCTTTCTTAAACTTTGGATCTTTCCTGTTGCTTTGTTTCTTGATTTATGCACATCTCCCTTGAACTGCAGCTCTCACTCTGGATGTAGCAATTCTTAATACTGTGTAAAGAATAAAAATTACTTCAGATGTCTGTTAGTTTATTCCTGAAAAAAATGCCAGTAAATTTCCTAGGTTTGTGATGGCAAAAGCTTGGAACACGTTGTAGCCTCCAGCCTACTCTGTTTCCTGGATCTGCTTTCACAGAATTGGTTCCTGAGCAGTACTTACTGCACTGCTTTTCAAACAAGTATGGGTATAACTGTAGATACTCTGGTTCTTACCTGTGTACTGTAAATGTTCTCTCTCATTACAGCATGGCATTTGGGAGAAGGCAGTAGAGACCATCTAGTTCTTGTGTTTTATCTCAAATGATCAGGCAGAGTAAACACTTGAGGCTACATCGCTTTTTTACAGATCACCTTGTCTGTTGAATGACCTTATGTTCTGTTATGAAGGAAATTAAGTCCAGTCCTACAGGGAATTATCTTAGGTGTCTTCCAGGAGATAAAAAGCCATTAAGTTCTTAACATTGCAGTGACCAGCAGAGTTGGAGTCCAACTTTGTTTTCCTTTTCTTACATAAAACCTCTGCTGTAATCAAAGGACTAAATTTCCCTAAACCCCATAATGTAAAAACCCCAAACTGATCACTTGCTCTGGGCATGGATTTAAAAAAAGGAGTGTTGGTTTGCAGCATGAGTTTGAATTCTGCTGTGGCTGAAATAATTCAGAGCTTTGTCTCTTGTGAAAGATGCATTTTGCATGATGCTACAGTAGAACCCTTGAGACCTGATAATGGTATGTAAGGCAGTTATAAAGACAAGGGTCACATTGACTTCCCAGAACTATTGGAAAGAGATGAATTGATTTGCTAAGAGGTAGTAAATCAGAATGTGGATTGAAAGCTTCCAGTATCCAGGTTACTTTTACTGACAGATATAACCAAGTTGCAGAAAGTTAACGTAATTTCAGCTCATCTCTTCATGTTGTTTTTTTTCTTAGCGGATGATGTGGCTCAGTTCCTGTGGACCCCTGAACAGCGTGAAAAGCTTTTAGATTCTGTGCTAGCATCTGCTTCTCCAGATTTTCACTTGGAGACTGGAGCTCTGCCTCACATGGAGGTCAAGAAAGATGTTGAGCTGGGTAGGTGTGCCAGACACTCTGCAGTGCAGAGTTTGTGTTCTGATGGGTTTGATTTATGGTTCATACTCACCCTCTTAGTTTTTTGTGGTGCAGGTGGGGAATGACTTGGGAATAGCTATTTACTGTGACAGATCATGAATGTAAACTTTCATCGCAGGAAATGAGACTTACTGCATCAAAATGGAATACTGGAACAATAAAGAATACAAGATGTTTTTTGCCATTCCAGCTCGATGCGTTTTCCAGTGGTATGCAAAGGGATGTGCAATAAAGGTAACATGCATGATGGTTATTGTACAAGAAGTGTGAAATGGTAAAATCTCATCCATTAATATAAACCCCTAATTTCTGAATTCCATGCATGAAGTTTGCTACTTCAAGTCCTCTTCCGAATTGTGGATCTAGATTAAAGTTTCTGACTGCAAAAAATGTCTTCCCTGGTCAAGTGGGAGTAGAAAAAAAGAGGAATGAGAAGAATATGAAGATGAGCAATTTTCACTTTATTCCAAAAATAAATGTTCTTCTTATGTACCTTCTTGTAGGTGTATTCTCAGCCTGTGCCTTGGGATTTTTATATCACCCTTGAGTTACAGAAGCGTTTGAATTCTGACTTTGACCAGAGCTTCAGTGAGAATTGCAGCTGTTACCTGTACCAGGATGGCTGTGCCATTGTGCACAGAGATACAAATTGCTTCACGCTCAGGGTCAGTACAGACAAACCAAGGACAATTCTTAGCAAACTCCTGCTTGGGTGCCAGTAGTGAGTTTGGGGTGGTGCTATGCTCATTGCTGAAGAGCTGCTCCTGTTTAAGCCTGCAATATAGATGCTCTGGTCTTTATCTGTGTACAAATCACGGCTGTCTGTTAATGCCTCAGTTGGGTCTGGTTTCTCATTCATAGATCATGTGCTTCTCAGAGACAATCTTGAACCAATTTTTCACATTTTCTGTCTTTGTGAGTCATAAAGGACTGGAGCCAAGAACCACATGTTATTCCACAGCAAGATTGGCATCTAAAGCTGTTGTTTAACTTGACCTCTTTCAATACATTCCAGTCAGCTATAGCAAGGTCATAGCATTTAATGTCTTGCTGAATGATTAACACTTTAAGTCTTGGAAGTGCATTTTGAATTGTTGCATGCAATACCACTGAAATTCAATAGTGATTTCAGTCCTCAGTTCAATTTCCCCCTCCTGATCTTTTGTCCAATTTTGAATAATGTTTCCTAACAGTTTACTGTTCTTGTAATTCTGTCTGGGCTGATCATGGGCAAAATCTGATTACACTAAATTTAGGGTGGGGCCGTTACCTCTGTACAGATGAATTATGAAACAAAAGGTCAGCTATAAATATTTCACCTAATCTAAAGTAGAAGGGTACAGAGACAGATGTTTATTCTCTTTTCAGGATATTCTCCATGACCGTAAGTTCATCACAAAGGAAATCCTCTTCTTGGTTGTTCATGATCTTCTGCATGTGGTAGAGAAGCTGCACAAAGCAGAGATTGTCCATGGAGATCTGAGGCCAGAGGTGTTGTTTCTGGGAGACAGGTTTGTCTCTTCCTATGAATATGGGAGGTACAGAACAGTCATTTCAGCTACAGCTCCCATGCTGCTGTAACTTCTACCCTTGAGCTGGGGTACTGAAGTACTGAGGCCTGAAAAACAGGCCCTGAGCCAAAGTTGACCTCCAGTTGAACCTTCCAACCAAATGTTATATTTGTATCCACTCATTATCAAAGTATCATTGGCAATATGATCTATGTATCCACTGATTGTTGAAACATGTATTTAGAAACCAGGTAAAGCCACACCTGGGTTTTGGGGGTGTAGGAGCAAAGGGAACTCACTAGGTTGTTCCTTGAGCCCTGGCCAGGCTTTGGGAGGAACCCAGGAGGAGGCTGACCCCAGATGTTCCCGCACTGAAAGTTGTGTGAGCTTGTTCATTGCACCCTCTCCAAGCTGGGCCCTGTCCCAGCACAGTCAGAAGCTTCTTTGCCTGTGGGTGGACACACCTGTAGGAATTCTCAGTTCCGGGAGGGGCTCTCCAGTGCTTGGCTGCCACAGGGGTCCCCAGCTGCTGTGTGGCTCTGGAGGATGGTGAAGTCTTAGGGTCACTGGTACTGTACCTCAATCCCTGTAGACAATCTTTGGTAGCAATGCTGAGGTGCATTGCTGAGCTTCTCCTTGTGTAATTCTTTACAGTTTTGCATTATAGAAAATTACACTATTCCTTAAACTGGTTTCTGTGCTTCTTGTGCTGAACCTGCCCACTGGCAAAACATATACTGATTTTTCAGTCCAGGTTTTTTAGGCTCCAGTGTATTCTGATAAGAGTGAAAACACTTGATTTAGGAATAAACCTTCCTGTAGAAATAGTATACATTGACGTTGTAAAACTTATGCTCAACAAAATAGTTTTGCTATTGCCTGTGTTTTTAAGTTTCTGCTTTACCAAGGTTCTGGACTGCTAACTCAGTATGGTTCCTAACTTGCCTTTGGCTTTACATATCTGAAGCCCAGGAAATTAGAAGACATACAACAGGTGGGACTGGAATATCCAGGTACCCTTAAACAAAGTGTTCAGCTTCCTCTGCAGTCCAGCTTGTACCTTGATGCATAGACCTAATTTTCATCTTTAAGCTCTTTCCCATGTTATATTAACAAAGTCACGTATCCCTTAGAATGTGATCTGTGAACTAAGAGTGGTGATGCCTGGAAATAGAACACAAACTTCTCCAGACCATGTTAGAATGATAATATAAAAGCAAACCTTTACTTGAAAGCCTTCAGGTACCCAGTATGGCAAAAAACAGCGCTCAGAATTAGATCCTTACAATTGATAAGATCGGGCAATTAGAGGAGCGGTTGGTTAGGTAATCTCCCTACCCTCCTACCCTACCTTTTTTATGCCTGTGATTATATGGTGCAAAATAAAATGTCCTTGGAGAAGTAACAGGCAAGACATAACAGAATTTTAGGAATGTGTCAATAAGTACCTGTTCACTGTGGGAAGAAAGGTGGGAAAGTACTAGAAGTTACACCGAGGCACTTAACAGTCTACAAAGCTACAAATACATGAAGATTACATAAAAGCTGAAAACTTCAGGCATCAGTGGGAAGGCAGTAACCAGAATGTCAAATGAATCGGATATAATTCTATTACATAAATTCACTGGGGCTGTTCTTAGTTATCATCGATAGGTTAAAAATAGCTATTAAATTTAAATTTACTTTGAGCCTACAGTCATCTAACATGCATACTCACAATATATTTTACTTATAATTTCTTCGTGGTTGTTTTATTAGTAACTTCTTTCTATAATTATTTATAAATTACATACCTGTACTATGCAAGCTTTAATATTTTCTTCACATCCTGCAATGGGTTGTCTTATACATCCCTTAGGGTGCTGCATCCTATTTTGGAAGTCACTGATCTAATAGTGGCTTAATGGACTTGGATATCTCCTGCTGGATTTCTCTGTGGCAAATACAAAACAAACTGCCAAAAAGTTAGGATAATGGTTTGGGGTTTTTCAAATTGCAAAAGGACAAGTGCATAGTATAAATTACAAAATAAGTTCACAGCATACAAGTATGTAAGAATAGTAGTGAGAGCTGTGATATGTGGATATTGTTGGCTTGGCAGCCGTCGATAGAAATATTCCCCCCTGCCCTTCCTGTTTTTCTTCCCTCACCTGTAGACTAGGAAAAGTTTGTAGAAGTATTATCAAGCTTAATTATTTTTTGTATCAAGTATTCTGAGATTTAGAAGGAGAGGGAGAAGTGCAAAACATTACACTGATGCCAAATTGATTTTTGCCTTTTTGCTTTTACCTATTCTCTATATTCTTTACATACATACATATATATATCTATATATATATATATATATATAGATATTTGTAGCTCTGTAGCCTAGTATTGTATTCATAGCTAGCATTTTACTTACTCTATTAGAAAGAAAGACAAAAAAAAGCAGCTCCAAGCCCTGGGGTCCAAGGTTAGGCTCTGTAGGAGCCAAGGTTGAAAACCAGCTCTTCAGACACATTTTCATAAACAAAGTTTAGTTCCTATCCAAGGGGGGGGGAGGGGGGCGGGTTAGAAAAGGGTAGAACCAGGGAGGAATTACCTCATCATCTATGACTCTAATTGGGTATTCTTCTCAGTTATGCTAATTTGCTAAACATATTAAAATTGTATCCGCTTTATGTTATGTGTGCATCTTTGGTGCTTTTCATCCAGCATGTTGTGCACCATAAGGATCCTTATAAAGGTAACCCCTTTTTATCACCTGTGTCTGGCTCATAGTTTCAGGACCAGTGAAAAGGCATCACACTCTTCCCACAGTCCACAAACTGTGTTTCAGATAACTGTTACAAATATGAAAACAGCATCATCCTCAATCCTTTAGTGTTTCATATTGCTTACTGCAGAGACAGCAGTACCATTCTTAAGTTCCCTGCTGTGAGCCCTTGCCATCCAGGGCAGCCCTTGCAGCAGTAGTTCTGACAGCAGCCATCAGAGGGGAGCATTGACATGGCTAAGATTCACCTTCACTGCGCTGTTAAATTTAATTCTAAAAAAAAGATGAAGTTTGTTGGATCGTCTCCTGCCTCACGTGCTTCCATTGCTCAGGATCTGCGATGCATTTTCTGATGAGGAGGTGCCAAATGCTCTGAAGATTGTGGATTTCTCTCACAGTCTGGATTTGAGGGTACTGCCTCAAGTCAGCTTGCCCTACAACTTTCCCATAGCTCAGACTCCTCATGGACAACAGCTTCTGGCAGAAAGTTCTCTTCCTTATCAGGTGAGTTTCTGTTTTCTAGGATATCTTCATTTCTGTGTTCCTTTACAAAACCCATTTTTTAAAGTTAAAATTTGCAAGTGCTATGGAAGGCTCTGATCGATAAATACTGAATAAAGAGAATTTTACATCTGATGGAATCTTTGGCATTAAGTGAAAGGATTAGCAGTGCTGTTCAGTGATTTTAACTAGTGTATTTATTTAGAAACCTACAATGAAAACAGAATTTTACCTTTTGAAGTTTTCCTGCTTAACAGGTCTCTGGAAGATTCTGGTGCAAAGATGGTTCAGACTTAAAGGTGTGAAAGCAATAAGAGCAGAAAGTGATAGACATTGAACTTGGTCATCTTTGTTGTGATTACAGGTAGACTTGGTTGGCATTGCAGATGTAGTCCATTTGATGTTGTTTGGGGATCATATCCAGGTCTATCAGGAGAATTCCATCTGGAAAATCTGCCAAAACTTATCAGAGTAAGTCCTTTTGCAGAGTGGGCTGCTGGCAAAGAAGAGACAACTAACTTCATTTTCTTTATAGTGGTACTATCTTCAGAGCTTACAACATACAACTTGGGGCTGGTTTTGCCAAAAAGTGGTAGGTAGTTTTGTGGGGACTGAAATTGTGAAGTTGTTGGACTTGTTCACTGGTAGCCTCAGTGCTGTGTAGGAGACAATTTTAAGCTGAATATGAATAGTCCAGTTGAGATGATTTTGCTTTTTCCATCCTTTCAGATGAGACTGACTTAATCTCTCTGCACCTTACAGATAAAGCCTGGAGAAGTTTCTGAGTGGGTGGGTGGGGAGGGAGGCAAAGATCACATGAGTATGTTGCTTCAGAAATGGGTTCGTTTGGCTTTCTGCTTTTTTTTTTTCCATTCTAATAAGACACTGGTGGCAGGCTGTAACGCAGCAAAGAAAATAATTAAAAACTGTCATCTAAGATGCAAGTCTTCAAATAGCTGCTTTTTGGAAGCTGCTGTTTGTCTCAGGTATTAAATTCTACTGCTCTCTTTTAGCCATGTGTTTAGGCTGTAAGTCTGCTCTGCCTTCCTGTGCCCTTTGTTTGTACTTAGACTGAACACTTGTTCATTTTGTTAGGCACATACTGCAGATTTTTTTGCCTTAGCATTTCATAAAGATTTTCCAGAGCTCTGCACTCATGACAGCAATTACTGGGCAGGTATCTGATTCAGGATCATGGATCACTCCTAGGACCATTGCTTTAGGAAAACCTACTACTGCGTGGGAGTTGTCCAGTTCCCTAGCAACCTGTACTGCTTACATCTCTCAGTTTGTTGTATTCAGCCTTTGGAAAAAATCCCATCTCCTAAAGCTGTGTACAGAGGAAAAAATGTTTTTTTTTTTTCTTTACTGCATATATATCTGGTTTTCTACTATGATATAATTTCCTTAATTCTGCAAGAGATTAAATTGAGCTGCTGCAGATGAAGCTACATAAGGCCTGAGTTGAGAAGGTTGGGACATGGTGTCAGGGACCTGATCAGGATGTGGATATGGGAAAAAGATCAATAACCGTCTGGATAACTGGAGCAGGAGGAATAGTAAGTCTGAGTTGGGAACTATAGGGCTGGCTGTCTCTCAGTGGAGTTTGGAGAGGAGGGGTCAATTGGAAAGGAATTGCAGTCAAAGCTGGGGATGCTGGATTGAAAAAATTAGGATTTTGGGTTGAGGTAGAGCTTGGAGGGGGACTTGAGGAGCGAGACCTGTGGAGGGCTAAAGGAGCCACAGCAGGAAGAAGGTAAAGCCTGGGCATGAGTTCTGTGGAGCTGGAACCAGGCTGTAATGGCTTCTCGCTCACCTATGTGCATCAGTTCATAATTTGGGAGTTCAGACTGCAAATAAAGAATTCCTGTTTTCCACCCTCTCTTCTGCTTTGCTTCTGAAAGTGTTACAAACTTAGCTTTCATCATCTGTACTTACTTTTCAATATCAGTTATTCCAAGAAATGTCTGCAGAGGTGCTTTAGTTACACACTGTATGAAGTCTTATATCAACAGTGCAAATGAGGCATTTCATTATGTGGGAATAAGGAATTTGCACTGAATCTGTTTCCATTCACCTATGGATCTTTTAGTGTGTCTGGTTCTTATTGATTGATGACACTTCCTCTAGTCAGTTTGAAGCTTTCAAATAATCTGTGACAAGCAAATTCAGTGCTGCAGGGAACCTTCATCCACCAGAAGAGACTCTGCAATTAAGTATTCCCTGGGAGAAGAGTCAGCTGATGGAGATGAATCTTGTTCTTCATCCTTTGCATACAGCCACATGTGCTGGTGACACCCATTAAAACACAGGATTCTTCTTCTTGTTGCTTTTAGTATTCCTACTTTTGTAAAGATGACATTACTTTTGTCCTTTCTGTTCAAAGTTCTCTAAGTCATTTGGAAAGTGATTTTCTTTTTTTTTTTTTTTTGTTTCTTTGAGGTTCATTTGAGTTTGGTGGTTTGTTTTGGTTTGGGTTTTTTTTTCAAGGATTGTATTGACAGAACTTTCCTCAAAAAAGTTTTTGAGAATTCATGTATTGACAACTAGAAAGAGGGCTTCTTACTAGAAGGCTGACTGGTGTTAAATACAACAACCATGACCCTCTTAAGAAAGCTTTTTAAAAGGACTTAATTATTTTTAAGTATTAAACAAATGTAAATATAGCAGAATGACTGGAAGAGCTACTGATTTTACTACCAGTTCAGCAAAATACCAAAGCAGTTGGGAATTGCAGGGTAGAGTGTAAAATTATTCTTCCAAGGTCAATGGCCCTCAATAAAAAGGAACCCACTCAAAAAGTGACAGAACGAATGGAAAACACTGAAACATTGTGGTAGAGATTTAGGGGAAGGTAGAATACAAATTCTGATCAAGTTGGTTTTTTCACCTCTGAGTATAATGCTGACAGCCTGTTTGTCAGGGGAGGAGTTTTACCAGTATTAAAGAATGGATATGATGATTTTTTTCTGTTTCCACTGTATTATTTTAGGAAACTTCATCTGTGCAGGTTTATGTGAGGCAGGATATAGAAGCTGCGTTTGAATTTTTAGGACTATTTTTGTCACTCAGAACTCTTTACACCCCCTTAGCAACACTTCATCTCCTCTGCTACACCTCTCGCTCATCTAATCCCACAAAGAAAATGGTCTCAAGTCTTGCATATTTTTTCTTGGTTTGCCTCTGCATTGACTTAATTATTTTAGCAGAGTTACCAGTGTAATAGTTCAGGCTGGATTCGTTCTGAGACTGGCTGCTGCTGTTTTGTAAGTCACTTAGATGAAGCAGAGGCAGATAATTTGTTTCAAAGCCACTGTAGCCCCTAGCGCGAGGGAGAAAAGTGCTTCAGTAGTCAGTAGCAGAGCAAGACTGAAGAACAAAGGGTTAGTTCTAATATCAGTTTTATAAGACTTAAATGAGTCACTTAACCTTTTTATTCATGTTGTGTGAGTACATCTGGGAGAGAGGGGATTTATTACTATTAATTGTCTCTAAAATATTATCTATACAGAACTCTGGCAGATGGAAGGCAGGGAAAAAAGGAAGCAAAACTGGCTCTAAACCACCTCTTTCTTTTTTCTTTTTTTTTTTTTTTAAGTTTTTCTTGCACCTTTCCTTTAATATTGCCCCGTTAACTTAGCTTGCAAGTAGGTAAACGATATTTACCTCTGCCCTTTATTCATGAAAGGAGTTTCCCAAGTTGTTTGGTTCAAAAATGTTCTTGATAATTCCTTTAAACTAAAACTGCCATGGTTTAGTGTGAATGGTGGTAGTGGTCAGGTACACTAGAAGAGGCAACTGTATAAACAGTTGGTTTAGACCTGTGTAGTTACTATCCAGAAACTTATTGGAGAAAGAGAATGGGGTCCATACATATAAAATGAACAATACATTCCTAGTTTTTCCTTTATATTTACTCATGTGAGTGAAATTATTATTTCAGGCATGGTTCTCTCAGGATGTTTAGTGCTGAATATAAATGGAGACCTTGATAGGTATGTTTTGTGTGTGTATACTGTTCCACTGAACACTGCTCTATTTGTTTTAGGACCCCTGACAGTGATTTCTGGAGTAAACTTTTTGAGAGAATTCTGAATGCAGGTGGTAAGTCCACAGTACCTCTGCTGAGGGAGTTGAGAGAGGAAATCAGTGAAATGTTTGACAGCTCTTTCAAAGAACGACTTTTGTTCACCTTAACTGCTGTGGGAGAAACTTTCCTCCTGGTGAACTTCCAGTGACTTCATAGAAGACAAACATGTTTTGTATTCTAGAGAAGAATTTGTTGTTGCTTTCTTATGTTTTCAAATGTAAACATGAGAGTGATTGGAGCCATTTCTGCAATACTTCACATGGGACTTGTTCAAGAATGTTTCTATTGCATGAGTGCATGAAAAGCCTCCTAAGCCTCTACATGAACCTTTCTGAGCAGTTTATGAGAGAAAATTGTTTGTCTTAACTGCCACCTCCCCTTCTTGTACAGCTCCTTAAAAATTTAACACCTAACTTGTGCCGCACTCTTTGAAATGTCTTTGTCCTGCATTCAGTTGGTCTTTTAATTAGTGTTTAATCAATAAAGTTGTGGTTTGGTAGTGAGTGTCATATTTAATGTTGCTATCAAATGGTTTCAAAAGACTTTATTTAGAATCCATGAAGGAATGCTGCTGCATGACTGGGAATATTTTGTGGCTGCTGGATGCAAAAGCCCCTCATTTGGTGGCAATTTTCATAACCACATGGGATTTCCTGGACACCTGAATACAACTTAAATGATTCTACTTGGAATGTGCTCTCATAGAAAGTTGTCCTAAGAAGAAGTAGGTGAAGTCACAAGTGGAAAAGCTGTGCACATAAACCTTTATGCTTCTTAAGGCAAAAGTTTTGTTTACTTTTGCAAGGGCTAGAGTTCCTGACTGGATTTGAGCATCCCTGAAGTCTCAATTTGCCTAAGTGAAGTGTTGGCAAGCTTTTGTGGGAGGTTTTGTGGATAACTATAGGTGTTAACCTTTTGTATACTGCATTATTGAAACCAATATGAAGGCTTCATTTTATTCAAGACAACAGGATTCAAACCCAAGGTGGTCTACTAGGTACTTGAAGTGTATGGAAACTTCTCAGACTCGGGATTTACTTCCTTGCAGCTTCTCCCACACATGAAAGAGAGAGTAGACAACTGCATCATTAGTAATTTTTTCTCCCTGTAAAGGCAGATTGGCTCTGTTTTTTTCATTTGGTTAAATTCTCCAGCCACGATTGTGCTTGGTTCTCCCCTTTTGTGTTGTCTACAGATTTTGTGGTGGAACTTAGTTTTGTCTTTTCCACATTGCTTCAAGCCACCTTCTTTCCTGCTTTTTTCTGCATATTCCATCACTATTCCTCTTTGGCCTGTCATCTTTTTGCTCTCACAGATTCGTAGTGCCTTTTTTTACACTTCCTCTGAGAGGGTTATATATTCTTCTAATTCAGGAATAGGACCTAAATGGTAGACCAGCTTTAATATCGAATGTAAATTACTGAAGAATTTATTTTTGTCCATTAATGCCTTAAATAATACTTCTTGTAGTACATTGGTCAGTCATCTGTTGAGCTAGCAGATAAACAGTGATCTATCTCTAACCAGAGTATAGAGCCAAGATCACTGGTAGAGCACCCAGGAGTCCAATGCATAGCTCACTTCTACCTCTAAAAAGATGGCATGTTTGTTTTTACTTCAGCTGAACTTTGTTTGCTTTTGCTGATTCTCTAACTGCCTTTTATCTAAAACTTGGGGAATCTCACTTGCTGTCCTCTCACTTGCAACTTTTTCAGTTTATATCCTGCAGCACTGAGCTGAATACCAGGTAGATTAGGAAGAGAAGGCTCCTAACAAAGTATCGGTCATCCCAAGGACTTCTCAGACAAGACATGTTTGTAGTCAGTACAGAACAACTTCACTGTGTCTAATTCACACAGAAAGCTTTTGAGAACAGGCTGAACTCAGAGATAAGAGCGCTCAGCAGAAGTTCAGTAAAGGAAATCTGTTCTTCAGGTCGTTAAAATATGTAAGTCTACTTGTCTTTACTTAAATGAGGTCTAAATCAAAGCTGCAATACTCCACTATTACTTATTTGTTGACTTGGCATCTGTTTTCTTTCTGAGCAAAATGTGTGCTAATCCTTCTCCATCTAATAAGACTGCCCTTGATCAGTTACTCTTCATATTTGTCCCAGACAACACAAAACTGCCACCCAGTACTGTAAAATAAGAAACACAGCAATGGCATTATAAATTTCTCTGTAATAAACACAAATAATTATGGAGAAATGAAGAGGAGTGAGCAGGTATAACAAGAAGGAGTAGTCATCTCTTCTGATGTTTGTTCCCACTTCTGCTTGGATGGAACTCTGCCTTTCTGTTGCACAAGTTATCCTCTGCCTCCCCTATCCCATGAGCTGATTGCACCAACATGTAACAGGAGGTCAGGGAGCTCTTTGGACATCCCTGTTGTCTGTTCAAGTAACTCTGCCTCCAGCCTTAAACAAGTTTTTCCTAAGCATCACTTTTTGAAACCTTGTGTAACACACAGATGCTCTGTGACCTTGCAGGCTGGGATTGTCATAGACTTGTCATGAAGTAGGAGACACACCAGCCTTGCTCACAGGATATTTGGAGATGAAAATTGTCTTAACATTTTCCGAGGGAAAAGAGGTTTCTATAAATCCTGAGATGACAAAATGTTCCACACCAGGTAGAGGGTAGAATGAAACTGTGTGACAGCCAGATGTAGAAGTCCTAGTGAGGTCATCACTAAAGTGATGGAATCTGGGCTATGGCAAATTTTAATCCCTATTATACAGATAAAAGTGCACAAAGCAAAATAGAAATGTGTTGTACCAGGTTGCTTGAGAACAAAACTTGACCAGAGATACAAGAGGGATGTCTGGAAGATATCTGCAGGCTTCAGCTGCTTTGATTCAGAAACTGAAAGAATCAAATTGTTAATGTCCACTGTGTTAAGTGGAAAGGGATCTAGAAATACTTGCAGGAAATCACTGAGCACCCAAAAATGCTAAAGGTAAAAAATGGAGGCTGATCAAATGTGCTTGAGCTGTGGGTGGGGCAAACCCCGCAGGTGTGAACCATTTTCTTCTCCTTAAGCTCTAGAAGCTGTAGCTGGAGTTGACTCCTCTGTTTCTAAGGGCTCGTGGAGATCATTGCCTACATCTGTGAAATACAGGTGGTCCAGGTTACCTCCTTCGTGGCTGTGGAGTGACCAATGATGTTACAGAACCTAATTGCTTTTTAAGGTACACCTGCAGGCAGTTACACGGTGTGGGCTCTGAAACTCACTTTGTTTGCTCACTTAACATCTGAAGAGATAATTTTAAGGAAGCTTAAGGAAAGGTGAGGAGTACCCTTCTGCTGGTCTTCAAAGGTATGTGATTTGTAGATTTAAAATCCTAACTCTGAGGTAATTGGGAAATGTCCTAGAATTTATCAGATAAGTGTACTCAGAATATGTGTATCTGAGACTTTTCCAGCCTGGGGTCTGTGTTCAATAGAAAAATTAGGAAAACCTTCAAAGAGAAAGATGCACCTGATAACTGGTACATTATCAGAGGCATAAACTTGAGCTTGTGCTAGCAGATAAAATGATTTCACAGAATAAACTAGGAATTTTTTTTTTTTTTCCCAGAGTGAACTAGAAGGGGCAAGCAATTCAGGAGAGCTATGAAAATGTTGTGAGGTTATGCAGGGACAAAATTAAAAGGGCCAAAGCTCAACTAAAACTTTATCTAGGTACTGCTGTAAAAGACAGTATAAAAATGCTTCTATAAATAAGCAACAAAAAGGGCTGAGAAGAATCTCAGAAGAATCCTTTATAGGACTTGGGGGCACTCCTCCCAAGTAAGAAGTGGTTGAGTCCGTGTCCCTGCCAGGATTTAAATAATATATAGAGGTGGCACTTGGGGACCTGGTTTAGTGGTGAACTTGGCAGTGCTGGGTGGGTTCTTGGAGATCTTTTCCAACCTTAATGATTCTATTATTTAAAGAAGACAAATCACCCCTTCTGCATGAGCATCAGCAAATAATTCTGCATCTTTCCTCTACTCTGCTGCTGATTTCCCAGATAATATTCCAAAACGCCTTTGGGCTAAAGTGTAGTTCCTGAGGTGCAGCGCTCCCTGCTGTGCCCCGGTGATTTCCCCAAGGATGCCTGGATGTACAAAAGCTGAGTTCTTACTCGAAGTGAGTTATTTGCCTTTGGGCTGGGGAATTGGTGGTTGGAGTCTCTCCTTTAGCCTTGGGCTGTGGCCACTGCAGTCACATGGATGTGCCTGTACTTACACAGATTGTCCTTAAATTATGACAATGGAACGCTAAACTCCTTTGACAGTTTCATTATTTTTGTTCTTACTATTTCACACTTGTATCCCCTCTGCTCAGTTAATCCAGCAGAAGCTTGATGCTGTTTGGAAGCTTAGAAATACAAAGGTTTCATTTCCATAATAGTTTAAATTATTAAACAACACGTGGATACTGAGGTCATTCAGCAAAGACTGAGAAAGAATGTTTTTCCTTTTGTTGGTTCTAGAAATGTTTGTCCCCTATTTCCCTTTCATAATAACTATAATCCAAAGCTATTTAATTATTGACCTCGTGGTTCCAGCTGGTATGGAAGTGTGATTTACAAACCAGGAGCAGCAGCTGGATGACACAATGCTGACAAATGTTAGTGTTCAGTTTCTAGACCTGAGCTGATGTTTGTTTTCCCAGTGGTTTGGATTCTCTTGAATTTTCAGTATCTCGAGTTGTGTATTTCCTTGAAGCTAAACTAGTCATACACTTTGTAGTGTAATACTTTATATTATATTTCGCTCAGGAATCATTTTGTAGGGAAAAAAAATGTTGGAATATTGCAGAATTCAGTGGGTGGATATGACTTATTGGTATGCTCCTTGATATCCAGTAAAGGCACTGGACTGTTCTGTCACATCTGCATCTGCTACTTAAGAGCCAGCCTGGATTAGTATTTTACCTGTATGCGAACTGAACTGGCTGCAGCTTGTCCTGTTCTTAAACCACCCTCTTACTCCAAATGCATTCTAAAATTATTATTTTTGTTCCTCTCTTAAGTTTTAAATCTTCCCTTTTCTCTCCTCTGTGTTTTGCAATTTTTACATTCTGTGCAAGTTGTGTGGATGTGCAATGGCACCCTGCATAGCCAAGGCCAAACCAACAGTCACAGGATCCTTGGGGGTCCCTTCTAGCTCAGGCTGTACTGTGATTCCATGAGTTATTACTGATTGATTATAAGCAGTATGAAGCCTTTACATAAACCAGGGTTTCTGTCCCCTCACTTTTTGTGACATGTCTTTCCTTCCAGAAGTGGTTGTATCTCAGTAATGCTGTGGAGATTTTCAGGGTAGAAGTTACTCTACAAACATGAGTGTTATTTAACCTCAAACCCAGTGAGGAGCTGGAAAGATAAATCTAGCTCTAATGAATGAAGTGTAAAAGCTGACAGCATTCAGTAATTTCATGGGCTTGGGATATTTTCTGACAAGAAAATTCGTTTCTGAGACTTGTTGACAGAAACATAAAGAATGAAGCTGCTGCCTTTGCCTCCACCCACCCCAGCAAAGAGTGGGGGAAGAGAAGCAGCTCTTAAAAATAGCTCAGTTCCTGTTGTATTTGTAAGTTCGGTGCTTTTTGTGTCAATGACATCACCCTCTTCTCCATGGCAACCCCCTACGATATCAAAACTGCAGGGCACCATCAGAGGAACTCAAACCAGCAGATGAACAGGTTGAATCAAGATGATTTAACTGCAAAATAGTGCAGAGGCAACAGAAGGAGGTGGGAAACAAACAAAAGGGGCTACTGGCAGCTCGGTTACTCTGGAAAACCAGCATCTCTAGTGGCTGGTTCCCCAAACTCTGTGCTATCTCCTTTGCCAGGTCCTTGTCAGGAGGAGGTAGGTGGAAGGCAGGCAGGCATCTTATTCCTGATCTCCAGTGTCTGGAGAGCAGAACTACAGGTGACTAAGCAGGAGGAGCACTGACTCATTCCTGAATTATTTCTCACTCCGCTTCTCTTCCCCCCTCCCATCTATTCTGTTTGTTTTTTTAGCTTTCACCCAACAACTCAGATTTTTCCCCAGGCCCTGATGAGGAAGAATTAGCAGCAGGCTTTCTTGTTACCTAATGTTCACAAAAATGTGCTTGTGGTTATCCAGGTGAGGAAATAGAAGCCAGCTCTAAGAGCAAGAAAAATGAATTGGCTCTTGGATACAACACCTTTATCTGGGGGAAAAAGAAAAGTGCTTCTCTTTTCTGAGTGTTGCGTAGGAAATACTAAAATAACTGATGTGCCAGGAAGCTGTAAATAACTGGCTTTTTTATCAGGATACCTATGGAAAATAGCTAATTGCCTCCCTGGCATGCCTGCTGGTGTTGATTTCTAAACCGACTGCAGTGGGGAGAAGCCATGGCCCTTGCTGTCTTGATTACAGCATTGGATTCTGCTGGGTTGCATTTGGGACTCTAGGATCAGGAACATAATGGTTACAGCTGCAGAGTTTCAGCCAGTATAAGCTGTTTCAATCAGCTTAATAAATCTACCCTCATTTACATCCCTATGAAGTCTGAAGCCTTAAGACAGTTTACCTTCCTTCTCAGGGTGCCAGGAGAACTGTTGCTGAAACCTAGCCTGCAGAAGTGTCAACTTTGTGTTAGCTTTTGCATTTTTTTGAAATTGCATGACATGGACCCAGGCAAGTTACGCAAGACCAGCACAATGCCCAGAGTCCTGACATCCACAAAGGGACATGGCAATGCTCCCCACATGGAGAAGGAAGTCTGTGATGGAATAACACTATATTTGCCACTCGTGGCCTGCAGTTTACAGGGCATGAGAGTCTTTAATCACAGATTGCTGAAGTGTGAGGCTCTGTTATGTCTGTAGCTCTCTCCCCACCCCAGTGTGATGCTAAGCCTGTGATTTCTAGGCTTGGTTGAGGGGAAAATGCATGGAGTCTTTACACACCAGAATCTTGATTAGTATCTTGCTCTTGCCTTTTGTGCAAAATGCCACTCAAGGCACTGTGCCATCCTCTTTGCTGAGCTCACAGCATCAGCCCACGATAAAAAAAGGTCCCAGAAAACATTGACTCACTGCATCCCAGCATCCTGACAGGGCTATGTGTCTGCAATGAAATCTCAGCTGGAACTGCGTGGTTTCAACGGAATTGATGGTTGTGAGGCTGTTTTACCTTCCCTGAGTTGTGCTACCACCTGTACTGCCTGCCAGGAACAGGGGTGGGAGCACTGGGATCACTGCCCAGCACCTGGCACGGGGCAGTGCTGCTGAGGAAGCAGCTGGAGCCGGGGGGTTGGGGGTTTGCATGTGCATGAGGAGTTCTCTGCAGAAGCTTTAAGACTAAATTGCTGAGAATTTTTGCCTGAAGCAAGGGATGTTTCCCGTGTTTAAGACAAGCAGCAACCTGCAGTCAGAAGGAAGAAGGGACTGAATTCACTCCAAAAGTATTTCTCCAGGATCTTTTTTCAAGGTAAGCCTGCTTTTGTGGGAGGTAGATGGGGCAACAGGGTTCGGCATTCTGAACACTAAAACTGAGATGACTTCTGCATTTTTGTTACCTTCCCAAGCTGTAGAAGTCAGATAAATGTATTATTCTCTGGTAGTCCCTTTTTAGGCTGAAAATTCAGCTAAGAAGAGCTAATTTTCTGAGGTCTGAAGCTATAAAAAGGGGCGAGGGAGAATGTTTTTAACACTGCCTTATGCCTCTCTGTGTTCTAGTAGTGAATAAGTGCCACGGACTGTGCCTCTAAAACATATATTTAAGTAGCAGAATGATGGGTGTTGAAAGAACAGTAGGTGAATGAAAGCAAAGTTTAGTAAATAGATATCAGCTTATTGTTTATTAATTTAGTGGTTTTCAACATTGCTAGATTATTTATTGTTCTGAAGGAGGCAAAATGAAGATGGTTCCTGCCTTGAAAACTTGGACTGAAAGGTTTTTAATTGGCATGGTTTGCAGAAATGCTGTTGAAGCCAAGAGCAACGAGATAAGATTTTTTTTTTTTTTTAAATTTGAATGACACCTGAACAACCAGTTTATTGCTGTTGAAAACTATTGGTTGAGAGGCCAGAAAGTAATTGAGAGTTTGTCCTAGCTGCAGGAAAAGCCTATTTATGCTAGGAAAAAATACCTTGCAAGTACAGAAATGGCTCTGAAAAAAACTGGTAACGCCTAAAAAATGTTTGGTCATCCACATCCCTTCCTTATACTGAAACCCTTCCTAGCTGGGAACCCACCAGACTGAGAAATGTGTGCTTAGGTTATGGGGTATAAATGATAGTCCTTGATGGAAGTACATCAGAGCATGGATTTGGCAGAGCTGCTGGAGCCGTGGAGGGAAGGCACTTGCTGAGCCCGGAAGTGCAGGGCAGAGCATCTACACTTTCCCTTTGCACGCTAATGGCGCTAATACTTGCATGCAGTTCCATTTTGCTCTTGGAAAAGGAATAATATGTGCTCATGAAACCAAACCACCTTCTGGTTAGGGAAGTAACTGTAGTCAGTAAACTTTTGGAAAAAATCCTTGTCAGGTCTGTGAGGAGTGAAATCAAAATACTTTGTTGCCTCTTTTTTTCCCTAGGGAAGGTAGGAACTGAGAGGTGCCTGGAAGGAAATTGTGCTCTGGGCAGGCTGCAGAGTGGCTGGGTGAGGTTGCCTGGGGAAGGGCACCTGTGCCCATTGTTGAGGCAGAGGCTGGTGGCCAGGAGGGCCTTGGTGCTAGCAGTGGTTGTGTAACGTTGTGCTGTCTCCGCAGCTGGTGCTGCCAGGCGCTGGATCAGCTCATGCACTTGGATGTAGTCGCTGCAGCTTGATTCCACTCTGTAGAAATAGTTGAGGATATTCCTGCCAGCTTCCCAGTCAGGAGTCATCAGTTCTGCCTCTGTCACTTGGGGAGCATGAATGAATAACTCTTAAATCATTAATCTAGGGCAGCTTCCAAGAATCCTGTGTACCCAAGTCTGGAATACATTGTGATCAAATTCATTATCCAGGGATGGCAAAAACTTCGAAGAGGTGTTTACCCATGGGGTGGACATGCTGCACATCAAATTCTCAAAGAAAACCACAACATGAGAGCGTAGGGGGGAGCAAGGAAAGTGCAAGCAAGGGCCCAGAGGAGCAGGGAAGCTGGAAAGGGACAGTGGTAGCCACATGCTGTGGACTGGTGGACAGGCCGGCACAGCAGCCTGTGACTTTGTGGGGGCTATGGAAGCTGCCGCTGCTTTTGGCAGCACCACTTGACATCATTTTAAACTGCAATTCTGCCTAACCAGTGTTAAATGTCAGGGTATCTTCCATGGGATGGTTCTTTATATCTGGTAAAACCTTGTATTTTGGCTGATAGGATTTGGTGGTAGAGGGGGGCTTTCTCCAGTTCCAGAGAGAACCACAGAAGGAGGGATAAATAAGAAGAACCAAGTGTTGCTGCTGGAGAATGCACAGCAACCTAGATAAAGGTGATCCTAATTGAGGAGGAGGAGGACTGGTATTTAATTAAAACTACTGCTAAAACCTAGGCTCTTAGCAGTAAAATAAATAATAGCAGGACATGAGTAATTCCTCTCAGGGGAATGTCGGAGACAAAATTACACTAATGTAGTAATAAGAGGGGCCTGTGTGCAATTGCTCAGAGGAATAGGAACAGGGCAGAATGATTTTTCACTGCTAAGAAGTTCAAATGTGGTTCAAGTGAAAAGGGACTTGTGCCTGTTAAAGCACACGCTCCTTGGGCTGCTTCCAAAGGAAGAGCTGTCTGAGTTCCTGAGCTGGATGTTCTTGCTGGACTTGGCGATCCCAGCAGAGAGACCGAGCTCCTTCTCTGCTTTAGTGAATGATGGCAAGTTCTGTGTGTCACTTGCACTTCTGCTGCTCAGTCAGGGTGTTTTCAGTGAATTAAAAAAACATATTTCAGATCCAGACTTAGGACAATTGTGCTATATGTCATGTATCTGGAGGCAAGAAAGGACATTAAACCATCTTTTGCTTCCTTATTTCCTTCCTACTCCTCATTTCTGATCATCTCAGAGCTCTGGCTCCACTCCTCAAGCTGTGATGCCTGTTCTGGGCAGGTGGTTAAATAGCGTGAACTCATTAACCACTCTTGACTCAGTAACAGCCAGTGGCATAAAATTGTTTCTTCTCCATAGCTGCCTTGTATAATGCTGCATTTCAGTTTTGGTTACTCCTTCCCTTTTGTGCTTTTCATTTCTGTGACATCCATCTGTTTACCAGACAAGGGCGAGATGGAAGTAGTCCCAAAATACAAAAAGAAAAAGCCATACAAGTGAGGCTGGATGGGGCTTGGAGGAGCCTGGTGTATTGGAAGGTTCCCTGTCCATGGAAGGGAGTTGGAACTGGGTGATCTTTAAGCTCCCTTCCAACCCAAACTATTCTGTGGTTTCTGTGAGTATATAAAGGGGATTTAATGAAGAACAGAGGCATTGGAACACTGGAATGAGAACTGCTGTTGCAGTGAGAGAAGATCCTGGGTACTTGGGGACCAGGAAAGCAGGTAGCAGAACCTTTTTCCTTTTGTGTTCTTTTTCCTTTCTTCTCCTCTTACCCCATCTGTGAAAACAACCAACCTACCACCCACAGCTTCCCCCCAAAACCCCCAAGTTTTGTCAAAGGAAAGAATACGGTGATAGTGGTTTGTGGTAGATGTGGAAGGTAAATTGTAACCTGCTCTGAAGAATCAATGTAGCCAAACTGTGCCTTTGAGCAGTGTCAGTTTTGGTGTAGACCCCACTGAGGCACTGCAGCAGCATCCCCTGGCCAGGAGCAGGTGTCCTAGCTGGACAGAGAGAGGCTATATGGAGAGAGTATATAGACAAGATGGTTTAGTTGTTAAAATGAAACATGGCATTGCAAACTAGAAAGCAAATGTACTCAGCAACTTCAGCAGAGACAGTGACTCCATAAACTGATAATGTCAACTTAATGGCTCTGAGCTCAATTGTTTGTCCCTGAGACCTGGTTAAATTGGACTGTCTGCAGGGTCAGCATTACCTTATTGATGGCCACCTAGTTTTTTGACTTTGTTCCCTGCCAAGTGTTGTGGATACCTTTTTAGCCCCACCTGTGTCAACCTTTGAGTCTTCTAAATCTGTGACCTTTCAAGGCACAGAAAGAGCTGAGGGTCTTCACAGCACAGCTGGAGAGCTGTGCTTAGAGGGGGAGAAGAGGGGTGCAAGTGTGTCCTTAATCTGGGCCAGGGACAGAGGAGTTAACGTGTAGTGGCCAGAAGGCACTACACAGATCTCAAAATAACCAAGAACAGGATAATTTGGCTTAAAAAACCATCTGGGTCTTGATTCAGTGCTCATTAAAATTCATAGTAGCCTTATGATTGGCTTCTGGAAGAATTAAGCAGGGTGTTACACTTCATAATGAGTACTTTGGGCCTTGGCCAAGAAAGTACAGCACTGCATACAATAATGCTAGAATTAACTTCTTTCCTGTAACATCCAGCTTAGAATGAGGATCTTCTCAGCACTTAGGGAAATCAGTGAAAAAAAATCTCTGTTTTCAAGAGATTTTGGATTGCACCTGAAGAACAGATGTTACAGCTGACTTTGGGAAGAAGTCTCTCTGGGCAAGTCGTCTCTGAGCTGGTCATGCTGCAGCAAGCTGTCTGCTTTGGGGACACTCACAATTTGCAGCCATCAGAGTTCCTGAGTGTGCAGAGAAAGGGGGGAAAGTCAGACTGCAAACCTAGCGGTGGGATGGAATAATTGGGCCATAAAAGGAAAAATGCCTGCTTGTGTTTATTTCATTAGAAACCTAAATGTATTAACTAATGGCACAAATAGCTTAGAGTCTTGTGGCACCTCATCAACCATAAGATGATGTCAGTAGACAAAATGCTCCTGTCTGTGACTGCTGCTGAGAAAACATCCTGATTTCTGCCTCTTTCTTATAGAATACTGTTTGGTGTTAAAGGAAAGAAAATACTAATTCTGCTTGCTCCCAAACCAGAAATTTGCAAAGCTCCTTGGGCTTTTGTGTTCTCTTCTAAGTTCTAAATATGTTCTCCTAAAGCATCTCGAAACAGCAGCCTGAGTGACATAAAGCTGAGCCAATAACTTATTTAAGGAACATTACCTTTTATTCCGGTGTCGTTTAAAGACATGTTTTTAAAAGAGTCTCTTAGAACTTGGACTCACCTGAATTTTCTGGCTACTCCTAACCTGTAGTCTGGGATTACCTTCAATGGTCTGTGGCTGTGCTTAAACTGGGACTGCTACTTGTGGAAAGAAGGAAATGAAGGAATCTTCCAGATAAATACTTAAGCATTTCTGTAGGACATCTTTGGGCACAACTGTTACCCAGGCCTTCAGTTTTCATTAAAATTCAGAAGAACTAAATAAGAAAATGGTCATTTTAAGTGTTAACAAGCTTTTTTTCTTTTTTTTCCAAAGGTCACATGCGGAAATGAACTAGTTAATATTTTTTGTATTGAAATGTATTTTTTTTAATTCACTGATTTATAGAATTTATTTGGCACCTCAGAGAGCATGTGAACAAGAAAAGGATTTTTTTGAATTAGTAGTTTGAAGAATGCTAGCCTCAGAATCTCTAAATTTGCAGGTTAGGAAACATTACGTCTTATTTACAGCTTAAATGGCTATGTCTTATGTTGCTCTCTTCTTCTTTAAGTATTATTATTACTGTTATTATTGAGATTTTCTTTAATCTTTAGATTTACACACACACATATATGCATATCAGTGGACTAGTTTCTGGTGTCACGTTGAAGAGGATTCTGGTTGAGTTGTTCCACCGTGGTTTCCCTCTCACAGCAGCCAGCAGGATCTAGACTCCTTCCAAAGGACAGGCATTCGCTCTGCCAAGTGCCAGCAGGTCCATGTGTTCAGGTAGGCTGTGACTGTGCTCAGTCTGGCCTCCCTCAATCATAGGGTAGGGCTGTGGTAGAAAAATGTTCCTACAATACCAAAGACAGCCAGTGTGCTCCAGTCTTCTCTAACATGCATTGCCTGACTGCTTGCATGCTTTAGTTCCTTATTGTGGAATCTGACAGCCTTAGAAGTTGTACAGATGTTTTGGGTAGTTTGGAAACTTTTTTTTAGTGGAGACAAGTGTTAGTTGGAGCTTTATTGTTTGCCCACTAGTCTGTGTTGTGCTGAAACTGTGTGTCTCTCAGAACAACCAGTACCTCCTGTCTCAGGCAGTATTCAGGCTGTTAAAAATTCCAATCTAAATGAAGGCTGGAGGAGATTGCTGAGGATAAAGAAAGTAAGAGACTTCTGTAACTATTATCAGGAAAGACTGAAAATCACTCTCGGGGAGGTAGGAATTAGCCTTTTCCTCTGTCGTAGCAGTTAGAATGCAAGACAAGGGTGTCTCAGCTACCATTTTTCTTTGCTATATCAATAAATCTCTAAGTGGGGATTATAATAATTTAATCCTTTGCAACCCCTCCTGTGGACTCCAGAGCATTCATAGCTCATGGAGATAAGGGAAACCGAGGGTACAGTATTGTGACATGCTGCTTTCAGTGGCAGAACAAGAAGCTCCAGTTCCTGCATTGCAGGTCATGGCTGCTGTGTTGTGGCATGACTTTGTGTGGCTGAACTGTAAACCAGGCTCCTGAAACAACCAGAGCTTGAAAATAAATTAAATAATAGTAAAAAAAGAAACCCAAACCAGATTTAACCTTTCAGCTGCCTCCTATTTCCAGGGAGGGGAAATGCTTGATGCAGCCTTAGCAGCTAGAGGGGTTTGAAATAAATATTGGATACTTGTTCCTGTTGCAATGGTTAGCCCTTCCCCTCTTTTCTTCCACGGAGAGAAATAGCTGCTCTGCCTCTATCAGCCTTCCCCCCAAAAATCTCACCCACTCACCACCATGGGCCAAAGCACCCTCCTGTACTTGCTATAGGGAAGCTGCTGCTGGGACGTGATGCCTGTTCCCTGGCACGGGATTAGTAGTTCATCTTCCTGATTTTCCTGGGCTGAATGCTTTCAGTGTAAGGCTGAGTTGGCTGCGAGGACAGTTGTTCCCTGCCTCCACGAGGCTGCAAGTGGGATGGGAAACCTGTGCTACATGGAGGCACGTGCCTGGATTTTGACAAGCATAAACTCCAACCCTCAAATTATTCTAAGCTCTTGAGAGTTGGGTTTGAATGTACCCAGAGGTAGAGTGACTAATGACAGCAAATGGTGTCAGACTTTTGCAGCCGTTATTTTAGCCACTAGGAATTCAATGGATTCTGGCTAATACTTCAGCGATAGCTGACTGACCTAGTTATTCAGAACAGAGGCTGCAGTCTGTATTCCTCTGGTGTCAGTGAGGGATTTCAATCTGCATTTCTATTGCATCCTTAAGGATCACAGCATGCTTGGAAAAACAACAGATTAAGCGGCCTCTGTTCTGGGGGAGTTGAGCATTGTCACAGTTATTTTACCAGCCTGCAGAATGCCTTTCCCAAGGTGACCTGGGAATCTGTAGGCAATGTTGGCTTTCTGCTGTGATGTTGCCATTGCAGAACTGATCATCCTGACTTTTGTGGGAAGCAGAAGATGCACCTTTTGTAGAGGGTGGCACAGGCTTGTCTGGTGGAGCATGACGTTACTTCTGTTCTAACCAAAGAAGTCTGTGAATTTTTGCAAGAAATTTGGAAGAAGTGTGAAGTGGTTGTGTTCCAGGCTGTATTGATATTATCTGCAGGGAACGTCTACCAAGCCACAGGAATTTAACCAGTAGCAAAATAGCTACTGTGTGCTGTGTTCCGGTGATCTTCTTGAGCTTTAACTTCAATTTCTCATCAGAGTGGGAGTTAAAATTTTCAAAGAGTCTGCTGTTTTCTTACTAACTCTAAACTTAACCTGCTTTCCTCACTGAAACACTCGTCAGGCACTGGAAGGGGCTGCCCAGGGCAGTGGTGGAGTCAGCACCTTGGAGATGTTCAAGGAAGGACTGGATGTGGCACTCAGCGTTCTGATCTGGTTGACAAGGTGGTGATGGGTCAAAGGTTGGACTTGATGACCATAGAGGTCTTTTCCAACCTTAATGATTCTGTGCTTCTTGCCTCTGGCATGCTCAGTTTGGCAGAATTTGCAAGTCCTCGTGCTGTTTCCTTGCTGGCCATGGTGTGCGTCACCACAGGCATTGTTTGGCCTGGGAGAACCTGGCTGTAACCCAATGTGAGCCTGAAGCAGGACAAATTCCCTTCTTCCATGTGCCTCAGTCTGCACTGTTTGGCACAGGGTAAAGAAGGGACTTTGAGCTCCCCACTACCATGCCAGATAGGAGTGTGCAGATGTGTCCGGATCTTCAACAGCACCCAGAGCTCTGGCAGAGGCAATGCACTTGCTTGACCAACTTCCAGTTCTTCAGCTCTGGTGCATTCGTTTCGTTTTGAATTGGAGAAAACCTCCCCTGGTTTAGACTGTAAACCTTGGATAAAAACACTGGATGAGCTCATGCAGCTGGAGTACAAGCAGGGCTTTGTCCTGCTGGCATCTCAGGACAGCTACCTGGATAATGGCAGCAATGCATAGTAAGCAGGAGGATAACCCAAACACTGGAGCTGGCCATCCAGGTAATGCTCTCCTGGAATGTTCTGACCACCTCTGAACGGGATACCCTTGGGGAGAGGTGGCTAAACTGCAAGCACTTACTTAAAGCGAAACTGCCTCTGGATTGCTCTCTCCTTATCTCCAGTCCTGGCTCATGTCATGTGTTGATTATGAGACTCCCAGACTTGATTCCTATCTTGTGCTTCCTCCCACTGGTTGGTGCTGATGTGAGATTTGCAACACACCCTTTCTTCTAGTGACCCCTTTGCCCCCATCCTTAAGTGTATTCTTTCACTTCCCTGACCAACTTCTCTAGATTTCCAGAACCATGAAAGAGAAGATGGAAGGTTTTCTGTGTGGAAGAGCATTTCTGCCTCCTATCAGATCCCTGAGCACAGAGAAGACTTGATGGAAGGGCCGGCTCTGAACCACAGCCTGGCTTCATAGATAGAATTGCTGTAGTTCTTGCTGGGATTTCCTGAATGTATCAGATTTCCTGTGCCTCTGTGTTAGGCTTTTCCTGGAAGCTTTGTTGAATACAGATCCATTTTCCTTAGCAGCCTGCCCAGTTCCCACAAGCTTCAGATAGGTGGGCAGGTACATTTCTCCTGGCTGAGGTAGAAGACAGACATTGTATATGGTACAGTTGTCCCGGGTGTCTCTGATCTTTTATTTTTTAAGTTAGAAGTCCCTAGTGTTGCCTATTGGAATAGGAAAACATTGAATAGTGGGGTTTTCATCACAAAATTCTCCTCCTGTAGCGATTAAATGGGATTAAATGGAACTTATTGCAGCAGCAGTGCAAGGTGTGAGATCCTGGAGCTCTCCTAGCACAGTGATGTGGCTGGACCGGGTGAGGAACAAGGTGAGATCAGCACTTTGGATCTGAAATTTGCTTTGCTTTGTGTCTGGGGAGGGGACGTGGAATATGGAATGGCCTTTGCTGGGAAGATAAATCAGGCAGGCTGCAATGCAAACATTCAGTCAACGTACCCTGCAGCACTTGTTGCTGCCAGGAATGGCTGTCCCAGAGACCGACAGGACCTGAGTGAGCAGCACAGAGCAGCCGTAGGAGGAGTGGGGTGTGTATTGCATGTTTATATAAATGTGCCAGTATAATTATTTATATTGTCTTGTGCCATTTTCTAGGTAAGAAGGGAGCAGTGGGCAGGCAAGGAGCAGTAAAATGTGTAATGAAGGGACAGTTGCTGAAGGGGAAAATTAGAGACGTGTTGCTTTTACTGGGAAATTTTTCTTCAAAGTGTGCAGGACTGCTGGGACTAAAATTGTGAATATAAAGACTGGAAAGTGTCCTAATTTTTCATTAAGACTGTAGGCAGCAGAGGCTCACGCTGACTCAGAACTGCCTTAGTTTCATCTAAGCTTGTGCCTTGACAAGTAAAATAAGGCTCTGCCATTTATAACGAACTCAAGTCTTGTTCTAGAAGACTGTGCTAGCACGTAACCCAGGATATACAATACTCATGCAAATGTGGAGCCAGCTCCAAGGCTGGATGACTCCTTGTAGACTGTAAAAGCCATTTGTGTGTGACGCTCCCCACGCCATGGTTGTGCAGATGACTCCTCACTGCCTGGCACAGCAGCAAAGCCCAGGTGCACAGATGACAGGGATGATTTGCCATCCACACCTACCAGCTTCACGCTCTGCTTCCTCATCCCTGATCCTCCACCACACTGCTCTGCCCTGTGAGTTCCAGTGCTTTGGGAAAGAATGCTGTCCCCCTTTGTTATTTACTATGATTTGTTACTATTAAAGGGAACTTCCCTTTTTTTGATTACATCTGTGTATGGGGCCTGCCCCATAGGAGAGAGAAGCTAATCCCCAGACAGAAAGGAACCTGGCTAACTCTATATCCTATACCCTGGAGAGGGAACAGGCAGGAAACCTGCGCCACTGTGGCAGGCAGGAGGACCTGCAGTGTAATGTAGAAGCGCTGACTGCACATTCAGGAAGCAGCCTTCCATAACTTAGCTAGCAGGTCTGGAAATGAGCATTAGGAACCTCAGACCATCAGCTCCAAAAGGTTCTCTCTATGAACCTCGGTTCTGTTCCTTCTCCATGATAGTACTGTAGAGCTTATGAATTCCAACTACAGCCAAGATTCTGGTGGTTGTACAAAGATACTGCAGCTCTTTTAGCTGGAATGAACAGGTAGGGAGGAAAATGAGAATTGGGAAACGTGGCTAAAAGGTCACTGGCGTGGCCCATTTCTGCTGGCCAAGCCACTCCCAGCAAGAATGATGAGAGCCTAATGATTATTTGTAGCATGTCACTCATTTATTTATTTATTTTAAGGGTGGTTCAACAAAACCGATGTTAAAAAAAACCAAAAAAAGTCACGGTGGTGGGTTTTTATGGTTTATATCTCTGTTCTTTGGACCTAAAACTATCTGAGGGTTAAGCCAGCATTGTCAGTGGTTTGGAGAGGCCAAGAATCCTCTTTATTTGCAATGGAGCAAGGGCAGCTGATGGGTTTGCTGCCATGAACTCTGACCGTTTCTGGCTGTAATCCTCAAAGTGTCCTCTGATGATGGCCCAGTCACCAAGCCCACCTAGCACTGCCGGAGCTGGTGTCCTGCTGAGTACAGTCGCTTGTGGAAAGTCTATTTCCAGGAGCCAGTAAACCCTGAGGCACAGGCAACGCAACAGGATTAGAGGGTGATCCCAGACTCCAGACCTGGCAGCACTGACTCATGGTGAGGACAGGGGAAAAGTAAAAGCGCCAGGTCATGTGCTACTCATCTGCAATGCAAATAAATGGGGTGAATTCTTCTACAGCGAGCCATAAAGCAAGCAATCAAAGCTTTCCTTCCTGGAATGACAAGGGATTGGTGGCAGGTCCTGAAATCTGCAGCCAGGCGGCACAGGCGGAGATGTCAGGTTCGTTAGAAGCTGCAGCAGCTCCTGGCCCCGAGGCTGTGGAGCCGAGAGAGAGGAGCTGACGAGTTGAGCTTTAGTAAGTCACAGTGAAGTGGGGTGGTGAAAAAGGATGGAGGGGAATGGGAGATGATCTCCCCAAGGTTCTTGCCTGAGACCCGGCACACTGGGGTGCCCAGGTGTGACTCTGAGTTCTTTCTCTCTTGTCCCCTCTAGGAACCAAGAAAGGAGATGGTGAGAAGGCGGCGACATGGTCCCAAGAGGCTCTGCTGTCGACATCTGTCGTTTTCCGTGGAACAGGAATCTGAGGCTTCTCCACGCTGAGCGCTTCTGTGTCACATCTGCTACCACACCCTGAAATCAAACTCGGCAGCTTAGGTGAACCAGGCACTGTACAAACATGTCAGACTTGCCTCCACCCCTTTTTCTTCTCCCGCTTTCTCCTGCCGTCTTTCTCTCTCAAGTTTATCGACGCGTCAGCGGATTCCGGTGGCGGAGCATTCTCACTTCACCTCTGGTCACAGAGCAATGAGGAGTCAGGGGTAAGGGCCCTCCCGCAGATTTGGGGATCAACATTGATTTGCTTGCTTGCTTTAAAGCCGTAACAACCGTCCTAATGGCCGCTGTTTTGTGGGATTTGTTCCCTGTGTTTACGGAGGACTGGGTTTGTCAGTTTAAACTAAGTCTCCACTTCCCAGTGGCTGTGCTGCCTCGGCTTAACCCCTTCCCTTCAGAGCTGAGCCGTGCCACTGCCAAGGATTAGGGTAATGATCACACGTGTGTTGGCAGAGACAGCCTGGGGTGAAGTGAGAGTGGAATAGTTCAGAGGGGTCATACAATATTTTCTCTCAAGGGATGCTTCTGGAAGGGAAGAAAAACTGGAAGCTGGATTCCTTTGGGAAGGAGTTTGCTTCATCTTCACTCCTATAGCCCAGCAACACCGTCCTCCAATCGGCTTTGCTGCATGACAGTGGGAGAGTTTACCTCCAGACCCTTCTTTCTCCTCTCCCTTGGAACTGTCCACCACCGGCATTGTTGCAGCAGGACTGCCCGTAAGATCCTGTGGTTTTTACTTTCCAGGGTCTATGAGGTGGGACTACGTGTGGGGCTGAGGTCCGGCGGTTCAGTCAACGGACACTCAAGAGGATGGGGAACGTGGAGGGAAAATGCCTTGTTGAATCTTGCAGGGTGATGATCTTAAAACCTTGGGGTGAAGAAGGGGTTAAAAATTATTACGGATGATGCTTGAGAGAGCAGACAGCATGTCAGGAACATGCATACTCATCGCCTTTACAGGAGACAGAGCAGTATCTGCTCTTGAGTATCTTGTATCTGCAAGGACCCTCACCATACCTTACAGAGAGGTCTGGTTAAACCCCTCCTGTCTGTATTCCCAACCTGCTGGCTGCTGTGCTGGCCAGGATCCTTTCAGAATACCTCCTGAAGCTATGCTGGAGTACTCGTGTGGGGCTGGGTGTGTGAGTGTGTTTTGGCTGGCTGAAAGCTGCCTAATCTCGTCCTATTTAAGTTACAATATATGGTTTTATTGAGCGTTTGTACTTAATTATTTTTGTCAGGTAACCAATGCATACAGGCAAGTATTTGCAGTGAGACAAAACAGTCCTGTCTGTTAATATTTGCTTTCTTCTTTGCCAGGACATTAATGCTTTAATGTATTTGGGGACAGAGCACTGAAAAAACAGAAGAGCAATTTGTGTCTGGTGAGTGCAAACTCTCAGGTGAGGCTGGGGGATGTACGGAGAGTAACAGACCTTTGCCCAGTCTTTGCTTTTTTGAGTTCGAGTACAACCTGAGTCAGCCCCTAACACAGCTGCTGGGGAAGGGAACCTGCTGCCTGGCTCTCTCTCCAGCCCTGTCCCATGGAAAAGTCTCATTCCTGATGGTGTGATGAAGCTTTATATTGATTTTAATATTCACTGCTGCCTTGGTATGTATGTCCTGCATGCTGTGTGAACAATGGTTCATGAATCTAGAAGTAAAGCTGATCACATAGTGGAAAGAGCTATCAGGAAATAGCTTGCTGGGTTAGTAACTGTGCTCCCAGATGGAAAGCCTGCTCCCTGCACAGGGGTTGTTTCTGTCTAGATGGGTGTGAGTGTGGATGTACCTGGGAAGGCCACCCTGGGTCCTGCTGCCAAGGCTTGCAAAAACGAGAAACAAAACTTGCTTGGTCACAAAATGGTTTTCATTCCCAAGGAGAATGAAATTAATTAAGGAGAATTCTTTAAAGTTTGTCTGTCCTGCCTCCAATCAGGAAAAAAGAGCTCTTTTTAACCTACTTCTCTAATATGCTTAGGGAAATTCACAAGCAGAGAAAAGAGCTAAATATTTGTGTAAATTGCTTTAAACAAAATTGCTTAAAGCAGCTTGGACTAGCTTAGCCCAATTGCAAGTAAAAACACAGCCAGGCTCTGAGCTCTGTATTGCACTTGAGGGTTTTTTGGGTGCTCACAGGGGGGGGTACCCTGCTGAAGTTCCATCTCATTTGGAGCAGCACATGAGCTCTGTACCTGGGCAGGACACAAGTGAGCAGGAGCACCTGAAGGCTCACCAGGAGTTGTGCTGCTCAGCACTGAAGGCTGCAGAGAGCACAGCAGACTCTGACACCTTGTCGGGGGCGGGGGGATTCTGGACTGGGGACTGCCTTCCTTGCCTGTGGCACCAACCCTGCTTCAGTCTCACTGACTTTGAGTTATAATGGCATAGACTTAGTGCAATGGAGCACAAAATCAGCACTTGGCTGCTGCAGGTCTTGTTTTTAAGGAATTCCTCATTATGGTTTCTAAAGTTGCAGGATTACCATGTGGTTCGAGGACTAATGCACTGCTATTCTGTCTTAGCAATGATACTGTTGTTCTGTGACTGACCTTCCATTTGTCTGGCAAGAGAGAGCAGTGGGAATGGAGGATGCCCATAGACTAAAAGTTGAAGTCTATTTCCGTCAAAAATGTCTCAGGAAATTACACTTTCTCTAGGGCTCAGCTGTTTAACTTGTAGTGTTAGTAGTTAAATTATTTTGTAATTAATTGATGAACAGAGTGTAGCTGTAGCCAATAGCAGTCATTTATCTCATGTTAGGAGTGTACCTCAGGTTTTAATGTACAGAGGACTGTGTGAACACTCACAGTCATGGCAAACAGAGCAGGATAACCGATATTCCCTGGGAGAAGACTTGTCTGTTGCAATTTAAATTTGCATCTCAGTGTTGGCAGCAGTGAGCAGGAAGGCACTGACGGTCAGGCAGGTTGTGGGGTTTAAGTGAGTCTGTCCCTTCCGTGTTTTGGGGCAAGCTGCCTGGGCTGCAGTTTTCCCATCAGTTATCCTGTGGGGATAACACAAGCAAACTGCCTTGCAGGCTGCTGACAGCAATTAAATATATTTGTAGCTCTCTTTGGGAGAACATGATGAGCATAACTAGGGACTGAGGACTGAGATTGTTTAGTGTTGGCTGAAAGGAAGTTTAACTCTTGCATCTCTATACTTGGGTGATCTGGGGAATTTCTGGGGCGTCTCCATCAGTTCTTTGCTGTGCTGCTGGAGTGAGAATGCTTGTCCAGGACAGAGGTCACCAGTGCCTCTGCTGGGACAAGTCTGCTTGTGAGAATTTAGTCCTGCTCCCTGAGTGTGTGACTCTTCCTGCATACAGTAAAATCTGTGCTGTTCCCGTTTGCAGCACAGAGCTGCAGCTTCCCTCTCGTAACCCCGCGTGCCAAAGGCAGCTGGATCTGCGAGCCATGCAAGAGCGCACTGAGGTTCCAGTGCTTGCATGGAGCTACAGGACGTGGCGCCCAGTGTTGCAGCCCAGTGCCTTGGCTCCTTCCCCTGCCATGTGACCCTGCATGCCAGATGTGGCCCTTTGGCTTGTCCCAACATAACCTCTTGTCTGATATGTAAGGTGTTACTATTCATGTGAATTTTTGGAGACAGGAACTTAAATGTTCTTATTCTAATCTCAGTAGTACTTTTTATGATGATTTTGAATGGATCTGTCACACAAGACAGTAGAGAGTTGAAGTCCTGAGTCTTTCAAGGGCTGTCTTGAAGCTCTGTGGTGCTTTTGATTAACAGCAAAATAGAGCAACTTATTTTTAACCCTGATGCATCCTTCATGGCAAAATAATGTCAGTAAATCCATGTGGAACAATGCAGCTGCTCTTTGGACCGGGATCGGGGAGGGGTGTAGGTGTGAGGTGAGTGTTAGAGGTGCAGTGCTGTGTGGTTTGGTATAGCCAGAACAGGACACAAGCCACATGAATCACCTAAAAGGTGGGGGAAAAGGCTCAGAGTCGTCGTGGCTTTGGTCTCAGCCTGGTGACCTGCAGCACACGTCCTGCTGGCTCTGCGTGCCGAGGCCACAATGAGTGAGCTGCCTTCCCTGGTGATGCAGCAGTGTTTGGTGGCTTTACCCTCTCACACACTGAGCCCAGGTGGGAAAGGCTGGTCTTGTAATGAAGGCACTGGACTGCAGCTGAGGTTTGGAGGTGATTTCTGTTCTGTGCTGCTGGGTTCTGTCAAGGCATCTGGACCTATGTGCTGGTGTCCAGATGAAACCTGCGGTCAGAGTGTGTCTTGGCCTCCACTGGGGCCCTGCACCCATATTTTCTCTCTGTGGAAGCCAGGGTGTGTTGGGCCTGGATCTGGCCTTGATATAAAGTTAAAAAGCAGCCAGGAGACATACCTGGGAGATGTTGTAGATCTGCTAATCTAGACATACCTGGGAAGAAACAGGGCTAGTAATTTTTTTTCTGTTTCATCTGCAAATGAGGATAATAATTCCCTTTCTTCACCTTTCGTCTGTTTAGATGAAACCTCTAGAGGGTGGGGCCTGACTTCAGAGACAGACACAATTGGATGGTGACTTCAGCTGGGATTTCTAGGGGACTGTAAATAATGGAAAACTTTGTTATTTGTCAAGGGATAAAGCCCATTAGCATCTGGGACATGTCTGTACTGGTTTTGGAAAGTTCAAGAGGTCTTTTCTTTGCAAGTGCTTTTATGTATGTCCCAGAATGAAGTTGGTATGGTATAGCTAAAACACATCTAAAAGTATGTAACCCAGCAGCGTCCCAAACAAGCTGAGCAAATAGGCGTTCACTGGGTTTTAGGTTTTAGTCCTAATTTATGAGCAAGGAACTGGAACAGGGGAGAGAGGCAGCACCAGAGCCTTCAGAAGCCTTCAGACCCTGCTCAGTGGAGGCACAGCAAAAAAACGGTCGTGCTGTTCTTCTCATTTCTCAGAAACAAACCCACCAATATAACAAATATGTCTCTCCCTAAGCTTATTTCTAGTGTAATATTACAATCTGTGCTCTCATGTGTGGTTGGGCAGGATTTAGAGCATTACATCAGTATGCTGTGCTGTTGCTTTGCTCTGACACGCAGCTTTGCCATGGGGGCTGGTGAGGGAGAAAGGAGTAGAAGGAAAGGACTTGAAATGAGGAAAGGAATGGCGCACCAAGGAAATATCCACTCTTCCTTTAGGAGGATAAAAAAGTACTTCAACCAGTATTTCTAAAACTAGAATTGCAGACAAATGTGGAAGGTGTCAGGGCAGTGCTCTTAGATCCCATTTCAGATTTTGGACCATTTGGCTTTTCTTTCTCCCTTTCACTGACCCTAGTTGCCATTCCTTGCTGTGTGAAGTCACATTTGGTTTTGTCAGCTCTTTAGGGACCTAACCTGTCATTTCCCTTTGTTTGCAAACTGCTATGATCGTTTATGGCTTGTTATAAATAATAAGAGTGTTGCAAACATGAGTATTTTAGAAGGTATGGGATGCAGTGAAATTCCATGTGTGCATATTCACACATACATTTGTGTGAACCCATGCATATGACATGCATGGATAATGGCCTAGTTAACCTGTAATCCATTTCAAATGTAGCACATGACAGTGACCTGAGTAGCAGAGTATGGAAATAACACATTTTTTCTTTTTATTGGCGGTTTCTCTGGGACCTTCATCTTCCCACTGCAAACTCAATCTGTATATTGCAGTTCCTCAGGTCCTGTAGGAAGAGTTCTCCTTCTCTCCCTCTCCTCTTGGAGCTAGGCAGAGCAGTTTGGCAGATCAGCTGTGGGAGGACTTGGAAATTACGGGAATGGCTTTCTTGAGCTCAGAGACCCAGCGTTATCTCTCGTCCGGGGCAGGAGGAATGTAGGGAGCTGCGTCCAGATCTGCGATAGCGACGCAATGAGCTGATGAACGAGTTCAGTGCTGCAGCAAGGAGGGGGAGGGAGAGCTTATTTTTAACTGGAAACTGCACGAGTGAGACTGAAGTAGCTCTGTGCTGCCGTGCTATCATCAAGTGCATGTGTGAGTGAGGGAGGGTACGAGCACGGGTCCGTACGGCGCGGTGTCCTAGCGGAACGTGTGGCTGGACGTGAGCAGGGTGGAGGCAGGTCGGGTGAGAAGGCAGTGCTCGCTGCTGCCTTTGTCTGGGCGTTGGAACGAGCCACTCCTGATAACATTTATCTGCTTTGTTTTGTTTTGTTGTTTTTTTCCGGTGGTGTTGCTTCATTTCTGTGCCCTCCTCCTCGGGTTGCCTGTCTCCCACCCATTTCTCTCTTCCTCACTAACTCTCAGTTCCCCTTCCATCCTTAATCTTCCCACCCCTTCCTCTCATCTGAGCCTGACCCCTCTCTCTTCTTGCCCCTCCTTCTCAGCTGATCCCTCCCCCTGCTCTGGATCTGCTGGCTGTGGGATTTTTTCTCGTGCTCACTGGCAGATGTGACAGCTTTTGGAACTGTATCATCTAGGAACAGCTATATCTGGAGTTGAAAAACCTAACGTGGTTTCCCAGGGAGCAGGAATGGATCGCTGAGAGAATTTCAATCTCCGACTGCTTTTGTCTTGTGGTAGTGACTTTTATTATTTATGTTTGTGACATTTCTTACAGTACAGTTGTCAGCACTGAATGAAAGACTAAAGTGTAATAGATTATTATAAAATCAGTGTCACAGTATTTGTGTTGTTATATTAAAGGGATGCTGCCTATGTTTAAATACAGGTTTTACTTGATTTACAAAATCTTATGTGCATAAAATGTTCTTATGAATTTCTTACTGACTTAGAGAAGGGCTGGTTTTATGTGTTTTATTTAACAATAAATGTTCTTTATCTGGGTATTGGAAATACAAGTAAATAGGTCTTGCATGAAAACCACAAAGTGAAAGGAGACTGGTTAAATACAGACCTCCTCAATGAGATGCAAAACCTAGCAAGATTATTAGAATTCATTGGATTTCAAATAACTATTTTTAGTGTATGTATTTTGTTTGATCTTAATGCAGTTTACCTTTAAACCACCTGTCTGATCTCTTTATAATCAGGGATTGATGCTGACCATATAAAGCAAATGCCATTGGGTGCCTAGGGGTGTGTTGTATTTGGAGCTGATTACATTTTGTTGTTTTTAAGCTGTCTGTTTTAAGCCAATAAGGTAGATGCAGGCCATGCCAACCAGTCACTTAAAACTGACCATGAACTCAGTAGGTGCTCCTTTCTGGGTTTTGGAAGCATGCTTTTGGCTATGGGGTCCAAGTGTAGTCCATGTGTTGATTGCCAGGGATAGGGGTTTTATGTAAATATACAAATGTAGTGTTGTGTTTCTGCTTCTGCAAACTGAGGTGGTGAAACAGAGCCACTGTTCTGGTTGGGGCCAAAATATCACCTGGGCTTTAAAAATTTGCATTTTGAAGCACTTAAGCCAGAATAATTTTTCTTATGGGGAAATACCTGACATGTTCAGAAAACCATTGATGCTAAAAGTGCTATTGATTGTGACATTTGTAACACCCTGTTTCACAGGACCCTTTGCCACATGAAGCACTTAAAAGAGCAAACTTGTCTGCTATGGCCTGGGTATCTTCTCATTGTGAAGCTGTGAGAGTAGGAGCAGGAGAGATACTGGTTGAAATAGTAAGATCACTGGGATCGCTCTGGCTGGGTCAAGGTGGATCAAGGAGCTGTCATACCTGACATGTAGTCAAGGATTCAGAACTGAACCACTTGCTGTAATACTACAGAGAGACTCCCTGCTTTCCTTGGAGGCTCTGAAGCTCCTCAGCAGCTTCAGCTGTTGGTTTGAGCACTACCACCACAAGCTATTAGACTATCTTTCCTTTCTGGGATTGTCTGCACTTTTTTTCCCTCTGACTTTAGTCTTGATTATTAGTTAATAAGCAGCACCTAAGGGGCCCAAGAGATGAATCAGTGTGTTTGAGGAGCTGCAATACAGACCTGGAGCACAGACACCCTTCCCATAAGCTCTCCATTAAGACGTATTTGAGTTTTCATTGGAGCTTGTTCTAAGCAAAGATTATTCTGGCTGCAGAATCTTCTAGGCAGAGCAGTTGCTTCTAGCCTCTTTTGTAAGTACTTTTTTTGTTTTTTAGTTTCCTAACCTTTTGTTTTCTTTTTCACCTGTGAGGTATCTTTAGTAGGCTGTTGCGATGGGACAGTGTGTGTGAATCCAAGGATGGATTGCATGACTGGGAGGTTAGATGGAGCAAAGGTCCTTCTCTGCCATACAAACACTTCCTATCTCTGTAACGGCAGGATTGTGGTAACCAAACTGGGAGCCAGTGTGTATTGGATTTCCAAGACCCCAGTCTAGCACCAGGGTGCAAAGTCATTGTTCAGCTGGCGGCTGCACTTTGCTCCCTAAACAAGTTTAGAGTGGGACAATCTGGAAAATGTTTGACATAGATTTCACTGTGATGTGCTGATTTTGGAGACTGGTGTCCTCTAGAAGTGTGTTCATGTCTACACCACAGCAGGTTATCTCTCTGTCTCTCTGACCCTTATAAATATTTATTCAGCACAAATAGTTGGACGCTGAGGTCCTGTACAGGGGAAGAGTGACTGCTACAAAGTTGAAGATTAAGTGGCAAAAATCTTCAGTCTGATGTCAGGGAAGAGATGGCATTCGGAGCTGTAAGCAGTGTTAGTGAGAGGCAAATGCCAATAGTAATGTTGTTTGTGGAAGAGGAAGAGCATATAAATGTTATTTTTGCTTATTGGTGGATGTTAATTGCTTTAAAAAGCATGTGCAGCTTTTTCCCAAAGCAGTGAATACAGTCATAGAACATTTCAGAAGAGAAGGGACCTTGAGAGGCGCAGCCCAACCCCCCTGCTCAAGGCAGGGTCAGCTCAGAGGGTCAGGCTGGATTACTCAGGGCTTTGGCTTTGAGAGCAAACCCCTGAGGATGGAGCCTGCCCGGGCAGGCTGCTGAAATGCTGGGCTCTCCTGGTCACAGGAAAGCTTTTCCTTCTATCCTGTCAGGACCACTCCTGTTTTGATTTATGCCTGTCTCTCACTCCCACCACTCCCCACTGTGAAAAACTTGGCTCTCCATAAAAAAATCTCCTTACCTCACCCTACCTTCACTATCTGGTTTTTGTGAAGAGGTTGTGTCAATGTCAATCCATTGCAGTCCTCCAGCTTTCCCACCTCTTGACTGCATGTGGAACTCCGGTTCTTCCTTTTCCTTCATAACTTCCCAATTTCAAAAAGGTCCAATCTCTCAGCTTTCTATCTAAGTATCTATTTTTGGTTATAAAATTCTTAATTCTGATTTTGGATGTCTCCTGTGTTTGGGTATATTTCAGTGTTAGGTGCTTCTGGCTTGTTGCACTTGCACTGGCTGTTCACACAAGCTGTCTCTCTCCGCCCCCAAGGGAAAGGAATCTTAGTTTTTAATTTTAGCTTCTTCAGCTACCTGCTGACAGAGTTTGATTTCTACCTACCACCTCCTCTCTCCCTCCTGAGCCCTCTGTCTAAGCAAGAAAAACTGAGATCCAGAGTCAGTCTCGGGCAGCTCTTCCTTTGGCAACAGCTCTGCTGTATTTAAATGGGAATCAAGTAGATATTACTTACTTGGCGTAAGCAGTGAGAAGAAAACCTGAGCCCTGTTTATAGCCACCTTAAATTCTAGCCTTGTGGTGGAATCAATGCTGTCTAACTGGCTGGACTCCAAGCCATTTAATGTAGGTAAACAGGTAAAATATAAATATGTATCTCTTAAGTTATTGTTTTTAATCATTTTATCAGGTAATATGAATTTGTAGAAATAAAGGAAGTCACTAGAAATCCCACCCCAGTCATGAACCTGTGAGGTGGCCTTGGGCAAATCATCACTCTCTTGGTGTCTGTTTCCTCATCTGTAAAAGCAGGTGATCAGCTCCTGTTAAAGTGCTTTTTGCTGGAGAATGTTCTCAATACAACATAATTAACTCATAGAATTGATATGTGATTTTACTGGTTGGGCACTTCAGCCCTAGACAGGCATTGACAGCGTTGCCTTCTCCTCTTCAGGCATCATGTTCCGCAAGAAGAAGAAGAAACGCCCCGAGATCTCAGCCCCGCAGAACTTTGAGCACCGTGTCCACACCTCGTTTGACCCAAAGGAGGGCAAATTTGTGGGCCTGCCACCTCAATGGCAGAATATTCTGGACACGCTGAGGCGCCCCAAGCCAGTGGTAGACCCTTCAAGGATCACGAGGATGCAGCTCCAGCCTATGAAGGTAAGAGAGAGGGAGACTGTTCTTTCCTGTTCCTTGGGGAGTTGCCTCCAAGTTGAGGCACTGTTTCCATTGCCCCATGAATGGGACCAAGAGCGGTATCTCTATGGAATTCAGTGGATAGCAGGCTTTGATAGCCCAAGGTGATAGGAACTTCATCAGGAATAAGGACAGTAGGATCCTGACCTGTTGCTGTCAGTGTTGAAATAACCAGCTGGCTGCCTGTCACTGTGACAGGGACCTGTGAAAGCTCCTATGGTGGCTGACAGGACCAGATGCGTTCGGCTGTTGTACAGAGAAGCCAAGAGAAGAGTTCATGGAGAGACCTGTTTTAGCAGGTTTGTCGTTTTCGTGGGTGAGCAAATTTGGCTGGTAATTAAGTTGCCTGGGAAGCCTGAGTGGGAGAGAGAAAGCAGGGTAGTGCTGCCTTGCTGTTCATCGACAACAAGTAAGGACAACAAGGACTAAGCTAGGGTCTGGACTAAAATGGTTAATAAACCGGCATTTTAATGGAAAGTGGGACATAGTAATGGTAGAATGTCCTTCAGTAAGGGAAAACAAGTGATTCCTGTAGATGGGTGGTTTTAGATGGCTGCTGGTACTGGCATCTGGAGACTGCGTAAGTGACAGCAGGAACATGCTGTGGGAAAAGGCAACTTCATGGTGACCTCTCCGGAAAGGAAATGAAAGATGGTGACAGAAATATTGTGCTTAAAGTCTTGCTCGCTTGGGGGAGGTTTTTGTTGCCAGTTAAAAGAACCCTATGGGGGCCTAAAAACTGAATGGTTCATTGTAAAATAGAGATGTTGCTACTTGGGAATTTAGGAGGGATATAAAAGAGTTGTCTATCTGATGAATATATGTGTACAGGTGCTTAAAACATGGGGACTAAAGGGGACTATATTTGGTATAATGCAAGATTTAGTACATAATCAAACCTGCAAATGAAATGGCCCATCAGGATCTTTGAGCAGATGCTGTTTTATAAAGGAAAAACTTGCTTAGGAAGAAAAGGTGAAAAAAACCAAAAGGCAGGAGGTTATTGCCTGGTGTCCTGAATGTGCTTTGAGGTTCAAAATGTAGTAGGGGATAGGAGCACAATCCAGAGAAGAGATAAAATGTGTAATAAGAGACCAACTTGGTTAGATCAGGAGTTCTTTAATGAGTTTAAACTGCAGGAGGATTGCTCAGAAGGGTAGAAACTAGGTCAAGTTATAAAGGGCAAAGAGAAAAGAAATTCATGTAGAAGCAAAACTGGAAGGCCAAGGCACAAAAAGAGATGTTATTCTCAAAGAACATAAAGGGCACTAAGGAAGACATCGTGAGTGCACTGAGGAGGATGAAGGAAAGAACTTGTTCACTGCTGATTTTGGAAGAAAGTTATCAGATGACACTGAGAATTCCTAAGTGTTTAATGATTATTCTCTGGTCTTTATTAAGTGTGATCAGTGGGCTGACAATTTGCATGAGCATGAAGGGATGAGAATGCAGGCTGGAAAAAGAAAAGAACAGGAACAGAAATGAGACTTAGCTAAGAAGTTGCATATTTTCAAGTCAGTTGGGCCTAATGAAATTCAAGGAATTGCAGATCAGTCAGAATAATTTCTATCCCCAGAAAGAGACTGGAACAAATAAGCAAGTAATCTATTTGCAGCCGCTTCCAAGGAGATAGCAGGGTAATAGCTGGCAGGCAGTATGGATTTATCAAGAAAAGAGTCATGTCAAGCAACCCAATTTTCATCAATCACAGGGTAGGGGGCTTTGGGTCAGGGAGAAGTGATAGCACTCCCCTGTATCTTGACTTCAGTGAGGCTCTGGACACTGCACCCATGGCATTCCCAGAGCAAACCAAGTTTCCTCAAGTATTAGGCAATGGATGCTCACAAAATAGTGTGAGGCATCACTGTTGAAACAGAAATGTGTGTGAAGAGATTTCCTGGAGTTCACCCTGAGCCTTATGCTGGTCAGGACATTCATATCTGACTTACTAAACCCGAGGATGGTAAAAGCTGAAAGCAGGTGCAAATCCTTAAGAGAACAAGGACAGAATACCCAACAGGCTTTAAAAACTAAAGAATCATCTTAAACTAACACTATTTTTCCCAGTAATTCCAAGTGCAAACACTCTCTTAGACTGCATAACAAAGCTGACTGTTTCTGGTAAACGCCATTTGAATTAATTCCTGTTCAGTGATACCAGTCAATTAGGTCTTTTTTTTTTTTTTTTTTCCCAAGTGCTAGTTGGCCAAGCCCTCATATACAGTCCTGGATTCAACTATCAGAGTAGTTCCTGGGTTTGTGTGTGGCTTATTAAAAGGTGCTTTTCTTGTTACAATTTCTCAGTTTTGGTCAGTAAGGCATGATCTATATAAGAGCATTCCATATAGATTTGGCTCCAATTTGGATGTTTCCTCATTAATCTGATGCAGTCCTTAAACACAGCAGCAAAGCAAGATTAATTCACATCTCCCCTGTCTGCTGGGGCTAGATCTGACTTCATGGGAGTGATCTGAGTCTATTTCTAGGGAGTTTTAGCTAGAAGGGGAGGAGAGCACTGGAGTGGATTTTTCTGGAGAGGCCATTGCATGTTGTTGGAGACTTATTATTTTGAGAGTACACACGTCTTTCTGGAATTACTTTTGTCCGTTCTGGACAAAAAGTTTGTGTCCCCAGCACGTTGTTCCGTGACAGTAGCTGGGCTGTGGAGGAAGGGGTGTGTGAGTGGTGAGGGAGTAGGAGTGAAGACCAGAATTTCCAGCTGCAGCTGGTGTGTGTGCTATGGAGCGAGTTGAGTTGTCCTTTCTTCACCTTGTTGAACAAAAATCTTCTGTTCTGTCTTTCATTCTCAGACACTGAGCAAACCAGGTGCTCATTTGTGCACTGTGGTGTCGTTCTGTTAAAATTGCTGGAGCTACTGTGTTGCACCAGCTAAATATTAGTCTCAGTATAATTAATTCAGCATGTTTAGGAGATCCCTGGAGCTCAGTCAGCAAACAGGAGATTGCTGTCACTCCAGGGAAGGACTTTCCTCAGGCAGAGGTTCATGAAAGTGTAGGAGTGATCCTGTGCTGCAAATTTCTGTGGAGAAATGAAACATTTTGGTTCCCAGCACTAGAAAAGCTTCTGTAAGCTTTTCAGTTCCAGAAAAAAAACAAGGAAGAACGCTACATAATATACCAACAGCTTAAAGTGTCCTACTTGTACAGAGCTGGTGCCTGTTTGGATGGAAGCCTTGTTCTTCAGCGTTTGCTTACAAGGCAGTTGTGGGCTGCTGTGACCCTTTGTTCATAGTTTTTAATTATAATAGCTTGGCAGAGCAGAGCAGGGAGGCAGAGTTGGAACAGCACGGTCTGCACTGGTCAGGATTGAGATGTATTAGCAGAAATTGAGGAGAAGCAGACTGAGGGAGGCTGATTACGACGCTATTGAGCGTGCTTCAAGGGAGAGATGAACCTTGTGTTGGCACAGCAAGGGTGAGTTTTGCAAATGGAGCTTGCAGCATGCTGGAACTTCTGAGAACTAGTATTTCAGGAGCTTGGTGAGTGCATTAGTGATGTAGTGTCACGCAGTTTCAGCACAAGAAAGCCAGGAGTTTTGAAATATCCCAGTTTTGCTTTTAGAATGTGAGCACAACAGCAAAATTGACTGTTCTGGCTGACAGCACTGCTGTTCTCTGACAGTCCTCTGACCCAAGGACTCCTTTTTTATCCCCCGGTAAAGGACAATGAAACAAAAGATAAAAATTTGTAATTTTCCCTGAACTCCTTGAGTTGTCTTTGGCTATATGTACAAAATTTAACCTTTGGCAAGATAAACTGAGCCTCAATTCTTACAACTCTGACTTGTTTCTCACCTTCCCTTGTGTTTCCTAGACCGTGGTACGGGGCAGCACCGTGGAAGTGGAAGGCTACATCTCTGGGTTGCTCAATGACATCCAGAAGCTTTCTGCCATCAGCTCGAACACTCTGAGGGGCAGGAGCCCCACCAGCAGGAGGAGAGCCCAGTCCCTTGGGCTCCTGGGAGACGAGAGACCCCCAGACATGTACCTTCAGAGTCCTGAAGGAGACTGGGCAGACAAGTATGGGAACTACCTCAACTGCAATGGTGGGTCCAAGGTGGCCCGGAGGCAGACCATGTGGCCGGATTACAAGCCCCGCCTGGAAGGGCAGTCTCATCCCAACGGAATGGTGACAAAAGCCCAGTCCCTGGGGCCGTCGGAGTTCCAGGGCGCCGATGGCAGCTGTCTGCAGCGCGCCTCGGGGCTGCAGCATGTGCCCGCTGTGCCGGGGGAGAGCGAGACGGCGATGAAGAGCCCGGAAGAAGGCTGGCTTCAGCGACAGTCCAACGCCAGGCCCTCGGGGGAGGGCAGCCCCAACTCCAAATCCCGGGAGAACAGCCTGAAGAGGAGGCTCTTGCGCAGCATGTTCCCCTCATCCAGCGCCTCAAACAAGCCAGGCCCTCCCCTGCAGATCAAGGTAAGAGTTATTCACTGGATTGCAGTGTTGACTTTACAGTTCCAGAGGTTACATATACAGCAAATTTAATTGCAAACATCGGGCAACCGTCTGTTCTTGTTATGATTAACGTTGGAATCAAAATAGTCCTGGGCAGGGGAAATGTGTGGTCCGCCTGAGCTTCACGAGATGCTGCGAGGCACAGCTCAGGATGGCAGCCAGATCTCCAGCAGACGGTTTGGCGGAGCTGCGGGAGCGTGGGCTGGGAAGGACGAGGGGTCTTGGTCGTTACCTTCTGCGAGGTAAAGGCATAACTGTAATGCCATTCTGCTGGCACCAAAGAGCCTTTGCCATTTGGGAAATTGCCATGATTTGCATTAGCAGTGTATTCTTCTGCCTGTGCAAACTAGAGCTACCTCAGGAGAGTGTGTTGGTTATAGCTGTATCTGCCGGCTGCTACAGCAGCAGGGTTTGCATCAGCACCCACGGTGCTGTCACACAGGAAATCAGACTGTTGGATTTTGGAAAGGGTGGGACAGCTCATAGCTACTGCTCCCCCAGGAAAGCTGTCCTGAATGGATGACTCATTTCTTGCTAAACTGCAGAAAATCTCTGGTTCCTGGTACTGGATAGGAAATGCAGACATTGCTTCTTTTCCATTCTGGGCTGACCCAGCACCCATCTTCTTTGCATGGCTTGTCTGGTGGCTTCAAAGCTGGTGCTGGGCCAGGCTGATTTCCAGCAGCTGTGAAGTCCCTCAACTGGGAGGACAATGATAGGAACCACTGTCCAAGCCAACCTGACTGTTCTGAAGGGTGTTGCACGAAGGGGATGTCTCCAATCCAGCGTCTTGCAGTTTGCATAAGGATCCAGGCTCAAGGTTTTGGGCACAGTGGGTTTCCTTTCCAAGGGAGAGGATTTTGAAGGAATGCAATCCTTGTGTAGCACAAACTGCACTTATTGCTCTCTCAGTAACTCTGGGCTGACCTACACTGATTGGAGGCCTGTCCCTGAGTACCTGGAACTGGCCACTTCTGTCTTCCCTAGACAGAGTGTCTTTGCCAGGCTCAGCCCTTCCACAAGTAGGAGCAGAAGTTACCAGCCAAGTGGATGTGCCTGGGAGTGTTTGAACTCCAGCTGTTTGTCAGAGAAGAGGAGTAGGGAGGACCTGGAAGATATGTAATCTATCTCCCTACTCCAGTAAGGGATCTGTACCATCCCTGGTAGGTGTTTATCTAAGATGTTCTTGCCAGCCTCTGATGATGAAAACCTGGATCTCCTGCTCTGATGGAGCTGATGATGTGTGAGAAATGTGTAATTGCAGATGAAAGGGACAGGGATATAACTGAATCATGGAATCCCAGACTGGCTTGGGTTGGTAGAGATCTTAATGTCCATCCAGTTCCACACCCTGCCATGGGCAGGAACACCTTCCACTAGACCAGGCCGCTCCAACCTGGTCTTGAACACTTCCAGAGATGGAACACCCACCACTTGGCTGGGTAGCTGGCTGAAATGGGAAGGTGGTGCCTTGAAAGGCACCACGGGAAGTTTGAGCGCACCTTCCTTATGAAGGGAAGGAGTGGGAGAACCAATGACACCTCAAAATGTCCCAAGACAGAAAACATGTACATGGGGACTGTCAGATTACAGGAGCAGGAAATGAGACTTGCGCGTGGTTAAACAAACCTGTGTGAGCTTGCACACGTGTTGTGTACCCTTCTGCACGCTCTGGGTTATGTAAAACTTTTTTTTCTCTCTCCTGAGACAAAACAAGATTTGGGAAATAAATTCTGTGTTGCTGTGAGCATGTCAGCACAGGACTGCAGGGGTGGAGCTGGTGTACAGGGAGGAAGGAACTCCTGACAGGCAGTTGTATTTGTGCTGTGCCCTGATGCCGCTAAATTGTGTTTTCCAGGGCCTCTCCGTGTGCGAGGCTTATGCAGATTCTGCTCTTGACAAAAATCCTTGATTAAAACCCAAAGTGCATAGAATTAAATCCTACACAATTATTTTCTGTCTGAGACAGGGAAAATGAGTGCTCTTGTAAAAAATTCTCGATTGGCAATTTTCAGTTCCCATGCCCATATTATTAACTTTATTAATAATCTCTCTGAATTGTGAGAGAGAAAAAGCTTTTTGCTTTGAGGTTTTTATTTTACCCTATAATATAAATGATGGGCTTGCTCTTTCTGAAGTTGCTTCTTTGACAGATCCACTATTATTTTGCATATATTTATATACGTATAATGTTTATTTTACATATATACATGTACATATATAATGTATTTTGTACCCCACCTGCTAAATGTTCTTGAATTTTAATTAATCAATGTTTCCAGGAGTATTAGCAGGACAATATTTATCCTTCCTGGCATGGGAATGCATATCCTGAAGCCACATTCCCACAGGCTGTGATCTTACTACATCTCCTACACTAAACAGGGTTGGGCCTGCTTGTCTTTTGAGTGGGAGGTCTCCAAAAACCTCGAGGACTGCTAATCCAAATTCACTGTAGGTCAGTTGTAAGTCAGTGAGGTGGCAGGTGGCTCTGTGTAGCTGGAGTCTCGTGCTGGCGGCCTCCAGCTGTCCTGGTTCCTGGTGCTTTTCCCAAAGTGGAGAAGCTAATTCCATGCCTGATCGACAGGAATGCTCTGCAGGTACCAGTAGAAAGTGCAGAGAGTGTTTTCAGTAGGCAGTGTAATTACCCAAAGGGAATTAGGCCAAGACATCAAAGTGATTTACAGCCTTGGCATGAATCCCCTTTCCTTTTATACAAAGAAAGATCAGAGGCACAGAGGGATAAAGGATTTTCAAATTCTCTGCAGCACAGGTTGCCCCTGAGTTTTGGTGGCAAGGTTGGAATGCTTTTTAGCAGCTGGGTTTTTTTTCTGTGGGTTCTGTGTCTTGGTGGTTTTTTTTAAAGCATGTTCCCTTTAAACTGTCTCGATTTGGAGTAAAGTGTAGCACCCATTCCCTAAGGGATTCTTGAAGATCTGCATCCAAGGATATCTTCATCCAAGCTATATGCTGGGCAGACCTGGAGACAAGAACCTGAAGCTCTTGACTCCAGTCTGCTTCAAGGTGTGCTGGGGCAGAATGGGATGACACAGAACTGATTCCTCACCTTGCTGCTTGCTAATCCAACCATCACTTTTTCTTTCTCTCACTTTCCTCTTTGTCCTTCTGGAAGCCTAATGCTTTCTTCAAGCCCCAGCAGTGGGGTTCTCCCCACAGCCCTGCAGCCAAAGCCCAGTCTCTCCCCCCAGAACAACCTGCCTCTGAGTTCCCCAGGATGATCTCTGAAGCTGGGACTCCCCAGAAGTCCCCAACAGCAGAGAAGGCTGTGGCAGTGCCACCAGGCCGGCCCTCCCCGGCAGGGTCCCCCAGGAACCGGCAGACCCAGACCAGTTCCAGCAACCTTCACCTGCCCCAGGACTCTGCTGGGAAGGGGCAACCACCTAGCGAGGACCCCGTGGTTGTGACTCACGAGCAGTTCAAAGCTGCCCTCAGGATGGTTGTGGACCAGGGAGATCCCAGGACATTGCTGGAGAATTATGTCAAGATTGGGGAGGGCTCCACAGGAATTGTGTGCATCGCTCGGGAGAAGCACTCAGGGCGTCAGGTGGCCGTGAAAATGATGGATCTGAGGAAGCAGCAGCGCCGGGAGCTCCTCTTCAATGAGGTGAGTGTGCTGAAGTCAGGGGAATCCTGCTGTCCACATTGGAGCAATCAGTGTGGCAAAAGGAGGAGAAGAGCAGGATCATCTTCCTCTTGGTAGTATTATGCTTGTACCAAGATCAGCTATTACTGGGGGGATGGAGGCTCTGTGCTATGCTCACAGGGCTGTGTGCGCTCACTGGGTTGGATAAGATGAAGTGTGGTGAGTAACTTTGTGGTGGTCACTTGTCCACTGTGGTTTTACAGGTGGTGATAATGAGGGACTATCAACACGTCAACGTTGTGGAGATGTACAAGAGCTACCTTGTGGGAGAGGAGCTCTGGGTGCTGATGGAGTTTCTTCAGGGAGGAGCCCTCACAGACATCGTGTCTCAGATCAGGTACAAAGCAAAATCCCAGACATCAACATGGGAGAGCAAGAGCAGCAGAGTGGGGGTTTCTGGGACAAATAGTTTCCCTCAGAGATCTTGTGTTTGCAGTGCCCTGAAACTACTGCTGTTTAAAACTGTTATCCATTTAAAATACGTGATAATACTTCTGATGTAGAAGGGACTAATTTAAAGTACTGATCCCTTTAGATACCCACTAGTCATCTCCTTGATGACCTTCCCTGTAAAACACAGTAGTCATAAAAAGTGTTGTTTACTATATCTGTTGAATCCTGGCCAGGATGTTCACTGAATAAGTATAAAGAGCAGGCAGAAATAGTTTTCAGTGGTGGAACTTTAGCCACAAATTCAACCTCACTAACTCCTCTGGAGAAGTGCAGCAGAGCCTTGAGATCTGGACTCCTTCCCAAATTTCATTGCCTAAAGATAGCAACTACTAGACACTCTCCTAAATTTGTTTCCTTATCTACACTGCTTCATATTCAATAGTACCCAAAGCATTTCTGTAGGGCAAAGAAGTTGTTCTCAGATGGCCTCTGCTCCATCTCACAAGGTGTTCTGATGATGCAGTTACGGTGATCGTGTCTTACCCATGACTCTGGAGCACCCTCCTCCTGCTTCAGAGCAGTCCTGTGAGGCTGGAAACTGAGGCAGGGAATGCCAGTGGAAAGACTGACCAAGAAAGTCTGTAGCATGAATGTTTCTTTTTGGAAGATTCAGGATTTTAATTGGATTACAATTAGGCAGTATTGCTAGCACTGGTTGTATTCAGGTTTTTTAAAATCATAGTATACCTTTAGTTCACATACGTGCTTGGCCTAGGTGCTGTGGTGGGTTTAAGGCATGTATCTTACTCGTTTGGTGGATTTAAGGCATGTAGCTTACTCTGTTGGGTTCTGTGTTTTGGAAGCACACCTGTGATAATTTTGAGAGGCATAAAGAGCCACATTATCCTCTGTAGCCTCCACAACCCCACCTGGAAGGAGTGCCCTGGAGACACTTACCTGGGGCAGGCCTGTCCAGAATTGAGTTCAGAGGCATCTCAGGGTCTGCAAGCCAACATTTAATCCTGAGGAGTGCTCAGTTACAGCTGACAGGGCCAGTGAAACTCTTGTAGCTCTTGGCTGGAACTGAATTACAGATAAAAAGTGATGAAGAGGTTTATGAAGGGTCTGTGTGTTTATATCCACCAGTGAGACCTCAGCCTAGTTTTGTTTTAAGAAGCTTCCTTTGAACCTGTTAATGAATGCTTGTTTTTCCACATGATGGAAGCAGGATCTGTTATAACCATAACATTTATCAGAAGTAAGCTGCAAACCTTTATCAGTTTTTCCCAGGGAGGAAAATACCATCATTGCTGTCATTAAACTTTTGCTGAGGGGGATAAGTGATTTACATCTCCAGGAGCAAGGTAATCCTCCAGTAATCTGTTTTATACTATGCAGTCACTTGACTGAAACCAAATTCCATATGTGACAGGGTGAAAATGCACCTCTTGTGATCTTCTGGAACCACAGGGCTCTCAGGTGGATCAGCTCAGGCACTATGAAATGAAAAGTACTGCTCCTAAAACCATTGGCTTCTGTGCTGGGAAGTCCCACAGGTAGCCTTTGTCCCTCTCCCTTTTCAGGTTAAATCATAAAGGCAGAAGTAGCCCCCTGCTACCCTTCAGATTTAGTTGCCGTGAGTGTGGCACAGTGCAGCTACAACCTGTAGCTGTCCTGGTTTGGAAGAGTAAGGTATGGGATTCCAAATAAGCAGCACCAGTGTAGATTTCTCAGCTGATCGTGTAGAAATGATTATGGGTTTAGAAGGTGCTGGTTCGCTGCACAGCTCTGCCTTCTGAGTGTTCTCTTCTCCTTAGGCTCACTTGCAGATCCAAATTTGAGGATGTTTCATTTCTCTGTCCTCAGCTGAGGGTTGTTCAGAACTACTGCTAGAGTTAGGCTGAGAATCCACAGTACTCAAATTGGGTACTTCAGCTATTCTTTGAAATAATTCACTCCTAGGATTTTTCAGTGTAAACATGCAGAGCTGTCACTGTCCCCAGGTACAGGAGAGAATTTTGATTTCTACCATTTTTACTTGATTGTGAAGGTTTTTGTATTGGTATTCTAAACAGCAAGAGCTTCTAAAGAGGAGGTTCTTGGGGCTCATATTCCATGTGCTAACAGAGTGGTAGAAATCAGAAGTGTCTTCCCTGCTTGTAGCTTGTGCTACCTTTAGTTAGGTGTGAGTGTACCCCAAGTGTCTGCAGGAAAGGCCTAAAGGATCCCTATATTCATTCTCAAATGATATGTTTGGATGTTTTGTGGATACAGTTGCACAGTAAGCCTTGTGAATAATGGCTTTACTATATTTGCTTTAAAAAAAGCTGTCTCACCAGTTACTGCAGCACCTTGGCATCAAGCAGCACTGCTGCCTGTCAGAACTGCTTGAAACAGCATCTTGCAGAATGAATTTAGGTACAGAATTTAAAGTGCAATTTCTCTGCATTAAACCTATCAAAACTTAAAATTGTCAACCATAAAGTCAAAAATGTTTTCTGCAGTAACAGATATAGAAAAATGGTAAAGGTGAGATGGTAATTGTCATAGGGAACCAAAGTGTCTGTGCTTTAACCTCCGTGTGCCCCTGTCAAGGAGCACTGTTCTCTGCACAGTTTAAGTCCCCTGCCTCTAATTGCAGGCTGAACGAGGAGCAGATTGCCACAGTGTGTGAGTCAGTGCTGCAGGCTCTGTCCTATCTCCACTCTCAGGGGGTCATTCACCGAGACATCAAGAGCGACTCCATTCTTCTGACGTTGGATGGCAGGGTGTGTTTCCTCAGACAAATTGTTTCTTGTCTTCTGCTGCTGCAGCCTCCGTCTCTTATTTCCTTTCTGTTCCCAATCCCTTGTTTTCCCCTCGTCCTCTTACTCTGTCATCTTTGTCTTGGTGTTGCCCTCTGTGTTGTTTAAGGCTTATTTTTAAGGTTGGTTGCTTTTCTCTTTGTACAGGTCAAACTGTCTGATTTTGGCTTCTGTGCTCAGATCAGTAAAGATGTACCTAAAAGAAAATCCTTGGTAGGTACTCCTTATTGGATGGCTCCAGAAGTCATTGCAAGGATACCATACACCACTGAGGTAAGGGACCGCCTCCCTAATAGCAGGAGAGGAGCAAGTAATGGTCTGAAGTGTCACAGGAAAATAACTATTGGCTTTTCTAGGAAGTCTCTAGATTCTATTTAAAATATAAACCTGACTGTGACTACGGCTTTGATGGTGATGACATCAATATTTCCTAAATCAGTAGAAAACCAGATTGTTCTGCTTCCCAGGAGCAAGGCATCAACTTATTCTATTCTTAAACCTAAAGCTTGGCCTAGACTTGTACCTGCTGTGGACAGATGTGGGCAAGGAGCAGCCTGTGACATGATACGGATCAGTAAATCGATTCCATAAAGGAAGCAGGGGAAGTTGTGAGCTCTGAGGGGCTCCCCTCAGGGAAAGCAGACATGGGAGCTCTGGAATTCTGGGCAGGTGGCAGCAGACTGACTAGTTTTGTTTACCAACCAACCAGGTGTGGTACAAGCAGTTACTTGCACACCTTTACATGTTGCAACACCAGCATGGCTCAGTCCTGGGTGCAAAATTGACTTAGTTATACTCCTGTAAGGAGCCCCAAGAGCATTAAGGGCATCGGTGTTGGACTCTCTTGGTACCATTTGTCATGGATGGGGTGTTGGGGTCTTTGTGAAAGTGGCAAAACAAGGACCTGCTGCTCTGGAGTGTGTGTATTGATGTGACATTGTCTCCCACAGGTGGATATCTGGTCCCTGGGGATCATGGTGATAGAGATGGTAGATGGAGAACCCCCCTACTTCAGTGATTCTCCAGTCCAGGCAATGAAGAGACTCCGTGACAGCCCTCCTCCCAAACTGAAAAACTTCCACAGGGTGAGCATGCTGCCAGACACTTGTAAGCCTGATGATTACCATAGGCAAGCATCCATATCAGCTGTTCCCAGTGCAGCTGGCTGTGGAAATGGTCTTGCTAGGACTTGTTTCTTGGGGAACAGCTTTGGCCCTGGGGTCTTGGTGGCTGCTTTGGGAAACAGCCCCGGCCGTGAGGGCAGCTGGGCATAAATGGAGAGTGCAGGTCAGAGCTGCTTCAGGTGGACCCAGCAGTTCCCAGCTTGCTGATGTCGACAGAGTAGCTTATCTTCCAGGGAAGGGAACAGGAGGATTCCTGCTCTTGGGAGTTTCCAGCTGTACGGCCTTCAGGACTACAAAGGGTTAGGAGAGCAGGAGAGCTCAGGACAGACGGGAACTCGTGGAGACACTGCAGCAGCTCAGAAGACGAACTTGGCTTCGTGGTTTCTTAGGAAAAAGTAGCAGTGACATAAGAAATAGAATGATCACTTTTCAGTGCCCTCTTAAAGCAGTCCTCCTTTCATTCCATGCCCAGCCTCTGAGATCAAACAGCTTCTACAGCATCCTGAGCTACCCAGCCTTTCCAATTAATCAGAGCATCTGCAGCTGCTAAAACTGAATTATTTAAGAGAGTAGACTGCTGAACTAACAGCACACACTCCAACATCAACAGCTGTTCTTTCTTTTCTGCCTTTGCAACACTAATTAAAATTTCATGGTCACACTGTGGACCTGGTGCTTGCCCTCCTTGGGCAGTGTGAAATCATCCTGGTCTGGGTCACACCTTGCTTGTTGACATGGCCCTGCCACAGGCTCTGACAGCCAGAGCTGATTATGGTCTTGCTCTACTCCACTTTGTACTGGGAAGCAAACTGGCTTCCAGCAGACCTCTGATTTATAGGCCGGTGTGCATCTTCACCAGTGTCCTGCTGGAGTGCAGCTCCAGCTGTGGATCCAGCCTTCTGTTCTGGTGCCAGTTCGTGGCTCACTGTGGTCAGTGACTGCAATACTGGGGGCAGCAGGTTAAAGGGATGCCACCTAGGATAATCCCTGCTGGGTTGCTAAAGCATAGGCAGATTTATTGACAGGGATACAGGCTGGATCCTGGCACTCATCGTGAGCTGTGCGGTGCCTTCTCCAGCAATCCCAAGCAAAGTCATCCAAAGCGCTCCTAAGATGAGCAATAGCTCTGTGTGAACAGTATTTCAGGATCTACTAAGTGAACCAGAGCTGAGAAAATGCCCCCAGTCTAAACTGAATGTAACTATCAGCATAAATATATGCCAAGTTCATTTTTTTATTCCATTTTAACAATGCAGAAGATGAAACCAGCCAGAGATGTGCAGGGTCTTGAAGTGGTGCTTGGGGGCTGGTGACTCTCAGGCTTTTACATCTCTTCCAAAGGACAAGCCTGTGAGGTCATTCAGCTTTTTGGTACTTATTCTGCAGCTTCTTCATCTTCTTGTACCATTAGCATGAGGGTTTTTCAGGCTCTTGGAACCTACTGGAGAATCCTACTTAACTACCTTTCCATAATCTGTGACCAGTAAAAGAATGGATTGATGCCCCCTTCCTACCCAAGTGATGTACCCAGGTAGCAGGAATCCTGGTGAATTTTTGAGCTGAAATCCAGAAAAGTTTAAGTAACAAAATGGCAAGCAGGAGCAACCCAAATGGAAGCACGTGGCAGGCAGTCTTATCTCAATTGGCTGTATCCCATTCAAAAGAAAACAACCTAAGTGTTGTGCCTACCAGTGACAGAGAGTTAATTCCATAGCATAAAAAGCACGTGAGCTGTGTCACATTAATGGGCAAACAGGGACATAGATTGGGAATGTGCAGGATGCTTTTAACCACACCCAATTTGGCAGCCTCATGTTCCATGAGTTGTGCCTGGTCCCTTTGTGGGGTTGACTTGGTTGGTTGCTTTTTCACAGACCTCACCAGTTCTGAGAGACTTCTTGGAAAGGATGTTGACACGGGATCCATTGGAAAGAGCAACGGCACAAGAACTTCTGGATCACCCCTTTTTGCTCCAGACAGGACTTCCAGAGTGCTTGGTTCCCCTTATCCAACAGTACAGGAAGCGCACCTCCACCTGCTGAATTTATATGAGGGGAAACTAGGGAAAAGGAATGGTTTTAAAAAAATATATAGAA